>NC_051220.1:13847340-14456507 GCF_015220715.1 Pygocentrus nattereri
TTTCCTCCCACAGTCCAAAGACATGCAGTCAGGCCAATTGGATATGCTAAATTGCCCCTAGGTGTGAGTGACTGTCTGTGACTGTCTGTCTGCCCTGCGATGGACTGGCGACCTGTCCAGGGTGTATCCTGCCTTCCGCCCGAAGACTGCTGGGATAGGCTCCAGAACCCCCCCGCGACCCTGACGGAGAAGTGGCTTAGAAAATGGATGGATGGATGGTTGTTAGTGCTACTACTTTATAGTACTTTATAGTAAAAGTTCCTAAATGGTTCTTCTGTAAATAAATATTGTTAAAAATAAAGGTGTCAAAAGGGTTCTTTGCATGATGCCATTAAAGAACCTTTTTCTCACCACCATAAACCATTTTTGGCAGAGATTCTCAGCCAGTCCAGTCCCCAGAAACCTCCAGATAGTCCAAATTTTTGCTCTTTAACTTGCAGCACCTATGAATTGAGAAAGATGTGGACTGATTTGAGAACTATTGCTTTAAAACAAAAACAGAAACAGAAACAAAAACACGTTCCTTGCTTTTTTGAGAGCCTGCTTCAAAGGGTTCTTTTTAAGAGTATGAAAAAAAAACGTTAGTTGGCTATTGAAATTGTACATTATGTGAAGATGCTTTACGTTTTAAAAAGGTTCTTCACACACAGCTCATGTACAAAAGTCAGTTGAAGAGTGCTATAGGGAATCAAAGGATGTTATTTTAATAATCATTCATTAGAGGACCACAAGTGGTTCCTCTATGGCATCAGTCCAAAGAACTCTTTCTGGCACCATTATTTTTAAAAATACACATAGCACAGACCCTGAAAACATTGTTACTGTAATTGGCTTTTGGGCTCAACTTTATAACTTCACCAAATTTTGGAGGCAAGACGTTTAGTCATCCTGAACTCTTCAAATATGCAGACTGCAGTCATGGGGCAAGGGCCTATGTCCAGTTTGCTACAGTCAAATGCTCTGCTTCACAGCATGCCCTCTCCAGCTGTCTGTACTGACTTTGTGACAGTAATTAGCCAGCAGGGGTTTAAGGGCTGGCAGGAAAGTGGACAGCAGCAGCCTGCATCTGAAAGTAGCATGTCACATATGCTAAAGGCTGAGGTGAGGGGGTGTTGGCAGGCACTGTGGGCAGTACAGCCATGCCTAGTTACCAGCAGGAAGTTCTGGGTTCACTCTGCTGCTGTGATAAAAGAGAGCGGTGGATGGTGAAAATCTCAGTGTGAATCCAGATCACTATCTACACTCAACTTTTGGCTTGCAAAAGCAGATTTTAGTGGATGAAACATGTTTGTAAATGAGAGAGCCTTTTTAAAATTGAAGGAACCATGTAAAAGTTTTATACCTACTTAAAGTTTTTTTTTCTAGAACTACATAACCCAGCTAGGAGAGATATTTTCAGCACCTGCAGCAGAGCAGAACCTGTTTGGTCCCACAGACAGACGAAGGGATGAGGAGATAATAAGAATGTGCATGTTTGAGAATAGCTTACCTTGTTTACACATTCTTATTCAATATACAATGAAGTTTTCCTATATGGACATATAAGCAGAGTTCTGTAGACCATCAATTAAAATATTGTTCTGGTTTACACTATATTTTACTGAATGGCAGATCAGGTATTTCTGTTACACTGTAAAAAATGGCTCCTCAGATCTACCTAAATTGAAAAAATACATTTAGGCCCAAACTTTAAAAACTGTGTAGTGTCTATCTGTGAGGTAGAACCATCAGCCAACTGTGTTTGCACACTGTGGAATTAGACCTCTGCACTTAACCCATCCGTGCAGTGAAACACCCACATACACACCATTGAGCACACATGCCCAGAACAATGGGCAGCCCTACCCACAGAGCCCAGGATTTGGGGGTTAGGTGCCTTTCTCAAGGACACTTCAGTCATGGATTGTGAGCCAAGGGGATTGAACCGGCAACCTTTAGACCACACGGCTTGTTCCCTAACCTCCAGCCCATGACTGCCCCTCTTACTACAACTGCAAACAGTTCAGACTTGGCAAGTTTTGTATTTTGTATACATCATGTAGTACAACATGTAAAGATATAGGCAAGCATGACAAATATAGCTTAATAGCTTCCAGTAGTAAATGTCATTGTGGTTGGAAAAACAAAACATGTAAATTGCATTCAAACTTATCTTTGGAGTTGAAAAAAAATCTGTGAAATTAACTAAATAAACTGTAAATGAAAAGATAAAAGTTAATAAACAGAAAATAATAAAGCCACAATGGATGCTGAGAATCTCCAACATACTTTGCTATCACAAGACAAATTCATGAATTTAAAAAAAAATCACACCAGATTATGTTAATTGTCTTTGTCATGAGACACCAAAACCCACACAATTCTACATATGCATGTATTTAGCCCCATCCATTCACAGTGAAGTTATAAATACTATTTCAACAAAGAGGTGCCTTGCCTCAAGGGCACTTCAGTCACGGACTGTCAGCCAAGGGGATCAAGCCAGCAGCCTTTCGGTCACAGAGCTGGTTCCCTAACCTTCAACCCATGACAGCGCCTCTTACCACAACTGCAAACAGTTCAGGTTAAGTAAGTTTCTCTAGAATGGAGCATTTCGCATCAAACCACTCTGAATGACTGTTTACGTTTCAATAGTTTATTTAGCAGAAATTAACCTTTAATTTAACCAGCCAATTCATTAAGGACATTTATTCTTCTATACAATGACAATCTAGCAAGCAGCAAAAGCTACTTCAGGGAAATGGAAACACAAAAGAGGTATAAAATAAAAGCAACTGATAACACCAAATAAGACAAGTATTGGCATAAAGTATAAGTAGTATGCTAAAGTATACCACAACAGATTACCTGAAACTCGAATCCTAAGTGCTGTGAAATGTATATTTAGTGGTCCAATATATATTTAGTACTCAGTTTTATGTCTGTGGCCTACAGAGAGGGTCTGGAAGGTTAAAGGACAGGTCAGGGACAAAGTGCCAATAAATACAGGAAGGCATTCTGAAACTAAAAGGGCTTGAAGGTCTCTCAGATTGTTTATGCCCCTGAAGAACAGAGCCCTGGGGCTCTTGTACTCTATCTATATTTCTGAACACACTGCAGCAGTGTGGCGAGCAGGCTTGAAAAATGATTGGGGGATGCAAGCCAGTGCAGTAAATGGGAATGAATGGTCGAATCGTTTGCCACCCTTCCTCTTAGACTTCTGACGGCCACAAGTCTTCTTCTGGCATGTGCAAATGGAAATGGGTTTAAGCGTGTTTTGGGAAATAGTCTCTCAGTCAGTGGCGGACTGTTAAAATGAATGAGAAAGTGTGCCCGCTCGCGCTTTGCCAAAGAAGGGAGCGTGGCTAAATACTTTCAAAACGCTTCCGCTCCAACGTCCACGCAGCGATCCACCTCGTACCACGCCTCCGTAACCAAATCGGTGACAATCAGTCTATCACTCTGGTGTGTGTGTGCCTGTATTTTACTTCACGTGTAAAACAAACACTGTTGTAATTGGAATAACATTCAGTGGACTACGTTTTAGCTTTAGAAACTGCATGGCTCACGCGTCTTCTGGCACTTTTGCGTCAAAGTCACGTTTCGAACCGCGCATGCTTTACTAAAGTGTTCCCATCACTTTTCTATCCAAGAACATACATAACGCACAGTCCTGCCAAAAACACCCTCCTGCACGAGCACTCAACCCAGCACGCGCTACTATACCTCGCCGCTGCCGCTGTCCGATGTGCTGAACCTCTCTGAGGAGAGATTGACGTTTTCAGGATGATTAAATCCGCATTGGGGGTTGCGAGGAAGAGACGACGGAAGCACGACTCAGTTACACTGCTTATAGAAAACAAAACAGCAGCTCATCTCTCTAAAAAGTGCTAAAACCCTTATGCACTGCGTTTAGAGGCAAAGAGGAAACAGGCGCTCATCAGCGGACGGGTCTCCGCCAGTCCAATCTCTCTCTCTCTCTCTCTCTCTCTCTCGCTCTCTCTCCTGATTCAGTGTTTCAGTCTCCCCTCACCCTCTCGGCAGAGAGCATAATTTATTGGCAATTTGCTTATGTCGGGAGACCGTCAGCCCTCTGCCTCTCCGCCCTTTTGCAATGGTCAGTGCAACAGCTAACTGAAAAAAAATACTCGCCAATATTCGTGTGTGTGTGAACTGGAATTAACTGGAAGGATCATCAGTTTCTTGCGGTTAGTTTGGCGCTATTTCTCTTCGAAACTGGACACAGTGACAGCGCAGCGATTACACGAAAGGATGCTTCCATTAGTTTAAAGCACAGCGTTTGCTTCCCCCCGCTTTACAGTATAAACTTACGCATATTTGTGATTCAAACGTTATCTAAACTGACATATACATGCAAGTAATATACAGTGAAACAGCTGCAATTTCTCCAGTGGTTTCCCAATGTTTACTAAAAAATCAACTGATTACTGTATTTGTACAGTTTTTTCCCATCTACTCCTGTATTTCTAACACAGCTCATATGTGCTGTATTGGGCATCCACAGCTGTCTGAGGGCCCTCTTTTGTATACATCATGTAGTACAACATGTAAAGATATAGGCAAGCATGACAAATATAGCTTAATAGCTTCCAGTAGTAAATGTCATTGTGGTTGGAAAAACAAAACATGTAAATTGCATTCAAACTTATCTTTGGAGTTGATAGACAAATTCTGTAAAATGAACTAAATAAACTGTAGATGAAAAAATAAAAGTTAATAAATAGAAAATAATAAAGCCACAAGGGATGCTGAGAATCTCCAACATACTTTGCTATCACAAGACAAATTCATAAATTAAAAAAAAAAAAATCACACCAGATTATGTTAATTGTCTTTGTCATGAGACACCAAAACCAACACAATTACACATATCCATGTATTTAGCCCCATCCATTCACAGTGAAGTTATAAATAATATTTCAATGCCAAGATTGCTTTTTTAAATGAGGAAGCCAGTCAAAATCAAGCTCATTTACATATATCAGTCTCATAAACACTCTTGGTTACCCAAAGAGCCTCACATATGGACAGTGTGAACATTCCGGAGAACTCTCAACTTTTAACTCAGGAGTTACATATTCAGGTTCTAGATGGTCACTGCATGTATTTAAGGCCTCATTAGCTGATGAGTTGAATCAGGTGTGCTAAATGAGTTGGAATGCTAACCTCTGCAGTGCTCACACCAATGTCCTAAATTAATAATACATCACACTTTGTCTCAGATGCAGGATTCTCAAGTGGCCTGAAGGCATGCTAGATCCTCCCTTTAAATGTGTGCATGACTAGAAACATTATAGAGATAGATAGATAGATAGATAGATAGATAGATAGATAGATAGATAGATAGATAGATAGATAGATAGATAGATAGATAGATAGATGCACTTTGTAGTTCTACAATTGCAGGATGTAGTCCATCTGTTTCTCTGATACTTTGTTAGGCCCCTTTTACCCTGTTTTTCAGTGGTCAGGACCCCCATGGATCCTCACAGAGCAGGTACTATTTGGGTGGTGGATCATTCTCAGCACTGCAGTAACACTGATGTGGTGGTGGTGTTTAAGTGTGTGTTGTACTGGTACGAGTGGATCAGACACAGCAGTGCTACTGGAGTTTTTAAACACTGTTCATTGTCCAATCTTTTAGACACTCCTACCTTGTCAGACCACCTTAAAGTTGTAAAGTCAGAGACGGTATCTCATGTGCTGCTGGATGTTGGTCATCCTCTAGTCCTTCATCAATGGTCACAGGATGCTGCCCACAGGATGCTGTTGGCTGGATATTTTTGGTTGGTGGACTATTCTCAGTCCAGCAGTGACACTGAGGTGTTTAAATACACCAGCAGCACTGCTGTGTCTGATCCACTTGTACCTAACACTTCAGTGTTGAGAATGATCCACAACCCAAATAGTACCTGCTTTGCTTGAAGAACAAGGAAAAAGGGGTCTAACAAAGTATGCAGAGAAACAGATGGATTATTTGTAGAACTACAAAGTGCACCTATATAGTAAGCACAGCTGACAAAAGTGACAATGAGCATAGAAATGAGGCGACCATAATGGTATGCCTGATTGGTGGTTATTTTATGAACATATAGTCAGATACAGTACTGTGTAGATGTCAGAAGCCACTCTTTATTTCGTTTCCACTCAAAATGGCCATTAAGTACAACTGATTCATTTTTCAGGAAACAGTCCAAGAAGGAACATGGGTGAAAAAACAAAACTTTCCAAACATTATTTTAAGACAAGAGAAAATGGGACTGTTGACAGACATCACTATCAGATTAATATTTGAAGTTTTCATCTTTGAGAAAATCAAAGATTTTCATTCTTGCTTCAGATCAGAAAGGTGTTCCTCTCCACTGTGAGAAAACATCTTAACACTGGGAGTCTGTAAAGACAGTTGTCAAGAAGCCATTAATGAAAACAGGAAACAGAAAAAAAGAAGGAAATTTGTAAATTAAACAATGAAGCCACTGGTGTTCTCAGAACAATAGACTGGCAGGCCCAGAGCCCAGACCTTAACATCACTGAAAGTATTTAGCATTACTTGAGAATCATGAGAATAAGAAAATGCAACTTCTAAGACTGAACTTCAAAGGTGTGAAAAATATCCTTGCAGATTTCTTTGAAAAACTGAAAATAAGTCTCCCAAAAATAATAGAATATGCAACAAAGGCAAGGGGTAGACACAATAAATAACAAATATTTTAATTTTTATTTAGTTTTTGTGATAAAAACTGGGGGATTGTGGTTAGAAATATGCCTTTTGCTTTTTTTTCTGACACCAAATAAATTGTGTTATTTGGAAAGAGGAAGCTCCATCCTTCACCTCTGGGATGAGCTGGAGTGGTGTTTAGGATCCAGAACCGACCTTCCAACATCAGTACCTGACCTCACTAATGCTATTGTAGCCAAATGCAATCACATCTTCACAGCAATGTTTGGACATCTAGTGTAAAACCTCAGAAGAGAAAGACAAACTCCCATGATTTAGAAGGAATGGAGGTTGAACAAACATTTAGACATTTAGTGTACATTTTCAAGAATACAATCACAGTACAATCACAAGTCTTATTCCAATTGTAGTCCAATTGTAAAAGAATGGTAAGATAAGAGCAGAATGAAAATTGAATAAATTAAAGGAATGGGATCACAAATTCTCCACTCATAATATGAAGTAGGGTTTCATGTACATGGACACTTTCCAACCAATCTCTGTCCCTCAGAATTCAACAGGCTTTTGAATGTTTTTGTTACTGTGCTCTACATAAATGAGCTTTGTTCTGATTAGATGCACTGTATTGTGTCTCATTCAAAAAACAGGCCAGGCTGAAACATTGCTTATTACTTCAGCATGAATGCATGAGGCTAAACTGCTGTAGGCTAAATAGATGGATATGTAAATGTTTTGATTTTTATGAAATCACAGAAACAACTAATTAAAAACAGGATGTTTTTGCAGCTTAGTGTCAGACTGAGGATTAAATTATATCTTTTTTGAAACTTTAGCAATGTTTATATACTATAATAAACTGTTTTATATCAAAAAGTAGGGAAAATTAAGTTTTGAATGTGTTTGAATGTCATGAAGTGTGTCTACATTCTATGTAATTATTCAGCAGGCCACAACAATTTAAAGTACACCCAACTCTCCAGTGATTCCTACATCTGATGACAGTTAAATCAACGCATGTGTGCAGTCTGTGACTTTTAATTGGGACAGGATAACACATCACACTCTAGTATCTAGGTGGCCCACTGGCCCTTCTCGAGCAGCTGCATGGACCATGGACATTTGTTGCAAGCAGTTGTGACTGCTGTTGGACTCTGGGAGGCAGCATTTAGGGCGCGGACTGACATGTAGATTTAATTACACATCACTCCGATTTCACACGCTCTGCTTCCCTCCGCTGGGCTCATACACACACACACACACACACACACACACACACACACACACACACACACACACACTGCCTCTCATTAGCCTCTGCCTGCCACAGCACAGGCAAAACTCATTAGCAGTAGTTGTGTATGTGTGGATCTTAACATCTTCATTTGCTGCTGAAAACTTTTTTTTTCTGTTTGTATTCATCCTGTGCGTGTCAAGGGGTTGCAAAAGTATCTCTATTATCTGCAAAGTTCAGGTAATTGGGTTATTCAGTTAATAGATTATGTTGAATAATTAGGTAATTTGTCACGCAGTCCAAAGACTAGGCACAACAAACACAGATAGCACTGTCTGATTGGTGGAAGCTGTAGTTCTACTTGTGCATTATATTCAAAGACATTATTCAAATAGAATGATTCAAAGAATGGTTCACATACCACTTGACTTAAATATCATGGTTTGAATAACATCACTCAAATAACGTTATTCTG
Source organism: Pygocentrus nattereri (assembly GCF_015220715.1). Taxonomy (NCBI): domain Eukaryota; kingdom Metazoa; phylum Chordata; class Actinopteri; order Characiformes; family Serrasalmidae; genus Pygocentrus; species Pygocentrus nattereri. Next base: position 13,855,726 of record NC_051220.1, read on the forward strand.
ATGATTCACATATCAATATTTGATCCAAATAAACACATGCACACATTTTCTAAACCGCTTATACTTATGATCAGAATACCATGACTCAAATATCACAATTCAGATAATGTGATTCAAATACCATGACTCAAATATCACAATTCAGATAATGTGATTCAAATACCATGACTCAAATATCACAATTCAGATAATGTGATTCAAATACCATAACTTAAATATTACAATTTACACAATGTTTCAAATGCCGCATTTAAAATACCATGATTAAGATACTATAATTCAAATGCCATGATTTAAAAGCAATGATGTGAATAATATGATTCAAATACATTAATTCATATAACATGATTGTATTCAAATACAATGCTGAATCAGAGTTGAATTGATTCATTTGGTTAAATCATTTAGTAAGTCATTTGGTTGCCCTGTTTTATCAATCCATATAAGTCTTATGCAGCATTAATTAATGGCTTATTTATTTATTTACTTACTAACTTACTTATTTATTTGTGATGCCCATTTTCTTTTATTCATTCTTGTGTATTCTCACTTTGAAAAACCATGAACTGTTCATGACTGAGGAGAGGTCTGAAAGGGAATGGGTGAAAATCTGCATTTTAGAAAACTGGCTGAGATCATGAAAGAAAGTTTATGTGGTCTGTGATTCATTTTCAACTGGAGAATGCTCTAATTTTCCCTGTTCACTATTTGTCTAGTGAAATTATAATAGAAGAAATCAGCAAATTCACAGAGATACAGAGTATGACATCTCTCTCTCTCTCTCTCTCTCTCTCTCTCTCTCTCTCTCTCTCTCTCTCTCTCTCTCTCTTTTTTTTTATCACCTGGGGGCTATTACTGAAGCACACGTTATAAAAGACAACACTCACAGACACAAACACAAACAAGACATGCAGTCTTTATTATGTGACTGATGTACCTTAATATTAATGATAAACAATACAAAAAACATTTTAAAAGGATATTCTTTTTTGGAAATGTGTTGTAAATAGTATCCATTGGTCTTTATTGGCCTATTGCAGTGGCAGGAGGGAGAAACTAAGTAAGTAAGTAAGTAAGTAAGAAACTAAGTAAGAGGAACTGGGGTAGATGAGAGTTTATTACTATAATTGAACAGACTCATATTCTAAGCTCCTCCAGATTTTCCTACATCCTGAACAGTGCAGCCATTGGCCACATGTACTATTTTATATGTTTCAGACCCTGTAAAATAAAGTAGACCCTTTTGTAAGGGTTCACTGGCCATGATGGGGTGACTCTTGAGGTATAGTGTATAGTTTTATGCTCTAGATTCACACTGAAGGACATTAACTATGTTTAATGATTTTTCAAAGGGATATAAGAGAATTAACACCCAGTCTTGCTTCAGATCTGACAATTCAATGCTACAGGTGTAAATATGTAATAGGGATTACTTGGGCTGTGAAAAGCAGAAAATACAACCAACTTCTAAGACAGAACTTTTGGAGGTGTGTAAAATTACCCCTGCTTTAGATTTCTTTTCCAGACAACTGAAAGCAAGTCTTCTGAAAAAAAGGAAGCTGTAAAAAAGGCAATGGGTGGGCACACAAAATACTTTCATTTCGTTGTAGAGACTTCTGTGTACTATATGGTTTTGCATTTTTCCTGACATGGAAAAATGAATAATTTGTACTTAATGGTAATTTTGACTGGAAATTAAATAAATGAAGGGTGGTCCCCTATTTTTGCACATTATTGTAGGTGTGCATCTGATGCTGTACAATTTGTTGGCCCTCTTCTGTTCTGCTCATTACTGACCACAGGACAACTATTGACCAGACATTATCTGTTTGGTAGACTATTCTCAACACAGCAGTGACACTACATGAGAGTCTGTTGATACAGCATTCCTGGGGTTTATACAAACATTAACTACAACTGCTTTCTGCTTCAGTGAGACATGGTTAAATGAAACTAGTCGTGGTGCTGTGGTTAAACTCCCTGGTTTTTCACTGCATAGTGCAGACACTGACCCCAGTCTCAGTCAGAAAAAGTCTGAGGCAGGAGAGAGTTTTTTTTCACTTTAACCAGAGATGATGCAGGGACATAACTTTTCTGGCTATAGAATGTGCTCTCCTGAGCTGGAAACTCTCATCATCAGTTGCAAACCATTCCACTTAACTCAGGAATTTAACTCTGAATATAATATAATATAATATAATATAATATAATATAATATAATATAATATAATATAATATAATATAAGAATAGAATTAATAATTTTTCATTAATTAATATAATTCCAAAAGCCAAGTTAGCACAACAACAACTGGCTGACCAGGTTATAGAAGTTGAACATGAACACTCAGACTCTCCTATCATTATCATGGAAGACTTCAACCCCACTAACCTGAGTAAATTACTAAAATACCAGAGAAGACTAAACACTTGACCACTGCAACAGCACCATCAACGACACATCCCAGGCTACCTTGCGTGCCTCCCTTGGAAACTCTTTCTATTCCCTTCTCCATATCATCCCCTTCCATCCATTTTCTAAGCCGCTTCTCCGTCAGGGTCGCGGGGGGGTGCTGGAGCCTATCCCAGCAGTCTTCGGGCGGAAGGCAGGATACACCCTGGACAGGTCGCCAGTCCATTGCAGGGCAGACAGACAGACACAGACAGTCACTCACACACTCACAACTAGGGGCAATTTAGAACATGACTGCATGTCTTTGGACTGTGGGAGGAAACCGGAGAACCCGGAGGAAACCCACGCAGACACGGGGAGAACACGCAAACTCCACACAGAGAGGACCCTGGTTGCCCGGCCGGGGAATCGAACCCAGGCCCTCCTCACTGTGAGGCGACAGCGCTACCCACCACGCCACCGTGCCGCCCATATCATCCCCTTATTAAGGCAAAAGCTTAAAACCACAAGTCTGATGTTCTTGGATTTGAGTGAATGTCTGGACTAAGTAGGACTCAAATCTGCAAATAACAATCTGGATGACTATGCAAACATGTCTTACATAAGCTTATGTGAGGAGACTTGAATCCCATCAAAAGATTATTTATATGTACAACAATAACAAACCTTGCTTTTCCAATGAGGTGAGAGAACTGTGCACAGACAAGGAAGAGGCTTATAGGAGTGGTCACCATGATACATACAAAAGGGCAAAGTATGCAGTGAAAAAAGCAGTCAAAACTGCCAAACAAAATACAGGGAAGAACTGGAGCAGTGGTTCTCCTGCTGCATCAAACAATTTGAAATTTTGAAATACAAAAGACATCTCTCCCTTCGCCTCAGTCTACCTTAAATCTGTCTGCTACACACTGTCTTGTGCACCCCTATGCTAACATACAGTATGTAGTCATTATGTGTTTTGAGAGACTTTTACATCAGCACCTTAAAGTCATGACTGATGGTTTCAGGACCCTCTGCAGTTTGTTTATAGAGCTAACAGATCTATGCATTATTTGGCTCTACTACAGCCCTAAACACCGGGAGGAACTTAATACTTGTGCCTGCCAGTTGTTTGTAGACTTCAGCTCTGCTTTCAACACCATCATGACCTCCTACTGGATAAACTGTGACAGTTCAATGTCCCCACATCTGTCTGCTACTGGGTCCAACTTCTTATCTAATAGGAAACAGTATGTCAGGGTGGGCGACCACATTTCAACCTTCTGCCGCAGCACTGGTGCTCCATAGGCTGTGTACTCTCTCCCCTGCTCTACTCTGTCTACACCAATGACTGCAATTCTAACAGTCACTCTGTGAAACCTATTAAAATTTCAGACAACATTACCCTGGTCAGGCTCATCTCAAACAATGAGTGTGTTCACATGCACTTAATAATCCAATAACTGTAGAAATCTGATTATGATCGGACTATTGAGCATGTAAAGGCACTCAATGATGAGTCCACATACCGGGAGGAAGTAGCAAGGCTGGTGTCTTGGTGCAGAGCTAACAACCTGGAGCTAAACACACAATTGTGGGGATGATCACTGAGTTCAGAATGAAACTCATCCCAATGCCTTTTCTGTACCAATTCCTGGGCATCACCGTTCAGCAGAATCTCAAATTAGACACACACAGTGCAGGTATGAAGAAGGCCCAGCAGAGCTTGTATTTCCAGCAACAACTGAAGAAATTTGGACTGACTGAAGCACGCCTGATCCAGTTCTACACTGGCATAATAAAATCCATCATCACATCCTCCACCTTTGTCTGCTTCAGCTCTGCATCTTTGCATGCCAAGCATAAGGTGCAGCAAATGATGCGATATACAGAGAAATCATCAGCTGTCAGCTATACACCCTCAAGGACCTTTTACTCGTCTAAGAGGAGGAAGAGGATGAGGAAAATCACCCACCCTGGTCCCTTATTCTTCTAGCGGTTTCCATCTTGGTGGAGACCAATAGTGAGAGCCCTAAAGACTCAGACCAACTGCCCTTTCCACAGCTGCTTTTCTTTGGCCATCATCTTCCTGAGAAAAGACCATTTTCATATGCCTCTGCTTTAAACTTCTGCACATGCACCTTAACATTGTAATGCACAAATGTGCACATTATAACTACTGTTTATCTTTCACCATAATCCTTCTGAATAAAAATATTTCCCACTATCCTTTACTGTTGTCAGTGCATATATGTACTTTAACTTGTTGCAATATACATATCTTATTAATGTTTACATTTGCATGTATATTTGCTGCCTAATTCACTTAGCTGTACATATTGTATATATATATATATATATATATATATATATATATATATATATATATATATATATATATATGCATACTTATATCCCATTGTACATCATTTACTTGCAGTTTGTTTGTGTACTGTCTATTGTATGTTTATATATATCAGTACTTATATTCATCGTTGAGTTTAATTTTATGTGGACACCTGCACCAAGATAAATTCTTTGTACTTAGCAAATGAAGATTCTGATTCTGATTCAGATTGTTGTCACTGCTAGGTAGAGAATCGTCAGTGTTACAGGAAGGTGAATATGAATTGTACATAGCCGCAAATATGCTAGTTTCTTGCCTAAGTGCCCAATCTACTGCATGTCGTCCTGTGATGGGATTTGCTATATAAAACTGACTGTTCCAATGCTGGCTTAATACTTAGTGGCTCAGCCAACTAATTCTGGTTTGCAGAGCCACATGTTAATCCATTGCAAAATGTTCAATATACAGATATATGGCCGTACACATCGGCTGGATTCTGTATTAATGCAACAAATTCATCAAACGTAAATGGGCACATTTAATATGAGTTTTTTATATTTTAAGTTCAGCAAATAACTAGAAATTGTGCCTTAAAATTTGCATAAAAATGCAGTATTTGTTTATTTATTTATTTGTTTATGATGTCTGTTAGTTCAGGTAACAGAAATGGCAGTTTGTGTTCTCCTTCAAATGTATTGCCCTTTTGATGTGGTGATTGGCTTTGTATGTCTCTGATATGCCATCTTTTAACCTCCCAGCTTGGTAGCATTTGTTTTCTCTGAGACATATGAAGTCAAGTCTTTTGACTTCTCTACGTGATGATTGGCTTCAAATGTCTCAGAAAAAGCACATGAAAGCTTTTTCCCTCCCAGTTTAGTACAATCAGGATGGGAAGATGGGGAGATTTAACTAGTGGGAAGGAATATGACATGACTCAATTGCAGGGAAAAAATAAAAGTAAAAAGTATACACATCTGAATATTCATAAGGGTTAGGAGATATCCAGTTAACCACACAAAAGGAAAAAGCAACAACAAAAAAACAATTAACTTCAGCCAAAATTGACGTAGTGCTGAAGGCTGACTTTTTAGACAATAGCACAAGAGGTAAACTTTTGAAAATATGTTTTATTATTAAAAAATAGAGCACAGAAATGAGAGCAAGAAAACCGTAGTTCTAATATGTTTCCTTTTCACTATTCCGATTTCCTCCATTCTGTTTCTTCTAGATCCTTCTTTCATCGACTCCCACATCATCTGTGTGATAAAGGTTTGTGTTCAGGCCAGAAGTGATAACACAAATAATGAATGGCTGGCGGGAACTGAAAACCCAGCACACAAATTCACACATGCACACAGACATTCACATAGGCACCATAAGTACATTATAAGTACATTTCAGGCATTGCAGTGACAGGCTTGAGAAAGAGATGAAAGGTAAAGAAGAAAAGTCCTTGGCTTAGGCATATGCATACCTACTGGCAGCAATGATCAAGCAATGCTCACATGTGTAGCAGTGTACATACACACAGGCACACACCTCTTTTTAGAGATAAGTTTGAGCTTGAATCTGTGGAAGCAAAATTGCGAAGAAAAAAAGTCATTCAAATTTTTTAATAATATATAACATTAAAATAACAGAAGTTGTATTTTTTTTTCTAGTTACTCTGCAACTTCTGCATTTTTACAGATATTTAATGCTTTCAGAAATGGTGAGTTAATTATAGTGGTGAATTGTGCCTATGGGAGTTAGGCTCAGAGTTCAGGCCATAAACTTCAGAAAAAAGCATCCCTTTGACAATGCAAAAATTATGCTAGCTGCTGAGATTTCTAATAGTTTGTTAGCACTAAGCAGAGGTATAAGTATCAAATTACATTTACTCTAATTACTGAACTTGAGTACAGTTTTCCTTGTAATGGTACTTTTTGGAGCAGAATAAAATAGTAGTACTTTTACTTTACTTGAGTTCATTTTATACTTTTGAACTACTTGAACTACTTCACTACTTTAATTTTTCTAGAACATTTATAATAATATAAAAATAAATTATGATCATAATAGCGTATCAATACGAATGACACGTGGTTAAATGTAAAAGATCACCAATCAAAAAAGGGCAGCTCTGGCAGCAAAAACACTACAGAGATTTCCAGTTTAGTGGAAAAGAACAGAGGAGAACTTAACCAGCACACACGAGGAACAGGCCACATCCAAACGGTCATCTGTATTCATTCAACATGAACTAAAGAAAACATAAAACCTGACAACTTTGCTCCAGCCTCTGGCACTATTAGCCGAGCTAGCTGATCCAAGCTAAAGGTACTGTAATGTCGGGTTTCTTCTATCTTTTATAATGCTTCTGTTTATGAAACTTAAAATCTGCATGTGCATCTACAATGGTCTGTCAACTGATTTAAGTTGATAGTTGTCGCTCACAGTCTATAGTTAACCCATTTAAAATACAGCCTAGTTTAGTTGTTTTGAAGACAAATGGTCATGAATGGCTAAAAGAAATCTAGTCTATTACAGGTTCTTCATAAACTCTGGACATCGATTCTGTCGCCCTGTTGACTTGCCAGGTCTGATCCCTCCCCATCTCCCTATCCTCTCTCTCTGTCTGTCTCTCTCTCTCTCTCTCTTCCTCTCTTTCTCTGTCTATCTCTCTCTTCTTTTGTCTCTCTCTCTCTTTCTCTCTCTATCTTATCCTCACCCCTTCTCTCTCTCTCTCTCTCTCTCTCTCTCTCTCTCTCTCTCTCTCTCTCTGTCTTGGTGTTTGTCTTTAACTGTGAGAGGTTGTGTAGCTGTTTAACTGTGAAATGCAGTAATAATGTCTGATTCTGTATGAAGTAATCAGCATGATTATCAGTGAAATATATTACAGCAACAGTCAAAGCTGGGTAAATTGCTAATGTTGCTGCTGATTTTAATGATAAAAATGTCCTGAACGGATATCAGTGAAAATATACAGTTTGAAGGCTGTGAATGCATTTACTGTCTGTAGAGGTTCACAACTACAACCCCTATTCCAATGAAGTTGGGACATTGTGTAAAACATAAATAAAAACTGAATACGATGATTTGCAAATCCTTTTTAACCTATAATCAGTTGAATACACTACAAAGACAAGATATTTAATTTTCGAATGGATAAACTTTATTGTTTTTTGCAAATATTCACTCATTTTGAATTTGATGCCTGCAACACGTGTCCAAAGAAGTTGGGACAGGGGCAAAAAAAGACTGGGAAAGTTGAGGAATGCTAAAAAAAAACACCTGTTTGGAACTGGCTTCGTAGTAAAAGAGTGCGGGTACTAGACTCGCCTGCCTGCAGTCCAGACCTGTCTCCCATTGAAAATGTGTGGCGCATTGTGAAGCGCAAAATATGGCAACGGAGACCCCGGACTGTTGAGCAACTGAAGTTCTTCATCAAGCAAGAATCGGAAAGAATTCCACCTACAAAGCTTCAACAATTAGTGTCCTCAGTTCCCAAACGCTTATTGAGTGTTGTTAAAAAGAAAGGTGATGTAACACAGTTGTAAACATGCCCCTGTCCCAAATTCTTTGGAACGTATGGAACGTATTGCAGGCATCAAATTCAAAATGAGTGAATATTTGCAAAAAACAATAAAGTTTATAATACCCCTGAATATTTTCTTAATTTCTAAGTTTTCTAATTTAACCCATACCTAACAGATTTCTGGAATTTCTGTCTTCAGTCTTGACTCTTCAGTCTATAACGTCAGTGCTTTGAAAATAAATATATAAGCAAAAGCTAGGCAGTGGAGATGAAATAGAGGTAAAGTTTTTAAATATTTCTCTGTTAAACTTTCAAAACAGCTGAAAAAAGCTGAAAAATGTATAGTTGTCGAAAGGGCCTTCAGATTCAGTTATATGAGTTCCTAGAGCAGAGGTGTCAGATTCCAGTCCTGGAAAGCCACAGCACTTCAGAGTTTAGCTTCTATCTCATTAAACATAACTGATTCAACACATCAGCTAATGGCCGAGACCTTCCTGAGTTGAACTAGGTGTGATAGAAGAGGGAAAATATTCATCTCTTCATGGCTCAGTGGCCATCCAGAGCCTGAGTGTGACACCATTCTGGTAGAAATACTGTGTTGAACATTCCCTCAATCTTCATAAATTACTAATTCAAATAAATCTTAAAATAAACATTGTAATCCTTGTGTAATTATCTTGGGTACAGCAGCTTTCAGCATAACACCAGCCATGAGGTGGGCCTGTGCTACCAAAACTAGGTTACAACCCGCAAAGGTCTTAAAATAGATTGGCCTACATGACTTTGTAAACTTTGCTTTGACTCTTCTACAAATGTTCACCCGGTTTAAAGCTCATTTTGTGGCCTCTATATTATATAATATTATATTATATTATGTCTGCCCTTCGATGGACTGGCGACCTGTCCAGGGTGTATCCTGCCTTCCGCCCGAAGACTGCTGGGATAGGCTCCAGCATCCCCCCGCGACCCTGACGGAGAAGCGGCTTAGATAATGGATGGATGGATGGATGGATGGATGGATGGATATTATATTATATTATATTATATTATATTATATTATATTATATTATATTATATTATATTATATAAAGCTATTAGTCTAGACATTTTTGTTCCAAAAAAAACTACAACCTCAATTCCAATGATGTTGGGATGTTGTGTAAAACATATGTAAAACCAGAGTACGATGATTTGCAAATCCTTTTCAACCTATATTCAATTGAATACACTGCAAAGATAAGATATTTAATGTTCAAACAGATAAAGTATATTGTTTTTTGCAAATATTCACTCATTTTGAATTTGATGCCTGCAACATGTTCCAAAGAAGTTGGGACAGGGGCAACAAAAGACTGGGAAAGTTGAGGAATGCTCAAAAAAACAACTGTTTGGAACATTCCACAGGTGAACAGGTTAATTGGAAACAGGTGAGTGTCATGAATGGGTATAAAGGGAGCATCCCTGAAAGGCTCTTTCATTCACAAGCAAGGATGGGGCGAAGATCACCACTTTGTGAACAACTGCGTGAGCAAATAGTACAACAACGTTTCTCAATGTGCAATTGCAAGGAATTTAGGGATTTCTTCATCTACAGTCCATAATATCATCAAAAGATTTAGAGAATCTGGAGAAATCTCTGCAAGTAAGCAGCAAGGCAGAAAACCAACATTGAATGCCCATAACCTTCAATGTCTCAGGTGGCACTGCATTAAAAACCGACATCATTCTGTAATGGATATTACCACATGGGCTCAGGAACACTTCAAAAAAACATTGTCAGTGAACACAGTTCATCACTCCATCTACAAGTGCAAGGTAAAACTCTGTCATGCAAAGTGAAAGCCATATATCAACAACACCCAGAAACGCCGCCGGCTTCTCTGGGCCCGGGCTTAAATGAGATGGATTGACGCAAAATGGAAAAGTGTCCTGTGGTCTGACGACTCCACATTTCAAATTGTTTTTGGAAATCATGGTTGTCATGTCCTCTGGGCCAAAGAGGAAAAGGCGCAAAGTTCAAAAGCCAGCATCTCTGATGGTGTGGGGGTGTGTTAGTGCCCATGGCATAGGTAACTTGCACATCTTATCTTAGCACATCTTAGCACCATTAATGCTGAAAGGTACATACAGGTTTCGGAGCAACATATGCTGCCATCCAAACAACGTCTTTTTCAAGGACGTCCCTGCTTATTTCAGCATGGCTTCGTAGTAAAAGAGTGCAGGTACTAGACTGGCCTGCCTGCAGTCCAGACCTGTCTCCCATTGAAAATGTGTGGCGCATTATGAAGTGCAAAATACGACAATGGAGACCCCGGACTGTTGAGCAACTGAAGTTGTACACCACAGAAGAATGGGAAAGAATTCCACCTACAAAGCTTCAACAATTAGTGTCCTCAGTTCCCAAACGCTTTTTTGGAACGTGTTGCAGGCATCAAATTCAAAATGAGTGAATGTTTGCAAAAAACAATAAAGTTTATCCATTTAAACATTAAATATATTGTCTTTGTAGTGTATTCAATTGAATATAGGTTGAAAAGGATTTGCAAATCATCGTATTCTGTTTTTATTTATGTTTTACACAACGTCCCAGCTTCATTGGAATTGGGGTTGTAAACTATTAATAATAAACTCAATTTTGTCTTTGAGAAAGCCCATTATTTACAGTTGCCATCCAATATCTAGTTTGAGTAATCAATCCTTCATTAATTCAATTAAGTCAGATGTGCTGATGGTGGAATTTGAAGGGAAATTTCAGTCTAAAACTAACGTTTAATATGTTGTTATTTAATAATATTCTTAGCACAGCATTATTTCCCTCTACCTCATCTGTTTGACAGAATTTATGATTTTGTGTGCTCTCTCAGTACCCAGCATGCACTCTGCAAATCATACAACCATTGGGAATCTTCTTGCAGCAATAATAACATTGCTGACTGCTAGCATAGCCAATCATTTAGAGGCTAATAAATACAGAGCTTATATTTGGTTTCCTACCAGTGCTATTAGTTGTCTGGCTTTCAAATAGCCCACTCTTTACATGCCACCCCAGGGCCCCTGTATTTTTTAAAAAGGTTCTTCCCACCTTCAATAAATATAATCTAAAGAGGGTTTTCCTAGACTTTACACCATAAAATCTTACTCTAGAAACTACTATGGTACCAATAAATGAGACAAGTATGGATGTTTACAACAGATGTTGTGATGGATAACCTTTTTGGTCAGAGTGTTCCTTTAACGCCTCCAAAAAAACCAATCAACCTTTATTTAATCTTGGAGAACATTGTGGGTGGCCCTCATTTACAATGATGCAGAGTTAATACAGAGCCAGGGTTTGATAATGTGTAAGAACATAACAAATCATAAAAGTAAATTTAATAAATAAAGACTCAAATCAGGTCTTTTATACTCGGTTTTATAATCAAGTATAAAAAAGCAAAACATTAATAATAAAAATATAATAAAAATAATAAAACAGTAATTAAAATGTAAAAAAATGCAAAGGTTATTAAAATCTAATCAAAATAAAACAAGGTGAGAATAAATGAATTTATTAAAATGAGAAATAATAATAAATACGCATAATTAATATATATCAAGATACATAAATAAGAATAAGAATATGAATAATAAAAATATTAACAAAAATAATGAAATAATTAAACTGGTAAACTTATTACATACTAATAACTATGTTGAAGTAATAACCTGTAGTTATTCAGTAAGTGCACAGACTTCAATGCAGACTGGCTGAGGTATTCCAAGGTCATAGAAGTGTTTAATTAATACTTGAAGCCCTGGCTATTTAAGCGGGTAATAAATCCATGCTATTGCTAGAGTGCAATGAGAAGTTAAGAAACAAGCTGGTGTTCTTCAAACTGCATTCTTCTAACAAAGCTCTCAATAACTTTATTAACTGATTTTTACATGTATGTTTAATGTTTAACTGTGTAACATTTTATGGGACTTTTACTGGCAAAAGCACATTTTTCATCACATCCTGTAAAACATCGTTTTTCTAGAACTGCTTTAAAATTGCTTTTCTCTAGGGCCATTAATAATAATATAGTATTGATATGTCTTGTGTATAAAGCCCACTCCCACCAATGTATACCATGAGAAAAAAGAAATGTCTTGAAGCAAATTTTGGAATGAAGCCCTTCAAATATAGTGCATTTTATTTATTTTGGCACTCAGCTACATTCAGCAGTAATTGTTTTGGTTATATCTTGCATTTAGCAGCAACATGAAGACAGCTAGCTATTGTCTTGCTAATGTTAATTTAATAAATTAGCTAAATAGATACATTAGCTATTTAGATCATTAATGCAGTGTAGCTCTCTCATGAAGCGAATTTTATTGATTGCAACAAGGCTTTTAATTCCCTTAAAAAGGAAGTCCCTTTTGATGTGTTATGCACTTACAAAATCAAAGTGCTAGTGGTTAAGGCCTCCAGAGTGCTGTACTTCAATTCCCAGAGTTCAGTGCTAATGCAGGTAACATATCTAGACCTTTTGAAGCGGCAGTAGGACTTATTGCATGGCATTGTCTTTTTACAAGGCCAGTTTCTGTTCCTCATATTTGCTGACTGTATCATGCTGAAAACAACTTCAGATATTGATTCAGGAGCTGCATTACAGGCAACACTGTTTCCTGCAGAATAGCTTGATGACCTTTACTTCAGCAGTGACAGAGTGCTTCATGAATCCAGCAGTTCTGAGCTCAAGACCTGCTCTCAAGAATGATAACGAAAGCTGTTGACCATATACCTAACAATCAGCAGAAACAGTATTGGCAGTAACATAATGGTTGCACATGTAATTTGATCTTTAATAATGTAGATTTCTGTACATCAGTATAATTGACTAGTGATGTGCAGCTAGATATAAAATTCCATCTGTTACAGTTATTTGATGGAGAGTTTCATAATTTCAGCATGTGGAACATGTCATGCCATCTTGAGTGAATGGGTGGTGCTAAGGTCAGCTAAGGTCTTGAAGGCAGTGGCCTACTCCTGCTGATACAGTTCTCGTTTGCATCTCAGTCTGTGAGCTGACAAATGAGCCATTATACTGACGTATCTCGTGCACACTGCTGAATAAATACATAGTCTTTGGTAATGAAGCATTAACAGGAGAGCACTTTATTATGTGTCTTTTTGCCTGTGTTAATGTATTCACACTCCTTTTCCCCCTCTGTCTAGCTGGGCGGTGGGAATGGAGCTGTTAATGATGAATAGTTCTATAGTGCTAGCATTGTAGCAGAAGCAATGACTGTCTTCCCTTGAGGACCCCTTTCTTTACATGTACATAGCAGCCCCCCATACTCTACCCCATGCCTTGAGGGAGGGTGAGTAGCTCTGTGACGGATTTACAGAGCTGCAAAAGCGCTGACCTTTCAGTCTGGCAAGGCCTGCGGCAAAGGAAGTCATTCTGCTGGATGGTTGCTAACCTATAAAGGTTGTACTGTTTCCAGACACATTCTTACAGCTGCTCCAGTTCTCTGAAACAAGAGGGCAGAGTTTGGCTGCTTAACTTTACCCCTAGAGGCCAAACAGTATAAATCCTCTCTTGTGCCAAAAACACGTTTTTTCATATACTCCAAGGAAATCACCTTCATTTTCTGACAAACATTAACATTTTTATAAATTATATTTTAGCCTCAACATCTTCACGTTATTATACTGATGCTTTTTCCGCTGCTCATTTATTTTATAAAGCACACACACCACACACATACACACACACACATTTTCTAAGGGTCGCGGGGGGTGCTGGAGCCCATCCCAGCGGTCATTGGGCGGAAGGCAGGATACACCCTGGACAGGTCCATCACAGGGCAGACAGACAGACATACACAATCACGCACACACTCACTTTTATAAAGCATTACACAGAAAATCTATTTTATACTTTCTTTTTCCTCATCGGTTTTATGACATATTTGTGTATAAGCACAAAATCGACACTGTGTGATCATGATAACATGCTGGTATCATGATTGCAGAATAGAAGATGGTGCCATTAGTCAATCAGCACTTTTAAGGAGCATTTACTGAGGTAAACTGAGTAAAAAGTATATTGAGGTAAAGTAATGTATTTAATGAAGTAAGCTAATGTTGGCTTCATATTCACCAACTTTTGTAAATTATTCTACGTTTAAGGCACTTCAGTATAACTGCTAATAATTCTAATGAGAAGGTGGCGAATAACAACCAAACTTAAACTGTATGCATGTGTGTGCGTGTACTGTTTAAGAGCTCTGGCAGTGTTGGTAGCCACTTTCATTAGTTTTTTGTAAAATCTCACAGACTGAAATTTTCAGAACTCTGAAGAAATGCGTGCTATACAGTGCAGTCCGCCAATCTAGCTATTCTTCTTGTAGTGTTTTCTGGAGACTCCACCTAAATTGTCGACATATTTTTTCGTCTTTTTCTCGTGGTCATCCTGGTTTATTTTGCTTGGTCTTCTTAATGACGTAATCAAATACGGTAAATAACCAATAATGGTAACATGACACAACTATATGAAGCCAAGATGAAATGGAGGTAGCATATCAGTGACTGCTACTGTGACTGCTTCTAAGAGCTTGTTTGTTGGCTGTCTTCGTGTTGATTAGCCTGGAGGGGTCAATGCCCAGACACATCCTAGTCCCTATTCAGCTGTGCTGTTCCCATTGCTGAAAGGGAGAATTGAATGGGAGAAAGAGAGAGAGAGAGAGAGAGAGAGAGAGAGAGAGAGAGAGAGAGAGAGAACATGACTGATTCAGAGTCATGCTCCACCAGAGTGTTCAGGGCTCCCAGCTAGCAGAGAGCACTCTGCCTCTGTGCAGCCACTCATTAGTCTCTCTTTGGCTCTGTCTGAAGCATAGAGATATAATTTGCGATAGAGAGAGGGTATGGCAAGGGCAGACAGAGGCAGGGAAAAGACAGAATGGAAAGAGTTGGAGAGAAAGGGAAAAAGAGACACCCTGACAGGCTTGAACACAGGGCTGATGTCTCTGGGGCAACATGCACACTCGGCAGAACGTTATCTGTCCAATCTGGAAAGGCTCTGGTGGCTACATGGGGAGAATTAGTCAGGCTGATTAGCCCGCTAGCCAGGGACAAAGATGGGCCAGTAAAGAGGGCTAATTGATAAATGGCTGCATCTGATGGATGGGGTACTAGTGAATGGCTCATATTAGCAGGATTCAGATCTAATTTGACAGAGATGCTGAGGATGGAGATTCTTGAGAAACTGTCACTCAGAAGTGTAATGAGAGGAGTCAGTCATGCATCGCTTCTGTAGATGTGGAAGCTAAAGCCTTCTCTACATTCCTCAAGGCTTTTCTCGATGTGCCTCAGAGTTGACACTTCCACACTCCACACTTTTCTTCCTATCAGCCAAAACTCATGACCCCTTAAAAAAAATGTTCCCTTCATGCTCGTCTGTCCAATATGCACTTATCTTAGATGCTGGGAGAAATATGCACATGTCTCATCTAGGAATATGCAGTGAATGCTCTTTGATACAGACTATGAAGGCCAACCACACTTTTTATTTAAAAAAATTTTGATACACAATTTTGATATATATAATAAGATCAGTCCATCAAATTTCACAGCTGGTTTTAAAAGACAAACTGATATGCAAACCTTTAAAGGCATCTTTTTTTCTAAGGGTATGCAGAGACATTGTAGATTCACATGAAAACTATCTAGGATTACTAAATAACACCTAGTTTTTACAAGTATTTATCCAATGTTACTATACATTACTGCACGCAATGAACTAAAGCAGGGGTCTCAAACTCAAATTACCTGGGAGCCACTTTCCAAGTGGTCGAGGGAGTCAGGAATAAACATAAAGTTTAAAAAACTGTCCCAACTTCTACCCAGTGACTGCTGGGATAGGCTCCAGCTCCCCCCACGACCTGCAAAGGATAAGCGGCTTATAAAATATATGTGTGTGTGTGTAGTAGTAGTAGTAGTAGTAGTAGTGGTTGTAAACTGTTGTAACTGTTTATTATCATGTATCAAAGCTCCAACTGATTTTCATGCTCAGAGTAGGAGAGTTGGGTGTTGCTGTGGGGTAGATGTGGGGTAATATTCTCTGAATACAGGGCTACTTAACAGAGAAAATCAAAGCTAATGTAAAAATTACACTTACAGAGTTTATGTTGCAAAAGTAAACCCAAAGTACTTTTTAAAGCTCTCTTTTTCTGGTCTATATTTCATATTCTCTGTAACTGACTACATTATCGGCTGACCGATAACTAACATTGTAAATCCCCAATAGAAAACATCAAAAACATTACTTCAGTTTCTTTTCAAAGCATTAAATATCTGTGTTTAGATCAGAGCTTAAATGTTAATGTTAACAAGTAAGCTTGGTGCTAACATAACAGAACTGGATAAACAAAGCTAATGAAATGGCTGGAAAATCGTATGTTTGCATGTGTCTGTTATCTAATTCAAAAGGTCACAGTGCTCTGGCACAGTGTTCTGGCACTCTCTCCTAGAGTACCTACTTTTTTGCACATTTTTGTATTTTCATTCCAAAAATGCACCCTGTTGGAACTAATTGGTTGGTTCAGGTGTGATGGGAGCAGGGAAAACACCACAATGTATAGAGCTGGGTAAACAGGCCTAAAGTTGGGAACCACTGTTCTGTGGGATCAACGCTTTTGAATTCTTGGTTCATGTACAGTTAAAAATGACAGGAAATGTCTTGTTTTGACTTACTCAATAGGATATATTGAGGTATACATGTTTGAGAACTGGTACTGTGTCTCTGGGCTCATTAACACATTTTTGGTTCTAATGGCTTTGTGAATCTGAGTCAGTTTAGAGATTCTCTCTAAAAGGGAGCACCTAATAGTTGCATGCACATTGCACAAACACATTTCAGAAAGCTACAGGCTATGTACTACAAAGAGAAGGTATGCAAAATCAAAAGATCTAATTCATTAATTCATTAATCCATTTTTCATTAAGACTTGCTTCATTGTCATGAATTATTCTGCAAAAGCAGATTTAATTAATATCAGTCTATATTAGAATGATAACTATATTGGTTATAGCTAAATTACAATCTTGCATTCATGCAGATTTTCTTTTTTGAACTGAAGGTTAGGCAATTGAGTCAATAGAATACTTACAAATGATATAGTATAGTTTCAACGTATTGTGCACACATGTTTGAAACTGTAAAGCAAATAAGCAAGAGGCATGACTAGGTTTAATAGATTAAGTCTGACAATTGAAACTTTACATGTGTTGTGAATTCACCTGGCAATGAACTGAGAAGACTGGTGTACTTGTAGAAGATTTAGTAAATGTTCTCAAAATTTTAAATTCTCCTGGGACCTCCCAAGGCATCCAAATTTAGAATAAAGTACCTTAAACAGGTAAGCAACCACTTCTGCCATTCACCCATCAGTCATGGGTTCCAAAAATATTTGAGTATTGACTAAGTTATTGCTATATTGAGAGATAATAGCAACAGATTCCAAATGCAAATACCATTTGAAATTAACTTTAGACCTTTTGTCTGCTTACTTGTAAGTGCATTATTTCACTTACTTACTTACTTATACGTGAATAGCACATCTGGTTATGGAACAGCTATGCAGCCAACTGCTTAAATACTTTTGATTTGTTAAAGGTGAGGGGGGAGGGGCAAAGTATGAAAAATGGCTGTAATACTTACTGTGCTTACCTGATTTGGATGTAAAAACCCTAAAATTAAAGCCGAAAGTCTGTAGCTTTAGTTCATATTCATTATTCAGTTTCACCTTGAACATGCTGAGGGATACAGTAACTTTGTAAATGTTCAAATATTTATGGACCTATGTAAAAAAATTCAATCTGTGTTTTCCAGTGTAACTGAACCTGAATAGACAACATTGGAAAAAGTCAAATCAACATTTCTAATGCACATAGGTCACTCTTTGGTCATGCTAAAAAAACAGAGGGAAATATACAAGGTATAACCTTGTACTGTATTGTTGTTGTGAATTCTGCTGAGGATAGCGCTTGGCTATTTGGATGCAAAAGAACAAAAAAGTCATGACATTTCATAGGCTGCTTTGAGCCCATAACTGCCAGGAGTAGCTGAAAGTTCATGATTGAACTCCAGCACAATATCAGTGGTAGCAGCTACAAAGAACACATCTGAATTACAACAAAGACTTGACAAAAGACTTGGAAATCAGACAAACAAAATGTCACTGAAACAGGAAGAAGGACAAATCGTGGCAAGGCGTCCGATAATGCAAATGGCTGTTGATTCAGGGAAAATACTGGAGGAAATGTCACAGGCATGGGCACACAGAATGAGAATGCAAAAACAAAGTCAGAATGAAAAGGACTGAAAAATAGCCTCTGCAAAACTATAAATGTGCCCAATGCACCAGAAAAAGAAACAGTCACAATAGCAGGTGTCTTCAAAGGCAAAGTGAAAGCCGTGGTGAAATTCCATGGTGGAACAACAAATCAGCTGGATTTTTATGTTCTAGATAAAAACAGATCAGGAGTACTCCTGTACAAAAGGCGCCTACATAAAAGCCTAAGACCATCTGGAATGGCACAATGTTATAGATGCCGAATCTCACATTGATCAGATCAGATTGTGGCATTGTGCAGAAGTTATTTATTAGAACAATGGTTCCCAAACTTTTTACAGTCCTGTAGCCCTTCTGACATACCCTGCTGGGTACCCCTTCTTGTGCATACATGCTCACATATTGCCATAATGCATATGTAAGACATTTAGCCTTATAATATCAGTCTCTCTTAAATTATCAGACATATTTATGATGCAATGACAACCCCCCCCCCACACAACATCACATCACCACCACCCATGATCTTTAGAATACAATAACCAAATTCTGCATTTATTTGTCTCAAATCAAGAAGCACCTAGTAAAGAAACAAAGCTATCTTTTTTTAGCAATATCATGTGTTACTGAATCAATGTATTACTGGTTTTTATTCAAGCTACAAGTTTGAGATTAAGTGACCCTTATAAGTCCCACAACAGTGAAATTTCACATCTGTATTTAACAGTGAAACACCACCTACACACTAGTGAACACACACACACACACTAGGTGGTGGTGAGCACATTTGCATGGAGTGGGGGCAGCCCTATCCGCAGCAGCCCTTGAAGCAGTTGGGAGGTTAGGTGCCTTGAAATGTTTCAAGGGCACTTCAGTTGCATACTGTCGGTTTAGGGGATCAATTATAATTACACATTGTGGATATAAGCAGTGTACTAGAGTACATAAACACAAAGTGGTGTCTCTATTTTCCTGTTTTGGTAATCTATGCTTCATTTTCTTCCTCCAAAGAAAACAATGAGGAGGGACCAATATGCAAAGCTTAGAGGATGTGAGAACGAGGATAATGAGACAGCCTGATAACAAAGCAGAGAGAATGTTTACTCAGTTCAGATGACGTTATACTCTAAAGTCGTTAAATGGCGAGCGATTTTTAAAGTCGTATAATTTGTTAACTTTTAAGCCACATGGCAGGTGAGGAAAAAATAAAATAAAATAAAAAAGGCAAAATTAGAGCATCCGTTACAAATAACAGAGCAAAGAATAGGTGCTTGCATGCATTCCAATTCACAGGCCACAATCTTAACAAATAAATCCTGAAAATGTACTGGTTTGAATTCATGATGGCATAGTTTAAGAAGAAAATGTATTAGCTCTTTTACCTTATCCTATTACCAGTTTTCTTATCCAAACCATTATAAGAAAATTACCTCCTGGATCTGTATGAAGCACAGTCTTATTTTCAGACTGTACTCTCAAATACACCCTCCTGTATAGCTTAGATGGACACAACATATCTGGTCTTATTTGTCAGAGCCAATGCCCTTTAAATCTCATTAGCTAAATGCAGCATATGGAAATATGGCAAATATTGAAAAATTATCTTCTGCTGCAGTTCCAAATCTTTGCCTCTTATTGCCCCTCAGCTTTAATTAAATGTGCTAACATGCTAACAATCTGGCAGAAGACAATGGCTTACTGGCATGAAAGCAACGCTAAAGAGGCTATTTGTACACAATGGCATACGATTCCTTGTGTTCCTTTTACATTTTCGCATTGAATTTCTCACAACTCGCCTGTAAACATCGCATGGCATTTTTTGCCTCAGAGTGGTGATGGATTGCCAGAGTTTTGGATATTGATGTGCTTTGCTCTGTTCCATACTTCTCACTCGCCCTTTCTCATTCTGTTGTGTTTGAGTGCTGAGTTCTGAATCATATAAAAAATTATGTGATTCCTACGCTACTAAAACCCCTACTTCTGGAATTGTTATTTTATGATTAAAAAATATTCTAACTTTAATATATCTTAAAATATACTTTAACATATATTTGAGTAATTTATTGAGAGAAAGATGAATTTCTGGATAATTTAAAATTTCAGATGTAAACAGTCATTCAGAGTAGTTTGATGTGAAATGGTACATTGCAAAACAATTATAAGATCAGATTTCCTTTACAGTTTGGTGATAGGAACCAGGGGTCACACATGCCTACAATACAGATATTGCCATTTTTACTATCCAAAATGACATCTGAACCTACACATTTCTTCACAGTTTTACAACCCATTTTCAAAAAAGTTGGGACACTGTGCAAAATGTAAATAAAAGCAAAATTCAGTGATGTGCAAATAATTTAAACCCAATATTTAACTGAAAATAGTACTAAGACAACTAATAGTTTAGCACCCAGACTTTTTTTATTACAGAGTCATGCTGTTGTAATACTTGCAGAATGTGGTTTAACATTGTCTTGCTGAAATAATCAAGGCTTTCCCTGAAAAAGACATTGTCTATATGGCAGCATATGTTACCAAAACATGTATCTATTTTTCAGTATTAATGGTGCCTTCACAGATGCCAACCACCCATGTCATGTGCACTCATACACCCCCATACCATCATGAATACTAGCTTTTTAACTGTGCCCTAAAGACAAGCTTGGAGGACACAGTGTCCATGATTTCCAAAATGAAATTTAAATGTTGATTTGTCAGACCAAAGAAGTTTCTATTTCACTTCAGTCCATTTTAAATGACCTCAGGCCCAGAGAAGGTGGCGACATTTCTGGATCCTGTTTTTACATGCTTTCTTCTTTGCATTTAAGAGTTTAGCATTTAATTAATTTAATTAATTTAATTAATTAGCATTTGTGAATGTAGCACCAAAGTGTTTTCATAGACAGTGTTTTTCAGAAGTGATTCTGGGCCCATGCAATGATTTCCACTATAGAATCATTGCCATTTTTAATGTAGTCCCATCGGAGGGTCCAAAGATCATGGCCAGCAAATACTGGTTTTAGGCCTTGTCCCTTGCTTACAGAAATCTTTTAGTGATATTATGTACCGTAGATAATGAAAAGCATGAAATATTCTTGAATTGTTTGTCTGATTTGATCGTGGTGAACCCTCCTCATCTTTACTTCTGAAAGACTCACTTGATAAGTAAATCATGTTATGCACCTGTTTCCAGTTAACCACAAGATATTTTTTAAGCATTACACAACTTTACCACCCTTTTGTTGTCCCTGTGCTAACTTTTTGGAATGTGCTGTTGGCATGAAATTCAAAATGGGCATATGGTAGTGTACTGTTGATAATGGTAAAATAATGGTAAATCCCAAAATAGTTTTTTTACCTTGAATTTCCCTGCATGTACTTCTCTGCCATGAATGGATTAAAAAACCATTTCAATTCAAAGGGTTAGATTACCGCTATTGTTAGATAAAGTTTCAGGTATCAGGCAATGTATTTTCCACCATTTATTGTAATAGCTTTCAGTGGGAGCTTGCAGAGGCATTAAACACTTCAGACTTCTAATTCCTTCTACTACTTCTGTTGTGAACAATTATGACACGGTAAGGTTTTCTAGTATGGAGCTTGAATGAAGTTTGCTTATATTTAAATCATTGAATTATTCCACTATTAATCATTGAATGATTAATTACTGAATCATTGTGTAACGGAGCTCTCGTCCGTTCCATGCGGTGAGCTAGTGTAATGGACAAAAACTCAAGACAACCTCAAAGTTTTAAAGACTCTTTTATTGTTACCCACATGGCTGCCGTGGCAAACACCAGTCGGACCTTTTTGAGACTGTGCAAAACAAATAAAAACAATGGTGATTATCTTGCACTCTTCAGGGTGGCCAACTGATGGTGTAGATAATGACCAATTTATCTATGACCCTATTTATTTGAAATAACTTTGTTTTGAAATGAGTTTTTGAAATTACATTTTAAAACTTACCTGCAAACTTACCTGTGGTTGGTTGAATCCAATAGGTTAAGGGGTTTGTAAAATGGAGAACTCTGCATGTTTTGTTAGTCAGGGGAAAGCTGGCTTGGCGTGCAGATCTGTTTGTAAGGCCATGGTTGAAGGCATTTTTTGATATGAGTTTGTATCAAGTTGATCAGTTTATTTTGTTTTGTTTTCCCTTTATTTTCATTTTTCTTTTTCTACTTAATTATTTTTGGGATTTTGGAACACCGTGCACTTTTTACTGTGGACTTAATAAACCTTCCTGCATCGGAACTTCCAGTTTTCCAGTTTTTCTAAACCTCCACTCAGCTATCCTGTAACACATTGAATTGGTGTTTTTTGTTAAATTCAATGGAATACCCCTTTAAGTATTTAAGCATTTAAAAAAAATTCTGTTGTTCTATTCGCAAGGTAAAGGGCAGTTGGTATTTTCAAACTGTGCAGCAGATAAATGTTTTGATAAGACAGCAACACATATATTTATTTATTTCCTTGTTGTAAAGAGGTAAATGCCCACAAGTGTCATACTTTTTTCCACTAATTTAATTGTGGCTCTTCTATTAGGACTAAAAAAGAGAGAAGAGGGAAAAAAGTCAAGCATAATGAGGAAACAGATGAATAAAGTGTCGCAGATCAGGGGCTTTTTACAGCTTAGTGAGTGTCATGGAATAGCATTATAAAATCCCTTTTCCTCTAGACTGGACACGAAGTAATGAGGATTTTTAATTGTAGTTAAATGCATGAAGGCTAATCTTGGTACTTCCAATTATGCAGCCATTTTCCCTTAGGAGACCCTTCAGAAAATTTGTTTTCTACTCATCTTTGAAGAATGTGCCAACTGAGTGCACATTTGGTTCATGCATGCTAAGACTTGCGCACATATGCCAAATGAAAGATGCTTTCAAATGAACCGAACTGCATGAACTCTATAAGAAAGAAATCCCAGCCCTAACTGAGAGAAATACACCTCTTACCATTTGACTACCATTTGTGCACTCTATTTCAAGTGTCATGCAAGAGCCTCCAAGCCTGGCTTTGTCCCTCGCTTTCCTTATTGTAGCTCTGCAATTTCAGTGCCACTTTAAGATTACAAGGAGACCTAGCATTGTGAAGTAATTTTTTTCTCTGTGAGCTTTTCCTGGATCTTTGTACACACAATAAAACCCATGAGAAACAAGGTCAAAAATGCTAGCATGTTCTTTTTTCCCTTCCAACCTGATATATATTTCCTGGGTTCTTCTTCATGTGCAATGGAATCCTTCATGTGATTGAAGGACAAAGAAAGCATAGTGTGGCAACAGCAGAAGAGCCATTGGCGCAAGTCAGATGATGCAAGCACAATTTTCTGTTCACCACGCTCTTTGTCAATAGTACTAACACAGAAGCTTGTGGCTGTGCTGGAGGGTCTATTAGGGCTTTGCAATTAGTGAGAGTGAAGCCTAAGCGTTTGCCAATTAAACAGCTGATATCCAATTACATCCCGACAACAAGTAAGCATGGGTGCTGTCTTATTTATGCTAAGCAGAACTCCAAATCTATAGATAGAGGATGGAGAAGACAGAACAAAAGATGTCACTGCAGCCTGTGGTTCGATAATGACCCTGATTCTGCAATGACAATGCCTGTTTGTTGTGACACACAACTTTCCGTTGTGTTGTGGCCAGAGATAGGGGAGTAGTTAAGTAGCACGCTACTTTTTTTAGCTAACTACAAATTTTAGTAGTTAATAGCTGTAGCCACCCTGACGGAGAAGCGGCTTAGAAAATGGATGGATGGATGAATAGCTGTAGCCACTACAGCTGTGTACAGAAATGTAGCTAATAGCACCTACAAATTTTTGTGTAGCTATAATGATAATTTTGCTACAGCTAACCATAGAATGCGGTTGTTAACTGGGCTGGTGGCGACTGCAATCCTGACTGAGCCGCAGACAGTTTGAGCAAACGGTCACATGCTGATCACCCCTTACTAGCAGGCTTAGCTCAGGGGTCACAACCAAAATGTTAAGAAGAGCCACTTTGTCCTTTCAACAAAAATGAAACCACCTTGGGAGGCACAACATTTTCTGTCCGTTTTACTATCTTAGGTGTAAGTATGTCTCATTACATTACATTACATTAACATTACATTTACATTTAGCAGACGCTTTTATCCAAAGCGACTTACAAATAATGTGGTACATAGAACAAACATAGTCAGGCCTTAAAGGAGGCCAAGGGGTAATAGCGGGGTAGAGAAGGTAAGGAGGGCAAGAAGGAGATGAGGTTGGTAGTGGTTAGATTTGCCTCTTGCCTCAGTCTCAGTCTCAGTATGTGCTGATGTAAAAATTTAATAAATGAAAACGCGACTCACTTTGCTCTGCTTTAAGCTTTAGGTCAGCTGTAGCCGCTTTTCTTGCATCTCAGGAAACTTGTAAAATGTCTCTGAATGTTTTACTTTTTATGAGGCTGAGGTCATTTCCCATTCTCCTGCTTCTCATTTGAATTATCAGGTTTCTCCTTAAATGGTGCCAGAGGCTGCTGCGCCATTTAAGGTGGAATGGGAAAATTTTATGAGAAAATTTTAGATGAGAAAATGAGAAAGATGAGAAACTGACTTCAGCTTTGCGAGTTGTTGCAGATTAAAGGTATTAAGAAACCAGCTGACTACTTATAAATGCAAATACATCCATTCATATCCAAATTATCGATGTTAATGTTAAATCCTTCTCTGTGCCCTTTTGTTACATGTGTTGCTGTGTGACCAGCAGTCTGCGCATCAGTCTTGAGCGTTAAAGGGTGAATTAGCAGTTATGCGTTAACTCCATGCGTTAATGTTTAAGACCATTTATTGTGAAAACTGTGTCAGAACTGAGTGTTATAACGATTATGTTATTTTACCTAAAAATCTAGATCTACTGTGGAGCCGCAGCAGCTCTGAAGCTGTGGAGAGAATATTCATCTGTGCAGGCCTGATTCTCACCCCAAACAGTGTCAGGGTCACTGAGATGTTTGAGGCTAAAGTGGTACTGAGGTTTAACAAAGGAATCTGAATGTCACGTCTGTACACATCTTGCTGAAATGTTTAAATTGGAGCAGTTTAATTTCAAAAGTTAACAATGCTTTGCACAAAATTGGTTTGTATACTTTTATTTTTGTTGACTTTTGTTAGGAAAAACCTGGAATGACTGACTTTGCCTTTAGTCTAAATTTTTGCTGGATATCACGCCTTTGGGTGTGTGAGTTTGAATGTTGGTTACACTTTTTGTATATTTGCAGCTTTTCAACTGTATGTTTCTTTCTGGCACAGGATTAAATGCAATGTCTTGTTCATATTTTCAGTTGGGCTTGTTTTGTGTGTCAGGTGGAGATTCACAGTAGCTAAAAATAGTGCACTACTGCTCAAAAAGTAGCTAAAAAGTAGCCACTACTCTTTCTGGAAAAAGTAGCTAAATTGTAGCTAGCTACCATTTTTGGGAAAGTAGCTACAAAGTAACTATTCAGTTTTCAGCTTTTGTAGCTATCCCAACCCTGGTTGTGGTTCATTTCCGTTGTGTTGTGACTGGCTTATCAGAAGTTGCATGTGTTTCCTATATTTGCAGCATATTTATGAAATGTAGCATTAGTGTAGTGAATAATGAAATTGCTTTATGTGTTTTGCATCTCGTCTATTTATTTGCAGTTTGTTGGTTCTTCTTGGCCACCATATATCTGACATTAACTGGGAGTTTGTTTTTGTTGCTTGTTTTGATCTATTTATGTCTAATTAAATAGCTTAATGAACAACTCTAAATCTAAAGCTTAAGTAAGCAACTGGCTTATGATGTTTTGATCTGGCCTAAGGTAGCTTGAGGAAATGACACAGATATTTAATCCAGTACAAATAACATTATTAAAAATGAATCCAGCTTGAATAGGGGTTATCAGAGTAAACAGAACTCTTCTACTACTGTGCTTAATACCCAACTCTGAATATACACTATAATGTTGGTGTTATTGCTATGCTAGAATGACCCCCATCCAGATAATATTTGGTCCATGGTGGTGCTGTGGGGGCCCCTTTCCATTGATAGACAAAGCACAGTAGACACATTGTGCAGCAACAGACGGGCTGCATTCAGTTTCTGAAAGCTTACAAAGTGTACCTGTATGGTAGGTGTAACTGATAAAATGGTCAGTGATTGCAGGTGCAACTTAGGTGTACCTGATAAACTGATAACTTAGGGTTTCCATCTGTTTCTTCCCTTGGACAAAATTTTCACACCCCACCATGTTCCTGTGTCCCTATTTCTTCTGACCTTTATGGCTGTCTCTCAGTCTTTCAGGGGGTAAAACAGATGTAAGAGTTCTCAGAGTTCACTCCCTCCTGTAGTGCTACAATCACTCTTCATATTTCAACCTTGACTGGTGTGGTCTGCCCTCACAAAATACCATATAAACGTCACTGCAGGGATTAAAATTCAGAAAAAAAGGATCTGTTGCAAAGTACTGTTGTGTATGCCACTATGTGTATGCCATTATGAATCAGTGTTAGCCCTAAATCACAGTTAACATTTATGGACAATCAAAAATTCTGCCAGAATTGTGCCACGGCACTCCAGCTGTGTGTCATTGCAAACTCTATAAACATTCTCCAGCAGAAGTAATCTTAAGCCCTAATTTTTGCAGCATCAAATACTGGTCTAATATATGTTGTGAGCACTAATTAGCGATTTGATTTTACTTCAGATACTGAAATGAATCAAACTGCACCAAGTAAACAAAACTTGGGCACTGCAGCAAGTAAACAAAAGGTAATTATGTGGGCTTATTAAGAATGTTCTGGGCAGTAGCAGAAGCTAAGGCAACTTAGTTTGGCAACTACTCTAACTCGACCGGTCTTGCTTTTATTCCAAGTAAGAGAAAGAGTACATTTAGAGTAAAGTATTTAAAAATAATTAAACCTCTAAATCTAACTCACTAAATCTCTTTTATGGTTAAAGTCTATTTTGTCATGTAATCCAATTCATTTTACTGTAATGCTGTGTACATTTCACTGGGAATGAAAAACCCTAAGCACAGGCTAAGACTATGCAATCTTGTCTAAATTGCTCAGTATTAATTGGCAAATGTTTATCCAAATGGAGCAAGTAAGTTGAGATAAAAGCCTATCATATTATCCATTTGCCACATCGCTCTTCTAATACAGCAAGACTCACCTCATGTGCCTTTTCAGAGTTTGTGAGTGGATGAGCGAGCGAAGGAGCTGGCAGGTGGATGAGCTGAACT
The DNA here is from genome assembly GCF_015220715.1 of Pygocentrus nattereri. NCBI lineage: Eukaryota > Metazoa > Chordata > Actinopteri > Characiformes > Serrasalmidae > Pygocentrus > Pygocentrus nattereri. The sequence goes on from NC_051220.1 coordinate 13,883,530, forward strand.
TGTACTATACAACTGTTCCCATCAGCTCTGTAGCCTGAAGAAGACATATGAGCAGACAGGCGTGTTCGCTGAGTCAGAGCACAACCAGCTGTCACCACACACACACACACACACACACACACACACACACACACACACACACACACAAACTGCTCTGTCATCACTCCAGCAAAGCAACGTCAAGTCCATCGAGGGTATATATTTTTTTAAGGTTTAAAGGGGTTGTGACAGAATGACAGAACCAGCTGATAAAAAACACTGATAAACAACATTGTTGCCGTAGTGTGTCATTGCTTGGCACTCTGCCTTCTGGGCTCTCACTTAAAAAAATCACTTTTTTATTTTGTTTAGACTGAGAGTCATATCTAACTATTTAGGGGAGAAGACGACAGCCTCCATGTGACCTCCCCTGATAGTAGTCAGAAATAGTGCAAGACCAACTCATGAAACTAATGTTGCCAAAGAATCATCATGCTGGCAGACCAAGGTACAAGCCAAGGTCAAGACCAAGGCAGAAAACATCCTCCTCAGGATGGGCGGATACCCCCACCGTCGAAAACCAAGGACTGTCAGTGTTCCAACTCAACATTGAGGGCCTTACCAGTCATCAGACGGAATGGCAACCTTTGTCCAGGAAGGATTAAGCTGGTCAGCCACCAGCCAATCTCTACCTGGCTGCAACATTGTGTGGCTGGTCACCAAAATCCAAGAAACATCTGTTGTGAATGTATATAAGCCCCCACTAACAGCACTGACTAATGCATCACTTCCACTTGTACCTGCTCCCGCCATCTATGCAGGTGACTTCAACTTCCAACATACAGATTGGGGTTACAACCACACATCACACGATGGTGTAGCACTGAGTGAGTGGGCATCTAACAGCGAAGCACTGTTGCTCTTTGACCCAGAAGAGTCCCCAAGCTTCTTTTCTGCACGCTGGAACTCTTACACCAATCCAGACCTGGCCTTTGCCACATGCCACAGTAATGACCTGAAACCAGAGAGACGTGTCTTGGACAGGTTCTCTCATTCACACCACCAGCCATCCATCATCAAAGTACCATCACTGGTAGAGCCAGTAGTTGGCAAACTGGTCAGGAGATGGAACTTCAGAAAGGTGACCTGGCAGTTCTTTATGGCAGAAATAGATAGAAGATCTGCTGGCATGCCGGACCCAGAAGTAGCTGATGTGGATGTTACCTACACTGCCTATTGTAAAGTCATCAAAGCACAACATTCCGCATGGCTACAATAAGAACTACATTCCGGGCTGGGATGAGGAGTGCAACTGTCTGTTGCGCCAACACCAGCAGGTGAGCTCCAGGGAAGAAATGGAACACAGCAACAACCTTACTGCAGAAGCTGGACGACACCCGAAGGACCAGGTGGACTGAAGTAGTGGAATCTATCGACTTCAACCACTGTAGTCGGAAGGCATGGCAGACCATCAACCTGCTCACAGGGAGAAGAACAACTATTTGGGACATCAGGCCGTGAACTTCAGCTTTTGCTGGATTGGTTTGCAGCCGAGTGTGAAGCGGTCATGATGAGAATCAGTACCTCCAAATCCGAGGCCATGGTTCTCAGGCGGAAAAGGGTGGAGAGCCCTCTCTGGGTCAGGGATAAGCTCTTCTCTCAAGTGGAGGAGTTTAAGTATCTCTGGGTCTTGTTCACAAGTGACAGTAAAAGGGAGCAGGAGATTGACAGGCGGATTGGTGCTGGGTCAGCAGTGATGCGAGGTCTGTTGTGGCAAAGATAGAGCTGAGCCATAAGGCAAGGCTCTCGATTTACCGGCCAATCTACATTCCCACCTTTACCTATGGTCATGAGCTTTGGGTAATGACCGAAAGAATGAGATCGCGAATACAAGCGGCCGAAATGAGTTTCCTTCGCAGGGTGTCTGGACTCTCCCTTAGAGATAGGGTGAGAGGTTCGGTCATCCAGGAGTAGATCCGCTGCTTCTCCACGTTGAGAGGAGCCAGCTGAGGTGGTTCAGGCATCTTATTAGGATTCCTCCTGGATGCCTCACTCGGGAGGTGTCACAGGCAAGTCCACCCGGGAGGAGACCTTGGGGAAGACCCAGGACATGCTGGCATGACTATATTGCCCAGCTGGCAACTTCCTACTTTAATGAAAGAATTAAGGTAAAAAGAATTAATATGTAAAGAAAAAAAAATATTTTTCAGACATGAACATATAATGCATTTACATTTTGTATATGTACATGTACAATATTGTACATGTACAATATTTATTTTGAACAACAATAACCATCAGGTTCAAATGACTTATTTCCTGGGGCAAAGCCAGAGAAGTGGTCAAGGTGGAAATGGTGACGCCTCAAATCTGACTGGCCACCTTGGGTGCCATCCCAAAAGTAACTGGCTGATTAGAATGCTTTCAAAGCTTGAATTTACCTTTTGTGGACAGGGAACATGGGAATATATTCTATATAATATATGAATGTAGTTAATTAAATGAGAGCAAGTGTTTTATATTTCTCCTGGTGATTTCTATTGCTATTATCAAGATTTCTTATTTCAGTTAATCTGAATCATTAGAGGTACTGCAACTCTGACCCTGGAGATTTATTTAAAACTCAGCTATGATTTTAAGTCAGGTATTTATACTTCACATTGCATTCAGGAAATTGCATTCATGTCTTTAACAAAGTAAGTTATAATAAAAATAAAATGAAATATAACAGGACTTGATAAAATGTGCTATTGTTGAGATACCCCTTCATCCGAAGTCAGTGTAACAGTTTTGGGTTACATTAAAAAGAAGAAATGCAAAAAGACTTTATCTTGTTTTCTTGGCCATTTTTAATTTTTACATATAGTTTTGGGTTTATAGGCTTTGGAAGCCCTAAAGTTACTATAGGCACCCAATGGCCACTCAATTTATACAGTCCTAGAAGCACCACTGCTTGTTATGTAAAGTTGCTGTAAGTTCATTTGAAGCATCATCTTTAGTAGAAATGATTAAACTACTAATATTCTAAAGCAAAAGGTGAGTAAAATACAGATGCCTACAAAAAAAACTTAAGTACAGTAACAAAGTATTACTTAATAAACCTTAGCCAATTGAGCCCTCTGTGGCCAAGATTGTACACCCCTGGTTTTATGTCTCCAAAACGTGGTTCCTATCACCATTGTGAACAACTCTGACTCTGTCGGTTTCTCTAGAAGGTGAGCATTTCATATCAAACCACCCAGAATTATTTTATTAATGATATAATTATGTAAACATTATGAAAAACAGAAGTCTAGGTTTGCTAGGTTTCATTGGAGAGTTGGAGCAGGGATGACATCAAATTCTCCTCATGTCTATATATACACTGCTCAAAAAAATAAAGGGAACACTTAAGCAACACTGATTGACAATCAATTTAACATGCTGTTGTGCAAATGGAATAGCCTACCTATGCTCAGTACCTATGCTTTCTGGCTGATGTTTTGGTCACTTTTGAATGTTGGTGGTGCTTTCACACTCGTGGTAGAATGAGACGGACTCTACAACCCACACAAGTGGCTCAGGTAGTGCAGCTCATCCAGGATGGCACATCAATGCGAGCTGTGGCAAGAAGGTTTGCTGTGTCTGTCAACGTAGTGTCCAGAGGCTGGAGGCGCTACCAGGAGACAGGCCAGTACACCAGGAGACGTGGAGGAGGACGTAGGAGGGCAACAACCCAGCAGCAGGACTGCTACCTCCGCCTTTGTGCAAGGAGGAACAGGAGGAGCACTGCCAGAGCCCTGCAAAAGGACCTCCAGCAGGCTACAAATGTGCATGTGTCTGCACAAACGGTTATGTGAGGATCATCATGAGGATGGTATGAGGGCCCGACGTCCACAGGTGGGGGTTGTGCTCACAGCCCAACACCGTGCAGGACGCTTGGCATTTGCCAGAGAACAGCAGGATTGGCAAATTCGCCACTGGCGCCCTGTGCTCTTCACAGATGAAAGCAGGTTCACACTGAGCACATGTGACAGACGTGACAGAGTCTGGAGACGCCGTGGAGAGCGATCTGCTGCCTGTAACATCCTTCAGCATGATCGGTTTGGCAATGGGTCAGTAATGGTGTGGGGTGGCATTTCATTGGAGGGCCACACAGCCCTCCATGTGCTCGCCAGAGGTAGCCTGACTGCCATTAGGTACCAAAATGAGATCCTCAGACCTCTTGTGAGACCATATGCTGGTGTGGTTGGCCCTGGGTTTCTCCTAATGCATAATTAAGGACATTACATCAAAGTTGGATCAGCCTGTAGTGTGTTTTTCCACTGTAATTTTGTGTGTGACTCCAAATCCAGGCCCCCATTGGTTAATAAATTTGATTTCCATTGATGATTTTTGTGTGATTTTGTTGTCAGCACATTCAACTTTGTACAGAACAAAGTATTCAATGAGAATATTTCATTCATTCAGATCTAGGATGTGTTATTGTGAGTAGTGTATATATATATATATATATATATATATATATATATATATATATATATATATTCAGTTTGGTAGATAAAAAATTGGGGGAAATGTAATGCTTTCATGTAGAATTAAAATAAGAATTTCATAAATCTTGGGTGGTACATATAGGTGGTAGTTTGAGAGTGTATTATGTATGTGTGGGTGTGGAGTGGGCAGTCTGGACTGTATGGGAAACCCCTCTGAAAGCTTGTAATGGACTTCAGGGTCCCTGAGACATAGGAGAGGCTGCCAGAGTCCACTGGATTAATGAGGTATGCTGAGTAATTAAGTTAATTATCCCCCAGTGTGTCTGGCTTGCCTCAGCATCAGGAAAAGTGGGTGTATGTGCACATGTGTGTCTCCTGGGTATAAGACGCTGATGCATGTGGTACATGGGTTCAGAGGGAAATTCCTGGCCCTGTGTTTCATGCAATACAATGCATACAAATGACATTGTATCATAGCTTCATAGCTACTCTTGTGTTAAGGAATATTCAGAAAAATTTACATAGATGAGACAGTGACTTAACAGTTTCACCTCTGCAGATTTTACTCGTTTAATGAGTAAATATAATTTTAACCCAGATTCACCCCTTTCAACAAATCCCATAATCTGAAGGATTTTCCAGGACTGAAGCACAATCAGAAACGATTCATAGCACAGATGGTCTGGTAGCATTGTGACGAGAGTGAGCTCAATTGAGAGTGGTATAATGTGCCGCCCCTACCTTAAAGGTGTTTGTAAGAGCATTCTCTGTGGGACCCATTAAGCTAGGTTTCTGTAGCATGTATTTTAATAGTATAGTATGGGGTTTTACAGGTGCTTTTTACAGTGTAGATGTAGAAACGAGACAGTCTTTAATCTTCTGATCTAGCTTCACAGTGATCAGAGGCCTACACATATTTGTGAAGAATGTTTGATTTTCAGAATATTGACAAATCCTGTTTTTTAAAATGGTTCAGGCAGTAACCAATGAAAGAGCTAGGACAGAGAAAAAAGTCAAAGAGACATGTATGTATTCCGTAGACTGCAGGAATGAAAGAGCTGCTTACTGAACACAGGCAAGTAAGAGCCTTTATAATTTTTATAACGTATGGCCACAGATGTTAAGGCACTCAAGGCACATAATTTAATAGATTGTAGTTAAATGTTTTCCAAGCTCTTACTGTAGAACTGAATGATATCTGCTTTTCTCAACGCCTTTCGACAAATCTCATAATCTGAAGGATTTTCCAGGACTGAAGCACAATCAGAAACGATTCATAGCACAGATGATCTGGTAGTGTTGTGACGAGAGTGAGCTCAATTGAGAGTGGTATAATGTGCCTCCCCGACCTTAAAGGTGTTTGTAAGAGCATTCTCTACCCATCCCTAGTTTGCATTTTCTTCTTGTGGGTGCTTAAGAGCATAAACAGGTCAGGTCCATCTTATTTTTTAATTATGTGATAAAGGGAGAGATATGTAGCAATCACACAAAGCATGAAGCACTGCAGTGATGGTAACTGTGAGGCTCGGTGTGATATATAGTAACTTGTGATTTCCTCAACAGAGAATCATAGCCTTATATTTTTATTAAAATCCTATTACTGAGGGAGCTGAGCTCTTAATTTCACAGTGCATTCAACCACACCCATGCGTACTCCACTGGCATTTTTGAGCTCTTTAAGGAAAAAAATCAAAAGCCAAATTTAAGGCTTAATCTAGGCATACACTACACACTCCTTTTTGCCTCCTTGTTGTAAAATCCTTAGATTAAGTCTGCAGTCTTGTTGAATGAGAAAACAAATATGTTCTGAGCAATGCATATTTTGTTTAGATGATCATAAACAATATAATTAAACAGACACATATAAAGGCTTATGATGGGTAAGAATGTCTCCTTGCACTCTCTAGGTGTTTTTTTACATTTATATATTAGTTACATTTGCAAACATTTGAATTTTACCCTGTTGTAGAAAACTGATGCTGCTAATTTCTGCTACCATGCCCTTATAAAATTTCTAATAGTATGCTAGCCCTAAGATAATACACATAATGGTTGCTCTAAATTAAACATGAACAATTGAAGCTTTAAAAGACATATGCATTTTTTTATTTGTATGCTATAGCATTGACATAACCCTTCACTGGAACTACTGGGTGCTGGGCCTAGTCATGTTTCCAAGCTGCAGTCGATGAACACGACGAATTTCTCGGCCATTATGTAATTTTACATTGCTTAAGTCAGAAATCTACAACGTGCACAGGCCATCTTGAATGTACATGAGTGAGCACTGAACAGGAGCTTTTGTATACCAGGTCTGCATGTAAGGTCTCTCTTACCTCTGCTGCAGCCATCACTTATGTCGTACGGTGCGGTCAGTGATGAATCTACAACTTCCAGGAAACTCAGTGATGATTTTTCTAATAAAAAAAAATTACATTCATTGTAAATAAAAACACAATTGGTCAATTTCTTGGTCCTTCTGGAATTCTGACGGGAACATTTCCACTGGCTCTTTCAAGATTTTAATCCTTTTGTTTCATATCATGTAAATATGGCTATTAATACAGTACTTGCAAAGTTTAAAAGCAGTGAGGCTGATGATTCTAATAAATAAAAATGAATAATTACATACATGTAATGTTTTGTTCCAAGAAATCACTGGCGATGCAAGTTCCCCACTGTTACTAAGTGTGTTAACAGTTACAAACACAATGCATCAGGTAATGTCACCAAACTAGTGCATGTTATCTGTCTTGCTAGTGCAGTCTTGGATCTGGAAAAACTTATTTGTTATCTCTTAATACATATTGAAGTAATCCACTGACAGTTCTGGGAAATTAGATCTTTTTTCTAGTTTGTAGTATATTTACTACCAAAGCTACAAGCTTGAAAAAATGTGTAGCAGATAGCAATTGGTAACAAATAAATATATCAATAAATATATTGTATTGTCAAAAGAAACTGCAGGTGTACGTTGTCCTTGTCTTAACACCCAAGTTCTGTGTGCTTATGGTAGTGTGAAAACTGTTAGCTTAAGCCCTAAATGTAACTAGGCCTGTAAACAATAATCATATAGGTAACATATGATATTCATATTACCTATATGATTTGATGCCAGGTAGGAAAGTTTAGAGACCTCAGACAGAGTAGGATAGAATTTGTTTGTGTATTCAAGCAGCCTGTAGTTGTTCTTAAGTTACACTGACTGCATGTTCATCTTGTCATATTAAATTAACTCTATAAGTATCAACCTGTGGATATTGTTAGAGATGGGGTTGGTTTCAACGCACATTATCATTTCATAGCCTATCTAGCAATCCCTGTACATTTTTGTATGATGTTGTCCCTGCAGTCTTTTTGTACAGCTGGAAATATTCTTCAATGTATATTTAGCATTTGTGTGGGAGTAGATATGTGCCTCTACTAAATAAACTAGCCAACAACCTAGGAGAAAATACTCAATGTCTCTGGAAATACATTTTTTTTATGGTAATGACAATTACAGAGTCCATTTTAATTTAATTCTAATACTGCTTTCAATGTCTCTCATGACTGGTGGTTAGATCAAGTTATAAGTCATGCAACATGACTCAGAAAACACTAAGATTAAGAGACCCTTATTAGTCCCACAGTGGGGAAATTTCACCTCTGCAAGCTAACCCATCCGTGCAGTGAAGCACCACATACACACTAGTGAATACACACACTAGGGGGCAGTGAGTTGCCTGGAGCGGTGGGCTGCCCTATTCATGGTGCCTGGGGAGCAGTTGGGGGTTAGGTGCCTTGCTCCAGGGCACCTCAGACTAGTACTGTCGGCTCAGGGGATCAAGTAACCTTCCTAATAAGGGCCACAAGGCTAGTTAGCTAACCTCCAGCCCATGACTGCCCCCTAACATAAGCCAATAGGAGCCACTAGCAGTAATGGTTGGGCCATAAGCACCAACTCATGTCCAAACAAAGTCTAGAGGTACTGCTAGAAATTAATAACACAACTCACTAGTAAGCAATTATTTTTACTAGTAGGGATGCACTATTTCAAGAAAACTGTATATTTGGCCACAGTTTTTTTATAGACTTAAATATACAAGCACTAACACTGCAACAGATTAATTCCAAAACTGGAATTCACCAAGCCTTTCAGAAATCAGTCTGCTTGACCTGTAACATTATTTTGCTGCAGTGGCAGTTGTTTTCTTGTTATATTCTGCTCATTGCCATGTGAAGGAAGGCAGTCTGAATAAATGCCCCTCTCTGGCCTTTTGCCCTCCAACTCCATCAGTGGTTTAGCTACAGTGGCCATATGAAATAGCTTTTCCCTAGCTGAACACTCTCTGACCCAAATACAAAGATTTCATTAACCCTTTCCAGCACCTTGTGGTAGATTTCCTGTCAAGCCTCTTTTTTCAACAAATCCCCATTTTCTTTGCACAGTGATCACCTCTGACATTTTGAAGACCTCATTAAAAAGATGTATAAAAGGCCTCTCTGGTTTATTTGAGAGGTGAGGTCACTTATGAAGAATAATTGTCTTTCACATTTTTCTTCAGTGCTTGGACAAAACTTCAGCTCTACCAATCTAAACCCAATGAAGACTTCCAGACCTGCTTACATTTTGGAGGTGATGGGACAAGTATAGCCTCCTCCCCTTTCCTATTTGGTCTTGTCTCTGAGCTCCCTGCTAAGCTTCCTGGCCCACTTCTCTCTCTGACAGAATCAGGCCAGTACCTTCCTTTCGTCTGGGTCATGGGGGACATTGCAAAAGGGGGAAAGCTAAGTCAGAATGTGAGGCTCATTCAGAAAACAAGCTTCAAACAAGCTCCAGCTGCTCTCCCAGGACTGAAGATGGATTGATAGCTTGAAGACAAAGATCAGTCTAGCCTCTGTCTTTCTTGCTCAGACCTGTGACCCATGCCCTGGAGAAAACTATTGGCTTGGCTGTACTGTTGTCTTTATGTGCCAGCTATGATAGGTTTGAAGTGAAGGCTGGGTTCTAAGTGCGAGAAAGACCCACTCTGTGCCTACTGGCTGTCCGTCTGGTGCTGGTGGACGAGAAAAGCAATGCCCACACAGATGGTTAGCTTGGCATGCCTGCATTCATTCTTCAGACAACCTGCCCCCCACCCCCCATTGGTAACACAAGGTTCTGAGCGCAGCATGCCAGCCCAAACAGAGCAGCATTTAAGGAAACAAACAGCAAAATCATTTTTATGAAGGGCTGTAATAACTGGAAGACAGCATGGCCAAAGCCACTGACTGACTTTAAGGAGAAGTGAGAGAAAAAGTTGTGGTCGGACTAAAACATTAACTGCTATGATGTAATGGTGGGTAAGTGGACCCATGAATTATGCTTTTGTATTTAATATTAGAATATGCCTGCCGTATCTGTTTATTTCCTACGCATCAACAAATAAGCAAACACTGTGTCATTGTCCTGCCTTTCAATTATGATACTTTTAACACAGCCCCTCAAATTGGCTCAGAAAAAAAAACGCTGTACTTTTTAAACAGTGGTCAACAAGGCTCTATGCCAGCATGCAACCGGATGTCCGATCATCTTATCAGTGCTCATCCAGTAACACTCAGCAGCATTGTACTGATTGTCAATAACTCAGCATAATTCACCATTAATTTCTTGGCCCCAAGGTGGGGAAGTGGGCGAGATTAAAACAATCTGGGCCATGATGGCTTGTTAATCAGCTTTCATGAGATGAATCGTAATCTCTTTTGACAGGGGAAACATCTGTGTAATTTCAAAAGAGCAGCGTGAAGGTCCTCGTGCTGGCTGTGCAAGTTGCTTTGGCGACATTGTTTCCCAGCACGCTGCCAATCTGCTCTTGTCATCTGCATTCTGCCTGCAGAACCAGACAGCATCTCAGCTCTGGCATGACCTCACACAAAAATAGAAGTGTTCGGAATAGGCACACCCACACACCAAAAGCGCCTTTGATTGTGTCTCAGCTAATGTGGAGTGACTGAAGGTCACAGATGTTAATGAAGCAATACACTAAAATCTCCTCTTCATGGAAGGTGCAGGGGTCTGGCTCTAACTGTCACCAAAATCTTGTTAATGTTGCCCAGCGTGCGCTCCAGGCTGGACAAATTAGACAATAAACACTGTAAATTCTCTGGCGTGTTGTCCATATCTGTTGGAGCTTATTTATTGTTTGTTCTCAGGTGAGCATTTGTCAGCTTTTGTGCCAGGGCTGATTTCCTGCCTCCTGAGTCTGCAGCAGTCATAAATCTTCAGCGGGCAGTGTGCATATGACACATTAATACACACACAGCTTCTGCTGTCCTCCAAAGTCTTTGCTACCATGCTCAGACAATACAGCTCCACTCTTAATGAAAATCTTCCCTCAACTTTCATTCCTTGTAATCTAATCAGTGCCTGTGTGCTAGGCTAATTTGGAAAAATTTGAGGTATTATTGTTTCCTTTTTTGAAGCCTGGGAGTTTCTGATATAGGTTCTTCTTAACTTTACACTATAGGTAGCAGTAGGTATCTCCGTATCTCCATTGCCCTTTACTTTATCGAAACATTTCATGAATAGACATAAATTGAAATTATTTATTTATTTTTTTAGGGCTGAACAAAAAAGCCGTAGAGGGAATAACAATTCTGTTTACAAACTGCTATATTGCAATATTGCAAGCACAAATTAACCTGTAACTAACTGTAATCATTGCATTATTTTCATTTTGCACACTTTGCACAATAGTTAACACTTATTGTAATAGAAGTGAACCTATCCTCCTCTGGTAGACAAAGGATACCAAAACAATAACACAAGAGCAATATGAACAGACAATAAGGTTTTAACATTAGTATAAGATATGGAATCTACTGCTAATCTTCTGCTTCTTTTGTACCGTAATGTTGTATATCCAACAGTTTTGTTGAACATCGCATTTCATGTCAGAATCATGCAGCTTTATTCAGCAATGTGAAAATAAATGGTAACAAATTGTCTGGCACTGAAATCAGCCATGCTGCTAGCTTCATCTATATGCATATATTTAATTATATTTTTATAACTGAGAAATGGAAATAATCAGGAGTAAGAGAGATGTTTTTAATTCCAATTATCATTCAGGACCTCAGATGCTTAAAACGCAGCTACACTGCTTAAGCTTTTGTAAAGCAACTGATCAGTCTCTGGTTCCAGAGAGTCACCTGCACGGTAGTACGTTTTAAGCATCTGAGATCCTGGATGATGCTTGCAGATTAATGGCTTTACAGAGGAAAGGGGAGAGGAGACTACAAATGAATGGCAGGAGTGAAGAAAGGCAGCCAGGTGCCTCAGTGATGAAAAACAATCCCACTTCTTTGATGTAAGGAAGAGGAATAAGAGGCTAGTGAAGAGAGCTGAACTATGGGTCTGGTTGAAACCAACAGCGATTCAAATTATTGCTGACGCATTTTCCCGCCACCCATTTCCAATCGAAAGAATTGATTATGTCTCAAACTTGCTGAGGAGCTTTCTCTTAGACAGTAGTCAATTATGAATCAATTAAAGGCATTTCATTTGCACTTGCAGTTTCAATCAGTTTGCTCTGCTTGTCACAGCTTATTTTGAGTAAACTGACGGCAGCATTGCAGTGCTTTGCCGAATTTTTTAAATGTTACAATGAGTGCTCCGCATCTGCAGAGGCTTGACTATTTTTTTTCTTTGGACTAAAAGTCTATTCCACACCAATGTTCTTGATATGCACTTATATTCCAAGCCATTCTGTTTCATGAAAATACATAAATGTAATGGAGCTCCTCCTCCAATCTACTGTTTCCTGTGATGAAGTTTTCACATCCAACCGCTACCTAGCATTGCCACCTCAACCCTGTAAAATTCCTAGACACTAAATCAGTGGCTTGACTGTTCATGATGAATGCATGAGACCAACGCCACCATTACCTCTCTTCCTCCTGTTTCTCAGTCCTATCTCTCAGTCCTACTTCTATTCCTCAAAAGAAGGGATGCAGCTTTCTAGCTCAATGCAGAAGTCACCCACAATTCCAGCACAAGTTCTCAGCATTCTTCCCCATCTTACAATTACACAATCTGTTCTCACACTATGGCTATACAATGAAGTCAAATTCATCAAATTTAACTTAATAGCCTACTGAATTTGTCTGTATCGCAGTCAACACAATAAAACAATTTTACTTGACCTTTACTTCTTCACGATTGATTGGTTTAATTGTGTGCTGATATACATGCATTCAGTTAGGTCCACACCCTCCATGGATCACCACCTTATCGTGGTGGAGGGGTTTGCGTGCTTGAATGATCCTAGGAGCTATGTTGTCTGGAGCAAAAGCTCCTGGTAGGGTCTCCAAGGGCAAACTGCTCCTAGGTGACAGGTCAGACAAAGTGTGATCCATAATTACCCTAATGAAAACAAAATCAAATCAGGACTTGTGTACCCTGCCCGGATCAGTGCTACCAGGGCCTCACCCTGGAGCCTGGCCTGGGGGAGGGGCTTGCCAGCAAGCGTCTGGTGGCCAGGCATTTACTCATGGTACCCGGCCGGGCCCACCACCGATGGGAGGGACAGTAGTAGGGGTTTGGTGCTTTGTGGATTGGGCAGTATCCAAAGGTGTGGGCCTTGGCGTTCTGATCCCTGGTTGCTGAAACTGGCTTTTGGAACTTGGAATGTTACCTCACTGGTGGGGAAGGAGCCTGAGTTGGAGCGCGAGGTTGAGAGATATAGTCAGATATAGTCAGCTAGCTAGATATAGTCAGGCTCACCTTAACACACAGCTTGGGCTCTGGGTCCAATTTCCTTGAGTGGGGCTGGAGTTGCCCATGGTGAGAGGCGGCAGGCAAGTGTGGGCTTTCTCATAGCCCCTCGACTTGGCGCCTGTATGTTGGGGTTTTCTCCAGGGGACGAGAGGGTAGCTTCCCTACGCCTTCGGGTTGGGGAACAGGTCCTGACTGTTGTCTGTGCTTATGCACCAAACAGTAGTTCAGCGTACCAAGCCTTCTTAGAGTCCTTGGGAAGGGTGCTTCAAAGTGCTCCTCCTGGAGACTCAATTGTCCTACTGGGGGACTTCAACGCTCACGTGGGCAATGACAGTGAGACCTGGAGGGGTGTGATTGAGAGGAATGGCCTCTCTGATCTGAACCCGAGTGGTGTTCAGTTTTTGGACTTCTGTGCAAACCACAGTTTGTCCATCACGAACACCATGTTTGAACAAAAGGATGTCCATAAGTGCACATGGCACCAGGACACCCTAGGCCGCAGTTCAATGATTGACTTTGTAGTCATGTCATTGGACTTGCAGCCATGTGTTTTGGACAATCAGGTAAAGAGAGTAGCTGAGCTGTCAACTGATCACCACCTGGTGGTGAGTTGGATCAGGTGGTGGGGGAAGATACCGGTCAGACCAGGCAAACCCAAACATATAGTGAGGGAACATCTGGCAGAAGAACCTGTCAGATTTATCTTCAACTCACACCTCCATCAGAACTTTGACCAGATATAGGGGGAGGTGAGGGATATTGACTCAGAATGGGCCATGTTCCGCTCCTCCATTATTGAAGTGGCTGACTGTAGCTGTGGCCGCAAGGTAGTTGGTGCCTGTCAGGGCGGTAATCCTCGAACCCGGTGGTGGACACCCCAGGTGAGAGATGCCGTCAAGCTGAAGAAGGAGTCCTACCGGGCATGGTTGGCCTGTAGGAACTAATATAAATTTAAATTAATTTAATTTAAATTTAAAACTAAATTTAATCACAGAAAAACTCAATCAGTCCGCTTAAATAACCTTATCAACATATATCCATGTTCTGATGATGGCACTAACACCTTAGATCTAAAACTTGGACTACTTAATATAAGATCATTAAACTCTAAAGCAGTCATCGTAAATGAAATTCTAAGCGATCATAAATTTGACTTTTTTTGTCTTACTGAAACGTGGGTTAGACCAAATGAATATTTAGCTTTAAATGAAGCCACGCCTGTAGGCTATAATTATGCACATAGGCCAAGACTAACAGGCAAGGGAGGTGGAGTACTTCCTTTGAGGTCCTCTCTATTCACGTCACAAATCCGGTCACAAAAAAGAAGGCGTTCTCATTATTTAACATTTACAGACCACCAGGGCCATACTCTGAATTTATAAAAGAATTTAGTGACTTCGCTGCAAACCTGGCTGTGTGTAATGATAAAGTAATAATTGTAGGGGATTTTAATATTCACTTTGAGAAGGTAGACGACCCATTAAAAAGGGCATTTACCTCAATCCTAGACTCTGTTGGTTTTACCCAAAATGTAACAGGGCCGACACACTACTGTAGTCCTACGTTAGATTTAGTTTTGACACTAGGTCTTAACATAGACAAGCTTAATATCTTACCGCAAACCACAGCGATCTCCGACCATTACTTAATTTCATATGAGCTACGATTTAGCCATAACATATATACGTCTCCTCGTTATTCAACAAAGCGCACAATAAAATCTTCTACCGCCCTACAATTTATAGAAAATCTCCCAGCACTATCAACCCCAGTCTCCACTCCATCAGATCCAATTGAACTAGATTTACTAACCGATTATTTAGAAAATACCTTACGATCCACCTTAGAAAATGTGGCCCCACTTAAAATAAAAAGAACAAGGCAGAAAAAGTTCGCCCCCTGGTACAACGATAAAACCCGGACCTTAAAACAAACAGCTCGGAAATTAGAGCGGAAATGGCGTCATACCAAACTAGAAGTGTTCCACACTGCCTGGAAGGACAGCCTTATAGAGTATAGAAATGCTCTCACAGAAGCTCGCTCAGCATATCTGGCCTCGCTGATCGAGAATAATAAGTATAATCCTAGAGTTCTGTTTAATGTGATTTCCCAAATCACACAAAATCAGGCAGGTAATGAACCAGAAATCCCAGCAACTCTCACCAGTGAAGTTTTTATGGACTTCTTTAATAATAAAATTGATAATATTAGACAACAAATTCAACCCACAGTATCAAATTCAAATCCAGCTTGGCTGCCATCTGACTTGGCTGATATAGAACAAAACACAGCTGTAGAAAAGAGTCTGGAAACCTTTTACCCCTCCCACAGCTGGAGCTAGAGAAGATTATCTCTTCTGCAAATTGCACAACCTGCACACTCGATGCAATTCCATCAAAATTACTCAAAGAAGTACTGCCAGTTATTATAAACCCTATCTCAACTATTGTAAACTCATCCCTTAGTCTGGGCCATGTACCCAAAGCTTTTAAACTAGCAGTTATCAAACCTCTGATCAAGAAACCAAATCTTGATGTCACCGTTTTGTCTAATTACAGGCCTGTTTCTAACTTACCGTTTATATCTAAGATCTTAGAAAAAGCTGTGGCCCAACAACTTAGTTCATATCTACACAAGAACCATATATATGAAAAATTTCAGTCTGGATTCAGGCCACACCATAGCACTGAGACGGCTCTAGTTAAGATAACAAATGATCTTCTTCTTGCCTCTGATCAAGGCTACATATCTCTCTTAGTGCTACTTGACCTTAGTGCGGCTTTTGATACAATAGACCACAATATTCTCCTAGAAAGGTTAGAAAACATGGTTGGAGTCACAGGGACGGCCCTATCATGGTTCAGATCTTACCTATCAGAACGTTATCAGTTTGTTAGGGTAAACAATTTATCTTCCAGTTATTCAAAAGTGAGATTTGGAATTCCGCAGGGGTCTATATTAGGACCATTACTATTTACACTATACATGTTACCGTTAGGCACAGTTATAAGTAATCATGGCGTAAACTTGTTATGCAGACGATACTCAACTGTACATATCAGCCAAGCCTGATGACCAACACAGGTTAAAGAAAATGGAGGACTGTGTAAAAGATGTGAAAGGCTGGATGTCACGCAACTTCCTCCTATTAAACAGTAACAAAACAGAGGTTCTCCTTCTGGGTCCAAAATTAGCAAGAAGTAAATCACCAGATTTAATCCTAAATCTCGCCGACTTTCCAGCCGCACCTGGATTAGCAGCAAAAAATCTTGGCGTTATAATAGATTCAGATTTATCATTCGATCAACACATAGGCAGCATCACTAGGACAGCTTTTCTACATCTTCGCAACATTGCCAAGATCAGAAATGCCCTATCCCTGCGTGATGCAGAAACACTAGTACATGCCTTTATTACTTCTAGGCTAGACTACTGTAATGCGCTACTGTCAGGATGTACGAGCAGGAATTTAAACAAACTCCAACTAGTCCAAAACGCCGCAGCTAGGGTCCTCACTAAAACTAGAAAATTTGAGCATATTAGTCCAGTGCTATCATCACTTCATTGGCTACCTATTAAATTCCGTATTGATTATAAAATCCTTTTACTGACTTATAAAGCCCTACATGGTCTTGCTCCTGAATACCTGCAAGACCTTATTTCTTATTATGAGCCATCACGACCACTCAGATCCCAGAGCGCTGGCTTATTAATAGTCCCCAGAATTCAGAAGGTTTCAGCTGGGGGAAGAGCTTTTTCTTATAAAGCCCCCAAACTCTGGAATGATCTTCCAGAAACTGTTCGGGACTCAGACACAGTCTCAATCTTTAAGACTAGGCTGAAAACACACTTGTTCAGTTTAGTTTTTGGTAGGTAATGTTCCCCCTTAGATAAAGGCTGCAGATCCAGGGGTCCATGGACACAGGGAATTACAGTAAACTGAGACACTGGTGCTGTCGTCCCGCTGCTCGCACGCGGTCACTCAAGTTTGTGGACAGTGGAGTGGAGGGATGCCGAACTGTTTCAGAGTGCTGCCGTGTCTGTGTGTCCTTCTGGTTCTCTCCTTTTAGTTAAGATGTCATAGTCAGATCTGCCGGAGTCATTAGCCACACTCTGTAAATGTTTACATTCCCTGTTTATGTACAAACGGATAGAACAAAACTAATTCCATTTACCTGCTTTTTTTTTCCGAGTATACAACCGCCCACATGTCCGGCTGGACACTGAAGGACGACTGACTGCCGAGCCCTCCTGCTACCCACTTCAGACCAGCTGCCCACGCCCCAGCTACCACCAACTACCTTGGATGAGCTGCCCACCCTACGCTGATGTTCTCATAGACTCACAGATATTCCTAATATCAATATTACTGCTGTTAATATTAGTAGTATAATCACTTGTAGGTAGTTTGACCAGAGGAGGATGGGTCCCCCCTGGTGAGCCTGGTTCCTCCCAAGGTTTCTTCCTCAGTTCTGAGGGAGTTTTTCCTTGCCACTGTTGCCCCCGGCTTGCCCACTGGGGGGTTTCTGTACATTCTGTACATTCTTACAGTACTGTTGAAACTTTGTCTTTTCTGAAATTCTGTAAAGCTGCTTTGTGACAACATCCGTTGTAAAAAGCGCTATACAAATAAATTTGATTTGATTTGATTTGATGTAGGACACCAGAGGCAGCTGGCAGGTATCGACAAGCCAAGCGATCTGCGGCTTCATTAGTCGCCAAGGCAAAAACCCAGGTGTGGGAGGAGTTTGGTGAGGCCTTGGAAAGTGACTTTAAGTTGGCTCCAAAAAGATTCTGGCAAACCGTCAGGCAACTCAGAAGGGAAAGCAGTGTGCCACTAGCACTGTATATAGTGGAGATGGTGTGCTGCTGACTTCGACTGAAGACATCATTGGGTGGTGGAAGGAATACTTTAAGGACCTTCTCAATCCCACCGACACATTCTCCAGTGAGGAGGCAGAGTCTGGAGACATGGGAATAGGCTTGTCCATTACTGAGGCCAAATTCGCTAAGATAGTTAAAAAGCTCCTTGGTGGCAAGGCTCCAGCGGTGGATGAGATCCGTCCTAACCCTAACCCTAACCCTTTTCAACATTGCGTGGACATCGGGGGCTGTGCCACTGGATTGGCAGACTGGGGTGGTGGTGCCTCTTTTTAAAAAGGGGGACCAGGTGTGTTCCAACTACAGGGGAACTACAGGGGAATCACATTCCTCAGCCTCCCTGGTAAGGTCTATGCAGGGGTACTGGAGAAGGGAGTCCGGCTTATAGTCGAACCTCGGATTCAGGAGGAGCAGTGCGGGTTCCGCCCTGGTCGTGGAACACTGGACCAACTCTTCACCCTCTCCAGGATTCTGCTCAGTCCACCTGTGCTTTGTGGATTTGGAGAAGGCATTCAACTGTGTTCCCCAGGGTATTCTGTGGGAGGTGCTTCGGGAGTACAGGGTACATGGCTCTTTGCTACGAGCCATTCAGGCCCTGTACAAACAAAGCAGGAGTTTGGTTCACATGGCCGGCAGTAAGTCAGACTCATTCCCAGTGACAGCTGGACACCTTTGTCACAGATTCTATTCACAATTTTCAAGGATCGCTGCTGTTTGCAGATGATGTGGTCCTACTGGGGACATCAGGCTGTGAACTTTAGCTTTTGCTGGATCGGTTTGCAGCCAAGTGTGAATCGGCCGGGATGAGAATCAGTACCTCTAAATCCGAGGCCATGGTTCTCAGGCAGAAAAGGGTGGAGAGCTCTCTCTGGGTCGGGGATAAGCTCTTGCCTCAAGTGGAGGAGTTTAAGTATCTTGGGGTCTTGTTCATGAGTGATGGTAAAAGGGAGCAGGAGATTGACAGGCGGATTGTTGCTGGGTCAGCACTGATGCGGGCTCTTTACCGGTCTGCTGTGGTAAAGAAAGAACTGAGCCATAAGGTAAGGCTCTCGATTTACTGGTCGATCTACGTTCCCACCCTCACCTATGGTCATGAGCTTTGGGTAATGACCGAAAGAATGAGATTGCGAATACAAGCGGCCGAAATGAGTTTCCTTCGCAGGGTGTCTGGACTCTCCCTTAGAGATAGGATGAGAAGTTCGGTGATCCGGGAAGGACTCGGAGTAGAGCCGCTGCTTCTCCACATCGAGAGGAGCCAGCTGAGGTGGTTCAGGCATCTCCCTCGGGAGGTGTCACAGGCAAGTCCACAGGAGACCCCGGGGAAGACCCAGGACACGCTGGCGTGACTATATTGCCCAGCTGGCCTGGGAGTGCCTCAGAATCCCCTAGTGGAACCTAGTGGAAGTGGTTGGGGAAAGGGAGGTCTGGGCCTCATTGTTTAGGATGCTGCCCCCACGACCCGATCCCCGGAAAAGCGGAAGACAATGGATGGATGCATGGATGGATGCATGGATGGATGGAGACCAAAATGAAAGAAGAAAGCTCTCTGGGAGAGAAGAATGGTTTGTAGAGGATGAAAAGTGACTCTAGATGAGAAGTGTATGATTTTAACATTGCCATGACATCTTTACATCAGCAATCATTTGCATAGATGTTGTCCTTGTACTGCAGACTGCCTTCTGGAGTACCAGGAGGATTTCTG
The DNA here is from genome assembly GCF_015220715.1 of Pygocentrus nattereri. Taxonomy (NCBI): domain Eukaryota; kingdom Metazoa; phylum Chordata; class Actinopteri; order Characiformes; family Serrasalmidae; genus Pygocentrus; species Pygocentrus nattereri. The sequence continues at coordinate 13,903,307 of NC_051220.1, forward strand.
GCTGGTAGCCTGACCTGTCAATTGTGAAAAAGATGAACTAGAGCAGGCAGGGAAAGCAAATAAAAATTTATGAAAAAAATAAATAGAAAGTAAAATAAAATGTCATACAAATTCTAAATACAAGAACTTGTAGCACATAATTAAAAAATAATAATAATCTATGTTAAAATAAGCAAATATGTATATATATATAAATAATGTTCTTATATATAAAAAAAGTCAAATGCATTCTGTATATGGATTCATTTTGCTTGTTGGTGCAGCAGCTGCAGGCCTTCATCTCTTTTGTAGGATTGTTGTCAGATTTCTAGGGACAAATAGGAAATATGTGCTATATTGGAAAAACTGCATTGTGATGAGGAAGATTGTTCTCAATGCAGGTCAGTGGCATAACTAGATGGAGGGCAGGGTGGGCAGTTACACTGGGGCCCACTGTTAAGGGAGTACAGCTGCACCCAGCACAGAATCTTTTCTTTTACTGGGCCCCTCCAGGCTTGGACTGACTTCTGGAGTAGCAGGATATTTTCCAGCTGGGAGCCTGACCTATTAATTGCAAAAGATGAACTAGAGCACAGGACAAGCTACACCCATCCATGTAAAGAAATATGTTTATATCTAGTACTAACATTAAAATAAACAGAAACAAACAAGGAAATCCTGTTTTTACATTTTCCATCCAGTACTCCATACTATAAGCAATTCTTCTTTAAATTAAATCAAGTGCTGCTGATGGAATTGAACAAATCCATATGCTGGCTGGAGTACAGCAAAAAGTCAGGAACCAAACGTGTGTCTTTTTAACTGTGTTCATCTAAACTACATAATAAATAACTTCACTGCAAAACAACACATTTTTACTGTTTTTGTGTTTATTTGTATTGTTACCAATGTCATATAGCAATAAATAGTTTAAGACATGACAATACTAAACATGCAAAACACATTGCCTTTTTTTATTAATTAAAAGTCATGTTTGTTTGTATATAAGTGAAACTTTTAAAATCTCTCAAACAGAGAAATTCCACCTCTGCATTTAACCCATTTATGAAGTGAAAGACCACATACACACTAGTGAATACACATGCACTAGGGGGCAGTGAGCACACTTGCCCAGAGCGGTGGGCAGCCCTATCCACAGTGCCCAGGGAGCAATTGGGGGTGAGGTGTCATGCTGATGGAAGCTCACAGACTGGGAAGACTTACTTGAAATCTTGTCAGTCCTGATTGTAACTGTAATTATAGGTATAATGTGATATATTCTGTGCTCAGCAAGAGAGACATGACTGATAGCTGAAGCATTTAAGATGTGCCTCTTGTAGAGTCTCTCTCTCTCTTTCTCTCAGACACAGACATATGCTCTCCTTCGGTCTTCACCTCTGTCATTTATTCTCCCTTTAGATGCACATTAAATACAGTCAGGTATTTTGTTCTATTGATCAATGCCTTGCACTGTTCCAATATGACTTGAAGCATTGGACTTGTCAGCCACGAGAGCAGAGCGCACATTCTCTATAATGTTAGCCACTGGCCTTTGTGAGGAGGCTTTTATAAAACCTTAGAGAATCTCTGCTGTTATATGTGTCTGGGTTAATCACTGTTTGACCTTTGCACATGGACCCTGATAGTAAGGATTATTCTGATAGCTTGGGTTGATGGGAATAGAGAGATGGACTGCATTAGTAAGCCTTTGCTTCAACTCATGCTCAATCAGGTCAGCTGTGCTTGCTGATGTATTTCTCATATCACTTTAGTCTGTACTTTGGGTAACAGCTTTTGGGAAATATGAGTAATTGCAGCCATATTGGGAATACATAGGATTCTATGTAGACATAGGGGAAAATACCAAAAATAAAATGTATAAACAAGTGAAATACAGACATGCATGATTAAATGTAGAGAATATATTAGAAAAAGGGCTGGGAGAAAAAAACACAAGATCAGGACAGGTCGACAGTCCATCACATGGTAGACAGAAATACACATGGAAGAAACCCATGTAGACTTGGTGAGAATATACACACTCCACACAGGACCCTATTCAACCGGCCAGGGAATCAAACCCAGGCTGCTTACTGTGAGGTGACAGCACTACCCACTACAGGATCAATATTAAAAATTAAAATTTGTATTATTTTTTTATATATATTCCCTTTGGTAGGAATAGGAATAGGAAACTAAAATCCACTATTTTCTTAATCCTCAAGATGGGTCTGAGAAATCTTTTTTACTGGATCACCCATCGGGTCAGCCTAAAAACGTTTCTGACTAACTTTCTGACTAACTGTCTGACTGACGTCCTGCTGTACCAATAAGAGTCCTTAACGTCACATTACCCTAGCAAATCACTTTGGTCTCTTGTGATTCCCATCTCTTTCAGAAAATACCACGTCAGAAAAGGAGATAGTGAGGAAAATTAACATGCACACTATTTGTTCATATCCATATTAAAGGAAATGCAGGCATTTTTAATTTAATTAATCTTAATGAACAGGGTTAACTGCACCAGTGTGCACTTTTCTGTCACTCAGTGATGTAACCCTGCACATATATATTCTATATACATATTCTGTGAAAATCAGAGGTGTGAAAAAATATGGCATGGCTAGTGGTAAGCTATATGTAACCACAAAACCTTAGTTAGTTACAATCACAATTTCTTGTACTACACCTTGAGTGTTTTTTCTGGATTATGATGCTTCCTAAAGAATGATGAAATATGACTGTTGTATGAAGGACAATGTTATGTTAAATATTTGGATCTTCAGACCTGCAGACAATAAAATTGTTATTCCTAAGCCAGGTAGTAGTGACTATGTGACTATGATGGCCACCAATCAGCAGGGGCCCTGTCTACATTTGATCATCAATAAGTTGAAACAGGTTGCACTACTTCTACAGCTGTACCCACTGGAATGTTTTTTCTTTTCTTTTTTGGCCACCCATTCATATTCTTCCACCAACCACCAGCAGTTCTTCCACCTTCCATCACCCACATCCTCCCATTTGTTAGTGGCTTAGTGCTGGCCTTACTATGAAGCCATTCTCATCCACTCCTCTTCAAAACCGACCCTTTAGAGCTAATGGAAAATGTGCTCCATTGATTTGATAATTTTCCTTTCTGTCTGCCATTGTCCTGATGACTGTATTTTGGTTACATATAACAACAAAGTGCTGAGAAGTCTCTTTTTCCTGTTTAGCTATTTTGTGGCTTCAGCCTCTGTGCTGTACAAGGAAGTGCCAAATACACATGTAACAAAAGCAAATGTAAATGAACAGTGAGTATATGAATTCCCCAGACAAAAAATTAGTGCATATTTAAAAAACCTTGCATATTTAAGGTGGTAGTAACTTCAGCGTCAGATGACATTGCGCGAGAATGATTGGGCTATAAATACTTGTGGAGTGTGTGATGGGATTCATATATTTAAGTGGTACAATGTAGTGAGCATCTCGTTCAATGTCTGGAAAATAGACTGCAAAGCAGATGTTAATAATTGGCAAAAAGGAGTGATTGCATTTAGGCATGCCAAAGGACATAGTGTGAACCGAAAGACGAAAATGATGGACAGACTTCCCACGTGTTTCACGACTTGTAAATAAAAATCTCTTCACTTCAACCCCATTTCTAAAATGTTGGGACACTGTGCAGAATGGAAATAAAAATAGGATGTAATGATATGCAAATTATTCAAACCATATTTTAAAGGAAAATACTACAAATACAACATATCAATGTTGAAACTGAGAAATGTTATTGTCTTTTGAAAAATTTAGAATTTAGAATTTGATGCCAGCAACACAACGTAACGGGGCATGTTTACTACTGTGTTTCATCAACCCCTTCTTTTAACAACAATTTGTAAGCGTTTGGGAACCAAGTAGACCACTTGCTGTAGTTTTGAAAGTCAAATGTTTTGCCATTCATTTTTGATATCGGATTTCAGCTAGTCAACAGTTTGGGGGCTCATGTGTAGTATTTTTCATTTCATAACCTTCCAAATGTTTTCAATGATTGAGAAGTCTGGACTGCAGGCAGGCCAGTTTAGCACCTGGACTTTTTTAATGGGGACGATTGCTTTCGTAATACATGCAAAATGTGGTTTTACATAGTCTTGCTGAAATAATCAGGGCCATCCCTGAAAAAGATGTCAGCTGGATGGCAGCATATGTTGCCAAAACATGTGTATGTCGTTCAGCACTAATGGTGCCATCACAAAAGTACACATCACCTTTGCCATTTGCACTAATGCACCACTATACCATCATGAATAATGGCTTTTGAACTGTGCACTGATAACAAGCTGAGTGGTCCTTAGCCCAGAGGACACAGCATCCATGATTTCCAAAAAGAATTAGAAATGTTGATTCATCGGACCACAGGACACTTTTCCACTTTGAGTTAAACTTTTAAACTTTCCCAGTCTTTGTTGAAACTTTTTTGGAACATGTTGCTGGCATCAAATTCAAAATGGGCAAATATTTTTCAACAACATTTCTCAGTTTCAACATTTGATTTGCTGTCATTGTACTATTTTCAAAGAAATATAGGGTTTAAATTATCTCCACATTGCTGTATTTAGACTTTATTTAGATTTTGCACAGCATCCCAACTTTTTCGGAAATGGGGTTACATAAACTTTATTGGCAAAACTATTCTTAATCCACGGGGTTTAATATGATGTCATCCCCTTTGCATTCCTCATCCACCCTTTGCAGCTATAACAGCTTCAACTCTTCTGGGAAGGCTTTCCACAAGGTTTAGGAGTGTGTTTATGGGAATTTTTGACCATTCTTCCAGAAGTGCATTTGTGGGGTCAGACACTGATGTTGAACAAGAAGGCCTGGCTTGCAGTCTCTGCTCTAATTCATCCCAAAGACATTCTATTGGGTTGAGGTCAGGACTCTGTGCAGGCCAGTCAAGTTCTTCCACACCAAACTCGCTCATCTATGTCATGGACCTTGCTATGTGCACTGGTGATTGTGCAGTTCCTTTCACTGGGACTAAGGGGAAGGGTCAAACTCCTGAAAAACAACACCACACCATAATCCCCACTCCACTAAACTTTATACTTGGCACAATGCAGTTAGACAAGTACCGTTCTCCTGACAAAAAACAGAGTCGTCCATCAGATTGCCAGATGGAGAAGCGTGATTCGTCACTCCAGAGAACACTTATGCACTACTCTCTAGTGGTCCAATAGCGGTGCTTTACATCACTGCATTTAACGCTTTGCATCGTGCATGGTGAGGCTTGGATGCAGCTGCTCGGCCTTGGAAACCCATTCCATAAGGCTCTCTACACACTGTTCTTGAGCTAATCTGAAGACCACATGAAGTTTGGAGGTCTGTAGACATTGACTCTGTAAAAAGTTGGCAACTTCTGTGCACTATGTATTTCATCATCTGCTGACCCCGTGCTGTCATTTTACGTGGCCTACCACTTCGTGGCTGAGTTGCTGTTGTTCCCAAATGCTTACACTTTGTTATAATACCACTGACAGTTGACTGTGGAATATTTAGTAGCGAGGAAATTTCACAACTGGACTTGCACAGGTGGCATCCTGTCACGGTACCATGCTGGAATTCACTGAGCTCCTGAGAGTGACCCATTCTTTCACAAATGTCTGTAGAAGCAGTCTGCATGCCTAGGTGCTTGGTTTTATACATCTGTGGCCATGGAAGCGATTGGAACACCTGAATTCAATGATTTGGATGGGTGAGTGAATGCTTTTGGAAATATAGTGTATGTCTATATATTTCCCTTGTGATAGACTGGCAGCCTCCCCAAGGTGTTTCCTGCCTTGCACCTGGATAGGTTGCAGCTCCCCCAATAGACTAAATAAGAAGTTTGAAACACATGAGGGTCAAAGCCAATGCAGAAAACAAGCCAAAAATAAGCAATGATAATGAGAGAAACAGTCATAAACACGGAAATATCCTTTGGTATGCATACTAGGCTAGTAATAAATGCAATGAGTGTACCAAAGAGACAGGTTTACATAGCAGAAGGGAAATAAGGGATAAGTGGCTTAGAAAATGTGTTTGTAAATATCTTCATCCTTACCACAGATACGTTACTTATGTATTTAAGTGTCTATACATATTGAGCCCTCAAACCAGCCATTAGGGGTGTACTTTGTGTACATCTGGTGCCGGTCCCAAGCTCAGATAAATGGTGAGAGTTGCGTTAGGAAGGGCATCCAGCGTAAAACTTGTGCCACAACTATCATGCGGATCACAAATATGGATGTAGTGAAGGTGGACATAGAGATGGTTGGTGTGAAAGTAGAGGAGGCAATAGATTAGGCAAGATGGAGGCAGATGATCCACTGTGGCGACCCCTAAAGGGAGCAGCCGAAAGAAGAAGAAGACATATTGAGGCCCTAACTGATGTGTTGTTACTGTAATAAGATGTCATAAGAAGAGTTTTGGTATTCTATTTTTGTAAAACACTTTTATTTCATTTACTGTCATGCTTCTGCCTTCTTCTTCCATCGACTCACTCACTACAATTCCCATAATTCTCTGGGCACTCATTATGGATTTAATCAATCACAGACACTTACCCAGATCCAGGTCACCAGATAATTGAACTGTTTGTAGCTGATGTTCATTTCCTATCTGCTATGTAAACTTGTCTCTAAGGTGCACTCAGTGTGAAGTATTGCTAGCTTTCTCAGATGTATACCAAGGGATCTTTCCATGTTCATGACCTTTTTATCTCATGATCATTTCTTGTTTTTGGATTCTCCTTTTGTAGTGTTGTTTCAACTTGTTTTCTGCATTGGCTTTGACCCTCGCATGTTTTCTTACTTTCCTTCTTTAGTCTATCGCCCATGTATGTTACTTTGGTACTCACAGTTTTGATCTGGCCTGGCTTTGTTATTGCTCTTAACTCACCCCATGTTAGTGAATGTTCTCTGACATTTTACATCTGCAAATGTCTGGGTCATTTACCAAATGTTACAATCATCATATGTCTTTAGAATCATTCATTTGTCAAAGATAAACAGTTGTTATTTGTGATGGAATTGCCTTCTGCTTTATTTCAGGTTGAACATTCTGCTACTGTATATTTAAAAAAATGACCAGGATATCCAGCTTTTTATGTTGCTGATGAGAATCAGAATTACTTTGTTCTGCTAAATATATTACACATACAAAGTATTTGTCTTGGTGAATGTACATATGTATGACGTATCATACAGAACAGACCGAACAGCACATTGACTATTTACAAGTACTGAGCTTAGAGAAAAGTAAAATAAAATCCAATAAACAGAATAAGGAAAAAAAGGTAATAATAAAAGAAAAACAGCTAATGTGAATGTCTATACGTATACAGGTCTATAAAACTATAAAGCTATAAAACTATAAGCTATAAAACTATCACATAAAAATGAATACAAAATAATACAAACTTTTGTTAAAGTTTAGTGGAAAGTATTGAAAGGAGCTCCAAATCATATCTATATGTATTTTTGCATTTGCTGTTGCAGTTCTAGATAAGCTTCTAGATAACCATAAGCTTTGTTAGAATAAAGCCTGTTAGTCATTTTAGACCATATTGCTAATCCTTACATGCACCATACTGTACCATTTTTAGGTCAAGATCTCTCCATGCTACTTAATGGGCCTCATTAAGAGATGCTGGAAGTGAATATCCATGCAACAATTCATACAGTAACCCAGTAAGTGCAAAGTTGGTTCTAATGTAGTTGAAGCATGGCCCGGTATCCTCATGCACATTCAGACAGGCCTCTTCAGAAATGTTGCTGCAGTTTCAGATGCACACTGGACTAGTGTTGTTTTTTTGTTTTGATTTGTTTTTTTGTGTATGAAACTTCTAACGGATGAAAGGAGAAAGTGGGTTTTTTTTGTCTCTGTATATTGCAAAGATTAAAGTCCTGTCTGATTGTGAGCTCTGCGCTGCTGTGTTTGCGATGAATAAACAATTCTGAGGTTTTGAAGTGGTAATGAACCAATAAATTCAGCTTTTAACCCATGTTTTTTCCTCCTAAGCCCCTATCTTCTTAATTGGGCTTTTGCACGCATTTTAATTGGGGAAATCCATAACTGGTTCAAGATACCCTCCAAATAAACTGATGTTCCAGTGCTTGTTATTCATTGAAAACTCAGCCTACTTAAAGTCTGGTCTGAAACAACACTTTTTTCTTTGCTAATGGCAAAATTCCACATAAAGATGGAAGCTTTTAATTAGCGATTATGGTGAGATTACTGTGGACTCTCATGGACCAGTATGAGATTCCCTGCGGCCACACTGATGAAAGCTACTGTAATGAGTGACAACCTCCTTGGTAGCTTACATTTGCGTATAAATAAGTAATTATGGTCTCCAGGCCCTCTCATCTTCTGAGTAATTGTGCACAATAGCAGTGCTATAAAATCAGCACATTGTGTATGCAATCCCACTATGCAAACATGGTTGAGAGCAGAAAAACTTTAGAATGTATGCAGCATGGTTTGCAAGCTTAATAAAATAAACAGTATTTGTGTAAATAATGAATTATGCATATAATTTGTGTGATCCCTCATAACCACATTGAAAACAGATATACAGTAGGACTAAAGTGTGGTAAGAGGAGCTAAGAGGATGAAGTAAAATGTGCTGGTTAATCCCAATCCCACACCATCCCATCCCAATATATTCAATTCCATAGAATTCTAGCCCACTTCACCCCATCACACCCCAGTGATGGGGCTTAATGAGAGCAGCTCTTATTTTTGACTCCCCCCTACCATGACACTTGTTCATAGCAGAAGCAGACAAAGGCACCTTTGGAGGCAACCTTTTAGAGAGTGCAGGAGTGACAGCCAGGGTGGAATCAAGCACTTCCTTTGATGTTTGCGGGTAATGAGGTTTTTTTTTGCTGTGGAGGCTGTGCCTGTTTTCATCTCCAATGTTGCCTCATCAACGCTACTGATCTGCCGCTGCAGAGGGACCTGCAGAGGGAGCCTTCCACATTATTTTCATCAGTTCCAATAAATGACCTTGATAAGAGCCACACTTCTGCCCCACCCCCCCACCCCCCACCCACCCAAAAATAGCACCCTGTACCTCAAATTATGCCAATGGCCTCTGGACACACACCTCCTCTGATCACCTGAGGTGGATATGCATTCCTTTTTTTCAGTACCAGTACCTGCAATGTGTGCCTCTTTTTTCAGCCATTCCTTTGGTTCTGTGACTCATCCTCTCAACTGGCACTAGATGAGAAAGAGAGAGAGAGAGAGAGAGAGAGAGAGAGAAAGAATGTGTGTGTGTGTGTGTGTGTGTGTGTGTATAAGCACACTAGGTTAGTGGAGGCAGATGGGCTCCTCTTACTGCAAGCACTCCCTATGGGGTTCTCTACAGGTTCCTGGTCACGCGTGACTTGGCTTGCTTAGAACAGCTTGAAGAGACTGTATCTGCAGACACACTTTATACACCACACTTGGCCCTTGTACTTTTACTGGAATGAGAGAGTGGAGTAATTTACATAATAATAGCATCATTTGTCCCTCTGTCACAGTTCCAAATGCGGAAAAAACAAACATCAATTAGACCCTTATCCTCAGGAGCGCTGCAGCATTGAAGATTGTGAAAGAGGAGGTGGGGCTGCTACATTAAAACAGATAAAAGCTTGGTAGAGGGGCTGATCCAGGAGCAGCTTCTCCTGCCTGAGGAAACACTAAACTTGTCTCTGATCATCTAACTTGTACCAGTACCCAGTGCAAATACAGTTATTCTCCAGAAACAGCCTGTTAGTGCAGTAGGGAACAGATGTATACAATATTAAAATGCTGAAGGTAATAATGGAAGCCAGTTTTTCTGTTAATTACAAGTTCTGTGTGGGCTCAGAGGAGTGCAATGGAGTTACTCTTACTCATTAGACTTCTCAGGGTGATCTTCTGCTGGTTTGATGACCCTGAGGCTATTCAGAGCCGGGGTTGGGCGTCTGGCTGCTTTTAAGAAAAGTTGCCTTCGGGTCAACAAAAGAAGGCTCTGATCTCTGCAGCTTTGCCCACTATCTGAATGCTTTTACTGTGATCACTGTGTGAGCCTGGCAGGCCCAGACTTGTTTATTAGCAAGTCTGTTCAGATCTCTGCACTTTGCAAGGGCATTCACTCTAATCCTTTTCTGACCTCCTCCATAGTGAAGCCCGAGTGAAGCCTACTTCGAAACTGCTTGTTTCACACAACCTTATTTTGATTGATGTGTTCCCAAATTTAAGTTGATTCAATGAAAACTGTTGAATTCTCACTCATAGAGGTCAGACTTAAAATAGATTTAAGGTAAAATATTTTAAAGTCTTATTTAGACTTTCAATTCATCTGGCAACATCAATATCAAGTGTCAACTTGATATGTGAACAAGTTGACATAGCTATCCGCAGTGATCTAACCAGTGTTTCTGGATGGAGTTCTTTCCAGGCAGCATCCTAATCAGCGACCATCTCCGTTTTTACACTCAGAGATGCTTTATGATGCATGGCTTCTCAATATCTATATTTCTAAAGCAAATGTGGGGAATTTCATTCTCTCCCCTCATCCGGGCCAGTTCAATTGCCATCACAGAGGTGAAATTGCATTGACATTCACTTCTGCGTATCAATCCATTGGTTTAGAGCTGCTGAGAGCTGTGTGTGGGAATGACATTAAGACAGAGAGAGAGGGATAGAGAGAATCATTTGTTTCTAATCCTTGCCACCATCACCCCTGATCTTTCCAGCACCCGTGCACCACTCTTGGTGACTCGGCCACAGAGATGGGAATGCCTGGGGCCTGTCACTCAAAAAGCCCCTTGCTGTCCTGACTCATACTCGTAGCATGCATGCCGCAGCTGATGTCTAGAGGCCCGTGCAACATGACTGTGCATCTTAAGTGTTCAATTAACATTTCTGTCACCCACTACTTTCAGCACACACATACAGTTGTCATTCACGGACACCGTAGAGATGAAAGCTACTGAGTGGGTCTAAAACGAATCAGAACTCTCAGGCAGATGGTTCAGCCTCTTGGATAATTTATGGACTTAGGTTTTTTGCCATAGATCTACCTCTGACATTTCAGTTACCTGGTTATTTGCTTAATTATTGCGTTATGCAAGAATGTCATGTGTGTGACCTTCTTCTCTACTGTTGGTTAAAGATGGCCAATAGAGCCACAGAAAGGGATTACAGCAGGTGTACATATTGCACATAGACACAAAGTATACTGAACCACTTTTTTTGACTACTGCAATATGACAGCAGACTCTATCAGAACAACTTTAGGAGCATTGATTCACGAAAACCAATAGATGTTAAAAGAGAGCTATACACCTTTGACCTTGACAGAGTTTATTCATTAAGAAGAGTGGTAAATCTATGAAAGTAGGCAATGGGCATGAACAGTTTCTATGCAACCTAGAACTATAGAGTGCTATGCTTGTGCAGCAGAAAGATCTATATTCGCTTTTACCAGTCCAGTCAGTGGTATGAAGTAATACACTGCAGTGTAAAACCTTAAACACAAATCTTCAAACCTAAAACACATGTCAAACTATTCATTTATTTACTATATAGGTTCCAAGATGTATTTTCAGTGGAAATAAATTTGTTAGTTTAGTTAAATAATTAACTAAATAAGTGTAAACAATGTAACTAGAATCAGATCAGAACTTATAAAAAGCTAAACATACTCCCGAGTGGCTATACGTCTAAGCATTGACCCTATCATCATTAGATTGTGAGTTCAGGTGGGTAAAATGGCCTCTCCGCATGATGCTAGTCAGCACAAGCGTCCGTTAGCTGACGTAACAGATCTAGTGGTTGGTGCTTTCCTCCGAGTGTGTTCAGCTGTCCAATAATGCTACGTTAGTGGTAGTTTGAAAAGATGCGGCAGCTGGCTTCACAGGTCTCAGAGGAAGCCTGTGCTAGCCTTCACCCTCCTAGCGATAGTGGTATAGTGCGATTGGGGAAGTTCTAACTAGTGGGTGAAACTGAATATGTGAGCATTGGGGGGGGGGGGGGGGGGGGGGGGTAAGAAAACAAAATAAAATGCTCAATATGAAGAAATTAAGTATACTTATATAATAGACTACAAGATTTTTGGCAAGTAATACACATAAAGTCTTTGGTTTGCCTTAAACTTCTAGGAACTATGGGCCAGGGACAATAGGCTATCTTTGACATATTTTCCTCTTGGGGACCAAGCCAAGACTGATCATTTGCTGCACATTCAACAATTCAAGTTATCTGGAGTGTATGCGTCTGTGTCTCTGTACTGCAGTAGTCTGTTGGGAAAGGCCACCTGTCTCCCATAGACAGTAATGATTAGTGTTCACCGATTGGTCGTTGCTGAAGTAGTGCCAGGCTTTTTCAGGGAAAGAATTATTGCACAATTGTGCATTCATCATAACCAGCATTTAGAAGAAAGCAAAGAAAAGGGGAGGGGGATTGCTAAATCTCAGCACTGTTTTTAAATGAATCCCATAGCAGATGCCTGCTCTGATAAATAAACATTAAGTTAGCAATGATAAAAGAGATGGGCTAATGGAGGGAAGGGGGGTGTTGAAAAAGGTCATTAAAATGTAAATATTTACCCCAGTTCTAGGATGAACATCCACAGGGAGGGTCTCAGATTTTGCATTGGTCTACCTTACAGAGTTTTACAAGCAGTGGACAGGATACCTTGTGAGCTGGGTAAGAGGCCTTGACAGACTGCAAAAACACTACAAATTTTATTAGTTTTAGGGTGAAAGATTTGGAAAGATTTGGATAGGCTTACAATCTTACTGTATTTACTTTCATATTATATGGCAGTGTATAAATAATATGTATTACACAACAGCTTCAGACAAGATTTATAACACAAGATTTATTTTACAGTGCTGTCATGAGGATTTATCCTGAAAAGCAACAACTTTTCATAAGAAGAGAAAATATTTGTTTGTGATACTATTTTGGTCTAGTTAAGATGTCAGGCCGTGTAGAGTTTAAATTATAGCTCACATGGCTAAATGCACACTGGAACTTTTACTGATAGCATATGTTTAAGAATCACTTTAAATATAAAATACACACAAAGCATATCACACTGGATGAAAAAAATGTGCTGCAGCGTGTAGCCATGCAGCTTGCCTAATTGTTAAACTGACTACCCTTTATTTGTATTAACAGTACATAATACGTGTTTATCTACAGAGTGCCTACATATTGTTTCCCATAATTAGGAATTTCACACAAATTTTACTGAAAAGTGCTTTACTGTGCAGTTAACTTAATGCAACATAACAGAAAAAGCCCTTACGTTTCATTTATGCCATGACCATTATTTATGTAGATCTTTATTTAGTTATTGTGTTAACTAACGGACACCCACCCAGAGGCTAATTATGCTATCTTGGACTCATCAGAGGTACCACTTGCTCCGGTTCTCAGAAGGGGCTGTAGAGGCGTGACATGCCATGCTCAAATCTGATTTGTCTCCACAAAAACATTAAATATATCACTATAATATAAAACCAATCATTTTAGGTAAAATATACTTCATACAAATACAGTTTTATTTTTGCTTAACTTACCCATAAAATAATATTCTGTCACATTAAGTGACTTGATGAAAAGTGACATTTAAGCATTCAGAAGGGCAAAGACTGAAAGCTATTCATTTCTGTTCAACACTGACCATTTGTTATGAACTGGTCTGCCTACTCTAATGAGGGCAGAATACAATCCAATTACAGAGAAGATAGAATATATACACCAGTTAAAAAAGGCTGTTAATGGTATCCAGCAGTGCAGCCAGTGGGCAGTACAGTTAGGCCTAACAGGCCTCTGCCTACCCACTGATATCACTGGCCCGCGTATGATGTTTAAATTTATTTCAATATTAAAGTTTTATGAATAAATAAACTAAAAACAATTTAATGGCCATGCAAAATATACAGTATAACATTCTAAATTCCATTTTAACATCAACCAAAGTCTCAGTTTAACAAATGACTACAACTGTGAGGGGTTTGATGAGCATTACTCTTCCCTGAAACTCCAACCCAGCTACAATTTTTTCTGCTGAATCTAAGAGCTTCTCATCACTCTAGTAGGTGAAGCATGCATTCATTGGGTCCTGCATTAGCAATGATACCGTCAGCATTTCAGAGATGTATGTGGGGAGAACTCTTATGTGTATTTAAGTAGTAGAAGCATTTGAACAGGGTCTGTTTTAAGTATGAAGGGTTCAGCACAGCTTTAGTTTGCTTAGTCCACTGACCAGGTCAGTTATTTACATTTTTTCCCTTTTCCCTTCATTGCCAATGCAGTTGTCATTAAAGTTGGCATTAAAAATTTTAAATAAAAAATTCATGGCCCTATTTTACTTTTAAAATGACACCTTGTAATGTATAAATAATTAGGCATTGACACAGTTTTGGTGTTTTGGCTCTGTAACCAGACAAATTAAAATAATCTATATCTATATAATCAATAACCTGTTTAGTACTTGGATGCAAATAGTCTGCAACCTTGTCCAGCTGCATTTACTGAGTTTTGAGACATTTGGCTGGAACATTTAAGATGCAGAATACTTATGAATTCATGCTGATGCTGCATATCAGTCATGTCATCAATAAAATGAGACAGTTAGCTGCCACACCATCAGCAAGCCAGTTTCTCTGGTAGCCACAAATGTCCATGGCACTGTGTTTCAGAGGTGACATGGTATGCATTGGACTATGACCAGTTCCTTTCTGCTCGCGCTGCAGGCAATGGTTAATTACATCTTTTCATTATACTTTGTGTCTGTATTTGTGCAAATTTTAATCTGATCTTTTATTTGGGGACTCCCAGTGCTTTTTATGGTCATGTGCTAAACTTAGAGTTCAGGCTGGTGAATTTTTCTCTTTATGAAAGTAGCACATTTATGTCTATATTTTGAATACTGTTCTTGACCTGTTCAAAAAATTCTTCATAAACAAAAATATTCTTTGGACATCCACTATCTATCTGATTGTTTACTATTTGGAAATGTAAATTGTTTGCCTTCAGTGTTTCGTGCTTATGATTTTAATAGACATACAGTAATAGACTATTTTAAGCCCACTAGTCCATTCTTGCTTTATGATAATTTTCTCTCTGCTGTACTGTCAATGACATTATTCTGATCCCCATGTGTGGAGACAACAACATTACAAACTCTAAGTGCAAATGCCACAGGATCAAGTCTCAATCTATTGTTCTTTGGTTGGCTCTGTTGTGTATGAATTAAAGATGATCAGTGGTGGACGAAGTACACACATCATGTATTTGAGTTAAAATAGTGATTCCCAAAGTAAAATATGAATCCAGTAAAAGTAGAAGTCCTTCCTTTAGAACTTTTAGACCTCCACTTGAGTGAAAAGACAAAATTATTTGCCTTCAAATGTACTTAAGTATCAAAACTAAAAGTACTAAAAGAATCTTGCTTCATTAACTCTTTTTAGGTGAAAATTCTCTAGTGTCACTCTTGGTAAACCAATCTTTTAATAGAATGTCATTAATTAGTCTGACACTGAGGTCTACTAAAATGATCATAACCACAAAACACTGAAGGCAAACAATTTCCATTAGGTAGAACTGAGTGGCTCTGAAATAACATCTTGCAAACAAGTCATGTTTCAGTTTAAGATTTAATTACTAGTTACAAATTTGAATTTAATAAAAACTTTAAACACAGGTTCACAAATGTGTCTTCCTTTACTATACTGCATCTGTAGGTCTCTGTTCATAAACATAAACTAGCAAAAACAAATTTAATATAAAATGAAATAGTGTTTGTATAAATTCAGAAAAAAAGACACATCAGTCATATATAAATCAGAGCATTGTTCATCAAGACTTTTTCAGCCATTCAGAGGAGACCACCTGAAGTCTTTCTCAGGAGAAGAGGCCTCCCCTGCCCAACCTTGGAGTTTAATTGTGGCTCAGTCTAGGTGTGTGGATTCTTTAGCCCCCTCACAGTCCATGCCTGAGAGTAGCATTACTGTGCCACTGCATAGGGAAATGTCTCACTCCCTACAGGGTGCCTTTCCATCGTTACTTATGGTTGTCTCATGACATGTCATCCTGAACCCTCTCCCACTTTTCTTCCCATGCTCTGAAAAGGCCAGGTGCCATCATCTCCCGCAACCTCAGTAGCCAGACATTAATTATTGGCAAACAAAGGAGAACCCCATTACCAGCCACCCCAAGAGAATGCCAGAAAACCTGGAGAGAGCATCCCACCATCGCTAGCAAAGACAGCACTGTCTGAAGACTCAGAGGACAATGTCCTACTGCTGATGATGGTGACAGCACTGTCAGGTGCCCCAGAAGTTGGAACCAAATTACTTGTCTCCATGGCCCCACAAGATGACCTAGAAGATGTCAACATGTAAACAGTTTGAAGAACAATGTTAAACAGTTATATTGCATCATTTTGACTTTGACTAGACACATGCACATTTGTGGCCTGCTGGAGGTCATTTTGCAGGGCTCTGGCAGTGCTCCTCCTGTTCCTCCTTGCACAAAGGCGGAGGTAGCGGTCCTGCTGCTGGGTTGTTGCCCTCCTACGGCCTCCTCCATGTCTCCTGGTGTATTGGCCTGTCTCGTGGTAGCGCCTCCAGCCTCTGGACACTACGCTGACAGACACAGCAAACCTTCTTGCCACAGCTCGCATTGATGTACCATCCTGGATGAGCTACACTACCCGAGCCACTTGTGTGGGTTGTAGAGTCCGTCTCATGCATCCACGAGTGTGAAAGCACCACCAACATTCAAAAGTGACCAAAACATCAGCCAGAAAGCATAGGTACTGTGAAGTGGTCTGTGGTCCCCACCTGCAAAACCACTCATTTATTGAGTGTGTCTTGCTAATTGCCAATGATTTCCACTTGTTGTCAATTCCATTTGCAAAACAGCATGTGAAATTGATTGTCAATCAGTGTTGCTTCCTAAGTGGACAGTTTGATTTCACAGAAGTTTGATTTACTTGGAGTTATATTGTGTTGTTTAAGTGTTCCCTTTATTTTTTGAGCAGTGTATATACACTTGTGTATTAGAATAAAGAGGTGATGCACCATATATATATATTGCAACAAAGAAAATGTCTCCATGCTCAGACACTGTAAAAGGTCAGCACTGTAGGGCCACACCTCACGATTTCTGTAGAGATTCCATACAATAATATTTGACCTCCCTAGAGAAAAACAACCTCTTTCCTTCGCACAAACAAAGTGAGAATAGATTTTCTCTCACATATATGCAACTGAGCCTTCCTCATAAATCTTACTAATGTTTCTGGTACCAGGAACAACTGCATTATTATGTTCTTGGCTCAGTACAATCAGTCATTTATGCTCGGCTACTTTTGTCTGAGCTGTGGAAAAGTTACAGTAGGGATCAACTGGGGCTGTAAATCACAGACCCTTGTGATGGCTATTGATTTAGTGCTCAAGGCCTGTGCTATCTGTTCCCAGGTACTGGCACAGACTGGCTCCCTCATATCTGCCAGTGATGTGAGACTCATGGCTTTGAATTCTACTTCACTTTTTCACTCTTCCTCCTTCCCTTCCTTTATCTTTCTCTTACTTGTACATTCACATACAGACTAGATTTTTCATTGAATTCAGTTGCTAGTCCTATTGGAGGTGTTCTGCCATTTAGAAACTTTGGTTTTCCATTGGCTTTGAAGATTTAAGACTTACTAGGTTCCATATCCAAAAAAATATGCAAAGGCATACACATTATCGCCAAAACTATTCGCTCGTCTGCCTTCATACGCATATGAACTTGAGTGACATCCCATTCTTAATCCACAGGGTATAATATGATGTCAGCCCACCCTTTGCAGCTATAACAGCTTCAACTCTTCTGGGAAGGTTTTCAACAAGGTTTAGGTGTGTGTTTATGGGAACTTCCAGAAGCACATTCTGAGGTCAGACACTAATGTTGGACCCAACTTTACACTTGGCACAATACAATTAGACAAATACCATTCTCCTGGCAACCGACAAAACCTAGACTCGTCCATCGGATTGCCAGACGGAGAAGCATGATTCATCACTCCAGAAAACATGTCTCCACTACTCTAGAGTCCAGTGGTGGCGCTTTACACCACTACATTTATTGCTTTGCATTGTGCTTGGTGATGTAAGGCTTGGATGCAGCTGCTTGAGCCATGTTTTGAAGTTTTCTGGTCTGCAGAAAGCAAACTCTGCACACTATGCACCTCAGCATCTGCTGACACCACTCAATCATTTCACATGTTCTACCACTTCGTGGCTGAGTTGCTGTCATTCCCAATCACTTCCACTTTGTTGTAATACCACTGTATTGTATGACTGTGGAATATTTAGTAGAGAGGAAATTTCACGACTGGCTTGTTGCACAGGTGGCATCCTATCATGGATGCTGGAATTCACTGAGCTCCTGAGAGCGACCCATTCTTTCACTAATGTTTATAGAAGCAGTCTGCATGCGTAAATGCTTAGTTTTACACACCTGTGGCCATGGAAGTGATTCAAACACCCAAATTCAATGATTTGGATGGGTGAGTGAATACTTTTGGCCATATATATTGTATATTCACATTGGATAAGTTGTAATTAAACTACTGAAAAATCTAAGAGAACAACAGATATACCACCCATTGTGTAAAATATAAGTATACAAAACTAGTCAGTCAGATGAGCATCTGGGGCACCCTGCATACAGTACCCAGTCAAATTAACATTTGAGCTTAATTCATTTAAATCAGAAATGCAGTCATGACTTGTAGCACCTGTATCTGTCCTTTTTTTTTTTTTACTCATTACAATTCAGAAGAAAAATCTGTACTTTACTTTCATTGCAATTTGAAGCCAGGCTAATTATTCTTAAGTTTATTTCTTTTATTTCTTTTTTTTTATTTGATTAATTTGTTAATTTTTTCTGAAGCTTTGTTTTTCTTTTCTTATGAATCAACATTTATGCTCAGTGTCATTGTTGTGTACATCTAACAATACAACTTGATGATATTGCCACAGAGCCTCTAGCCTAAACTGAGCATCTGCTGAGCATGTTGATTATGCTAGCAATATGCTAAGCATGCTCTAGCATGCTGATTTAGCTAGCAACATTACGAGCACACATCTAAACCACTTATCCTTCTGGGTCGTGGGGGGCTGCTGGAGCCTATCCCAGTGATTGGGGGGAAAGGCAGGAAACACCCTGGACAGGTCGCCACTCCATTGCAGGGCAGACATTCTGTTACGACCCAGTCTAGGGTCAGGCCATTACAGACAATGAGAGTGGCCTCTCTCTCCAGACCTGCTGCCAGACTAGACACCAGACACCATTTAAACCAGAAAATGACAGGTTTATTTTCTTCAAAAGCTCAAATAAGTTGAAGTGATGGCTTCAGGGACAAGCAATTGCCAAAATAATAAACAAACACAGCTAAAGGTTTCAAATCTAACTAAACTGAAAACAAAAGACATATAGGCTACTCTAACTCCCTTCCTTAAAACAGGAGAAATAAGGTAACCAAAACAAAACGGCACTAGTCCCCTACTCTTCCCAAGCTCTTAGAGCGTAATCAAACAGTCACGAAGCAAACAATGCAGACAGAAGTGAAGAGTGCTGGGCTGGTCTGGACAGATGTTCTTCCAGGTCAGGTCAAAGGGGGAAAGAGCCCTGAACGGCTCATAAGATGGTGGCACAGTGACCTCTTATACCAGGCACCCCCAAGTGGCCAGTTATGCACCTGCTCAAAACAACAATGGAAAAAGTACACAAAATGGCCACAAACAGACTTAAAGAAGGGCAAGGGAATCAAACTCTTCTTGTGAGACTGCAGTGCTACCCACTGCGCCACAGTGTCACTCAAATTAAAAAAATAATAATGGGGATTGCATTTACCAAGCATAATCCGTTAATTACTGTATGCCCATAAACTCAGCAGCTTTTTGTCACAGCGTTTTGTGCTTTTTGTCACAGCAATGTTATGTTTGCCTATAGCATGTGTGCTACATGCATGAACATCTTAAGAAGTCAAATTTTCTCTGGTACTCTGAGCAATATAATGTCTCATACAGAGAGAAACAGAGGGGGTGGTTTAGTCTGATTCCAAACCACAGCTGTTCCGAGGTCAGTGAGAACCAGTCACTGCTCGATTTGTAGTTTTGTTACTTTTTCCACCGTGAATCTCACCAAACCGCTCCAAAAGAAAATTCTGATGACCTCTGTGTCCTAACTAGTGATGTGTCGCATGTGAATGATTCGGCTCATTGGGCTGGGTCTTTTAGCTGAACGTTGGGAGCACTTGCACTGAGCCGTTTCTTTTTTTATTAAAGCAAAACAAATGGTTCCGACACCTCATTCCCAACATCTGCCATTTTCCATGTGTGCCCTGTTATTCTAATTTTTGATTTTGACCTTGCATGCATTTTTCACGTCTTCCTGTCATGTGAGTTCTGCCTTTAAAAATTCTTCATGTCCAATTACTCAACATCTAACTTTTTTGTTTTATAACAAATGTAATGTGTTTTCGGTAGCAAAGAAGTAGATACAGGCTTCATTTAAAAAAAAGGTATTTCCTATTTCATCATGCTGTTGAATGAAGAACCATTTGGAAGCCGAAAGAGTCGACTCTGGTGAGCTGAGCTGATTGATCTGATTCACAGAAAAAAGAGCCGCTATATTACTGTGACAGTGCTTGCAGAAAGCACATCAAAGAGTTATTTATCCTGAAACTGCAGCATAATAAATATTCTGTCCCCATATAATTGGGTAGGTCTGTGAGGACTGCGTGTCTCAGCAAGCCACCGTATTCAGTGTTGGCAGATTGGATGAGTTCCTACTAAATTGGGTGGATTTTGGTTGGATTTGTCAGAGGCAGTTTATTAATGTAAAGGATGTGCATTTGAGTTCTAACACAGCATAGATTATCCAGTTCACTCTGCATTACTGACTTTACAGAGCTCTGCCATAAAGCAAGATCGAAGCAAATAAGATGCAATGCAAACAAAACAGTATACAATGATTTGCAAATCCTTTTCAACCTATATTCAATTGAATACACTACAAAGATAAGATATTTAATGTTCAAACAGATAAACTTTATTGTTTTTTTGCAAATATTCACTCATTTTGAATTTGATTCCAAAGAAGTTGGGACAGGGGCATGTTTACCACAGTGTTACATCACCTTTCCTTTTAACAACACAAAATAAGCATTTGGGAACTGAGGACACTAATTGTTATAGCTTTGTAGATGGAATTCTTTCCCATTCTTGCTTGATGTACAACTTCAGTCGCTCAACAGTCCGGGGTCTCCGCTGTCATATTTTGCGCTTCATAATGTGCCACAAATTTTCAATGGGAGACAGGTCTGGACTGCAGGCAGGCTGGTCTAATACACACACTCGTTTACTATGAAGCCACACTGTTGTAACACGTGCAGAATGTGGCTTGGCATTGTCTTGCTGAAATAAGCAGGGACATCCCTGAAAAAAAACATTGCTTGGATGGCAGCATATGTTGCTCCGAAACCTGTATGTACCTTTCAGCATTAATGGTGCCTTCACAGATGTGCAAGTTCCCCATACCATGGGCACTAACACACCCCCATACCATCAGAGATGCTGTCTTTTGAACTTTGCACTGATAACAATCCGGACAGTCCTTTTCCTCTTTGGCCCGGAGGACACAACATCCATGATTTCCAAAAACAATTTGAAATGTGGACTCGTCAGACCACAGGACACTTTTCCACTTTGCATCAGTCCATCTCAGATGAGCTCGGGCCCAGAGAAGCCAGTGGCGTTTCTGGGTGTTGTTGATATATGGCTTTTGCTTTGTATGGCAGAGCTTTAACTTGCACTTGTAGATGGAGCGACGAACTGTGTTCACTGACAATGTTTTTTTGAAGTGTTCCTGAGCCCATGTGGTAATATCCGTTACAGAATGATGTCGGTTTTAATGCAGTGCCGCCTGAGGGATCGAAGGTCGTGGGCATTCAATGTTGGTTTTATGCCTTGCCGCTTACTTGCAGAGATTTCTCCAGATTCTCTGAATCTTTTGATGATATTATGGACTATAGATGATGAAATCCCTAAATTCCTTGCAATTGCATGTTGAGAAACATTGTTCTTAAACTGTTGGACTATTTGCTCATGCAGTTGTTCACAAAGTGGTGATCCTTGTTTGTGAACAACTGAGCCTTTCAGGGATGCTCCCTTTATACCCAATCATGACACTCACCTGTTTCCAGTTAACCTGTTCACCTGTGGAATGTTCCAAACAGGTTTTTTAAGCATTCCTCAACTTTCCCAGTCTTTTGTTGCCCCTGTCCCAACTTCTTTGGAACATTTTGCAGGCATCAAATTCAAAATGAGTGAATATTTGCAAAAAACAATAAAGTTTATCCGTTTGAACATTAAATGTCTTGTCTTTGTAGTATATTCAATTGAATATAGGTTGAAAAGGATTTGCAACTCATCGTATTCTGTTTTTATTTATGTTTTACACAACGTCCCAACTTCATTGGAATTGGGGTTGTACATCAGATGATGTAGGGGTAGTGGCATGCCTTGACAGCACTGAGACATAACAAATCCAAAGAAACATGTAAATTACATTGTCAAAATTACATTTTTATTAATTTAAAGTGTTTTTATGGTGGGGAATCTGTAATTACTGAACCTGTAAATGTGGTGAGTTTCACCTGTAGCTGACAAACAACACTAGCATCAGCATCACCAAGTAGGGTACAGCTCAAAGCACCATAGAACAATTCTATTCTCCTATCTTTCTGTCACTTCAACACCAGTCATTCGAATTTAGTCTTTCAGATATGCTTATTTATCCCCCTGTTTTTAATCATCGGTTCACTAGAACTGAGCCATACTGCAGTGGGAGAGAGGAGATGGCTAGCATTAGCCTAGCTAGGAGGCACCAGTTCTAGACACCAGAGAACAGGTTTAATTTTGGCTTTCTATCTCTCTAACATCTATCGTTGACTTCACTCCCTCAGAATTGAGTCATTATCATCTAAATTTGTGCCAGTAAAGCTTTTGTTAGTCAGAACCTGTTCTGTAGTGAGCAGAGCTGGTTCTGATTTAATATTCAGAATGTGGTGTTAGACTGAAGCTTTGACATATATTCAGGGGTGGGTTTAAAATCATGCACTGCTTTCATTTATTTGCCATCCGTGTGTGCAAGCTGAACTTATTTGACTGTTTTCAAGTTTGAAATAATGCAGATGCAGTGGCACAATACCAGTGTATACATAGAACCAATCAGCAAATAGCTGGATGTCCGGTTTTTAGGCTTTTTTGTCCAACCATGTCTGTGTGGAAATGTCACTGGAATGGTTACCCTCCATGCTCAGAACTGTCTGGCCCTGCAGAAGAAAAGAGGCCATCGTTATGTCATCCCTCCGAATGGTTCTGTGGCCCCGAGTATGGTTAGCTAACTGTGCCAAAAAAGAGCCCAGTTTTGAAGTGTTCCATGTCCAACTGTGTCCATTTGGAAAAGCCACTAGCCACTAGAACTGACCCTGCAGTGGAAAAGAGGCATAGTTTAAAGTAAGACCAAGAGTATGATTATGCTGTTTAATAGTTTAGCAAGTATACATTTTATGCAAAACAGTATAATAGTTACATGCACTTATGCTAGTATTCAAGCTCACAAAATTGACAGAAACCCAATATCTAACTTAGTGTGACACTATGGGATGAACCAGTTAACTGAAACACAAGACACCATTGTTGCAGCATTAACACAATATGTAAAACATATCTTTAATGTGTTAAAAAATCAATATGAAATAAATTGTACATGCAAAAAATAAAAGCAAGAGAAAAAACAAAACAGCAAGAGAAACTAACATGCTCTGCCCTTATTATAATATTCGGAGACAGGCTGCTCAAGACTGCACAAAGCAAGTCACTTTCCCTTGTTCTGCAAATACCAGCTATTTCTATTTATTAACCCTTTAATTCAACATTTTCCACATGAAGCTTGACCGATGTCTCCCAGAATGCAGCATTTTTAACAGCAATCTGCTGTATTTAAGGTATACAGTAGATTGTTGCAGGATTTTCAGTTGCATTGTACAATGCCTTGTTTGTTAATCGTTACTACAATATTTGCTGATGGCGCAAAATGCTGCAATATGCAAATGAGTCCTTTAACACTTTAGGATCTAAGATCTAAATCTGAATATGCGCTAGAGCATTATTAGCAACGTTGTGCTTTAGATGAGTTTCCATGGGTGTTTTTATGAGTCATTGCATTCACATTATACAATAAATTTGTATTAAAATAATGCAGGCCCACTTTTAACCTTGTTATATCAAGGTATTTATAGTATATTGCAAGGGGTATCACAATCACAATAAATAGAATGTGCATTTGGGTTCTATCTCTCCTACCAGCTCTTCTCTAAGAAACATTTGATGAATTAGGCATAGTGCCTTCTTGCGGGCTGCAAGTGATTTCTTTCTCTCTTACTCTTTGTGAGTAAGTTCAGTGAGTCAGGTAGGTCTCTATCAAAGCCGATGTAAGAGCTTTTTCATGAACTGCAGTCTGTGGAGTAGCCCTGAAATATACATTTTAGTGTAACAATCCCATTTGAAATCCATAAACAACTTTTTGATATGTTGGGAGCAGAGAAAGCATTTAAACATGTAGCAGAGGCAGATTTTTATGGTATGTACCAATGTCAGAGTAGATAAGCCAGGAGAATTACTGGCGGGCTCTGCTGTTGAAAAATTTTGAACCACTTCTATATTAATCATTTGTGTTATATTATATGCTGTAACATGTACACTTAACAACTGTACACTTATGATATGTTGAGAAAAAGGATATTTTAGATTTAATTGTATACATTTATTATTATATGGATAATAACTAGAATAATAAGATATCAGGTTATGGTAGATGCAATTGCCCATTGTTTCTGCTGTCCTAGAGTGTGACATACTGTGTAAGGAAAATTCTAAGCAGCTTAAGTGCCCTTCAGATGAGTTGTCAAATAATGAAAATATAATCCATCATGGCTCCAACTACAGGCATTTGTAGTTAAATTCCAGAGCTGATCCCACTATATGCAAGTAAACTTTTTAAGTCATTAAAAGAAAAAAGAAACAGCCATGAACCTACACCAACAGGACTGTATGAATGTACATGTTTACAGTCACAACTTTCAAAACAATAGTTTATTACCAAAAGGCATAGTGGTAATCAGTAATGTGTTATTTAATATGTGATTTTCAATTCATTAAATGGATTAATGCGATGAAACCATTTCAGCTAAAGATAGCTTAGAAAGTAGGTCAAAGACTGTGTGTGTGTTTGTGGAGGACAGAGGTCCTCACATTCCCCTCCCACCACCATGCTTTAAAATTGTTTTGGTGCAATGTCAACTGGTTTTAGTACTGGTCTTAGTTTGCCATCACATGTCTTTTCTTAGGCTGTGTGTATAGAAGCTAGGTCAGCCATTTAAGATTCTTGGCAATTACTCAAAACTGATATTTAGGCTTCCTGCACTGCATTCTTTATACTTAACAAACTGTTCTACTTCCCATGAATTTGCACTTCTTCATCCATATTATGTTGCCAAATCATGGTGTGATTGTGTGACTAATACATGCCTTTTTTTCTTTTGTAAACAAGGTTCTAGCCATCAGTCTGCACCAAGCTCCTCAATTCCTTTGCTGTCACCATCTATGGTTGTGCACTTCTCCACCTTAGAGAGAGGATGACTGCAAGATATGAGCCCACGCCATCCAACACCCAGCTCTAGCTTAATTACTTAGTTTGATACATCTCTTCCTGTGTAGGTAGCTAGAAGATTTCCCATGTGGAACCAAGATATTGGCCATAACCCCCCTGCCCTAGGTACACTTTATTTCCAAAAGTATTCAGTCACCTATCCAAATAATTGAATTCAGGTGTTCCAATCACTTCCTTGGCCACAAGTGTATAAAACCTAACACTTAGGTAGGCAGACTGGGGTCATCCATATAATTGTAACACATTTTAGGGCTGCCATAAGTAGGAGATATTTCTTAGATCTCCCCTTTAGACCATCAGCTATTACTCTTAGTATCTTGTGAGATATTCTACTGACACACTTCCTTAAAAGTGTCAAGTACCTCTTTCCAAAAGACCTGTAATTTAGGGCATAGCTAAAATATGTGAGTATGGTTTTATCATTTGTGTTCTGCAGTATTTTCATCATGAACTGGTGTGTGTTGGACCCATCATTGACACCGTCTTTGGCAGAAAATATGTAGAGCTTATTTTCTATTCAAATCTTTAAAGAGCTATCTAGGTTTATAGACAAAAAATGGTATAATGTACAAACAATCCTCTGTTTTCCATTTCCCATCTTTGATTGAATGAGATCATTTTCTAGTTTGGAGATAAAGCCAGAGAGGCTAGGTTGAGATGGTTTGGACATGTGTTGAAGAGGAATAGTGGATATTTTGGGCAAAGAATGTTGGAGATGGAGCTGCCGGGTAGAAGGAGAAGAGGTAGACCTCAGAGAAGGTTTATGGATGTAGTGAAGGTGGACATGGAGATGGTTGGTGTGAAAGTAGAGGAGGCAATGGATAGGGCAAGATGGAGCCAGATGATCCGCTGTGGCGACCCCTAAAGGGAGCAGCTGAAAGAAGAAGAAGAAGATTGAATGAGATCATTTTCTATTGGGTTAAGTTTTTACCATTCTTTATGTGTAGTCAAAAAATGTCTTAATTTCAAATATCTGAAAAAGTCTAGTCTGGTCAGTGTCCTACAATTGCTCTAGTTCAATATTTGATGCAGTTTAGATAAACCATGTTCAGACCATTTTTAAAACCCTGTATTTATTTGTTAGGCATGAAGGCCCTTATACAGTTTGGATGATACTTAAACCAAGCACAGCAGTTATTCACAAAGTGTTATGTACAATATATGTTTAAAACATTGTAGAAACCTGCTCATCCAAGATTTCCTCTGAAATCAAGGGTATTAATGAGAAAGTTGTCTCTCCTTTGCTGTAGTAACAGCCTGTACTCTTTTGTGAAGGCTTTACACTAGACATTGGAATACTGTTGTAAGGATTTTAATGAATACAGCCTAGCATTTGATCATGCATCTGGATTTCAAATACCACTCTAGCTCATCCCTGCAGCTTCACTGCTCCAGAGAAAGCAGCCCCACTGTTTCACAGCTCAATACTGGAGAGCTTTATAACCCTCTAGCTCATGCTTAGTATTGGGCAAGGTAACCTTAGGCTCACATGCAGCTACTCCAGAGCATGTTTTTGTATAGGGATTATTCCTGTGTGACTGCAAGTGGATATCTGTGTCAGCAACTAGTGAACTGCAAAGAAAGATGAATTCACTAATTAAAGGTGTGTCTGCACACTCTTGGACATACAATATATTTTACATGTTTGCTTAGTAATTTGCTTACTAAAGTCAGCCTAGCCAAGGCCAAGTGCATTTCTATTGAAAAATTCAATGTTCGATTCAAAATGTTGTAACTGCCTCCCCTTAACCACTTATGTAATGTGTTATGCACCTCTGAGTGGTGAGGTGATGTTGGCAAGACATTCAAAACTAAACTAAAATGAAGAGTAAACCTGAATTTTATGTATCTGCCTTCAGGGGAGGTGAGTCAACTTTTCCCAGAGGTCCTGTACAATTTGATCTTAATAAACACATCTTCATAATTAGCTGATGAGTTGAACCAAGTGTGTCAGAGTACAGAAATTAATCAATTGTTCCATGGCAACCGGTTTCACATTCCTTTTCTAGTGTGAATTCCCTGGCTTGAAGCATTGCAGAGTGGAGCCTACTGCAACGATCCTGTGTCTAAATCTGGAAGGTGCACTTGCTGTGTCTTCAGCCAAGCTGATTGCCTGTCTAGCAATTCCCATAAGGGAGAGCTCTCATTGGCAGTGATGGGCCTGTTCCCACATAAGAGGCCTGGCCTTTTCTAATGGGAGCACTGGTAGTAAATGGCCATGACCATCTGGAGGCTTGACTGACAGCAGGATTCTGGAGATGTACTTAATACTGATGTCTGCTGAGTGGACAGTAGGCATGCTAGGCAGGATTCAGAAGCTCATCATTTTGCACCCACTTGGACAGCATCCTAATTGGCTGTTTTTTAGACACTCTCTTGATTCTGTTGTAAATAGATGATGGAAATAGATAGACTAGGTATTCGATGGTGACCCTGAATACTGCACTTTATCCAGGAGAGATTTAGAAAACGGTTTAGCTAACACACATCAAACCACAGTGGATTTTTATTTGTTCAATTGTATTTATTCTAAACATAATGTTTCTGGAACACAAACACCTACTGCCTAGATAAAATGTATCAACTGCATAATCAAATGGCCGGGTTCAATGCACAGTAGCTTCATTTTTTGTCAGTCCAGTCTATGGGCTGACTTTGAACAGGGAACAGTAGCTGGTCTGCTGTTAGGTGACTCTGGCTACCCTCTGAGAAAGTTGCTCATGACACCACTGCTGAACTCAACAAGTGATGCAGAAAGCCGCTACGATTATGCATACGTTAACACCAGGAATGTCATTGAGCGCTGTATTGGTGTACCAAAGAGGAGATGGGCAAATCTACACAATGGTAGCTTTAACAAGATGATAATATTGGTTATAGTTTAAAAAATTCAGTTCTGTTTCATAGTAACATTAATTTTAACTACCTATTTTACCTGCAAATTAAATATTTTGACAGGCATCAAGATGGACACAGACAGGACTGTTGCTGGGGCATGTGTTATCCTGCACAACATGGCTATTCAATGGAAAGTTCCATATTGAGAGCCAGGTGTAGAAGAGAAAGATGAAAATCAGATTTTGGCAGACAATAACAGGGATATTGAGGAACAATGTCCAATCACATCTTTTCAATACACACTTTATGTAATACTTTATGTAATTTAGCAAATCAGATTCAAAATGAATAACAACTGAACTATTCATTTGACATTAATGTATTAACCTTACAGTTTAACTTTAAAATCACACACAATTGTGATAAATATGCTAATTATATCTGAAGAGGATTTACTTTTCATTAACATATGAACTTCACTATGCTACACTAGGTCATTTGTTAATGTCTCTACTTTTCTAGACATTAAATGTTCAGTGGTGTCAAATATATACTATATCCAAGTGGCTTCAGTTCTTCTTGAACTTTTATTATTTCAAGATTTTGTTTAATCTTCTCCATCTTAGTTTTTTCTTTCTGTGTCCTGAATTTTATGGTCTCCTGCTCAATCATCCATGTCACCTTGTTTTGAGGACATTCTCTTAAAAGACCTCTTGACTAGTGGTAACTGATTGGAGATTTGCAGGGAAGCAGTGTGAGTAGATGGGGTTAGATCACTGAATGCCTGCATTAGTATGCTTCATGGCTGTAGTAGTGGCTGGTCTTCTTAGTGTGGGGCTTGCAGGCTGTCATTCAGTAGCTGACTAGTTGTCTTGGAAGGTGGTGGCTGGCTCTGTGAATTGCTCTCGACTCCACCCTAATACCTTTGACTGCAGGTGAGTCCTTCCCTATGATTCCAAAATTAAGGTGGAGTAAGGGCCAGTGTCAGGTCGGGAACCACCTCTAGTTGGACAGGTTTTGAACCTGAGAAAGTCTTCAGTGGCCTGGCTTTTGTGGTCACATTTTTTAACCTCCTGAAGCTCTCTGATTTCAACCCCCTTAGCATTGATGTCATCTGTAATTTCTTGCAACTTCTCATGCTTGCGTCGATTTGTAAAAACATTGCTCAATTTTGAATCCAATATATGGCTGCTGATGTTACGCAAAAAATTTTATTTTTATGTTTTGGTACACGTGTAGTTATTAAGAGGAATTGTCAAGACAAATAATCACGCACAAAAAGAAATTAAAAAAACATCAAATGACTTTTTTGGTTAACTAAGCGAAAAATTCTAAACGCTATACACTGTGATTTTACTTACAGCTCTAATCATCACCTTGGTGTAAACTTGGAGCGTGAAGCTAAACACCCACAGCTCAGCTCTAGTGAGACTCGGCAGAGGTGGTTAGCCAGAAACCTACTGCCTAGATAAATAACTGCGTATTTGCTTTTCTCTGGGAAATAATAATGATTTAACAGGCAATGGCTATAGATAATTAGGCTTATTCAGTTTAACCTTAAATATTTTTTCTGCCGTCATATTTCCATGAATCTGTCTTTACCAATTTAAGATTGAGTGAGCCTTATTAGTCCCACAACAGAGAAATTTTAACCTTCACATTTTACCCATCCATGCAGTGAAACAACACATACAAACAGTGGTCACACACATTAAGGGGCAGTGAGCACACTTTCCGAAGCTCAGGGGATCGAACCAGCGACCTTAGTTAACACTAGTTAATTTCAAACTATCCTTTTACTGAATTTGGTTACACTGCAATGACAGAGACATGACTTATGGATTTGCGGTGTAACCAAATTCAATAAAAGGCTAGTTTGAAATTAACTAGTGTTAACTAAGGACTTAGTAAAGACATTACACAAAAAAGTATAAACTTACACAAAGCTGGTGCAATTCAGTCCAGGATGACTAGAGGACACCAGACTGACCTGTCAACCTGGGCTAGGCAGGGGAAATATGGAATGGAGGAGGGCATACTGGAACTGTGAACCACTGTTATAGTTCAAGAGACACTCGGACCCAAAATGTCAAAAAATTTGACAAGGAGGGCAGCTCATTAGTGAAATTGTAGCTGATACATTGCACAGAGTTAGAAGAAATAGTTGTCCACATCACAGCATTTGTCAAGTAGGGTGGTAGACACAACAAACCCATCTCTAAATGTCAAGAACATGACCAAGATTAACTGAGAACGTGTGTGTGTGTGTGTGTGTGAGAGAGAGAGAAAGAGGCTATAACTAGAGAAGAAAGGAATATAACTAAAAGATAGAGAGCATGTTTAACAGTAAAAAACAGCCAATGCTAACACTTGTGTAGGGCTTGCCCAGATGAAGGAGGCCAGAGGTATTGGCAGGAATGAGAAATCCTGTTAGGAGTCTTCATGCTCCACACAGCCCCAGGATTATCTGCTCATAATCCCGATGAAAATCAGTGCTGAAAATGACTTCCTTTAATCTACTAATCCCACCACCACACCGACCTCTCTAGTTTGTCCTACCCTCTAGTCTTGTCGTGCTTACCCAGTTAGTTTATACCTTAATAAAAACACACAATTTGTAGGTGGCTGGCAATAATGGTTCTAGCTTTAGTAGGTGAAATCAAGCCATTTCTCAGAATACAAGGCGACACTGAATGTGCATCACCAAATCCTGGAGAGAGACAATAATTTGTTGGACAACAGCAGTCAAAGTTCAGTGAAAACTGCTTAAGAGGCAAGGAAACTACAAAAATCTGACCTACTTTAGAAACTCCAGCCTTTTTTTCTTAAAACAAAAACTAGAAGTGCTGGCCATCAATATGCAATATGCACAGTCATATGCAAAATCTGGTTAAATGTTTTGCTGCTTTTTACATAATTCACATTAACACATCCGCTACAGGAAATATACATCTTATTTGTTGAGTTTAACATATTGTGCCATAACTTTTGCATATGACTGTAGGCACACAGACAGATGTGCTGACACAGATGTGTCAGCTTGTTAGTATAAGTCACAATCAATAGGGAACCTTCTGGAAAGAAAATGTTAAGTTTACCTTTATTTAATATAATCATCAAGCTTGTTGCATTTAGGCTATGCTACTATTGTTGTAATACTCTTATTACATTGTTAAGTTTTGGTCAGCTGATAAATATAAAAAGCAGTGGCAGGACTATGCAAGAGCTCTTTAGAGCAGAAGTCACTTTAAAACAAGGTGAAATATGTCCGGTTCAAGCTCCAAATCTCCATGTGTAATTAGAAAATAAAATATAAAAATTTTGTCCTTTATACAAAAATCAAACCATCTCAGGAGACACAATATTGTAAGTCCATTTTACCATATTGGCTTTAAATAGGTCTCACTATGTGGTAATGTACTACTGTAGGCTAAAAAATAATCTTAGATTTAAACTTAGATTTACTTTGCTCTGCTTTAAGCTTTAGCTCATCTCTCAATGTTCGAATTCTTATGAGGCTAACTTGGTTTCTCATTCACTCAATTCTTGTTCTAATTTTCCCGGTCCACCTTAAACTGGTGCCTGGAACTGGAAAATTAGAATGAGAAGCTGACTTCAGCCTCAGACATTTTATTGTTTAACAGTCTCTCGCTGCAGATGAAACATATTAGGAAAGTGCTAATAAATGCTAATGAGTTTGTCAGTTTGTCTATGAATTATCAATGTTTGTCTCAAATCTATCTTTGTCTTTTCGTTAGCTACTAGCTAGGCGAGACTGTATGCACTGCTATGTGCCCAGCAGTCTGGTTGCCAATCTTCAGGTTTAAAGGTTGGTAAATAAGCAGATACAGGCTACATTTACTGGCTACATTTAGGGTAAAAACTGTTAGAATGATCAACAGAGCTTTATTTTATTTTATTTTTAAAGAGCCGCATACCATTCTGGAGCCGCGTGTTGCCGACCCCTGGATTAGTATATAACAAAAAGAAAAAGTAATTAAACAAATTTTCTTTCTTATTGTAATACAGACACACCAACAGAAATGCACAGACAGCACATCATTCTTGAAAAGGCAAAGAATTAGAATTTCACTGATTGTCCACCTGTTTCCCTTTGAAGTACTTACAACTTCTCTGTAGTTTTTCTTTGTTACTAAGTTCATTTTCCACCCCTGCAGATGTCCTCTGAGAATCCATCACAGCTCTTAATGTGAAGATTGTACTGTGAAATACTGCAGTGTCTACAGTACACGTTTCTATATGTGTCATCTTTTAAATGGTGGGATAAGCACAAGTCCCTCCTGTGTACTGGCCTGTGCCTGTATTTGCTCTCTATGACTCTGCCTGATTAGCTCCAGTTCCCAAAGCAGCACCGCCTCCTTCTCCTTCAAAACTCTTAGAGCTGATGAAACGTGGAGCTTTCCTGAAGCCATTTCATGGCTCAGGTCACCTTTCTGGGGCTTGCGAGTTGACCTTGAGGCCTGTGGCTCCTGGAGGTATGGCATGAAGCCTCTGGTCATGGCTGTGGGGGTGTTAGCAAGAGATAAGCCTTGTAAGCGGGCAGCCACTCTTCTCTCCACCTTCTCTTTCTGTTCCTGGTTGAGCCAGGTTACACCTGTGTGGCTGTCCTAGAGAGAAGCAGAGGAAACATGTATTGTGAACAGTATTGTGAACTCTATCAGCATGTCATTAACTACCACA
Source organism: Pygocentrus nattereri (assembly GCF_015220715.1). NCBI lineage: Eukaryota > Metazoa > Chordata > Actinopteri > Characiformes > Serrasalmidae > Pygocentrus > Pygocentrus nattereri. Next base: position 13,936,628 of record NC_051220.1, read on the forward strand.
GATAAAATTGTGAGCCTGTGCATCTCTGTGACACACAATCCAACTAATTACACCCTCAAACTCCACACTAGACCACAGCGGAATGTTACATTAGTAAAATAATTTATTCAAGCAATAAAGCCACATGAAGATGAGATGACCTAGTTTTCTTTTCATGCTACTTCATCAGCTCTAATCCTCCTCCATGAACACAACTGATATTAGAGACCTGGTGAAGTCTGTTTGAAGAGTCTCTGAGCACACCAGTAATAAAACGTAATGAAGCATAATTTCACATGCAAAGAACAATCTCCTTGTTCTGATTGTGAGGGAAAAAAGAACAGTTTGTAGGGTGCTTATGGAAAGAAAAGATTATTACAAGTAATTAGTCTTGAGAGCTAGACAAGGGGAAGAGAAAGAGGAAAAGAAAAGAGACAGCAGGGACAAGGTAGACAGAGATAGAGAGAGAGATGGCATGATATATTGTAAACATACAAATAGAAGAAAGTGTTGTATTGTAATGTGAAACTTACAGAAGCCTTTATCCCAAATTAAACTGACTGTGCCAAATACAGTGCTGTGAAAAATATTTGCCCCTTCCCAATTTCTTACATTTTTTTGTCACACTTGAATGCTTCAGATCATCAAACAACTTACTAACAGAAAAGGATTACCCAAGTAAACACAAAATGCTATTTTAAATGATTTAATTTATTGGAATAAAAATGTTGTATGAAAAAGTAATTGACCCCTTAGCTTCTAAATCAACGAGTTAACTAAATGTATTGTATTGACTGTTGGGTTCAATTTTACTTGCCACACCCAGGTATGATTACTGCCAGACCTGTTGAACCTAAGCATCACTTAAACAGAATCTGTTTGGCAACGTGAAGCAGGCTAGAAAGTCTTAAAAAGCAGCACATGATTTCACGCTCTAAAGAGATTCAAATACAGATGTAATACACATTGAAATCTACCAGTCTGAAAAGGGTTATAAAGCCATTGCTAAAGCTCTGTGACTCCAGCAAACCACAGTGAGAGCCATTATCCACAAATGGAGAAAACACAGAACAATGGTGAACCTTTCCAGGAGTGGCTGGCCTACCAAAATTTCACCAAGAGAGCATCACTTCCTGCGACTCATTCAGGCGGTCACAAAATAACCTAGACAAACTTCTGTAGAACTGCAGGCCTTTTTGGATTTTGGAATGGCCAAGTCCTGTCATGGAGACATTGAGATGCTGTGGTAAGAGCTTAAACGAGAAGTTCATGCTTAAAAATCCTCCAATGTAGCCAAATTAAATTAAATTATTATTCCTCCACAGTAATGTAAAAGACTAATCGCAGCTCATTGTTATCGTTTGATTCCAGTGGTTACTGCCAACGGTTACACAACCAATTTATATGTTTTGGGGGGCAATTACTTTTCCAAATGGGTGATACAGGTTTTGAAATAAATCTATCTTCAACAAATGGAATGATCATTTAAAAACTGTCTTCTGTGTTTACTCATGTTGTCTTTATCTTATATTAAAATTAGCTGGATGAATGGAAACATTTAAATGTGACAAATTAACTAAAATAGAAGGGGCAAATACTTTTTCACAGCACTAGGTCTGAGAGCTAAAACTAAGAACTAAACACAGAAGAATATCAATCAACCTTTATTTAGTCTCAGAGAACATTGAGGGTGCCCCTCATTTACAATGTAGCGAGTTAATACAGAGTAAGGGATTGATAATGTGTAAGAACATATCAAATGATTAAAGTAAATTTAATAAATGAATACTCAGATCAGTTAAGTATAAATAGTGAAACATTAATAACAATAAAAATACATAAAAGACATAATAAAAATAATTAAACATAAATTAAAACATACATAAGATGTAAAGGTTAATAAAATCAAGTCAAACTAAAACAAGATGGAGATAAAAAATACTAATGAACAAATGTATTAAAATGACAAATAATAATAAAACAATAATAATTAAAATAAGAATATGAATAATAATTGATAAAATAAGATAAATAATAAAATAATGAAAATAACATAAAAATGATCAAAAATTCAGGTAAAACTGTTGTAGGCAGAGTGGAGGTGGTTAGAGAGGAGAAGTTTAAAATGACCAAGTGACATCAGCGAGCTGAGCTTTAGTGTGTCCTGTATTAAGTTCCAGCTCGATGGTGCACTGTAACTAAAAGCTGATTTTCCCAGTTCAGTAAAAACCCTTGGTACCAGGCATGTGATCCAGCCACTTTATCGAGTCTGATAAATACCATTATTTAGAGATATCACTGAAGTAATATATTTTTATGAATGAAAAGAAACCAGTGCGTTTCTCCCCATGTAGCTAGTGAGGGGGGCCAACCAACTTTCTCGGACAGTCTGCAGTGATGAGTGTTATAAGGGTCTCCAGTGATGAACCTCAGTGCGAGTGATCGACTGAGTCCAGTGGTTTGAGGGAGCCCGTAAATGCGTGTTTGTAAATTACATCACCGTAGTCCATGACAGATCATAAGGTTGCCTCAACTATTCTTTTTCTAGCATACACGGGGAAACATGATTTATTTCTATATAGGTAACCAAGCTTCTGCCTACATTTGCTAACCAATTTATTAATATGGGGTTTAAAAGTGAGTTTATCATCCAGCCATATTCCAAGGTATTTATACTCTGACTCAATGTTGGATCCTGTCAGGGTAGTGATATTTACAGAATTAAAATGTGTAATAGCTGATCTGGAAAACAGCATGAACTTACTTTTCTTAGCATTTAAAAACAATTTGTGTTTACATAAAGCAACCTGTAGAGCATTAAATGTGCACTGCAGTTTTCTTATTGTAGCATAAACAGAGTCAAATGAACAGTATAAATCCATGTCATCTGCATATAGGTGTACTTTGCAGTCTGAGGCAAAGGCAGCAAGTTAATTAACATATATATTGAACAAAACTGGGCCCAAAATTGAACCTTGTAGTACTCCTTTGGATATACTCAAGAAATCTGATTTGTAATTACTCAGTGCTACACATTGTTGTCTTTCTGAACGGTAGTTTTGGGTCAATTTTAGTGCATTTGTGCCCATTTGTATCAAACCCAACCTTTTGTAAGTTCCTTAGGAGAAGATGTGATCAACTGTATCAAAAGCTTTTGATAAATAAAAAAAAATGGCAGCACAATGCTTCTTCCTGTCTACGGCCATGTAGAAATCATTTAAAACCAGTGTGGTAGCAGAGATGGTGCTGTGTCTTTCTCTAAAGTCAGACTGATAGTTAAACAGAACAGAATTTTCATGTAGAAATCTAGAATTTTAGCTAAACAGGACAATTTTGAGATTGGCCTGTAGTTATTTACATCTCACCTCCTTTATGCAGGGGAGTTACATGAACTACTTTCCAGATCCTGGGAATTCTGCATGATAAAAGAGAGAGATTAAAAATCTATATTATGTATTCTAAAATAACTGGGGCTAATAGATGCAGGAAGTAAGGGTCCAGCCCATCTTCACCTGTAGTTTTCTGTGGATTAATAGTAGTAAGAAATTTAGCTACTATGATTGGAGAGAAGGGCTGGAGTGTGAAGAGACCATGGCTCTGTGTAGCAGTAGAGTTGTTGTCAGTTTTAACTGCAGACTTGAGTCTGTTCAAAAATGTGCCCAGCTGCAGCAAAATGTGTTTTACAAACTCTACAGATATCAGCTGATCATCAACTATAACACTGGTTGGAAGGATAGAGGTTTTTTTAAAGGGATTTTACAGTTTTCCAAAAGATTTGAGTGTGGTAATCAGGCTGAGATAATAATCTGATTTGGCCTTTCTAACTGCAGAGGTACACCTGTTTCTCAGTTGTCTGAATGTGAGCCAGTGGCCTCTCTCTCCTGTGCGTCTAGCAGTGGACCAAGCTTTATTTCTGGCTTTAAACAATGAGGAAACTTCACTAGAGAACCAGGGACTTGATCTGTCTCTTATTCTTTGGTTTTTGTGGGAGGCATGTTTGTTTATCACCGTTAGAAATTATTTACTAAAGTGGTTTAGTGCCAAGTCAACATCTGGAAGTAAGGTGGATTTCACTCATTGCTAAGTCTTGTTCACTAAAATGTTTAAAATTTCTTCTAACCACCATCCCAGAGCCTGTTTTGTTCTTGTAAGTGTTTCTAATTCATCCGATGGGGCAGGGTCACTAACACCAAGGTCAAAGACTGCTGAGGCAACAATTCTGTCCATTTTGTTGGACAGAATTAAATCTAGCAGGGTAGATTTGGGCGTGTTGATTCCACAACCAACTGTGTTAGGGTAAGATTTCTACATATTTAATAATAGTAATCAGATGCATTAGAAAGCCGGTTAAGATTAAAATCCCCAAAGACCAGCATTTCAGCAGCAGTATTTTGTGGTAAAAGAGTGGCTATTTCATCAAGAGCAAAAGATGGAGCAGAGGGAAGCCTGTATATCCCAGCTAAAATAAGAGTTATTTTTCCCAAGGGACACTTTCAGAGCTATGAACTCGAAGTACTTTTCTTTGGAGACTGCAATTAATAAGGTGGCTTGTATAGTTACTCTTACATTAATAGCTACTCTGCCTCCTCTTTATTCTCTGTCTATTCTAAAAACATATGGCAAGCTTATGCTGTTTGCTATCATATCTGTTGTCTTAAAGGGTCCACATCAATTGAAAACTAAATGTCTCTTGCCATTTTGAAATAAAAGAGCTTTATGTACTATGTAAACATTGTTAAGATTTCAAAACATGCCATTCACTCCCCAATCCATATATAGATATGTGATGTCAAAATTCACACTTAAGCTATAAGGAGTGTTTCAGCTTGGACTGCTTTTTAAATGATGCACAATACAGGACAGCAAATAAGAACAGATAATTTACATATCATTGCTGTCCAAAAAGAAAACAAAACACAATCAAATAAGTATCTCTATTTTTTTCAATGTTTTTCTACATAAAAAGTGTCTGCTAAATGTAATGTAATGTAATTTGACTTGAGCTGTTGCCCTTTACATTGTGTAAAAATGGGTGAATGGACCAATGGAAATGCTCCTAATTTCACTGTAATAAAAGCTCTTTACATTAACTTACATTTTAAGTTTCTTAAAATGAATTCTAATTTCTTGCCTTCTCCTTCAAAGTTACTGTTCTGGAGATACTATTTTTTCTTAGACAACTGACAGTCTTAAAGACACAATATGAAAAACAGTTGGTTTAATTCTGAGGGATAAAGAGAAGTTAAAAAATGGTCATTTAAAAAGATTTATTTGTATTATAAGTGAAACTAGGGGGAAAATACAGGTTTTAGGCCCTTTAATACATGTAGGCCTGCAGCAGTAATAAAGTCCTCATAAATACTATTTGGATAGGTTTTCATGGGGATTTGGAGTAATATAATTACTAGCCATGTTTGATGGTATGAAGGCAACATCCTGTAGACTGACATCTTTCCTTTGCTTTATTAGTATTTATTTAATGTATACATACTTCGATCTTGCTATGGGATGCATAAAATAATTAATAATATAAAAATAAATGATTTATTTTTTAACCCAGAGGATGTCAATGGGGGCTGTTACCATGGTAACTTGGTTTACCATCACTGGGCACAGGCCTAGGTGTGTAGGTGTGAGTAGGCAACCCACCAATTCTCTCCCTAGTTGAGTTGCATCCAATTCCATCCACTAGTTAGGATTCCCCCAATCACACAATTCCACCCATGCTTCGAGGGCAAAGGCAAACACAAGCTTCCTCTGAGTCATGTGAACCCGGCCACTGCATCTTTTTGAAATGCCTCTATTGCAGCATCATTGGACAGGTGAATGTGCTTGGAGGAGCTTTCTAACTGCTAGTTCTGTTATGTCAGCTAACATACACCTACACTGGCTAGCACTGCAAAGAGTGCTGTGGGAGAGGGAAGGCCATCCCACCCACCCAGGGAGAGTGAGACCAGTTGTGCTCTCTTGGACCCCCAGACATGAATGTCTGTAGCATCACTGGGGATCAAACTTGCGATCTCTTGATTATAGGGTCAATGCTTAGACGGTTTCCACATTACCTGTGATGTAAGTGGCTGTGCGGTCTTTTCTACTCGGCTGAGCTGGAACTCTGTCTGTAGCCTCAGCAGCATCTTGTCTAGATGTCTCATGGATCTGCTGGCCTTGTCATTGTGGGAACAGCTCTGAGTGACAGAGTGGTCACTGAATGGCATGTTAGCTAACCCCTTGCTGCAGTTGTCTGAGAGGTAGCCATCAATCACACTGTCCTGTGAAGGGATCAACGCATGGTATAAGAGTCTCGTCTGTACTAAACAGCATGTTGAATTAATACAGCAGTTATTCAGTTCAATACAAGTAATTAACATTTTTGGCAAGTTGATCCTTGAATTAAAATTAAAATAAATGAATACAGTACTGTGCAAAAGTCCAATACATGCATTGATGATGCTCATCCAAAGCAGTACAGCAGGGGTAACCTAAGAAAGCACAATCTAACCTGACCAACTTGTTTGACATTCTGAAAGAAACCCCCTTTTTCTATGGCCTGGAAAACACCTCAGCCACTCAGAAACTCTTACCTTTTCGTTAAATGAAAAGCCATTTCCATTAAATTATTTTATTCATTTCTCACTTATTCCCAGCCTTTATAAAAATTGTACTCCTAGAGCTCAAATCACAAATGCTTGCATAGAATGTTACAAAGCTTTTATACTTAACCCCAAAACATGAAAAATAAACTGGATATCAATCTGCCAAGACTATAATACTATATTGTACAACAATCAATATAACGGCTACAAAGACAAACTGCTAACTAAATGTAGCTGAAGTCCTACCCAGGTGCTGACCATCTATTAAAAATTAGCCACTTTTGGAGTTATTTTGTTGTTGTTTTTTCTTAGATTATGTAAAGTGCTATATTATTTGTTTATATTATCTCATTTGTTTCTGTACAATAATAACATCAATCCATTTTGTGTTGTGATGCTGTTGTAGTGAGGTTTTTTTAGGGTGTAAGGTGCAATGTACTTTGACTGTTGTGGATCATTTTAGGACAAATTATTATAAAATTATTTTAGAAGAATTCCAGGCTATAAGGTAGTGCAAGGTGAACAGTAATGAACTTATTTACTCACAGTATAAGCTCAATAATAACTTCACAACTAGTCTGTATGACTAGTCCATATTTGATGCTATATGTTCAATTCTAGACTTCCTGTGTAACAGCTGGCAAATAAAATCAATGTCTCTGACCTTGGCATGGATAATAAGCAGTCCCCATCTGTCTTGTGTATACAGTGGCAAGACAATCCTGTATAAATAGCACTCTATGCTTAAAATATTTTGCTTTCATTAAGGGCTAGATTTCCTATTGATGCAGTGGGCCTGCTATTTGACTTCCATTTCCTTCCTCTTGGATTGTAGTATGGAGAACTCATCTGCATTTTAAAGGCTGGATAGAATTCAATTTCAATTTCTCATAAAGGCCTTTGAAACTGAATTACCAAGGCGTGACATCCTCTTTATCATTTGTTCCTTTCCAAGTAAATCTCAGTCTTAGAGGTTTTTGCAATTCAGGCTCAGTACAAACATTTGTCAGAAGACGTGGCATGAACTTTCCTTTGTAATTAACTTCGCTGGATTGTGAACAACACACCTCCCAATGACCTCAATTGATACAAAGGTAAGATGGAAGGAACAGGGGGTTTTCCTCCATTTCACTTCCTCAAAGGATTCCAGGAGGCTTCTCAATGACTACCATCTCAAACATCGCACTCCTCCCATCTTCTTTTCACTTTAATCTTCATGCTCAAAGGGAAAATACGAGACTCCTGCCAAGAGCTCTACATCTGCTCATCCACGAGACTTCTTTATAACTTCGGGGCAATCTGGATGTGAGCGAACTTGTAGTCACAGACTGATGCTACACTGCCATAATTACCAGGGCTGAGTTTGTGGGGTTTGGACTGACACAGCCAGGACAGGAGCAGTATAAAAAGCCTCATACCCCCAATACCTGAGTTAATGCCTTGCTCTACTATATTAGCATATAGCACTGATCTGCAGTTAATCATGTGGGCGCAAAGCCTGAAAATTTTATAAACTGGGGGGACCTGTATTGTTGCACAGCCGAAGACTCGTATGACAAAATTAGGCAGAAATTTGGAAGGAGTGTAAATTTACCCAAAAACAAAAACAACAACAAGAACTACATACCATCCAGCACCAAAACAGTGGTTCCACAACTTTCCATTCCAGATACGCCTCAAGTACTTCATTCAAGGACCGTATGCGTTCCAGATCCTAAAATGCAACCAAACAGCAGATTACAAACACCAAAAACAAAAGCATTATAACTTGAAAAACTCATTAAAAATCTTATGAGCCTCAGTGCAACAAAACAAATAATACCTTGAATTAATAAAAATAACAAGTTACTACTACTATGCCTCAAACACGTTGGAGCTCTAATGTAGGCTAATGGTTGTAAAGTTGACATAGGTACTTAGAGTCATGAATAAAAAATTGTTTAACTAGTAATGTAAGGGGTCCAATCATATACAAATACACTATGGCCCCAGTGTGCTACCAATAATTACCTTTTTGAGAAAAAAACAAAACACTGCCCTCCAGTCAGACCTTTTAGTCTAAAGCAGTCCACATTGCTGTTCCAGAGGATATCATCCAAAGCTAGTGGTATTTGACAATATAACATATTTGAAACACAATATAATGCTATTTTCCAAATACATCATACTATCATGGTATCAGATAATATTTAAGTGTGCATTAATAAAGCTATACTTCCTAATTGCTGCTAAATATGATAAAACATCTGATTAATCTCTCTAATGCTCTTGTAATTAGACAGAAGGAAACCTTACAAGGCATTGTAAACATTAACCAGAGAGAAAACAATCCAATTCAAAATTTCTGTCAGGCAAAGAACCTTACAGTTTGTTCAGTTTCTATGTATTGTGAAAAGTCCTTTCAAAACAATCCAAATCACCCAGCAAACGACATATTCTGGAGTTGTGTTTGGAAGTGTGTTTATAGAGGATGTGCACATATTTTTCACTCAGAAAATTACCACATTGTGTAATTTGACCAGAGCACTCCAGTGTTTGCATATGACTGTATACTGGAAGAGATCACATATATCACTAAGCACTAGCTCAGTTTTTACCCCACATGATCAAACTTTCAATCATATTAATGTTATTTGTAATTTTCTTTATTTGTATTTTCCTCTAATATTCGTGTTAATAAATGTTTAGTGCTCAACGGAACAGCTTTTTAAATCATTTCTGCAGGTGCCTAAAATGTTTGCACAACAGTGTATATCGCAATATGTAGTATTTCTAATTTCCATATAATGCAGTCCTAACAGGTCTGAGAGCTTGTGTCAATACTAAAATTCTTGGATGTTAACAAAAAATAATAATAGCTTGCCCCAATTGCAAAATACAGGATAGGAGATGGCATCTCTCAAATACCAATTCTTGCTGTTTCTTTCTTTTTTTATGCTTGTTCCTGCCCCATTTCTCTTTTTCCCCCACTCACACAAACAGCATAAACAATCTGAAACAGCTTTCTCTCTCCCTCTCTTCTTAGGAGTCATGAAAAAAGACCTTTCTTGGTAGGGAAGCACTTTTAAAAACCGCCTTCAGAACAGACGAGGAGGATAGGGGAAAGAGCGTGGGACTTTAGACTTTCAAGATCAAGATCTTTCCACATTCAAACATTCAGGATTTCCTGGCCTGTCAGCCTATCAGTCACAATGGAAGAGACAAAGAGAGCATGAAGTCTCTCTCTCTCTCTCTCTCTCTCTCTCTCATCCTGGTGTTTGACAGCCGATGTTAAGACAGGCATTTAAGAAGCAGAGCAATGCAACCAGTATACGCTGCCACATTTAGGAGGTGTTACTCATCTTTTTTGCCTAATGACAACTAATGACATGCACACCCACATGCTATATTTGAAAACGAATGCTGTATCTCCTCTACTATAATGCTGACTGAAATTCATCTAACATGCTTTAAGTATCCTTCTGTATTAGCAGAAAAATGGTTAGCAATATTTCAGCTAATACTGTCAAGTCACCTCATCAAGTCCAGAGGATGTTGTGCTTTTAGGAACACTAGTAGTGCTGGTCTCAGAGATGGGGGATGAGCAGATTTTGGAGAAGACCTGCAGAAAGAAACAAAATAACAAGTGCAGAATAATGTCAAATGAAGCAGAATGCTTCTGCAACAGCCTTTTACACCACAGCGGACAGCTGAAATATTAGGGAAGTATATTTTGTTTCTTGATACAAGGGAACTAAATACTAGACATTGATGCCTTTGTTGCAGGACTTATTAATTAATATCAATATTTACCATTTGAAAACATTATATTTCTGTTTCATTGTCAAGCCAATTTTTCATTAATTAATTTCTTTTTTACTGATGTTTATAACGACGTGCCATCATCGACCCACTACAGACCACTGCCCCAGTACTGGCCCGAGGACCACCAAAGACAGTTTCATGACAGGGAAGTGACTTAACATGAGCCCATTACCACGGACATGTTGCTGAAAACATGACACGACAGAGAAGGCAACGAAAGTGCAGACATTGCAGCTTTTTGCAAAGATTTTTTTCACAACACGAAAAACAACGACAACGTCAAATACAGAGTGACAGAAGTGCTTGGATTCATACTTATGCCAGAGAATTTATAAGAGTTTGGAGGATATGATGATACTCCCTCATCACTTATGTACTTCATCTCCAGTTACTGATGCCTATACTATTACTATGGCAACATGCAGATAGGTTGGTGATCACTGGACACACAAATCCAATCTGGTCACTTAAAAATCTCAAATGATCTGATGTGAAAAACAAATCTGATTGGTTTGCAATCTGAACATAGCCATAGAGTTACTGCCTGTAGCCCATCTGATGCTGCAGAATTTATCAACCATGCTCTACCCTGTCTGTCAATGGAAAGCGAGCATGATAGGACCAAAACTAACTGGATATTATTTAAGGCTGGACAATATGACAATATGTAACGTTTTGTGATAAATTATGTCACAATGCAATACATATATGCTTTGCTGAGCACATTGTAGTTCTCATCAGTACTAGCAGAACACTAACCAACTGCATGTTTCATTAAAAAGACAGCAAAATTAGTCTCATTTAACTGGACTAAGTGCAGCACATTTTACCAAATATTGAATAAAAATCATTGTATTCACAGCTTTTGATAGTATTTTTTAAATGTAGCACTAATAGTTATTTTTTTCAATGTCAACTGATCAGATATCTGAAAAAATAAATACTGTGACATACTGCAGTTTGTGAAAATTTCTTGAAGAATCATGATATTTACGCTAATGCCCACCTCTAATATTATTTGTGGAGTGGATCATTCTCAGCCCAGGGGTGACCCCAACATGGCATATAAGTTGGTGTGTTGTGCTGCCTAGCAATGCTGATATGTTTCAAGCACATCAGCATTACTGATGTTTTTAATGTCTGTAAACATACTTACTGACCTCTATATTAGAAACACCTACTCTCGTAGATATACAGTTAGAGACTATAGCTCATCTTTTTTTCCATACATAGCTTGTGTTTATCCTCTAGCTCGTCATCAGTGCTCAGTTTCTGACCACATGAACACTGCCAGCTAGACAGTTTGGTTTGCAGATTATTCTGAACCCATGGAGTATTCTGAAGCAACATGTAAACAAACAATGAAACAAACAAAAACCAACAAAACACTTGCACACTCATAAAAATGCTAAACATATCATGTGGTGGCAGATGGGCTACTGGCATTTGCCTGTATTACAGCCTTATTTGTAATTGGAAGACTTATTTTCAGCTTTCTAAGAAATCTGCAGGGATATCTCTCCACACCTCTAAAGTCCAGTCTTAGAAGTTGGGTGCATTTTCTGCTTCTCACAATCTAATTAATGCTAAACAAATTCAGGGTTGAGGTCTGAACACTGGGATCAGTTTATTCTGAGAACTCCAGCAGCTTTAAGTAACATTCTTTTAAAACGTGTTTGTCCTTCTAAGCATTCATGATGCCTTAAATAAAATAAAAAATAAAAATCACCAACTCCACGTTATGCATCCTCAAATGTGTACTGATCCTCCACTACTTTTCACTGATGGTTCTGTTACTTCCAAAGATTTCAAATTTAGACTGTTAGAACTATCAACTACCAGTTCATACAATCAAATCAAATTTATTTGTATAGCACTTTTTACAATGGATGTTGTCACAAAGTAGCTTCACAGAATTCCAGAAAAGACAGTTTTAACAAGAATGTAAAAAAATGTAAAACCCCCCGGCGGGCAAGCCAGGGGCAACAGTGGCAAGGAAAAACTCCCTCAGAAATGAGGATGAAACCTTGGGAGGAACCAGGCTCACCAGGGGGGACCCATCCTCCTCTGGTCAAACTACCTACAAGTGATTATACTACTAATATTAATAGCAGTAGTATTGGCAGTAGGAATAGCTAGGAGTCTATGACCCTACTATACCTAAAACCCTACTATACATCTCAAATCCCAGTTTCAAGGTTCTAATGCAAATTTTCTTCTCTCAAAAATGGCTCCTTGACAGCTACACATTCTATCAGCACATTCTAGCAGCACTCTGTCACTTGCACTACACGGCGTCTTGATGATACTATAGATCAAACACGACACAAAAGCACTGCTTTCAGTTTAAACATACCTAAAAGGAGGACTCTGTTTGTCTGGTGTTGATACATTGCGGATTACCCCTCAAACTACTACGATAGTATAGAGAAATCCAGATGTCTGCTAGCTGGTGTTTGAATACAGTGATGTCCTTTGACATGGCTATGTTAGGACTGCTGGCACTAAGACTGTGTGATCCATCACTGCAGTGCTGAGCCAGCTAATGTTTGCTGTTAATACTAAGCTGATGTTGTTGAGAAACTAAACAGTTTATCACTGTTGTTGGCCACTTGTTTAGCATTTGTAATGGGATAGCCAAGCACTCATCACCAGACAGCTAAAAAAATAATCTGTTTTCTTCCTTAAATTATGACTATAATAAAAATTGTGGCCATGTTCTTCCAGCTAATCATGTTCAGACCATAAAGGATACTTTAAAACAGCAATTAACCACCCAGGAGCAAAAATCAGCCTTCAAACTTGAAAGAAATAATGATTTGATATTTATCGCGATATATATCGATATCGAACAATATTAATTTAGTTTATCGTGATAACATTTTTTGCCATATTGCCCAGCTCTACTATCACACCCATAGTGTTGAGTTGTCTTCTCACAAAGGATAAACAGAAACACCCGGGGACTTTTTTTTTCAGAAATTAAGTAAGGAGTTTGAGCTACCAAAGATCTTTACATATTGTTTATCTGATGGTCACAGTTGTGGTGGTCTACCAGGTTTTGCATGGTTGTTAGGAGTCTCATTTTTGGCATGTTTTAATTTTTTTTTTTTAACTCCAGTTTTGAAAATTCCTTTTTTTCCTTTTTACTTTATCTTTCCTTCAGCAATTGAATTATGTTATATCCAATCTTAAAAATATCTCCTCTAACCATGCACAAGAAAGAAACTTGCAACGCAGCTAAGGCGTGTTGGGTGGTTGCTTGTCTGAATGTTAGTGTCTCCTGAAAGGGTATCAGAAAGAGTAAAGAGTAGACAAATGAAATACTGAAAGATAATATACTTCATGTTGGAAACTTCTATGTAATTTATTGATAAATGAGTAATATTTGCTTACTGCTTATTTATGACTCTAAAAAATAAAGAATTTATACTTAATATAAGTTTTGACTGGAAACTAAATAACAAAGAGTGGTCACTGACATTTCCACAATAATGTACAACTCCATTTCCAAAAAAGTTGGGATTCTGTGAAATTGAGAAATTTTATTGTTTTTTTGAAAAATATATGCTCATTTTGAATAAAACATGACAGAAAATTTGGGATGGGGGCAACAAAATGCTGGTAAAGTTGTGCAATGCTAAAAAAATAACACCTGGTGGTCAATTGGCAACAGGTCAGTAACATGAGTGCAGCAATTCAAGAATAATGTTTCTCGATGTAAAATAGCAAAGAACTTTTGCTTTTCATCATCTATGGTACATATTATCATTAAAAGATTCAGAGAATCTGGAGAAATCTCTGTATGCAAGAGACAAGGCCAAAACTCAATTTGGCTGGCCATGATCTTTGGGACCACAGGCGAAACTATATTAAAAACAGACATGATTCTGCAGTGGAAATCATTGCATGGGCTCAGGAACACTTCTGAAAACCACTGAACCCCCAAATGCAAGTTAAATCTCTAAAACTAAAGAATAAACAGGGTCCAGAAATGCTGCCACTTTCTTTGGGCTCGAGCTCATTTAAAATAAGATGAGGTTAAGTGGAAAATAGTCCTATGGTCCAATGAATCAACATTTGACTTTTTTTTTGGAAATCATGGACACTGTGTCCTCCGGGCTACTCAGCTTGTTTTCAGTGTACAGTTCCAAATTCAGTATTCATGATGGTATAGGGGTGCATTCGTGCACATGGCATGGGCGACTGACACATCTGTAGAGGCAACATTAATGCTGAATGGTATATATAGGTTTTGGCAACTTGTGCTGCAATCCAGATAATATCTTATTTTTAGCAGGACAATGCCAAAGCACATTCTGTATGTATTACAATAGCATTGCTCCGTATTAAAAGAGTGCAGGTGCTAAACTGACCTGCAGTCCAGATACAACAAAAGAGACCGCAAGCTGTTCAGCAGTTAAAATCCTATATCAAGTAAGAATGGAAAAACACATCATTTTCAAAAAAAAATAAAAATTCTCAGTTTCAGCATTTGATATGTTGTCTTTGTGGTATTTCCCTTTAAAAATATGGTTTACATGATTCTGTACAGCGTCCCAACTATTTTGGGAATGGGGATGTGTACAGTAGATATACCTGATAAATTGACAACTCATTATGACATTATGACGTGATCACTTGCCTTGTGGGTAAGCTTGGCCTGCTCTTGCTGGGCTGCTAGATGATTCCTCCACTGCAGCCTTAATTTCCCGTACTGCCACTGCATGTTCTTAACATCTTCTTTCCCTGCTGCATCCACTCCAGATCCACTTAAACACAGCATCAAATCCTCCACACTAGGTACAGCCTTTTGGATCAAACACACACACACTTGAATGAAATCATATATATATAAATTAATTCATATACTGACTATATAATAATTAAGAAACCAAGTCTGATCCTTTGTTACCCTGCCATTTAAATCTTCCTGAGAGCACACACTCTCAGAAAAAAAAGGTACGACACTGTCACTGGGGCAGTACCCTTTTTGTCACTGTGGTGGTACCCTCAGGGGTACATCCCAGTACCTTAAGTTAGGGAACATGTACCATAACTGTACAACTGTACCATTGAATCCATTGAAATTATATTTTCTAAGTTATACTGACTCCACACACCTGTTCTTGTGTACAGGCTTTTTATTTTACTGTTCTGTTTTAAAACATTAGTTTATAAAAAGACACATGTCTACTTTTCCACTGGGAAAAAATTACTTAAGGTACACAGTTGGACCTTAAAACTGCTGTTGCACCTTTACACTTACATTGTTTGTACCTTGATGAAAAGAATCATGTAACTGCATGGTACCTTTATTTGTAACAGTGTAGGAGCATTAGTCTTTGACTAGTAGCTATGAAAATTATTAGCATGAGGTCATTACATAAGCTGTTTAAGAGTCCATGCTGATACAGAACGAATGTTGAAACAATGTTTTGTTGCTGCACAAGAATCTGGAGTCAGCAGGGCCAAAATTGTAGCGTTATACTGCCATCTGCTGGATTCATGCTCTTCTACACACTGAATTAAAATTAAGTTTTACATCTGAAAATGTAGTCATGCTTTGTTTTAACTACACATGAAAAAGAGCCAATGCCTCATTATTTTAACATATTTA
This sequence comes from Pygocentrus nattereri, assembly GCF_015220715.1. NCBI lineage: Eukaryota > Metazoa > Chordata > Actinopteri > Characiformes > Serrasalmidae > Pygocentrus > Pygocentrus nattereri. Next base: position 13,952,624 of record NC_051220.1, read on the forward strand.
ACATGTTAAAACAGTTTCTAATTGTTGTTTAGCTCAGATCAGAGGTAGACAAGAATCTGGTCATCATGCCATCTAAAACTTCACAATGCGCGGCACAAGCATGGAAGGAAAATGTCTTAACAGGGCTGTGTTCTCTAAACCTTAATTTTTATCAAGCATGTAAGCTACATCATTCCTTATTATTCAGAATATTTCATCAAGTAATGCTAACACAGACAACAAAGAAAGACAGAATTATGTTTTTAAAGCACACACAGTCCTGTCAACCTTGGGAATATTATATATATATATATATATATATATATATATATATATATATATATATATATATATATATATATATATATATATATATATATCGCTAAAAACGCTTAGGATGTTCCACTCGCCGCCATAAAATCAAGTTTTGTCATTCAAAGGTGTCTGCCTCTTTCTCTGTCCTCCTTATCTGACGTCAGGTTTACTCGAACACATCATCAATGATCTGCAACAGCCTGACAATATAACTTAATGTTACTTTGCCAATTTAAATGGCTGATGAAAAAGCAAGCCAGTTTGCAAATTATGTAATGTCGGGCTAACATTATTAACGATATTTTCGTGAGGTTGGCAGGTGTACGTTAACTCAATTCACAATTTCAACTTTCCACTTTCGCTCAAGTCAAAGATTTAAAAATCTGTGTGCATGCGTGCATGCTACCTGTTACAGTATCACTGCAATTTCCCTTTGGGATCAATAAAGGATTGTGATTCTGATAAGCACCATCCTCCTATCTAGGCAGAGTGAGGAACCAAAAATCCACGCTATGATTGGTTGAACTCTTCTTCAAGGGGCTCTTGCTGTTAAATTGGAGTACTGTACACTGTAGAATGACAAATCGAACCAACGTACTTTGATGCCAAAATGCACCCGCGACGCAAAATACGTACAGATGAAGTATTGCTTAAAAAGAGTCTTACAGATTGTTATAGAGTCGTATACATTTCTATATGTTGACTTAATTAAATGTCTTACCCTTGGTGCAGATGAGAGCAGCTCTAATTCTAGAACTTTCTCTCCAAGCAGGGACTCCAGCAGGTTTTCAGAGGACATGACCCAGCCCAGGGCCAACAGCAGGTCTCGGCTCCCAATCTCATTTGTGCTTCTACAGGACTGGGCATTGGTCGTCCACCAGCTCCCATAACCAGTGTACCACAGTGCACTCCTTACAAACCCCAGCTGTGAGTCTGTTAGCATTTAATCATCCACCATGGGACAGAAAACAAAACTAAATTTTTATTCAAATTTATTTTCAGTTTATTCAACTGAAAATTGGAACATGACTAGCAACATCTAGAATGGGCATGTTATTCATAACAAGGGGTTGAAAAAAATTTATGGAAACTGTATACACACACACACACACACACACACATACATTATTTATCTTCTTGGGTTGTGGGGGGGTGCTGGAGCCTATCCCATGCCCCACATGGCATCCCTTGGACCCTCACAGAGCAGGTAGTATTTGGGTGGTGGCTCATTCTCAGCACTGCGGTAACACTGAATTGGTGGTGGTGTGTTAGTGTGTGTTGTGCTGGTATTACTGGATCAGACAGCAGTGCTGCTAGACTTTTTAAACACTGTGTCCACTCACTATCCACTCTATTTGACACTGCTACCATGTCAGTCCACCTTGTAGAGGTAAAATCACAGATGATAGCTCATTTGCTGCTGCACAATTTGTGTTGGTCATCCTCTAGTCCTTCATCAGTGGTCACAGGATGCTGCCCACAGGATGCTGTTGACTGGATATTTTTGGTTAGTAAACTACTCTCAGTCCAGCAGTGACATGATTCACCTGAGGTGTTTAAAAACTCCAGCAGCACTGCTGTGTCTGATCCACTCAGTGCATCACACACTAACACACCACCACCACATCAGTGTTACTGTAGTGCTGAGAAAGATCCAACAAATAGCACCTGCTCTATGAGGGCCAATGGAGGTCCTGACCACTGAAGAACAGCATAAAAGGGGTCTGACAAAGTAAGCAGAGATGGACTACCATCTGTAACTGCAGAACTACAAAGTACACCTACATAGTAAGTGGAGCTGATAAAATAGACAATGAGCATAAAATTGTCACAATGTTATGCCTGATCAGCAATAAACTCATAAACTGCCCCTAGAGGTGAATGTGTGTGAATCACATTTACACACATTCACCTCTAGGGGCAATTCACCATTTTTCATTCACCTGAATGCATATCTTTGGACTGTAGGAGGAAATTGGAGCAACCAGAGGAAACACATGATGACACAGGAAGAACATGCAAACTCAAGATGATGTAGCACAGTGGTAAACATGCTTCTTTCCCAACTGTTTTGCAGGCATCAAATTTGGAATGAATATATATTTTCAAAATTCAATAAAGCTCATATTGTAAAACATAGAATATTGGGGTTTTTTTTGTAGTACTTTCAATTGAATACAGGTCAAACAGAATTTACTAATCACTGCTTTCTAGTTTAATAGCACTTCACACACTGCTTTCTACATTTAACAACAGTTTTGGAACTGGATTTGTATAAAAATAAAAAATATTTTTTAATATATAAAATTAAGAGACTGGAAGAGTTTTCCATTTTGGTTGTGTATGATGTGGGGATGAATACGCAGTGCCAGTCCTTGCACTCAAACAAATTAGCAGATATATTGGCAGTTTTAAATATTAAGTTGATATAAAATTGATGTGATGCACAAATGATTGACAAGTTTTTTTTTTGTTCTGTTTTTGGAAAAAGAGACAAATTGCATGGTCCTTGAAATGTGTAGTAAATACTTCAAAGGTCCAAATGGAAATGGATAAAACAAGTTGTTATTTTTCTCATTAATAAAATAAAACACTTGACCATAGAACCAAAATTTCCAAAATAATACTTACTATAATATATTTAAATTTACTCAATAAAAACTTTACTTTTCAGGGTATAAACACGGTCACTGTGGTGCTACACTCTACATTTTAAGTACCTTTAGTTAGGGAATATACCACATTGTGTTTTTTTTTTTTTTTTTTAGGTTGCATTGACTCCAAACACCTTGTCTTGACTTTTTTCCTTTTTCTACTTATTTATGTAAAGGCATAAAAAGGTACAATATACACCTTAGAAAGTTATTGCAGTGCATCTTTAAAACATATTTAAGGCATACAATTAGACCTTAAAGACTTTGATTTACCTATGAGGGTACATTTATGTACACAGTTTGCACCTTCGGGGAATGAAATTTACAAACAAAAGTTACAAACTTAAGTTGCAACTTACAAAGTACAGTCACTTAAGTATAATCCATCTCTTTTCATTAATATCACAATTTTCCAATACTTCCAAACAAAAAACAGCTAAACAAATACCCAAGTATGAGTGTGACTCCTGGCAGGCACAGTCTCGTTCAAAAGCCTTCATTAGGAGACTATGGAGCAACTTCCACATGTCTTGTGTCTAAAATGGGAAACATGAAGAGTCAGTTTTGTCCTTACTTCGCCACATATGACCATTAAAGGGGAAATCCAGAGATTTTTCCAAAAATTCTGCATAATTAAATAGTTGAGATGTCATTCAGTGATCTAACATGGTTATTTATTTATTTTTTTGTAGAGGAATGTACCAACTTGTGAGAGGATGCAATGCTCACAATGCAAATATAGCCATTGTGTTTGTATTTGTAATGTTGATGGTGGCAAATAGTGAATAGTAGTGAATCTTTTTTGGGGTACTATTTTGCCGTGTGACGTCCTGCATGTACCTCTGTGTCATGAATGTACTTTTAAAAATGGCCAAAACATTGTGTCAAACGATATCTCTGGACATATGTAAGTTCTAATAGCATCGGACCATTTCACACAAGCCGCACTGAATGACTCTATTTACATCTCATTTATCATGTAAAAATGTCGAAAAATCGGTTCCCCTTTTAAAGTGTCAACGTCTCCCTCCTATCACCACCACTAAACCATTCTTAGTGACTGTTTACATCTTAAACATTCTATTATGAAGGAAATGTGAAAAATAGTGGAATTACCGTTCAATCACTTATTTATGTGGTGTACTGCATGAGCTACTTGTTTTAGCCAGCCCTGTCATTATAAACGCTTATTTTAATCTCTCTCTCTGTGGTGGAAGGGAACCCGTCTGTAAACAAGTTTGAGCTAATGCTGAAGTTACGCTTCAATGAAAGGAAAAGAAGCACTAACCGCATCCGTCTTGTTGAATTTGGCTCTCCTAAAAGCTTCGGCAGTTGGTACCGCTTTAACACCCAGTGCTGATAGAAGCTTACAAAGCGCTGTGATTACTTCTCTGACTTTTACATTCTTCTCGCGCTGCATTTTAAAACAGTTTTGTGAAAGATAAAGACTGTATATTGTGTTTCTGTGGCTCAACGTTCACTTCCTTCTTTTTGCAAGTTTGGCGCGTGACGTTGATGACGTGGTTCTGGTTTATGTGCGACTACCATCCAATGAGAATTGCCGCCAGCTTCATGTCGCAGTTGCTTCCCCTGATCGCGTCTTTATCTCCTTGGCAACTTGCGACAATCTCTTCTAAACAAACGCCATATGTATGTATTTCTTTATTGTATTTTATATATCCTTTTTATACAACGTAAGCACGGTCCAGTGTTCACTCATATGCCACATACACCCCCTTCCACCCCAAGGCAGTACTTCACGATAGTTACATAGTAATACAAACAAAAACATATTTTTTTTCTTTTTATTGCAACATTATAAGATATCTCAAAATGTACATTAACAATTACACATTTCTGCATATGACATCATAAAAACATGCATACAAATCAAATACATTAAAAATTACATTACAAAAGATTTAAAAATAGTTGAAAACAGATTAAAAAACAAAATTATATAGATTCATCATCTATTTACTTCTATTATATTTTACTTCTTTAATCTGGAAACATGCCATAGAGTTAACTTTTCCTTTTGTGCCTTTAGTACGAGTCAGAGCTTTGAACACACAACATTGTACACTATGACATAAATAAGCAATTTACTACTAGAAAACCTGGCAACAGAATTTTTGTTGGGTCAGATTAAGGTTTTTGCATAGTCAGAGTCCTTTTATAGTGAGTAAACAGAAAGTATAAATAATGGTGATATCTGGGACTGAAATGCCCTTAGGGGACATAAATACATTGTATATACCTAATAAAATGCGCATACACAAATTTGAAAGCATTTTTATTAAACTGCTGCAATGCATCAGTTTCATTCTGTTACCAGTCCAGTGGCTAATCTTTTAGACTACCTTATTTCTTAACTATTTAAAAGCAGCTGCAATGTGCTTTTTCTTGAGATCGAATTTAAAAGATGTTAAAAATCTAAGAAAGTACCATTAGCTCTTAAGCCTATATACACATCAAGTCAACATATAAAAATCTGCATTGAAAAGAAAATTTCACTGCAAATTCTTGCAAGTGTTTCAATTGTTCAATTGTTTGCAATTCAATTGTTACTATGTAAAGAACAGTCACTAAGAGTGGATTGTTGTGAAATGTACAATTTTAGACAAACAGTCAGAATTGTTCAGAACCATGGTGACAAGGATGAGACATTTGAAGTGAATACCTTTAAAACATTACAGAAACTTATTATATAAAATGGTTAGGCATTGCCTATTGCCTGAGACATTGTGCTACGATATTTTTAAAATAAGTGACCTCAAACACATGCAGGACAGAGAGGTATGTACAGGTAGTTTTAAGGCAAAATAGTAACCAAGTATTATTTTAAAAGTTACCAGTATTTCACCATAACACACGTGCTGACAGGTTCAGCGATCATTGTAAATAGCAAATAAATTTTATATATATTTGCACTGTCAACATCATGACCTCTGGTTCCTTTCATCACCAAGAGGTTTTTATAAAACACAGCATTTAACATCAAACCACTCTGAATGACTTTGTTTACATTTCAATGGCTGAATTATGCAGAAACTTGGTGGTATTCCCTTTTAACTGCATGTTGTTGTTTTTTTTAATTGCTAACATTCTGGCATTGGAGTCATTTAAAAATTGTACCACTGAGAAGATTTTAAAGCAGACTCTGTTAACTCTCCCCTTCTCTCTCTTCCTCTTCATGCTTAATCACTGGGGTCCCTGAGGATTACATTAGTTAGAAGAGCATGATTAGCATGATTCCCAGTAATTACATCTTCATAAAGATTGAAGATACAATCAGTATCTTTCTCAAGACTGATTATATTCAGACTATATAAACAGTGCCACTGTCACCCCATGGTCAGTGTTTTTTGTTGCTGGTGCAATACCAAAAAAAAAAAAGCAAAAGCTTTCCACCTACAGCAATTCTTGAATGGAGATTGAATACTTTAAAGGTTTCTAATTATATACAAAACAAATCTAATTGATGATTTGTCTACTAAAGATAGAGTGAAAATCGGATACCAGAGCTGCATGTGGACATCAAAGTGCTAATCAAAGTGCTAATGCACATCCAAGCATGTGATTAAAGAATGATTTATATTTTTGCATCTACGCATTTGTGAACACGTGCGGGCACTGTGTGCTGATGTTTGTGTAGATGTCGGCCTGAATGTAAATGTTAGCGTTCAGTCTCCAAACCAAAATTTACAAAAAATGAAGAAGACATTCTCATGAACATTCACTTCACATTTTTGGTCATCTTGCTCATGATAAATGCACGCACTTAATAGGGCTATTAAAACTGAACGAGCACAGTACAGTTGGCTTTCTATTGAACACTTGCTGGATACTAAAAATTCTTTCTTCAATTTCTCATGTAATAAATGTGCAAAAATGATCAGACCTACATTTTCTCACTCCTAAGAACAGAGAGAACAAACTACAACCCTGTTTCACAAAAATAAATTAATTAATTAATAAATTGGGAAAATATAAATACAAATACATATATACAGTGGGGCAAAAAAGTATTTAGTCAGCCACTGATTGTGCAAGTTCTCCTACTTAGAAAGATGAGAGAGGTCTGTAATTTTCATCATAGGTACACTTCAACTATGAGAGACAATATGAGAAAAAAAATTCAGGAAATCACATTGTAGAATTTTTAAAGAATTTATTTGTAAATTATGGTGGAAAATAAGTATTTGGTCAATGACAAAAGTTCAACTCAATACTTTGTAACATAACCTTTGTTGGCAATGTCAGAGGTCAAACGTTTCCTGCAAGTCTTCACCAGGTTTGCACACACAGTAGCTGGTATTTTGGCCCATTCCTCCTGCAGATCTCCTCTAGAGCAGTGATGTTTTGGGGCTGTTGCTGGGCAACACAGACTTTCAGCTCCCTCCACAAGTTTTCTATGGGGTTCGAGGTCTGGAGACTGGCTAGGCCACTCCAGGACCTTGAAATGCTTTTTACGGAGCCACTCCTTCATTGCCTGAGCGGTGTGTTTGGGATCATTGTCATGCTGGAAGACCCAGCCACGTTCCATCTTCAATGGTCTAACTAATGGTAGGAGGTTTTGGCTTAAAATCTCACGATACATGGCCCCGTTCATTCTTCCCTTAACACGAATCAGTCGTCCTGTCCCCTTTGCAGAAAAACAGCCCCAAAGCATGATGTTTCCACCTCCATGCTTCACAGTAGGTATGGTGTTCTTGGGATGCACCTCAGCATTCTTTTTCCTCCAAAAACGACGAGTTGAGTTTTTACCAAAAAGTTCTATTTTGGTTTCATCTGACCACATGATATTCTCCCAGTCCTCTTCTGGATCATCCATATGATCTCTGGCAAACTTCAGACGGGCCTGGACATGTACTGGCTTAAGCAGGGGGACACGCCTGGCACTGCAGGATTTGAGTCCCTCTCGGCGTAGTGTGTTACTGAGGGTAGCCTTTGTTACTTTGGTCCCAGCTCTCTGCAGGTCGTTCATCAGGTCCCTCCGTGTAGTTCTGGGATTTTTGTTCACCGTTCTCATGATCATTTTGACCCCATCGGATGAGGTCTTGCGTGGGGCCCCAGATCGAGGGAGATTATCGGTGGTCTTGTATGTCTTCCATTTTCGTACAATTGCTCCCACAGTTGATTTATTGACACCAACCTGCTTGCCTATTGTAGATTCACTCTTCCCAGCCTGGTGCAGGTCTACAATTTTCTTCCTGGTGTCCTTCGACAGCTCTTTGGTCTTGGACATGGTTGAGTTTGGAGTCTGACTGTTTGAGGCTGTGGACAGGTGTCTTTTATACAGATAACGAGGTCAAACAGGTGCCATTAATACAGGTAACGAGCGGAGGACAGAAGAGCTTCTTAAAGAAGAAGTTACAGGTCTGTGAGAGCCAGAAATCTTGCTTGTTTGTGGGTGACCAAATAATTATTTCCACCATAATTTACAAATAAATTCTTTAAAAATCCTATAATGTGATTTCCTGGATTTTTTTTTCTCATATTGTCTCTCATAGTTGAAGTGTACCTATGATGAAAATTACAGACCTCTCTCATCTTTCTAAGTAGGAGAACTTGCACAATTAGTGGCTGACTAAATACTTTTTACCCCACTGTATGCAATTATGTGCAAATCATGTAAACTGCATATTTAACTGATGGGGTTAAAATACAATAAATTTATCACATGTTAAAATTGAGAGATTTTTTATTGTTTTTTTTTATATATATATACCCATTTTGAATTTGATGCCAGCAACACATTTCAGCAAAGTCAGGACAGAGGCATGTTTACCATTGTAGTGCACCACCTCTTCTTTTAACAACAATCTGGAAGTATTTGGGAACTGAACTTTTTCGTTTCATAATGCACCAAATGTTTTTAGTGGGGACTGAATCTTTTAACAATATTATTTACTGTAGATGATGAAATCCTCAAGTTCTTTCAACACTTGAAACGCTTATAGTTGTACTATTTTCAATAAATCATAGGGTTTAAATAATTGGCATATAACTGCATTCTGTTTTTATTTCCATTTTACACCCAACCTTTTTGGAAAGGGGTTGTACAACCAATAATATTTTAAATGTATCCTTTGAATTTACTCAACAAAAGCCCTGAAGTGCTCTTTAAGGGAGCATCTAAAAAGTGCACTTGTACTTGTAAACTTGTGAACTTGTACAACTGTGAATATTACATTTTAAAGCATTAAAGGCTGTAGAGGCTGTGGGGTTATTTTAGGGTAATTGTTAGCTTACTAAATGGGTGATGATACTGTGCTGAATATGATCTGTGGCACTTTAGTGAACATTTTGTTACTCAATGTTCATTTTACAGCTTCTAACACATGCATATGTACCCTCATGTAGATCACTCTGCACTTGTGAATGACATTATTTATTCAGTATTATACAACAGTTAGTTCTGGCCACGCAAGCTGATTGGTTGAGAAGCATTCTAACTATGCTGTTATTTCATCATAACATCACAGGTTTAGTCACAAACACTGTATCACTCCTCTGAGATGCCGTTGCTAAGGAACGATTTTGATAAGAGACACTCAAGCTATTTGAACGTTTTTTTACTTCTTACTTTGCGCACAAAAAGAAAATGGATACTTCAAAGCTTACATTTCACCTGCAGCCAGTTTAGTCAGACTCTGAAGATGAAACTACACTAAATTCCCATACTGATTCCATTACCACTGAGCAAGCTTTTCAGTCGGCAGCCGTGACAGGAGAAAACCTAAACAACTTGGAATTAGTTAAAAATGAACCGAAAACCATTCGCCAAACGTGTAGTCTAATCTTCAGAGTCTGATCAAATCTGACTGTAGCCATAAAACCGCCGCAATAAAAAAACAAAAATGCTTGCTCAGTGGTAATGAAAGTTTGAGAATTTAGTGTAAAGAGCTAGAGAACGAACTGCTGGCTGAGCAGCAAGTGAGCAGATTTGTTACTGTGAAGTAGCAATAAGCTGTTTGTTGAGGAATTACAATTTGGCGCACAAAACTGCTAACATTAAAACATATTAAATGCCACGTTCACGGCCCAATTTATTAATTTCTTACGTTATTTAAGGGAGTGTGTTATCGCGAAATTATTTGCACACTCCCTCTCGTGTTCTGTTGCTTAATTATTGAGTATATCTGGTGTGAAGTGTCATTGCATCATAATGTCTGATCTGATGTCTTGCATCATAAGTATGTATGATAATTTCAGAAGGATTGATTTTATAAGGCTAAATGTCTTACATATGCATCATGGCAATATGTGCACATGTATGTATGAGAAGTGACAAGGGGTATGCAGCAAATGGTCAAATAAGGGGTACAGGACTATAAAATGTTTGGGAACCACTGACTTTTATTAAACAAAGGGGTGTGAGGTAAGTTTAAAACTGAGACTGATTTTTACTGATGGAAAAAAGGGTTTTGAAAATGTACACATGCATGCTAATTCCATCTAGTATAAAACTGACAGACTACTACATGCAGTAAAACTTTTGAACAGAATCAAATGGATTTTCTGTGTTGCAGCATGCATTTAATATCAGGCTGACCAATCATATCTACGTTGTCAATATGACTCAAATTGCTACTGAAAAGGGAATCTTGATAGAAATCTCAATACTGTGCTTCTTTCTGTCATACCAAAACCAGGCAAGAATGAATTGAACTATGCTAAATATCATCATATTTCACTGATAAATAATTAGTTCATAGGTTGGAGAAAGTGATAGGTAATTTTATACTGGCTTCAGACAATATCAGAAGGCTTTTGCATGTAGTAGGAGAAACACAAAAAATCATCTCCTCGTAGTCTCATCCATATGTAAATCTGCTGCAAAGCGTATCTAACACTCAGGTTGAGACACTTAATAAGTTTAAGTCCTCACCTCTATTGTACCTCCTGTCCATATGGGAATGTAGGAACTTTATGTGGGAGCGCCCAAATTTTACATATTTTGAAAGGAGGTAGTTGAATCTCTTCTTTGACTAAGACGTACCCCATGGACCCTGACCTTCATTTGCTAAATGATGAGTCAATATTCTCCATCATGAAAAGATTTCAGAATATATGGCTGGCTACCTTAAATCCAGCAAAGAAAATTCATCGTCCAACATTGGTCCAACCTGTCCACTGGCTACATTATTGGACATCCTATCATCTGCTATGATCTGCAAGAATTAACAATGCAGCCCCTAGAACTCTTCATACATGGAATGTTGGAATATCCAAAGTGAAGTCCCTTTTGCTTGCTTAACTTTATGATGTATTCATGTTGTGAATGGGGTTACTTAATTTTCAAGTGCCCTGTGGTACAAGTATGATCAGTTTCTGTTGATAAGTCCCATTTGAGTGTGAGACAGGGTTGGAAGATGGAGCTTTTCATTTAAATGGAAAATAATAAAAAGTGAATTACAAAAAATATCAACATTGTCACGGTTGCTGGTGCTGTTTGTTCACCAATTTTTAATGCTTTGAGAGCTGAAGCCATACCATAAAGTCCTTCAGTACCATCTGTCAACATTTTCAAGAGGAAAGACTTGCTCTGAATGGTTGTTGGAGCTCCCCGTGCTGTTTGGTACTTATGCAGCCGATGGTGGTCTGGCAAAACTAGGCTTGCTTAGTCTTCTTTCAATCTTGTTCTAATATTAGATGGATCATTTAAATGTTTGTAAGGTTGCTCTTCTGCTTGCTGATCTTTCAACAGTCAATGATAAAAGAAGAGGAGCCAGTTCACTAGTTGAAAAATAAATAGGAAAGCGCATAACACTCAGTATAGCATCTCTTCACAAGAAATGTCCTGCACCCTTCCAAAAAAGTTTGTTATTTTGTTTAGTTCTGGTTCGGTTCAAGTATTGTTGGGTCTCATCCTGCCCAGTGTAGGGTTGCCAATTGGCATTTGTTTGAGGTATATCAATGCAAATTTGCATGTGTCGTTGAGAATGAGTAAATTCAGTAGCCTTTGCAATCCTCTGTGAGCTATGCTTGTCCACTGAATTCTTTGTACTGCAACATAGCTATGCTATGTCCTTTCATATATATCACTAGTATAAATTCTATCCTTAGTATAAAAAGTAGTGCATTAGTATAAATCAGCCTTAAGTAGCTATATGTGTTCATTCATATCTGTTTATATTACAAGCAATGCAAAACAAGCAGAATTGTTTATTAGGAAATTTTGATGTTTGCTACTTACCATCAAGTTTCTTTAGACTGGGGACTCTTTTAGTTGCCTCATCTATCCACGTCCCCTCAGCAGAGTACTTCTCTTCTAAAGGATTCCCCACAAAGACCAGGTCTACCAGTGATGGAAGGTCTGCCAGTTTCACAAACTCCCCTAATATGGCACCATACAGAAAATGTGTAAGTACAAAAATTATGACATGGTTATAACAAAGCAATATCAAATGTTCAGAGTGTTTTTTTTTACATGCTCACCCCATTCTTTGACTAAGTTGTTGGACATGTAGAGAACTCTGAGCTTCTTCATAACATGGATTCCCTTCAGCTTCTCAATGAGATTGTAGGAGATCCAGAGTTCCTCCAAAGTGTCCCCTACTGCCTCCTACAGGCCACAAGAACCAGGGGTAGACATTACTTGAGTAATTGTGCTTCTTTAAAAATGTTTACTTTACTTGAGTACTGCTGGAATTCAATAGTTGTACTCTTTATTACATTTCCATACTTTTCACTCCTTACATTTTCCTTTAGATCTTAAAAGTATTTGAAGACTAGGAGATTTTTCTCTTCGTCTCCTACAAATGAGCTCCCACAGATTTTATTTATTAATTGTTTTTATTAAAACATCTAACCAAAGTCCAACCAGTGCAAAATGAAACACACTAATTTGTCTTTGTGCAAATTACTCTCCATATCACAGAAAACAAAACCTTAATTGATTTCAACAAATTATTTGTGTATGTTTAAATGTATATGCTTTCTCCTTTCATTCATGTATATTCATGGCTCCATACTTCCACAGTAATTGAGTATGTTTCTGAACTCATATTTTCACTTAAGTACAGATTCTCTGTATTTTTTCTTCCCCTGACAAACAGCTGAATATTCATTCTTAACCCTTAGCAAACAAGTGCACTTTTAAACAGACATTAATGTTCATCTGTTAATTCATTAGTCAGCCACCAGGGGAAAACCATTATTAATACTTTATTTTATTTACTTTGCCATTTTAACCCAGAAAAGTGTGTTTCTCTGAACCACAATTAAAAGACGTCTTTTCATTCTTTAGTATGAATGTAATTCTGCACTGTAAAAAACTGGATTTTAGCAAAGAAATAGTAACCAGGCTCAAAATTTTGAGTTATCTGAATTTCAAACAGCAAGTCAACAAATCAAGATTCTTGCTCTGTCAGCTTTGAAATTCAGTCTAGTGACATAACATTTTTCATATATAACCCTTTTTTTAAGTGTGGTGTATTATTTTCACTTACTAGTCCATTAAGGTTCTTGATGTTGTTTCGGCCCAAAGATAATATCTTCAAATTCTCTAAGAGAAACAGCACAATAATATCTTTCTTCTACACAATAATTATTATGTTTTATTATTATTATTACTAGCATTATTAATATTATTATTAGTACGTTTGTTTTTGTATTTAAGATGTGAAAATCGTGTATACTCACTTAATCCGTTCAAGTTGGCAATTTTTTCAATACAGTTCGTTGACAACGACAGTTTCCTGGACAGCAAATATAAACAAACATGACAAAAATGTAGTAGTTAACTAACAAGGGAGATGATAAATGGATAATGACAGTCAAATATAGGAGGAAAACTCACTCGCAGTTGATAAGGGTTGAGAGAGAAGCGTCCATCTTTTCAATTGGAGGAATTTGGCCATATAGTTTCACTGCTTTAGCCTCACCGACTTTCTCTCCTGATTTTTCCTCCTAACGAAAACCAACCAGGGTCACGAACATCACTGTTGCGGTAATACTGAGATCAACTGCATCAACCTAAGTTAACTGTATTGCCATTAACTGTGATAATACTGTACCGCAAACAAGTCAGTGATTAAAGGTCCTTACCCACTTCGCCAATGCCTCTTTAATAGTAGTTGCTTTTGCCTAAAGAGACAGACAGCGAATCTGTATATTGTAAAAACCAGCAATACATGTGCAAACTTGCCTGACTTAACCTAGCTAACCTAGCTGCTTAATCGTCTACAAGAAGTGCCATTAATTATATTTTCATTAGTAGCATGCATACTCAATAAAAGGTTAATATGAGATCAATTCTTTTCGCTTAACCTCTCGTAGGACCAAATCCTGATCAATTTCTTTAATATCATTCCGCTTTGCCGTTTATATTGCAAACGTTGGCTCACCCAACCAACGCTAGCTAGCCTAGTAGTTAGCACGGCGCACCATAACTCACTGTGGCCGAACCAGTCGCGTTAGGTGAACTAACAAGCTAATTCATTTTATAGCATTCCGTTTCGTTATAAAATGAAACGTTTGGATTCCCCTTTATTGCAAGACGTCGTTCCCTCTCTACTGTGTTGGGTAATACTGTAGCTAACCCTGTATTAGAGAGAAATACTGAGGATGGATTAGCTACTCACCATGTTGTCTTCACTGGTTGCTATGGAAGTGTCACCGCTCAAGACGCATGCGCAGTCTCGGCGTCCTCCATCACTGTAAACAAGAATACGTCGCGTTTTCGTTCCTCAGCGGATCTGATTTTCTAGATTTAAATGCGAAGCTAAAACACGCACGTTAAATAAGGACATTAGAACTAGAAGAATGCTGTAAAAATAATAGAAGAGGTAAATAAAGAAAGAAACTCGAAAATAATCTGTCTCTTGGAAATGTAGTTAAAATAGAAAATAGAAGCTAAAGGTGTCTTGCAGATGTTTTGCGCCAGTTTACTTAAATAACAATGAAAGCAGTGTTACTTATTAGGCTTAATCTCAAATTGTTCGCTTCTCCAAATATAGTGCACACTATGACATATAAGAATTTGGTATCTACACGCAAATTAAGCACTATTTATCCATTAGGGAATTGTTCACGTGTACCTGAAGCCCATCCCGCACTTCGTTAGTCTTTTCTTTTTCACAGATCGAATATTTTCTTAGTTATGATATCGATGTCAGGCAAAGTTGTGACCGTGGATTACATTGGAAGTGAAATGCAACGTTGTAGTTTGACAGCTGAACGTTTGTAGAAAGGTTGTGATTCATTTCTTGTATATTTCGTCGAAACAAATGGGGAGGATGTCCCTTAATACGGAAAATGGTCGTTTAATGTGATTAGTAATATAAGATCTAAAGTCTGCATTCATTTTTGTTTTTACATAGATAAAATTATTATGTTGAAATTTCTTTTTAGGCACATCTTGAACACTAGAATCTTTAACACGAAAAAGAGGCACTTGTCCTTGTAATACAGTAAAGACACTTTTGATCACGTTTCAGACCAGAAGAGCATTCAAACCCTGTTTTTCTGTTCTTGTGCTTCCCAACTTGTACCGCCGGGTGGGACTGTTGTGACAGTATTCAGGTCAATTTCAACTCAATCCTGTGGTAATATCAGGTGCAGAAGTGCATTTACCTGGCATAAAATAAAAGTCATGGTTCCTCAGAGAGTGTCTGGCTATTTCATTCAGAGATCATTATTTACTAGAAAAGCATCACCCCTACATCATTCATAGTTTGCATTCATAGTTTCACTGTTTTCCTTTTTCTATTACGCCTATGCTGTGGAGAGTATAAAGGTATATTTTCTTATCTTAATATCTTCTTCTTCTTTCGGCTGCTCCCTTTAGGGGTCGCCACAATTAAATTAATTTAAATGCCAATTATTTTAGTATATTCTATATGCATTCATTTGTTCATTTATTATATTGCTTCCTGTATTGAACTGCCATCGTTCTGAAAAAATGTAGTCATAAATGTGTCTTTTACATTTGAATACAACTGAGCACATGAGCGAATGGACGGAGCCTGATACCCGTGGACTTCAACACAGTCCATGAGAAAGAGGGCGATACGAGGCGCGCATGCGCACTGTGAAGCCTCCTGAAGAGCCCAGCAGCAGCAGCAACAGCAGCAGCAGCTCTCCGTGCAGCCCGGGCTCTTTCAGTTCCTGTTTCCGCCGGAGTCTCTCCACATAGTCTCGTGTCCAAGCATCTCCGTTACCCGAGATCCCCACTCTGCAGGGACCCCGTTTCCTCCGTTGTCCATCGAAGAGAGCCCGTCGCCGCTACGACGTGATTTAGAAACAAAAAGGAATCGGTGAGCCAGTCTCTCTCTCTCTCTCTCTCTCTCTCTCTCTCTCTCTCTCTCTCTGTTTTCCGGCCTGTTGCTAGTTAGCTGCTTTCACCGCTACTGACACGAATGAAAATAACGGACGTTTAGCTGGCATTTGAGACCGCCGGAAAGGCCGATATTTTTAAAATAAATACTTAATGTGTGCGTATGTCTGTCTGCAGATCTCCGTGTAAACAGCGAGTGCAAGTGTTTTTACAGAAATGTAGACGGTTGCGAATTCATTTCGTGCCATATTAGGCTCTCTTTGCGAAAAAGCAGGAATGTTAGTGCAACATGATTTCTCATCACAAGCAGGTGACTCACTTGAGGTACGGCAATTATGACTACGATAACTGCTGTTGTGTAATTCTTCGTCATTAGTTGCATATGTGAATTATTTGACATAGAATGCCGGTATGCAGATTGTGTCCATTTGAGGTCAGTACCGTATAAACATATGTGGGTCGACGAAAGTAGCCCACTGTAGCTTTGCTATATAGGCCTATAGCGCATTATTACTTTCTGAACACTACGTTGAGTGGCTACAGATGTGACTTTTAGCTTAGTAACGGTTAGCTTTAACCCCACGTAGCTGTGTGGCCATCATGAAGTCAGCCAGCCATTCATCTTGTGGCTTTGTTTTGTGAGGGAAATAAGCGGCGCAGTCTAGAGGAGCTCTCCCTTTTTCACACAAGAGGCAGAATTCAGGGCCCGGTGCTTTCTCCAGTTTAGGCTCTGAGGAAGTCGACAGCATTAATTATCATGTCGTAACACCGTGATCCTTTGTGCATTTTGGGACTAATTCTCTGGCTTTATTGCCCGTGCTGTCCACTCAGTGATGTAATCGATTCAAAGACCGACTCACGCCTTGTGAAATCGATGCGCTTTTGTAGACGTGCAGCTATAATGTTGCTAAACGTTTGTAGTTTTCCAGCTGCATGTTAACTGCTTTGCAGTGTTCTCCTGCTTTACCTCGTGTGAAGTGCTCCATTATAATAACAATCCTATCTTCAGTTTGCTTCTTGTGCGCTTATCTGTGATAGAAGTGCTTTTAGATCAGTAAATCCTCCTCTCAACAAGACATCTGGTTTCTAAGTACTGATGATGTGTTTGCCATCTTCAGTGAAAGCTGTGATTTAATGGGATGAAGCTTGAAGAAGGCTAAACTTCCATTAGTATGCTTTCATTCTCAGCAGGATGCTGGGAAGCTTGGGATTGTAATCATGTATTTCCTTATGGTGCATTTTTATACTGTGTTTTACTTTACAGGAGTCTTAGAACATGTTTAACATAAACCCTTTTATACCTTTATGGCTTATTACAATTTCATTGGAATCCAGTCTTTCATTCACTTGTGCTATACTATTAGATAACATCTCAGTTTATGCCTTGTTTGAAGCTGGAATTACAAAGCTTTAGGCCTGTTTCTGAATCTGACATCACCCTCTATCAAATCACTCACTGATTTGGGGAATCAGACCACTGTAAGATCCCTTGTAATGAAGTGTAACTGTCTTTTTCATGTTTTTGTTTGTCTGGTTGTGAAGGGAAATGCCCTAACATGCTTGTTTACAAGAGGACAAAGCAATCTTCTGTTTTTTATGTTTTAGCTGTACATTTTTGTACTATTCAGCTTTAGCAATCCTTCAGCACACTTGTAAATCTGAGTTCCTAATCTAATCACTTGGTGAGGCCACAGCTCACAGAGCTATGGGAGTCTACTACTAAAAGATTGTATTTTTTTAAGGCTGCTCAAAAAATTCTGCTAAATTTTTATTTTCTATTTTCAGCTTTGGTTTTGCATTCATTGTGAAACATCTACAAGTCTGTCCAAGTCATTGGAGTAGAGATGGACTGAGATACGGTTTTGGGGCCAATACCGATTGCCTTTCAGCACGATTAACTGATAACCAATACCGATTGAGAGAGGTACTGGATGCCACATTTAAAGGAGCAGAAGCGATACTCAACAACAAACAAATACACCCCTCCCTTCAATGCTCCTTTAGAAGCTTTACCCCCGAATCTATGGCTGTGCATTGCCAGGGCAAACAGCACTTTTTTAGATCTTGGTGTCCAGAAAGCCCTTCACTAGCATTACACAGAAAAATGCCATGATATAGCGATAGAGCAAACAATAGCAAAGTAAGTAATGTAACTTTACTAACCTTGGCTAGGTTGTGGGTTAGCAAACTCTCACTACAGTTACTACTGTGAAGTTAACCACAGACAAGCAGACTGGACAAAATACAAACATATTGATTCTGTAAAACAGCAAAAATAAATGAATGTTATTCACCTGTCAAGAGGAAACAAAGCAGCTGTTCCTTTTTAACAGCTTGGGGCAGTCGTGGGCTGGAGGTTAGGAAACTGGCCACCGGAAGGTCGCCAATTCGATCCCCAGTGCCGACAGTCCATGACTGAGGTGTCCTTGAGCAAGACACCTAACCCCCAATTGCTCTCCGGGCACTGTGGATAGGGCTGCCCACCGCTCCGGGCAAGTGTGTTCACTGCCCGCTAGTGTGTGTATTCACTAGTGTGTATGTGGTGTTTCACACCTGGGTTAAATGCAGAGGTGGAATTTCCCCATTTGTGGGATTAAAAAAAAAGAAAGTATTGCTTAACTTAACCACTGAAATAACCAGAGCCTATACAACCAGCACAGCTAACAAGCCGCATTTGTAGCGCTGTCTTATTTATAAGTATCATATAAGTCCCTGCCAAAGCCCTGATCATGAAATTAGTGCAGTGTAAGCTAAGCGAAGATTGGTGCTTGGATGCTAAAATGCTAACATGGGCTCCCCTTTTGAGTCTTGGTTCCTTTCAAAATCTCTTCCTAAAGGTGCTAAAGGTGTTTTTCCTTTTACTGTCGTCTTTGTGGATGCTCATTAGAGATCTAGACCAATATTTCAGAAAACCTGTTTTAGGACAATGTCTGTTGCCTTCTACAGGCATATTACTTACATAATATTGAGGTAAACTAATTGCTGGAAACATGCTCGTCAAATTCCATCAAAATATAACTGTCTTTCCATGTAATAACACAACAAAGAAATGTATGGAAGGCAGTTCTTCTATGCACATCTTCCTGAACTTGATTATAAAAGAAAATGAAGCTGATGAGATGTTGCACAGTTTGAATAGTGATATGAATATGTAACAGCATTTTTTTTTAAATTCCATTTGCATTTCCTCTGTCATGTCACATTTGGGCATATTTGAATAATGAAGTGAAAAATCTGATAACATCTATGATTAGATAATTGTCCCCTGGGGTGAACTGTGATGATGAGTGATTAACCAGTGAACATCATTCTGGTTTTGTGCTCTTCTTACGGAGAATGAATGTGGGGTGGTGGAGTGCACATACAATAGCGACATCACTTCCTCTCAGCCTGAAGTGAAGGTCAGGAGAGAAGCTCCAGCTAGCCACAAAACCATGAAGGAGAAGAGATTGACAGAAATCTCACTCTCTCTCTCTCTCGCTTGCTCTATTATGCCAATATCGGAAGCCCGCTCTTGGCTGAGTTTCCATGACAATGTCAGCAGTGGGTGGGGTTAGAAGTTCTGATTAGTTTTAATGATGGTGTAGTTTGCTTCTCTTGCTGTAAGAAAGAAAAGCACTTCAACAGGTGATTTTGAATTCAGTAGAGGAAATAGTGGATCAGAAATATCCAGATTTTGTGTGTGTGTGTGTGTGTGTGTGTGTGGTAGCTTTTCCCCCTCTTAATAACAATAATGATGTAACATCACAGGACCCAATGCTGCAACAACAATGCTAATAATAACAATGTCATAACTTCTTGACGCAGAAATCCATTCTTAATTGATAAACTGCACCAACAATCTAAATGTTTGTGTACATTTAACAACATTTAAATGGCATTTTTTATGTATAAATTGTCTTGAGGGTGGAGTTATTTACAACTGACCATTTTTTTGTATTATACTGGTATCCGCTGACGGATTACCTAATGACAATGCTTTAGAGGCAGTAATCAACATGTTAGGGAAAAAAATCTATTAAAATGACTATTTTGAGTTTAAAAGTCTTGGTAAAGATTTTTAAATAATATGTAACATTTTATTTTCATAGTAAAACAGTGGATTGTTATGGAGTTGTTAGTATATGGCAGAACTTCATCACCATTGTCTCTGCTGTGGCTTTCCCAGAGTGTGATGCATTGCCTCAAGAAAGTTTTAAGCATTTTCTGTATGGTTAAGTGTTACAGTTTTCTTGATAGTTGTAAAATTGTGAAATTTTAGTGTTTCCTGGTTTCACTTAGGCAACTTTAGCTGAATTCTATAGCACTTCTGCTATAGTGGTGGAAAATACCCTTTTTATCTAAAGCAAATAGATGGAGGTTTGCATCCGTTCATTGTTCTGAAGTTTTTCCTCAAGCAGGAGCTATTAGCTTGCAGGTATGTACCATTTAATGAGAAGAAACAGCAGTTAACTCACATCAGGTGTAACGAATGGATGTGTTTATTTCAAAGTGGTAAAGGCTTTTATTACCAAAACTTATTGAGTTACTCAGTGATATTATTTAATATATGACTTACAAATTAGTCAAAGCCAAAATAATATATAAGCTAAAGATGGCATAAAATTAGGTCTAAGTTGCACTGGACCATGTAGGTGTTTGCAACAACATAATCAATGATTACTAAGGAAATAATTATGGCCAAATCTATTGTTTGATAAAACCTGTATCATGAGACAACTACATAGTGGTTTTCATTTTTATATTTCCATCACTCATATATGTGTGTGATGTCTGTGTGATGAACGATGAAGTGGAAAAAACAGCAGAGGAATCTCTGGCAGGGAGCTTAACGGCCATAGTGTAGAGCTTTCTTGCATGATGTATGGTGGATGCTCGCACATGCTGCTGCAATGGTCCACCTCCATGACAAAGGACAGTGGCAGCACTCATCTTCAATATCTGTCTCCTTCCCTCTTGCATGCCAAGAACGTGGCAAGATAGCTGCAAGATCGTGACTATTCCCAAAAGCTTGCATGTGCGTGGGGTTGAATGTTTTTAAGATAGGTTCTTTTCTTTCATCAAAGGTTCTTCTTTTTTCATTGCTGATAAACACCTTGCTGCAATGAGGAGCGTTACTCTGGTGGCTGTAGGAGAACTGCTTTGCTGCCACTAGCTGGCATCCGGTGAGACAGAGGTCAGGAATGGACCTCATTCGACCCATATGTGCACAGAAATAACACAGCACACAGCATACCCCCAATTACATCAAGTTTTAGTTTAGTTATTACGATTGCCTATGAGTGAAGTTCAGTTAAAAGCAGAGGTTCTTTCATTTGATGTTGGAGAATGGAGTCCTCAGGAGTCCTACCCATGTGGTGGTAATTTGAAATGTGTGTACAAATGGGACATTATTTAGGATTTGAATGACAAGTCCTCTGCATTCAAACTACATGTCTAAACCATCACCTTTAAACCCTTCTCACAGTTGTCGGTTCTGTACTGTGGTTTTGTTTTAGTTATTGTCTAATCACTTTCAAAAATGAACAAAAGTATTCAACCAGAAACAAAAGAAAGTAGAATAAAAGACTTCAGCCACTGAGTTCTTATGGAGGGGAGGAAAAGGTCCCATCTTCATTTATTGAGCTTCAGGTGGCAAGATGGTCATAAAACATCCTTTTTTTGTAACCCTCTTGGTGCACCCCTCCCGTTACCTTCCGCATATAATTTTTCATCCTAACTCTGCAATTCTCTTGGACACCCCTGCTTCCAATCATATATGACATTGTTTTTTTTCTCTTCATTTCTTGGCTGTAAAAACCTGTTCCATCCTCTCAAGGAACTTTAACTCCTGATTTATTAATGGCCTCCAAAAAAAAAAACGTTTCTGCAGGTTCTTATCTTCTGCTATTCTTTGGAGGTTCATGCTTGATCCCGAAGCTATTACATTTTCAGGGGCTTTCCACTGCTAAAACCCCTAACATACCAGGCCTATCCTTAGTGAGAGAATTAGTATGCTTGTATTAATTAGCTTTGTTAATTATAATTTGTCTAATGTCTAATTTTTTGAAGTTCCTTAGTTTTTGTGCTATGCAATTTTTCATCAGTAATGTTGATGCAATATATTTTGGTGGAAATGTGTGGAGTGAAGTGCAGGGTAGAAGTGGAAATGTAGATTTTCATATTCGTGGGTGATAAAGCACACTAATAATCATAGAAGTGTTTTTTTTTATTGTGGCAGTTGGACAGGACTGTTTAATAAAAAGAAAGATTCAAGTGAGTTGTTGGTTTCATCTTAGCATGACTGTCTTTGTGTTTTCAAAGCAGCCCTCTGCTTTCAGCCCTCTTTGCTCACTGGCAGTTCAACACAGACTCACAACTTTCCACACGCAAAGCACCAGCAGTGTCCTGGTTAGTCTGATCAAAGTTAAGGGGAAAATGTTTTTTGTATTTGTATTTATTTGAAATATGTTAGTTTCTATTTCGCTGGCAGATTGGCCTCTCGGGGGCCTGCAGAAAGGGGTTGAGTAATTTGAAATAGACTTGCTGATGTGGCTTCTTCGTCAGCAACAGTTTTCTGTGTGAGCAGACCCTTGTTCACTGCCAGCTTGTGTGGTTTGTTCATTAGCGCAGCAGTGTATTCTCGGCAGATGGTATCAACTGGTATCAGTGTGTTTCTATGAGGTTAAGAAAATGAGCATTGTATCTGACCAGCACACCAGTATCAGTACTGATTCATCCCTAGTTTTTAAAGTTGCTTCTGCTTGCTGCAAAATGTTTGTGTAACACCAGTTATCTCACCTAAAAAGTTAAGCTTACAGCCATACATTATTTCAGGCCAAGGTCCTTTTGGTTATGGTGTTGTTTTTTGTTTTCTACAGTCAAACAGATATTCATTCATGGACTCTTACAGATGTCCAAATATGGCCTCTGGTAAGTCAGAATGCATATCCATAGTCTCAGCATATTAATTTTGACTAGTATTTGTGTAGTTAATGTTTTACGCAACAGTAAACTTTGTAGTGAAGGGTTTGTTGACTTGTTGAGTGGGGACAGGAAACATTTCTTTCGATTTTTGTTTTTCTATTGACAGCTGCAAAAAGTCCTGGCAGCTTTTTGTAGCATAACCTTATCCTCATGCGTAGCAGTCAGGAGGATTACACCAGAGGACCATGCTCTCTGGGCTTTCTTGAATGCTATTAGTCAGCCCACATCATCTGCCAACACATACCTTCAGATCATTCTATAGCTAAAACCAAGTCTTGCCTGGTCGCACTCCCTGACGCATATGCACACATATATACATACGCGCAATGGCAGCAAGAGAGAGAGGCTAATGTCCTAGGGGTGTTACATCTGAGTTGAGGAGGAGGAGGGGTGGTGGTGGGGGAGTGTTTCTTATGTGTTTCACTATGCTGCACTTCACTCTGCAGTGCTCAGCACTGATCCCACTGCTAATCTGCTGTCTCAGCTCAAGCGGAGCATGCCCAGTGGCATACAGAATGTCTCGTGGCTCGTTAAAGGCCTCTCTGGAACAATTAAGCATCTTGCAGCGATGGATGGAGCACTGCGGTAGGAACCATAAAGAGGACAATCTCCTATAGGATGTGTCAGAAATAACCAGGAGTAAAGGGAAAATGGCCTCATACTTAAGATTTTTCTACTTTCAAGGCCCCATATCCCACTTTCTTCTCGTATTTTATTTTTCCCCTAGGTCCACTTGTGAAGTTTGTGTGGGTTTATGCAGCAAAATCAGCGTAACATAATAGAACAAAAGTAAAGTATGGGGCATAAAAATGCTCCCAAAATGTCATAGGTGATTACATGTTTTGTTTTCCAAATATAATTGTTGTGCTAATAGAACCAGTCATGCATCGCTCAGTCTGCTGATCTTGACCTGTTATTTTTTTACAGTAAATTTGAAAGGATATTTAATCTGTATACTGTTTAATTTCTAAATTTTCTGTTACATGTTTTAAGTTAAAATGTAATGCTGATTATTCTTTCATTATAAGAGCCCATATTTAAGGAAGATGCCTCAGAATCTCAATTTCCAAGGGCAAAAAATGCCCTTTAAAGAAGTATTATTTCCTACCATGGGTGAACGTATTAAGCAGATTGGAGTGCAAGATCTCAACTTGCAGGTAAGCCAAGGGTCAGCCCAGCCGTTGACCGCCCAGCCTGAAGGCTTTTCATGCTCAAGCAGATACAAGTCAAGCTCCTCCATGTATGTTTCATTTCATAGCTGACTGCAGGCTAGCATGTGGTCATCCTTCATTGCCCTGAGCTGGTCAGGGGATTTGGCTGGAAAGAGGATTCACTGGGATATGAGCAGATTGACGTGATTGGATTGCACCTTGCTCCGATTCATACTTTCAGCATTGAATCACTGAGGCCACTGTATTGTGTAAACCTTTTAATGATGAGGTAGAAACAGCTATTTCTGCTTTTTGTTTCACCCTTCTTTAATAATGTGATTTCCTAATGCTGTTGTTCCATATTCATTTTTGAGCAAGCAAACATATTAATAGGATTAGACGCTATATGGCTAAAAGTATGTGGCATCTGGTAATCACAGCTACATAAGCTTATTTGACATCCCATTCCAAAGTCATGGGCACAACTATAGAGTTTGTACCTATTACAGTCTCCACTGGAAAAGGCTTTCCACAAGATTTTGGAATGTGTCTGTAAGAATCTGTACCTATCAAATCAAACTCATCAAACCATGCCTTCATGGACCTCATTTTCTGAACAGGGTTACAATTATGCTTGAACAAGCTAGGGCTTTGCCCAAACAGTTGCCTCAATGTTGAAAGCATAGAATTGTCTAAAATGTGTTAGTATAAACATTACCCCACACAACAGCCCCAGACCATTATCCCTCCTCCACCAAATTTTACTGTTGTCAGTATGCATTCTGGTTGCCAAACCAAGTTTGTTTATTAGACTGCCAGATAGTGAAACATGGTTCATCACACATTTCCACTCAGTCACTGAGCTATTCAGTATGAACCATTCTACTGCAAGTGTTTGTTTATGGAGATTGCATGGATATGTGCTTTATTTTTTTTCTACACTTGAGCTCAACAATTTGGAGGAGTGTGCTTTTTTGCCATAGTGTACTTCACACTCACCTTTTATTGTTGGCTAAACAAGTTAATATGAATTTCATTCTAAATGTGCACACTCAGTCTGAATCCTCACACTGTAAGGGCAGCATTGTTTTGTCCTACATGGATAGATAATACCCTTATGCAAAGTAAGGTCTAATTCTGCATGGTGGTTCATTTACCTGTGACCACATGGACATGTATTATGGATGATGTCTCAATTTGATACATTACTGATACAGCAAAAATAACAAGAGACTGAATATGTGCCTTACATTTACGGGTGGAAATTGCTAGGCACCTCATGATTTGATTCGATTACGATTCACAGGGCTGTGATGCAATTATGCATCTTGATGTATCTTTTTTCTATACAGGATTTCTTTCTTCTCACTATGTGACAACTTGTAAAGAAAACGATTTGTAATGACCCATAATGAATTTACTTCCAGTATCTTTTATTTAAAAAGACAGAAATGATGCGCGAAGTCAGCTGGAAGGCTCTCATTCACTGTTTTTGTTTGGAGCACATGAGACACTGGCTTCCACTCATCTGTGATAAAATCTTAAATGGTGGTGCATTTACATTCTGGCACCTCACTCAGAATTTTAGGTGGAACTTGAAAACTCAAACAAGAAGCTGGAGAATAAGAAGCAACTTCAGCCTCATAAAACAGTCAATCTTTGAGAGACTTTTTACAAGAAACTATTCTACTTTTGAGGAAAGGTTTTCTGGCAGAGATGGGAGTAAAGCGGCCATAGCTAAAGCTTAAAGCAGAGCAAAGTAAGTATTTTTTTAAATATTTTTTGCCTATGCTAGGACATTAGCACATACTGAGGCATATTGGAGATTAAATGTTGTGGCTTCCAAGGTGGTTTGATTTTTGTTAAAAGGACAAAATAGCTCTTCTTAACATTTGTGTTGTCGACTCCTGACCTAACCCAGCTTTTAATGCAGAGGGTGTCAGTCAGATTTCTCGCTCATCCATTGTGTTACGTGCACACCACAGACTGACCAAACGATGCACTTCAGCACTTACACGTTCCTCCTTTTGCATTCTGTCAACAGTACGTTATAAATTAAACATTACGAAAATTGATTTTCGACATTTGTGAATCGATTCAGAATTGTCCGTGTCCACATTGCGATGCATCTAATCGAACCCCAAAGCACCCCCCCCCCCCATTATGTTAAATATGTACATTTTCAGTTTCTTAGAGAATTCAACATAAAAGTCCAATATCCCCTCTCTGTGATATCACAAGTCACTTCAAACTGGAGTTTTATTATTACGTGGATGACACTTTCTCATGCTATATACTAATGAGACTGAAGTCATCCTTATCGGATCTAAATTAACCCTCAATAAAACTGGTTCTCTCACTATTTTCATTGACGATGTAACTGTGCCCACTTCCCTTCTTGTTCCCTGCTTGTACTCGTACCCAGTCGTAATATCACATTATACCCATTCTACCTGCTACTTACAGGCAAAACTCTTGACAACCTTGCTCCTTCTTATCTGTCTGATCTTCTGTTTTCCTACAAACCACTCATACTTTCAGGTCCTCTTCAGCTGGGCAACCTTTCCGCAAGTCTGTACGTCTGATTCTATCGCCGCGTTCAAATCTAATCGTAAAACGGGCCCTTTCTTTCTTGCCTACACCCTTCCCCCAAACCTAAACTGTTCTTCCGTCCAGGCTTTCCCCATGCTGTCTTTGTCTGTATTGCTGTGTTTTATTGACTGCTTTTTGATGTTCTATGTATTGATGCAATTGTAAATGTCTTTGGGTTATTGAAATGTTATAAGCTTTTCAAACATTTTTATTAAGATTGTGAAGTTTCAACTGGTGAA
Source organism: Pygocentrus nattereri (assembly GCF_015220715.1). Lineage (NCBI taxonomy): Eukaryota > Metazoa > Chordata > Actinopteri > Characiformes > Serrasalmidae > Pygocentrus > Pygocentrus nattereri. Next base: position 13,979,808 of record NC_051220.1, read on the forward strand.
ATTGAACCTAATAACATGGATCTTGTGAACTGCCAGTGGATAAGTTAGACCAATCAGAAGCAACCAACAAAAAATAGAAAAATAGATGTTCTGGTCTTCTTGGCTGAAATTACAGGCCTAGTCTTTGTTTTATAGTAAGTACTCGCAATTTAAATTGCAGTCACAATATTGCTCAGAAAAATCACAAGATACTTTCCCCAAATCATTCAGCCCTACTTTAGAGTATCCAGATCTAATACACTAGCTACAAGTTGACGTCAACCCCAAGCTGATACACTAGCCACGAGGTAATATGTTAATTATGATACAACTGTACAGTACTGTATAATACGACACACTGTGATACAGTTTGATGCAATACAGTATGTTGTATCATTACATCTCTAACATGCACACATCCCAACTATTTTAAGGTCAAAGTCACAGAATGTATTGCAAAAGTATGTAAAAGAAATGATAAGGTCAAGACAGTCCTAGCGTCGAACACATGTACCTGTTCCAAATACACAGATAAGTAGAGTGTGCTTTGCTGTGTCTGCATGTTCCTCTCCCAGCTAACTGCAGCTGAAGGGCTGAATGAAGGCAAGCTGCGGTTCACTGACCATGTCAGCCTTGTCTGTCTGTCCCTAAGCTTTGTGAAAGGCAGAAGTCAGTAGAGCAGTGCATGAAGACAGGGTGGAATTCCCCATGGGAAACAGACATGCTGTGCCACTTCAACCTTGCTTCCCTCCCTTTTCCGAATCTTTCAACAGTTAAGGAACTTTTGGAGAGTGCCTGTGTTTCTCTTTCCAAATAAAATAATTGACAGCAAGAATCCATGAGCAAGTGGATAAAGCTTAAAAACTCTTAAAACTCTTAAAAACCTACCTAAACCTTTGTAAGCAAGAACTTTAATGTAACTAGACCTTGGAAGTTTTAAGTGAATACCTTTGATATAAAGGGCATGGAATTAGTTATGATTTCCAGTTCATGTTCACTTTAAATAAGAATGGATGAATGCTAGATTTGAAAGTCTTTCTTACTTTCAACAGCCCTGTTAAACAGATGGCTAATGGATTGTAAGGTAGCTGCATGCTTTTTTGACTTTCGATAAGGCACTATAAGTAATAGAAATTATGGTTGTCCCTGTTTGGTTTGCTATTTGGTGCCTGGAGCATAGCAGATCATTTGGCATGTACAGCAATATTCAAAAGGCATATTACTCTGCAGTCTATGTACTGTGATACTTTTTGTTTCCATAAGGACTGCATAAGGAAATATATCCTCTGAATGGTAAATCCATCAACCCAAACTGTAAAACTCCCCTCAGCTCTTGACTGTTTCACTTCCTCCCACCATAACCATGAAAAAACGTCTTTCTTTATGTCTGATGTAGACAGGCCTGGTACTCTGCCAAGTGCACTTCAAGGCGCAGCGTGTATGATTCCTGTGCTTTGTTTGGGGGGAAAAAACATTCTCTCAACCCACCATGTTTACCTAGAGAGAAATCCAATGCATGCTGCTCTCTGTTCCACTCTGTTGCTCCATGTTTGTCTCTGAAAATCAGTGAGTTCTGAAAAAATGACTAGGAGAAATGCTTAAAAAACATTGTAGACATTGAAAGTTTTCATAAACGATGTATCAAGGCTAAACAGTGTTGCTTGTTTATAGCTGCCCTTCATAGTTCAGGGAGATATATAGAGCTCTACTGCCTGTAAGCCTCGAAGCATCGAGCAGCTGTAAGCATAGAAAGGTGTGGATTGATGATTATATGATAAGTAACTAAACAGCGTAAAACATTATTGAAACTGACTTTGGAATCAGATGACTTGAGTTTGTTGGTCACTACATGTTAAAGATGTTTGAGCAAAAAAAAAGTCAGATTGAGATTTTCCACTTACTTCAGTTGTATTCTATTGGATGAGACATATTTGGAGTCCAAATTTTGCTTCTTTATTTTGGAACGGGAGTGGTGAGGCTAACATAGCTGACAAAGACTGGAATTTGATAGCCCCAAAAGAAGCCCAAATAATTTCTGTAAAAATACATCACCAAAATGTCTTTTGGTCTGCACAAATTACATCTGGGTCTTCTTTAAGGTGACACAGACTTGCTTATGTAGTTTAGGACACAGCGTGACTAACTGTGAAGTTTAAAAATGAACAAAATTGTAAGTAGCCACCTGAGACAATAGTCTGTGCTAATCAGTACTTATGGCAATGACCATCATAAATGTGGAATCTGCTCCAAGATCAGTCCTGCTTTGTGAATACCAGTCCTGGTGTTGTCTGAAATAGGTGCTTGTAGTGGCAAGTAAGTCACTCACAGTAAGTCATACTGTACTCTACATTTACAAGTCTCAAAGCTCTAATGAAGGCCTGAATGCGATTTGAATGAACAGTCGGACACAAAGGGCCAGTCCCTTTTCACATCTTGCCCCTACCACTTGGCCCTTTGCCCTCTGTTTTGCATGTTCACTTCAAGGGTTAGGGTGTCCCAGTTTTTGTTGAGATAGAGGGGTAGTGCGAAGTGTTAGGGCTACATGGCCCTCCAAACGGAGGTATTTCAGAGGCACACTCCAAACGAGTGTTGTGAGAAAAAAAGAAAAACCGGCAAGATGGCTGTGCGAGTGACCAATGAAACCCACAAACGTAGTATTTTCACAATTAAAAAATTACGATAACAATTGTATTATCATAGTTTAATGTCCTTTTTTTATGGTTGTTTTGTTTGTAACAAGCATAACAATCTAATTTTCCCTTAAATAGCCCACCTTACATAGTCCAGCAGTAATGACGCCTAAAGCACCAGAACGGTGGAACAGGAAAATTCGAACTAAAATAGCTGACTTCATCTTCGTATCACCAATGATTTAGCAGTGGGTGACAAATAGTTGTCTTATAGTCTCTCTTTGAAAGCATTTTACCCTAAAAGTAACTAAAGCCCAGCAACAAAGTTGCTGAACATTTCACTTGTCTGCTGTCAGTGAAGATGGGCTGGGTCGCCTACAGAGCACCATTAGTAGCCTGTTAATGAAGCGATGTTTTATTTTATTTATTGATTTTTAAATTTTTTTTTTGAGGGTTGTCCCATTTCGCAGGGCAAGATTTTAACCACTACCTCTTGTAACTCCGTTCCAAGAGTTTAGGGTGACATTCAAAAACAAGGGGAGGGCTTAAAAAGAAGAAATGGGATTGGGCCAGAATTGCAGGCCACTTGAAACTATTTGCCTTGTCATATTCCCACCAGGAGCACACTGTGTGATTTTAGCCCATTTTAAACACACAATCGCAGCCGCTTCCCCAATACTGTCGGAGACACTTAGGCTCTTACACTCTGTTGAACATACCAAGGTATACATGGTAATACATTGATATGTTTTGTGAAATAGGCTGTAGTTATCCAACTGTGTACATCACCAGCTACTTTTTTAGCTTCATGTCACAATGTTAACAGAACAGTGTTAACAGAACAACGTAATTAGGGCCAAACTCAAATAACTTGAAAATTTAACCCCTCGTCATATAAAAATGGTCTTATCCATTCGTGCGTCCAGTTAAAATAAACCAATGGTTTTATTTGTTGACATATGATGTCAGAGCGAGGCGCTCAGGAAAATGTTGGCAAAACAGGAATATGAAGCAAAGCGTGCTCGAAGCTTCATTACCTCGTGGAAACTCAGTTCTCATGGGCCAATTTTGAACTCTCTGTACCTGAAATGTTCTGTAAAGTTTGTAGGGAGTATTCCAACAAGGCAGATAAAAGTTTGTTTTTTTTTGTTGAGTGTCACAACAAGTCTCTGTCACATTGTGCGTGTAGCAGCGAAAAAAACTGAACGCATCTGGGCTGCTCGACATGTGCATATGACGAATGGACAGTGAAGCAGATTCCAGTTTGACCAAGTTTGTCATAACAGCATATCATACGGTTAAAAGCGAAAGACCCTTTACTGTCTACCCACACAAAATAGACTTTCAGATTAAAAATGGACTGGAACATTGTAGCCTGTATTGTACTGACATGGCATGCAGAAGGTAAGGTAGTATTTGCTAACTTATTCATGCAAATGCTGATGTTAAGATTATTGATAACTTTATTTATAATAAATATAAATATAAATCAGTGGTGGGAATTGGACCTAAAAAGTTTTATTTTAAGAATAAATAACTTTCATTATTTATTATTTGCTCTTTAAAGAGCCAAGCTAGCATTTAAAAAGCTTACATTTTAAATCATCTGACTATTGAAATAACAACGTGAATCAAATAAAATGTTACTTTGATAGTGAGAGGCAACTATTTAGCAGAATGAGTCATGCATAACAATGCTGTGACATTTTGGTATAACAGCAGTTTTTAAAAACTTAACTGCTTCACATTTTTATATGACTTTTTTGTTTTATGTTGACAGAATAATCAATAAATTGGCTGATGCCTAATTTCGTGTTTGTGGTCCTGGCCAATTCCAAGATTCAAGATTTAAGGGTTTTATTGTCATATGCACAGCAGAACAGGCAGTTACACTGTACAATGAAATTCTTACTTTGCTGTTCCTCCATTCACCACATCTTAAGAGAATAAAAAAAGAAAATATAAGAATAACTCTAAAAAGCAAAAGTAAAAATGTACAGTATGAAAGTTGAAATAAAATTAAAGTTACACATGCGTATATGCAAATGTGTAAATATGTAGAGCAGCTGTTCATAAAGTGCATCAAGTAACAGATGTAAACAGTAAACAGTAGTGTTCTGTGCTGGTAATAGATGTAAACAGTGTTGTTCTAACAGCAGCAGTACAGTGTAGGTAAGGTGCAGTTATTGAGTGCAAGGTTAAACCAGTTCAGAATGGGAGAGGGGAAGAGGTAGTAAGTGAGGTATTCACCAGCCTGATGGCCTGGGAATAGAAACTGTTGGTCAGTCTTGTACTCCTGTGCATTAATAACTGTGTTGCCCATGTCTGTATCTGCCTTTTTACATTAGTGTACCATTGGTTTGACATGGTTTAGGACATGGTTGAAATAGCCTGCGTTAATTTTGACTAAAATGATTTATTAATTTGAATGCCTTGATTCACCCTCTTCTTCTTCTTCTTTCGGCTGCTCCCTTTAGGGGTCGCCACAGCGGATCATCTGCCTCCATCTTGCCCTAACCACTGCCTCCTCTACTTTTACATCAACCATATCCATGTCCACCTTCACTACATCCATAAACCTTCTCTGAGGTCTACCTCTTCTCCTTCTACCTGGCAGCTCCATCTCCAACATTCTTTGACCAATATATCCACTATTCCTCCTCAACACATGTCCAAACCATCTCAACCTGGCCTCTCTGGCTTTATCTCCAAACTGCTCCACCTTCACTGTCCCTCTGATTTGCTCATTTTTAATCCTGTCCATCCTTGTCACTCCCAACGAAAATCTCAGCATCTTCATCTCCGCCACCTCCAGCTCAGCCTCCTGTCTTTTAGACAGAGCCACAGTCTCCAAACCATACATCATAGCAGGACACATTACTCTCTTGTAAACCTTCCCTTTCACTCTTGCTGCTATCCTTCTGTCACACATCAGCCCTGACACCCATCTCCACCCACTCCATCCTGCCTGCACCTTCTTCTTCACCTGTTTTCTACACTGTCCATTGCTCTGGATGGTTGACCCAAGATATTTGAAGTCATCCACCTTTACGACCTCTACTCCTTGCATCTTCACCTTTCCACCTGCCTCCCTCTCATTCACACACATGTATTCTGTCTTGTCTCTACTGACCTTCATTCCTCTCCTCTCCAGTGCAAACCTCCACCTCTCCAGATTCTCTTCCACCTGCTCTCTACTCTCACCACAGATTACAATGTCATCTGCAAACATCATGGTCCATGGAGCCTCCTGCCTGACCTCATCTGTCAACCTTTCCATCACCATTGCAAACAAGAAGGGGCTCAAAGCTGATCCCTGATGTAACCCTACCTTCACCTTGAAACTATTTGTCACTCCAACTGCACACCTCACCACTGTCTCACTATCCTCATACATGTCCTGCACCACCCTAACATACTTTTCAGCTACACCTGACTTCCTCATACAGTACCACAGTTCCTGTCTTGGCACCCTATCATATGCCTTCTCTAGATCCACAAAGACACAATGTAGCTCCTTCTGACCTTCTCTGTAATTCTCTACCAACACTCTCAATGCAAAAATTGCATCTGTGGTACTCTTTCTGGGCATGAAACCAAACTGCAGCTCACTGATCTGAACCTCTCGCCTTAGCCTTGCTTCAACAACTCTTTCCCATACCTTCATGGTGTGGCTCATCAACTTTATACCTCTGTAGTTACTGCAGCTCTGCACATCACCCTTGTTCTTAAAAATGGGGACCAATACACTGCTTCTCCACTTATCAGGCATCCTCTCACTCTCCAGGATTTTGTTAAACAACCTGGTTAAAAAGTCCACTGCCTTCTCTCCTAAACATCTCCATACCTCCACAGGTATGTGGCAACTGCCTTTCCATTCTTCATCCTTTTTAAAGCTGCCCTCACTTCCACCTTACTAATTCTCTGCACTTCCTGATCCACTATCTCTCCCCCCGTTGTCCTCTCTCTCTCGTTTTCCTCATTCATTAGTTCTTCAAAGTACTCCTTCCATCTACTCAACACTCTCTGTTCACTCACTAGTACATTTCCCTCTCTATCCTTTATCAGCCTAACCTGCTGTACATCCTTTCCAGCTCTATCTCTCTGTTTAGCCAAACGATACAAGTCCTTGACCCAAATATCCAAATAGCATTTGCTGTGAGTTAGGATGCTCACAGCAAACGTTCAGCAACTGTTTGTTGCACACTTCTGTGATCAGAAATGTGAAGGGCCATGACACAATATCAGAGTCATAGTCAGAAGAATAAGGGACTGCATATCAGCGGACTATTTTCCTCAGAAGTGCACAAGTAAACTGCTCGGAATGCTGATTCTGTAATGGAGCCGGCAGTGCTAGTTTCTTGTGACACCTGCGATGGAGAGAGGGGATGCGGAGCTGAGGCATGCCACCCTGACTGTTTTTTCTCCTGTCATGTATCTTTGACTTCCTTTTTCTCCATTTTTCCATATGTTCCTCCCTCACCCCAGCTTTTTTCATCTCCGTGGAAATCAACTGGTTAGAGAGAAGAGATTATGGCTGTGGCTGGTTATTGAGTTTAGAAGCCATGGAGTCACATTTGCCATTGCTAGATAGAGAAAGAGTAAGGCACAGAAGCTCAGACTCTGCAAACATAATCTGATCAGTGGATTGGTGGACTTAATTTTGCTCTAATCCTGATAGCAATGAGTCAAGCCCCTTTATGTTAAGAAGGTGAAGGTTGTTGTAATTGTGAACAAATCCTGGATTGCCTCTAACGGGTGCTGCAAATAACAGTTCAGAGAGACATAATTCTGGCTAGAATTGATAGTGGTGGTAAATCTGCTTTTGTCTATTTAAGACACATTGCTTGTGTTATTGTTTACCACATGCACTTTTTGACTTGGTGCTGACCTCTGTATGTTGGCAGTTACAAGGGATTTCTTGGTTAGTAAGGCAAAGCAGACTGTAGACTTTAATCTACATCATTAGCTCAGAACAGAAGAATACTTTAGATCTTATCATGTTGCTATAAGCAGTTCCTGAAAACAGTGACTTGTATTTATGCCATAAACTCAGAACATGTAGTTGCCTGTCCAAGGTGACTCTCCTTTGCATGGTAGTTGTTCCTCTTGGGTTATCCTTCCCTCTGTACAAGTGGAGTTTGATAGTTTGTAATACAGTACACTAACTGCAACTATCAGATATTTTTAATTTTTAATGTTCTATTGAATATTATGGTAAATATCCAGATATTCTGTAAGGAAAAGAAAATATGAAAATATATTTTTCTGTAATGATAGGATGAAAAAAAGATTTTAAAAATTATTATTACTTGGGATGCACTGACATTTCGGCCACCGGAAAACCGAAAGAGGAAAAAAAAGCCTGAAAATTTTGTACCCAGGACAAAATAAGAGATTAAATAGGACTACAGCAAATTGAAATTTATAACCATTGTAAGTACATTTATTTTATGCAAACAGTTTTTATGTATTGTTCTATATTTTATTTGTTTTATCAGAATACGATTTTATAAATAATAAAAGTTTACTTTTACCTTCTTAATCTAATTACCTTATAGTTTTTGATGCTCTTTATAAAACAAATAATTTAATATGAGGTAATTATTTGTTACATGTATACCTATTTATGCATATTATTTTATTAATTCACTAGTAAATAGCAAAGTTCCATCCATTTACTTTGTTTTTTATTTGTGATTTTTTAATTAATATGTACTTTTAGAGAAAATTAAAATACTATGGTGCAGTCATAAAAAGACTTCATTTCACAAATTTCCAAAAAACTGGTAGAAGATTTCATTGGTAATTAATCATTGGTAGATGATTAATTCATACTGTGTTTTGATTAACGTTGTTTGTTGAAAAACACATGGCATGCTTGTGTACACAAGAGTAGCAGAAATGGCATAAAAACACATTTAAATGGCACTTAAATCGGGTCTTAGGTAAAATGTCAAAATGTTGTAGCTTACTGAGGACCAGATATCATTTGTGAATTTTAACATTCTTTGCTGTGATTTCCCATGTGGCCTTTGATGTGATATGATATGATGCACCTTTGCTGATTTCAGACAGCAAAAGCAGCATACACCCACCCAATCATGTGCAGCTTATCAACAGCTACCAGCGCACATACTGATTGGATACCAAGTGCACCAAGAGCCAGCAAATTCTCATTTATTTTTGATGCATACTAGCTAGCTAGCTAAGTAACATTTGGTCGCTCAGTGTGGCCAAGAAATTCCTTCTTTGAAAGTAAGAGTCCATTTGACTGACATATCCAAAAACTGCTGTGACATGCAGGCAGCTTGACTTGACCTGTATAGATACACTGTTATTGCGTGCTGCTGGTGGCTAACATGCATTTAGCTTCATAAACAAAAGTTTCCTTCTTATAAGACTCCAAAAATTGGTGCATAGAGCTGTATGATTTCCTAGAAACAGCAAAGGTAGAATTTTAGAATATTTCAGATATCAGATATCAGAATTTTAGAATATTTCAGATATCAGATTTATCAGATTTTATTGAATATTCTTGCAGCCATACAATACGCTGCATACTTCCAAAGTGTGATTAGCTACATGAAAAGTGTGAAAATAAAAAAATAAAGATTCCTGAATAGTTTTTGGTTTGTACATATGATTCTAGACATTTTGTGGAGGTTCTTTGAAATTTGAAAAAAATCTTCAGACTTGCATATCATTTACAAAAACAGTTCCTTAACTAACTAAATTATCCATTTAAGGATTCTTAAAGGAGCCAGAAGTGATAGAGAAAATTAAAAATTAAACAAAGCATTAAAGAGGCACAGTGCATTGTTTGGACTTGGTCTTGTTGGTCCAGACTAAGCAAGCCCTCCAGCCCTCTGCTGATTGGCATGGAAATTGGCATGTCTATCGATAGCCTCTGTGACAACTGCTGTCTTGAGCATTATATAAATAAATGTTTAAGTGGCAGTGCTGTGATTTTATGGCAGATTAGAATGATTAGAGGGTCTTTTGTTTTCATAAACTGGGACTTGGAGAAGTGGGAAAAATCATTTTTCAGGGCTTGGTGGTGCCCTGGAGGAAACACTGAAGAGGCAGTGACAGACAGACAGGTTTAGCAAAGCTGGCCTAGTGTACCCAACCATACTGACTCCAACCTGATAAATGGAAGCAAAGCCTTACCATGGTGCATTTGTTTTACCCAGTTTGTACATTGTTGACATTATGTAGTTGACCAGAACCATTAAGCATATATAATGAACCATTAAACATAGATAATGTGTCTAGCATGTTAGCTGATGTAAAATAACATGAGCAAGGCTGTGCTGGGAGTAAGCCTTTTGATAGGGATATTATTCTTCTGAATGACTCCATCTCCTTCCTCTTTGCCACAGTTCCTGCTTGCCTTGTTGCATAGACCACAACTAGTCTGCTGATCTTTAAAAGCACATGTGAACAGCAAAATAGGCAGGATCAAATATAATTCATTGAAGTTGATAAGGCACCCGTGTGCCTTTCCATTATCAGTCTGCCTCCTTTTTTTGTTGTTCAGCTATAGGCACAAACACGATTTATTTGCTCTGAAGAGTCCTGATCCCATTTCTCATTCCCACCATTAGAGATAGATCAGACTGTCAATGTACTGGTGCTGTGTACCTTTATCTACATCATTGATTCCACTTTCCTTTGTCCTCTCTTTTTTTATTTAACTGTTCTCCTAAGGTTTAGACTTTTGAAAGACATGCTATTTTCTGGTCTGTTCAGTCCTTAATGCTGGACGGGAAGGTCTGGCTCGCAATTAATGTTCCAGTTCATCCCAAATTGTCAAACCTTGTATTTATGGACCTCGCTTTGTGCACAGAGGCACAGGAAAAGTCCTTCCAAACTGCTGCCACAAAGCATATAACCCTGAAAAATAGCAATGGACCATTATCCCTCCTTGACCAAACTTTTGTGTTGGCATAACGTGTAGGTAGTGTTTCCTTGGTATCTGCCAAACCCTCAATCCATCAGACTGCCAGATAGTGTAGCGTGATTCATAACTTCAGAGAATACATTTCCACTGCTTCCAGTGACGATATGCTTTACACCACTCCAGCATTGTGCATTGTGATTCTAGGCTTGAATGCAGCTGCTTGACCATGGAAATACATTTCATGAAGCTCTCAACTCACAGTTCTTGCGCTAAGGTTGCTTCCAAAGGCAGTTTGTAGTAAGTGATGCAACAGAGGATTACCCATTTTTACACTCTTCACGTGTCAGTCACTTGCCAGCTCCGCTCTGTGTGATTGCTTTGTGGCTGTGCTGTTGTTCCTAGAGCATTGTTCCATTTCACAATTAAAGCACTTACAGTTGACTGGGGCAGATCTAGCAGGCAGAATTTCATACACTGACGTGTTAAAAGTGGAATGCTATGATAGCACCAAGTCACTGAGTTTTTTAGTATGATCCATTCTACTGTTTGGCATACAAGGATGATAAGTCACTTGCTGGAATACTGCAGTAAGCTATTAGATGATGTGGGCCAACTCTGTTCAGTATTAACCTTGGCCTTCACGAGTGACATTGGCAGCACACAGGTTTTGGAGCACATACAGCAATGAATCAGAGAAATTTCAACGAATCTCAGCAAAAAGGTGCCGTTGCCCATCAGTCTGGCAATGGACCATACAAAAGTCATTTTCAATGCTCTGCCATGCTACAGAACCTTATTCAGACACATACTGTGAAGTACGCACGCCAGTTGCTGTCCAGTCATGACAACAACCTGGCATCTGCTCACCAATTTCGTCTTGGCCAAAGTGTCACAGTATGTCACATTCAAGGGGAGAACAGATTGTTTTAATTAAAGAAAGTCACAAATTACAACTTTTATGTACTGGGCACATCCAACAAATATCCATTACAAATGTAAGTCAGTCTTTAATTTTGGCATAATAGCCGATCAGTAAACTCATATAAAATTGCAGTGTGTTATTTTTATTGTGAACCCAGGGTATACCATAATGCATTATTTCATGTTTGCTCTTTTGCTCATTGGTGTGCTAACAGCAGAGGTTTGATATGTCTGGAAGCATGGTAAGAGGAGGGCAAAAATAGGTTACCTAAAATTACAGTGCTTGCCATGCATTGTATAGCCATGTGGACTTCTGTCTTTCCCCATTCAATACTACAACTGTTGAAGCTGTTTTGTAGTCTGATGAGGTCATTTAAGCACCTTAAAGAGGCAAGGTTTGCAGGTTCTCATAGCAACCCAAAGGCAAGGTGGTGTACTAATATGGTATGTGCTCTGTTGACCTTTCAAAGTCAGATTTTTGCTAGACCTGTCTGAAGACCAGCAAAGAATAGCTTATATGATTGACTGACTGAATGCCCATGAGTTTCGAGGCATGTTATGTAGTGTAGGCAATGCCGTTCACTATACAAGGACCATAGTCAGTATCTTCTTCTTCTTCTTCTTTCAGCTGCTCCCTTTAGGGGTTGCCACAGCGGATCATCTGCCATTCATTGCCTCCTCTACTTTCACACCAACCATCTCCATGTCCACCTTCACTACATCCATAAACCTTCTCTGAGGTCTACCTCTTCTCCTTCTACCCAGCAGCTCCATCTCCAACATTCTTATATATCCACTATTCCTCCTCAACACATATCCAAACCATCTCAACTTGGCCTCTCTGGCTTTATCTCCAAACTGGTCCACCTTCACTGTCCCTCTGATCTGCTCATTTCTAATTTTGTCCATACTTGTCACTCCCAATGAAAATCTCAGCATCTTCATCTCCGCCACCTCCAGCTCAGCCTCCTGTCTTTTAGACAGAGCCACAGTCTCCAAACCATACATCATAGCAGGACGCACTACTGTCTTGTAAACCTTCCCTTTCACTCTTGCTGCTATCCTTCCTTCACACATCAGCCCTGACACCCATCTCGACCCACTCCATCGTGCCTGCACCCTCTTCCTCACCTATTTTTTGCACTGTCCATTGCTCTGGATAGTTGACCCAAGATATTTGAAGTCATCCATCTTCACCTTTCCACCTGCCTCCCTCTCATTCACACACATGTATTCTGTCTTGTCTCTACTGACCTTCATTCCTCTCCTCTCCAGTGCAAACCTCCACCTCTCCAGATTCTCTTCCACCTGCTCTCTACTCTCACCACAGATTACAATGTCACCGTAGTCAGTATAACATTGAAAACTAATGTATTTAGTAATTTCAGTGTGTATAATATTATAGTAATGTTCATTGTATTTATAGTAATTTTATTGTATTAATATCCCTAAAATGGAATGGAAACACAAAATGTAGTTGCAAAATGTAATTTCAACAATACATGACACCATTAAAGAGGGATGACAGTTCTTCCAATAATCCTACATATAAATCACATTCGGTAATTATTATTCTTTTTATATTTAGCTAGCTTGCTTTGTTTTGGGAATACATATGTACATCCAACTATAATTAGCGAGGTGTCTTTTAAGCTAGGCATTGCATTCTGGCTAAACAAGACTTACATAGTCTTGTTTTGACGATTATTTCGTCAAATATCGGGGGGTGGCACGACATTCTGTTCTTTTTTTTTTTTTTTTTTTTTTTTTTTAGCAGACACTGATTCATCTCAGAATATGAGCTGGCTTGTAGGTGGAAGTAGCCACAAGGCCATCTGTGATCTTTTGCTTATCCAGACTTGCACTCATGCACAGAGCTACCACTGCTGTTCTCTGCTTCATGTCTGGCAAAACCATTATGGTGAACTTCCTTTCAGTCAATGTGAAAGTCTCCAAATAACCAGCTTGAGTCCTGCTTGGAACCCTCTGAGAGCCAGCTGTCTGTCTGATTCTCTAAATCACAAACATAGGCTTTTATTTCGAGTCTCCTTGGTCACTGGCTTGGTTGTTTTTTGACTAAGCAGATTATATTTCTGTGCTCAGTATTTTGGTGCAGAATGTTTACTGTTTAAATACAGTGTGGAGTTTTGCAGTGTCTGAAATTTTCCCTAACGTGTTAAACAAATGGCAGCAAATGTTTTGAAAAATAACACACCTGTGAAAAATTCACTGATAAACTGATTTACTGAAGTAAAAACAGGGGTCAAATTTCTGATCAGGGCTTGGCTGTGCTAAGGTGAATTGAAAATACTTGGAATGTCACGATGGGGAAGGGTTTGGGGCATAACATGTTCTGGCAGTGTAAATTATTTACATTTGATTAGTTACTAGTGGAAATGTTTGAAAGTTTCCTTGGAAACCTCATCAGTCCAGTTCTGTTTCTGTCTGATGCTTTGAATTACAGTCTGAGTGGCTTACAATATGGCTCTGGGTGCTAAATCATGTAGCAGCACTGTGGAGCTCAGGGCTCACTGAACAACACCCACGGGTTAAAATTCAGAGGGATGTTAGTACTGCACACTCAATAACAGGAAGAATCAGTCACTGTAAGGCACTATTCTAAAGATAGCCTAACTGCAAATTACCTGGGCGTGTGGAGGCTTAAATATCTGACTAACCAGAGAGATCCTCTTAACCTAATAGCACCCTCGTTAATGTGATTAACAAAAGGGATAGAAATGAGTCCTACACTATGCGCATACAAGGATTAATATCTACACTCCGCTGAGTAATCTTACTACCTTGTCTTCTGCTGCCTCACTTGTGAAACAGAACTGCTGTAATATAGCAAGAAACAATAAAATATTTCTGTAATTACTGTATAGGGGTACCAGGATTTCTTGAATAAAATTGATTATTGGTTTAAAAAAAATCACTTGGCATTTTGCATGGTGAAAATGATCATTTTAAATAGCCGGTCTGGACTTCCTTAAAATAAGAAACAGATACATGCAGTTATATGCAATTGTTTTGCCACACTGTGTTTTAAATAACATTTTAATGAAGTCTTTTTTCCTTCATACTACATGTTCATGTTTTCTATTGAAGTATTTTGCAACCTCTGAAAGGCTTTGCGTGGTTTATTGTTGTACTGTTATGTACATTTTATTGACTGGCCTCGTAAAACACTCTTTACTCAATTTAGGGTCAAAATAGGTCTTGGCAATATGACCAGGATATTTATTGCTATCAGGATTCATTTTGATGTCACAGTATGTCACATCTTGCTTTCCTGAACATATTTTGAATAATATCAGTATCAGAACACTGAAAAACTGCATCTTTAATTAAAAAGAGAACATAATTGGTCCTCTTGAGCTGGATTTAGTACAGTAATACAATAGTCTGTAAAAGGTTAAAAATTTGTTGTATTCATAGTTTTTGTACTCATAGTATTTTTAAAATGTGGAAAGATGTGTGTTTTTTTTTTTTTTTTTGCCCAATCCAACTCATCAATTGTCAGACAAAAAAAGAAATATTGTGAAAATATCTTATTGGTTAGTGACATTGAATTTTTGACATGTTGGCCAGCTCTGTTTAAAGGAAGTGCTGGAAAAGGTCTTTAAGGAATGGCATAGAAGAGCCACTTTCGGTCACCTAAAGAACCATGTCTGAAAAACCCCTCTAATGATTTAAAAAGAACCTTCACATAATGTAAAGGTTCCATGCTAGTTTAATAGTGACATCACAAAATGATTAAATTCAAGACAAGCTGTTTTGTAGCTTAATTTCCTTATATGAACTATGTGGATTTTTGAATAGTTTTGAAAACTGTGTTAACATGCATGCTTTTTTTCCTCCACGATACAGTCCCTTTAAGTTTTTTTCTGGGGTGGTTCATTGTGAATTGTTCTCATTAGACTGCCTCACATTTCACAGCAAAATATTGTTGACCCTGTTTGTAAAGGACCTACTGTAAAAATGATTATCTAATCTTTGAATGCATTCTTAAGAAGTGATATTCTGGATGCAGAACGAATAGCAACCAAAGAATATCTACATGTGTGGAAGTGGAGCTAAAGAAAGCAGCACATATTCCAGTGTCCTCCCCCTCAGCTGTTTCACTTCTCTCCCCCATCACCCTGCTTGCTTTTCCTTGAGGGCATGTTTGTGCTTACCAACCAGTGATGATGATGCTGTTGTTGTATGTTTGTCTTTTTTTAGCAAGTAACAGGTCTTAAATCTCAGCTAATTAAAATGGCCCTGATTAAAAATAGCCAGCTGATTTACGTAATGACCCCAAGTCTCACTAGTGTGGGTGTTGGTTTAAAGATGAGAGTATAAGCAAGCCTAGCTCCAATGCTAGCTCCATGGATGAGTATGGGAGGCAGTTCTTGGGCAATATGATAAAAATATATCTAAAATACATCTATACGTAAAGACATGTTGATACTTATGCATACTCCAACTGTCCACTTCCTTAAGCACACCTCCTTGTATCTAAACTAATTTTCTACTTTATCAACTTCACTTTGTAGTTCTACAATCACAGATTTTAGTCTGCATGTTCTCTGTATAATTTGTTAGCCCCCTCTGCAAAGACTGTTATGCTGGAGGTAATGGATCAAATACAGCGGTGATACTGCAGTTTTTTAACACTGTGACCATTTGCTGTCCACTCTATTGGACACACCTTGTTGGTCCACCTGCAATATGATGTAAAGTCAAAATAACACACACTAACACGCCTCCACCATGTCAGTCTCCCTGCTGTGCCGTCTGGCACTCACTCTGTGGTAGTCCGTTCAGTGTCCTGACCATTGAACAACAGGATAAAAGGGGGAAATATTACATCATTTCATCATTTCTCATAAGTTTATATTTACCTTTTACACTTACTTACACCTGTTTCAGTCTTTATAGAAAAGGAAAGTCCATGGACTATTTAAATGAAAAAGTGTAGTTGTTCTGTTGTGCAGTTAGATTAACATTATTAAACAGTCATTTTTAAGATCTCACAGTTTGTTCCATTAAGTGTGTGTATGCAAAGTGTGTGTCTATGTGTATGATGTTTGGAGAACTGAGATTTCTCTCAAAATGAGGTGTTGTTTTGAGGACAGGGCTATTTCTGTCTAACCAGGGATTTCCTTTCTCCTGCCACTTCTCCTTTCTTCAGAGCTGAAATGCCGACATGTCTTTTCGGGGAGCCGCATTGTACTCTTTGCTTTTGGGAGTGTTCCTCAACCCTGCAGAATAAACACTCTGGAAATTTACACAGCTCATGTATGTGTGCAGTACTGTGCAGAGGTCAGAGACCACCCTTCATTTATATATACTATGAAGAAATTTGTAAATACATTACAAATAAGATAATTCACTTGCAAGTGAACGGCTTTGGAGAAAATTCAACTCCTAACTGCAGGACCTTGTAGACAACCAGAACTGTTACCACCAGATAAACAGTACTTAAAGCTTTCATCTTTTGAGAGGTAGAAGAAAATCAAGCTGGACTCTTGCTTCACACTTTAAATAAACCAGAAGTCAAGTCATGTCAAGAGGCTTTTGTCATTCCATCTATGTACAAGTACACAGTGGAGTGAAATTACGTTCCTCCAGGAACAACATGGTATAAAAGGTACAAAGTGCGAACAAAAAAAATTAAGCTAGTAATAATATAATAAATACGATAAATGAAACAGACAGGACAGTGCAGCACCGACACACTACACATTTCTGGACATGAGGTGGTGGAATAAGGTGCAGAGATATTTAACATGCTGTGATCTGTGAGCCACGAGTAAACACTATAAACATAGTGTTAGCACACTGTGATGTTCCAGATAGTGCAAATAGAACATCAAAAGAGGTGTGTGTGTAGAGTATGTGTGTGAGGAGGGGGCAGGAGTTAGTTCAGTCCTTGTGAGTTTAAAAACCTGATCGCTTGCGGAACAAAGCTGTTGCAGAGTCTGGCAGTGGTGGCACGGATGCTCCGGTAACTTCTGCCAGACGGTAGCAGTGGAAAAAAGTCTGTGTGAGGGATGGATGGGGTCGCCCACAATACTAGTGGATTTCTGGATACAATGTGTGGTGTAGATGTCCATGATGGAGGGGAGAGAGACCCCGATGATCTTCTCAGCTGTCCTCACTATACACTGTAGGGTCTTCTGATTCCCAAACCAAGTGATGATGCAGCTGCTCAGGATGCTCTCCGCAGTCCCCCTGTAGAACATGGTAAGGGTGGGAGGGGGGAGATGAGCCTTCTTCAGTCTCTGCCGGAAGTAGAGGCGCTGCTGGGCTCTCTTGGCTGTGGAGTTGGTGTTGAGGGACCAGGTGAGGTTATCTGTGATGTGGACACAGAGGAACTTGGTGCTCCTGACAATTTCTAGAGCATAGCCAGTGATGTTCAGTGGGGGGTGGTCATCTCGCACTCTTCGGAAGTCAACAACCATCTCCTCAGTTTTAACCGAAGAAAATAACGTTTTTCTGTCAATCCCTCCCCCTGTGAGAAGATAACTCAGTGTAATGGGTCTGAAAAGATGTTTAGCTGTTCAGAAGCTGTCACTGATGGAATTAAATAGACACACAAAGAAGAAAATTGAAAATCAATCAAAGAAGCTGCTGGTGTCCTCAGAACAAGTCCAGACTTCAAAATTATTGAATGTTCTTAGGATTATTTGGATCGTGAGAAGAAAAAAATGCATCTTGCTTCTAAGACTTTCTCAGTGTGGAAAAAAATTCCTGCTAATTTATTTTTAAAAAACTGAAAGCAAAATAATTCAAACTTTACTAAAGCCAAAGTGTGGGTATACTAAATGCTGAAAAAAATACATTTAATTGTTAAGCTATGTGCAGTTTTTTGTTTTCTGCTTTTTTGAAAAATTCAATGGCTGTTTTGCCTGGAAGTTAAAAAATGAAGGGAGGTCTATGACTTTTACACAGTTGTATGTATGAGCAGGGCTGCTGTGGTGGGTAGTACTGTCGCCTCACAGCAAGAAGGGTTCAGTTCCCTGGCCGGATGACCAGGGCCCTTTCTGTATAGAGTTCTCCCTGTGTCTGTGTGGGTTTCCTCTGGGTGCTTTGGTTTCCTCCCACTGTCCAAAGACATGCAGTCAGGCCAATTGGATGACAATCCGATGACAGCTGGGATAGGCTACACCCCCCGCAACCCTGAGGCAGAAGTGGCTTAGAAGGAGTGTGTGTGTGTATTTGTGAATGTGTGGATGTGCGAGTCCACATACACATGTGTGAGCTGCTGTGTAAGAAGAGGTGTCACACACAGGCCTGCCAGCTCCTTCCACTGCCTTTGACCTCTCAAGGCAAAGCAGCCATACATAAACACCATCTGTGCTGCTCCCCCTCTAAGGAGAGCCTGTGTGTGTTTTTGCACATGTAAAGTATGCCTGACAGAAGATGGGCACGGGGTGTACGGAATTGGACCAATATCTTAGGCCTTGGCTAAAAGTCTGAAAGAAAATTCAGTATATCACACATCATCACAAAGCAAATCATTTAGCTTGTATGAGCAGTTCTTACATACTACATTATACTGAATTATATTTAGTAGTTTACATTATATTTTTTCCAACTGTCGGTGTTCTGAGTGTTACAAAACTGACGTTACAAAATGTTCTATTGGCTGTTGTATGTGATTAAACAGTTCTACCACAGAGATCCCCAAAATTTACATAGTGCAACTTTTTATTACAGAGTGTAAATTTTGCTCATACAATTTCTCTGCACACTCTCTCTGTCTCTCCAGTAACGTTATAGCCTATAACTGCATTTAGAATAGCTACAGTTTGAAAAGTGAATGAAACTGAGGACCAGATTCCATGGATGATGGGAGAGATGTGTTGGAATTAGGCCTGCATGATATTGACATGGAGTGTAATGTTTAATATAACTGACAGATATCACGATGTGATGATAGAAGAAGCAATGAATTACTGTTAAAATAATGTGTCTTTAGCTGGCTGTAATTTAATTGAATTTACAACCATTTGTCACTGTGTTTGCACACTGGATTGTACGTAGTTTTAAAATGTTTTTCTTGCTTTTGGTTGAATGTTGTTGGGCACCATGTTCTTAGTTGGCCCAGGACCCTTTATTTTGAAATACTCTGGGGAGTGTAAGGTAGTAAGCCCAGCTGGCTAGCACCAAAAGAGGAGAGCCTGAGTTAGCCTGTTTGCTGTGTGTTTTCCCCTTTGCTTTTGCTTCTGCATGCTTTTGTGAGTTGTGAATGTCTGTGAGTTATGGGCCAACATATGAAGGTCTTCGAGAGTATGTTTTCTGGTTGGCCTTTTGACTAAATGGTTAAGTTTCTTGTCTCCTGCACGGGGAGTCCCGACACAGAGAAACAGTTTGTGCTGGTAATGTAATGATGTCTTTCTGGCGCTGTGCGTATGTGGTAATTAGAGCTGTTTTGTTGTTGCCCCCTTATGATGTGTTTATCATGGCGTCATTGCAGTAACAATAAAAATATGGTTCATCATGCAACCTTAGTTGGGTTGGTGGGAAAGTCACATCTTTCTCCTTGCTTATTAAGCTCACCGAAAAATGTGTTAAGGGGGAATTGCACTGATTTTTCTAAATGTTTGCATATACAGCAGTTGTACACCTGGAGCATTACAACAGCTTTAAACAAAGTCATTCACAGTGATTTCAAGTGAAATGGTTAATTGTAGAGAAACTTTATATAGATTTCTTTATGGTGGTGGCAATATAGGAACCAGTTTTATTGGTTGTCCAAACCATCAGTGAATGTTCAGTAATTATATGTTATTGATTCTGTTGATAATGGTGAAATAGTGGTAAATCTTAAAAATGTACCCCTCCACCATGAAAGTTTTAAGCCAAAAGCTTATTGCAAGACTATCATACAACAATGTCTCAGGCATCAGGCAAATATTCAGAACCATTTTATGTAATATTTTCTGTGAGGCAGCTTTTAGAGACCTTGTACATTTGGACATCTGTTTCCGGTCACATCCACTATGAACAATTTTGTCTCTGTAAGTTTCTCTAGAATGAAGCATTTCACATCGAGCCACTGTGAATAAATGTATTTGTATCTAAATGACAGAATTTTTGCAAAATACTAGAAATGTTACTTAAAACAAATTTTATAATAATTCATCGCTGTTTATGCAAACGGGTTTGGGTTTTAAATTTAGCAGTACCGGTTAAGCCAGTTCGGTTTGGATTGAGTGTCAAAGTTACAGGAATTAGTTGGGGTCGAACTTCAGTTGGGTTGTGCTCGAGGCCCTTGCAGACCTCTTATTCAAAATAAATGCTTGTTATTTAGATTCTATTCTCGTTGCTAATGTAGTTTAGCTACATGTAGTTTTTAAAACTTTAAGTCATTTATGTTTTTAATGATTGTATCATTGGTGGCATTAATTGCTTTCATGTTGCTCTCTTTCACCACACAGCATTGAGGACTTATGAGGGAAAAAAAATAATGCATTCTACTAAATATACCACACAACAAGAACTTTGACACCGAGCCCTGTTGTCCTCCTCTGCCCATATGCCTGAGGAAAGTGAGTTGGCAGCTGATGCCCACCGCACTGACAACAGCACAGCTGTGGCACCAAGCACATTCCCGGTGACCTTTCACCTCCCAGAGGGCATGTGCTTCACCTTTCTCCTTTATGCTGATGACTCATGGTTTCATAAAATGCTGAAAAGAAACTGCATGTAGCACAGTACAAGGAACTGTCTTGTAGAAACATTACATGGTTGGTCTGCATAACATAGACAGAGTACCACATTGTGATTGTAGGTCTGCATGTTTTATTTGCAATATGCCTTGCAGTAACTGTAAAGGTAAACCTTTAATTTGACATGGTAAAAGAGTCTTTTGACAGAAATGATTTCTTGGATGATGTGAATGACTTGATTCATCCAAACACCCACCATCAGTGTTGAGAGAATTGACCTATTCGTGCTCCACTCACAAACAATTTCTTTTGTAGCAGGTTTTACAGCTTTACATACATGAAAAATCAAGTACTGCCAAAAGATGCATTATTCATTTTGCGCAAGATTTATTTCTCATGCATGAAATGTCACACTAGGCTTATGCCAGAATCATTTTATTAGGATAACTATATGGAAAGTAATCGTGGTGAGTGCATAAGCTGGGTTTGGGTGGGAATCATTATTCGTCAATGACGAAGATCTGTTAAACTTTATACTTTTCACTTCTGCGTCCATTTCAGGTAGGCATGATACCTTCCCGCAGCACTGAAGGTGTTTAAAAGTCCAATTATGTTTACCTCTGGGAATATTGGTGTCCTGTAATGATTTGCTTGAAATAAGTCGATGAATGAACAACCTTATTTAAAACCTGCTGTAAAGTAGTTTTTTGCCATGGGGCTGTTACCCCTATTACTCAGCCCTCACGGAGCACAGGCCTAGGATAGATCAAGTGTTGTTCTTTTTTTTTTTCAATCACGCTGTCAAATTCTATGTAAGAGAGTATGGATTATTGGGCAGCTAGCTGCCTTCAGTTAGCGCAGTCTTGAACAAGGTATCTTGAGGTATCCACGTAAATTCATCATTGGCTGAAGGATGTCATCACTTGAGAAGGGTGTCATAGGATGTGTCCTGTATATCTGAGGCATCCTTTAGTTACAACGGCCAGGCTTTTGACCTGCTCTTTCAAGAACTGTACCGTTATTTACACCATCTTTCCAGATTATTCCCATAATGCGTCTGAGGTGAAGTGGTCGTGAAAAGTATTTCTTTGCTATTTTGGTCATGGTCTTCCAAGTTTTGCAAACATAATTAGCTGTTGCCCTGACTATAGACATGTAGAGCAAAGTCATTTGGGAGCTGCTGCTTTTTCCCTGTGCAGGTAGTAATTTCAGCTTTAATGTCACCATCCCACAAAATTGTAATGCCAAGATAAGCAAAACACTCGACATCCTGCATAGATTGGTTCTCTGTGTGATTGCTTTTGAATTCAGTCTTTTTAGGTCTTACTTGCATTGTTTTAGTTTTATTGTCATTGATTATCAGCTTGCCTTTAGCAGCATTGCTACTTAATGCTTCTGTCTTTGTTTGTATTGTTAGTGCATTATCTGTCAGTAAGTGATATTGTTTGCAAAGTCTTTTGTGTCGATTACACCACAGTATGCCAAAAGAGCTTTGTTACTGTAAAATCCAGTGGGATCATGAACAAGAGTGGTGATGATAATGCACTCTTGGCGTACACCTGTCTTGATATCAAATAATGCTGTTGTTGTCTTTGGATGGAGCATTTTGATTCTCTGTGTAGAGATTTGAAGAACACAGTAAATAATTTGGGTAGAGCTTACATCTGTACTGTGTTCCAAGCTTTCCAAGCATTGATTAGCTTTATGTAACTAAGGTCATTAAGAACGTAAACTGGTTTGTTGTAGAGAAACATACCAACTCAGGAACCTGGTGTCACAATGTCTACAAGACAAGTGTAGCTACTTTATTTGCCATCCGAAATAACCAGTAAACCTCCATGTCTTTTGCAATATATTCCTTACCATTTCATATAATAACTTTCGGTGAGATAGCTTTGCGAGATACTACAAAGTTTAGACATCTGGTTTCTGTCATAACTGCTATGAACAATCCTTACTTTGTCTAGAACGGTTTGTTTCAAATCAAACCTACTCTAAATGATTTTCTTTGCATCTTAACAATTTGCATGTAGAAATTTTTAAAAATTATTGTAATTCCCATATAAACTGGAAACTTAATGTGACATAGTGACCCTGACATAAATCTCATTCATCCTACTGAATTTTTGTGAATGTTCTGGACAGCTTGCCCAATCTTGCCTCAGCTGTTACAAGAGAGCACATTCGTTGGTGAAGCATGGATTCTTCAGTTGGTTCACAGCACACAATAAAAGATTTAGTAATAAGTTTTAAGAGCTTACATACAGCAAACCTTGGTGATATCACTGTTGTAAAGGTTACTATAGCAATAATTAACAATATACAACTTAACAATATATTGTGCAGTCTTATTATGTGCATAATATGTGATTTTCCAACTGATGTCATAACCTAAACATGAACACCAAACAACTGACAAAGGCACTTGAGCTAAGCTCATGACCAGAGGAACCTGCATAGGAGTGTGCTAACACCAGCCTATCATCATCTTCTCATGAATCGTTTGCCCTTTGCACAGACAGAAAGCCACACCTTCCTCCTCACAGTCCGAATCCGAGTCTACCTCTTGAGTTTCATAGGCGTGCCACTTCTGGATGTGGCCCTTTTAATAAAACATAAATAGCCTTGTATGTCTTTTTCAATAATAATGTGGGGAGAGGACTGGCAATCTGGTCTGTCTAGTCTCTCTTCTCCAGCAGGGGAGATGCCATGAAATATGGATCATTTTATTTTCCTGGCATGGAAGATGTGTGAGCCTCTCTGTGAAAAAAATGTAAATGATGATTTACAGTGCAATTTTGTTTGTTATGTTTTTTGTAAAGGAAATTGTATTTTATGAAATAAAGGCAATTATGAGTAAGTAATTTGATTTTTTTTTGTTTATTTTTAAAAAGCACAACTTAACAACTTATGCACCAACTTTTTGGTTAAGTTATATCATTAATGCAAGATCAAGGTGTACATGCAGGGCCTTCCCTCTGGGAGTGTGTCTGAATATGTATGTCAGTGATTTTGGGTTGGAGATTTGCTTAATGGCTTTCTATTATTGCTGACACCCCCATCTGTTCTTAACCTGGCCTAGTTGCCATGGTAGCGTGGGTTTGGGGAGTGTTTCCAAGCTATCAGGATTAGGGGATGGTGATAGGAAAGGGTGTTGCTTGTGCACGGTACCAAGCCAACATCTCTCTTCCCCTTCAGAACAATTTTAAAGTGTAGCATTGTACCCCACGAGTATACTTATGGCAAAGAAAAACAACCCAGTCAGAGAGTTTATGGGTTGCTGATGATTAAAAAGATGGAAAAATATTAGCCAGTGACATAAATGTGTTCTTTATTTTACAGGAGGAGGTAGACTCCTGGTGCCCCAGCTTTGTAACTGAAGCACAGTAAAGTAAAAGACACTCAAGGTAAGAGACAGTCAAAGAGCAGTCTTGGTGTGTGTGTATATGTATGTGTGTGTGTGTGTGTGTGTGTGTGTGTGTGTGTGTTTATGTAAGTGTGGGTGATGCAGCAAAAATATAATACTTGAAGACATTTTCACAATACGCAATATCATTCTGTTTTGTTTTTCTGGGGATTGAGGACAAATTATGCCAACAAAACAGCAGTGCTGCAAGGTGGTGCCATATGGCACCTCCTTTATTTTGATTTTTTACCTGACTTCAATATAAGTCACTTTTTGATTATTTTCTGATTATTTCTGAAGGCCTTATGGGTAAAACATATGTGTGTTTATGCTTCTGGGGTCAAGGACATTTTCTTTATCTTCTTCAATTTGAGAGAAGCATCCGAATGCTCTGTTATCTTCGTTGCTACTTTTAAAAAAACACTGCAACTTCAGTGGTTTTAAACTCTCTGCACGCCATTTCACATGTGTGTCCCATGAAGACTGCATGAAGAACAAAGGGTTTCCAGCGTGATGGTCAGTCCTTAGTGAGTATCCTTCGGGTGTCAGTGTCAGACGGACACACAAATGTACCAATTAGGGTGAGAGACAGCCATAGTTCATAGCCTCAGAACTCCACTATGTAAGTCACATACAATCTCGCAATAAGATTCAGGAAATGTTTGAACCATATTTCTGTGATGTATTATCACAAAGGTAGAGAAATATATATATAGAAACATTGAATTTGACACATGGGCATGTTTGTGCACCCCTAAGGGTTAATATCCCAAAAAAATGCCATATGCCGTCTTGCTGCATGCTTCTTACTCATCGAATTTTTTTCTTTTCATAAAGCCAGTTTAGATGCGATGGGTGCTATACAAACAAATAATATGTAATTGGACCATATGGCAACAGCATGTGATGCAATGCACACTTGGACTGCAGTGCACACTTAAGAATACACTACCTTTGCACACATTGGAAAAAACAAATGACAAAATCAAATAATTGTAAAAAATATAATAATAACATATGGTAATAGTGTAATGGGCTGCCTGCTACTATGCAGTTTATGGAAATATTAAACACTGTTTTTCAGGGTATCTTTAGTTGTTCAGTGTTCTGATGATACCATAATTTATCAAAATAACAATAACACATGATCATAATCCCCACTCTTATATATAATCATTCATTCAGCATGGGAGCAGTGAGGTGGATGAGTGTTTGTTAATGCCCCTCTGTACCTGTACAAATGTCTTCCAAATGTCTGGGCTATGTGAGCAGCTGAAACTGAGTCAGACTGCTGCCCCTGTGAGCTCAGAGCCATCAGAAGAGAATGCCAGACACAGGCCCAGTCTCTCTCTCTCTCTCTCTCTCTCTCTCTCTCTCTCTCTCTCTCTCTCTCTCCCGTGCTCAGTCTCTCTCTGTCTCTCTCTCTCTTACTCACTCACTTACTGTCTTTCAGTCATCCTTCCCCTGTTCTCTTAAATGTGTCTCAGACATCTTTCATCAGGCTAACTAGAGCGTGACAGCAGCCACATGAACTCCCCTTATAACCCCCTATCCTTAATCTCTCTCTCTCTCTCTCTCTCTCTCTCTCTCTCTCCCTCTCTCTCTCTCTATCCCTGTCTATCTTGCTACTGTCAAAGCAGGGTGTTGGTGCAAACCAATCACAAGAGGCAGTCCAAACAGTTGTGTATGAGTGCTACCAGCCCTTAACTAGTCAGTGATAAAGACTAATCGTAAATCCAGCAGTGCTGCCTGTTTTATTTATGAGCCTCACACTACCCCATTTTCTTACTGTCCTTCTAAACGCAGGCAGTGTTGATAATCACAATATTTTCCAGTTATATAAGATTATCATGGCATCACGTGATATTTTTGTATTAATAGGGTTAATAAGCCAAATTTAGTTGCAGCATAATATGACTATAAAATCTAATGTGGAAAATAATCAGTCAGCTTAAATAATTGATATCGTCTCAAGTAATTAGCCTAGTAGTGAATTGAAAGTGGGTGTGTTTTATTGAATGCTCTTTGACTGATCACTAGTATGCTAACTTGTAGCTAGTGTGTTAGCTTAGGACTAACATAAACCTGTGGATAAAATGTTAGAATGGAACACTATGAAACATAGCTTGTATTTCAGATGTTGTACTAATGTAAAATGATGACATTGTAAGCTACTTTGATTATTGAGTTTGGATGTTTTGACTATAACCATTATTAACAGGTGTATAAAATCAAGCACAATGCCATGCAGTCTACATAGATGGACATTGGCGTCAGTCATACCAAAGAGCTCAGTGACTTGACGTGGCACGGTCATACAATGTCACTTTTGCCTGAAGTCAGTTTGTGGAATTTCTGCCTGGTAGGCTGTACTTCATCACAGGGTGTACTCAAAGGGGTCAAGGTCAGGGCTCTGTGCAGGCCACTGGAGCTCCTGCACAGAACCCAGACCTCGACCCCTTTGAGTACAGCCAGTGATGTGGCAACAATGCAGAGCATAAAATCATGGAAAAATGGACCAACAGCTCACATTAACCATCAGAATGGGGAAAAATGTGATTTTGACAGCCGCATGATTGTTGGTGCCAGACGGACTGGTTTAAGTATTTTTATAACTGCTGATCTTCTAAGATTTTCTCATACAACAGTCTCTAGTATTTACTGAGAATGGTGCAATAAAGAAAAAATACATCCATTGAGCAACTGTTCAAATGTATGGCATATCTTGATCATGAAATATCTTCTTAATGACAGAGATCAACAGAGAATGGCTAGTTTGAGGTGACAGTAAGGCACAGTAACTCAGATAATGGCTCTGTACAATCGTGGTGAGAAGAAAAGTATTTCAGAATGCTCAACACATCGATCCTTGAGGCAGATTGCCTACAACAGCAGAAGACTTAACTTGGGTTCCGCTTCTGTCAGAAAGCTGCAGTAGGTACAGGCTCACTGATAATTGATAGTGAAGCCTGGTCTGAAGTCTTGATTTCTGCATGATCACCTGGATGATAGAGTCAGGATTTAGTGACAACAGAATGAATCCAACCGTGCAATCTTTCATGGCCACAATTTGTCCATCTTCTGTTGGCTACTTTGAACATGATGATGCACACAAAGCAAGAGTCGTCTCAAACTGGCTTTATGTAACACGACCATGTTCATTGTTCTTCATTGGCCTTCCAAGTCACAGATCTGAATCCAACAGAATGCCTTGGGAATGTGGTAGAACCATAGATTTGTAACATTAATCAGAATGAAAGTGAATAAAAAAAAAATCTGCAGGGATTGCATCATGCAATCATGTTAACATGGACCAGGATCTCAAAGGAATGTTTCCAACATTTTGTGCAATCCATGCAACGAAGACTTTAAGGCTGTTTAAAAGTAAAACCATACCCATTATTGGTAGAGTGTTTCACAGAGTGCTCGGTAAGGGTAGGTGTGATGATTGTGTCCACATACTTTTGGCAGGAAAGTGTAGCTCTCACATCTATAAACCAGTTTGAGCTGCTTTTGCAGATGCTAGCATGATGTGTCATATTTTCTTTTTGACGTTTGTGAAAAAGTAGTTGCTGAGACATAGGCAATCAGACATCTTGGTTGTTGCCATGTCAGAGCCAGAGACAGCAGTGATTAGATGAGTGAGTTTATATTGCCTGTAAAAGTTAGCTGAAAATAGAACAAATAATGTTGCATGTTTGCCTATCAGATGTCACATGTGGTATTCAAAGTATCATCAGTTATGTATGTGTACAAATTAATTTTCTGTTGTCCGAATAAATAGCATGAATAAATCACTTTTGCTGCATAACGGCCTTTAAAAGCAGCAATCACTGTCTGACAAAAGTAACTCCATATATTGGGATAGACAATATACACGCAGCAGTGCCTGAAATAAGAGTGACGGACAGGGCTGCAGCACAAAGCCTTTCTTCAAAGTATCTGTGATTCTGCACCATCTTCATTTGGACTAGAGCAGCAAAGCCCTCAAATAAATCCAGGCCTTCTAAGTGCATTAGATATACTGCTAGTATTGTGATAAATGCAATCCGTTTGAGGCTTTAAAAGTTTTCTTATATTTGCAGTATTAGGGACCACTTTGATAGAAGAAAGTTTGGGAAGATTGGAAGAAAGATTGGGAAGAACGTTCTTCCACTGAATTTGCAGTTCCTGTAGTCCTCAGCATGACTTAAATTCAGAGCTTTATTTAGTGATGTATGTATCAAATCAAATCAAATTTATTTGTATAGCGCTTTTTACAACGGATGTTGTCACAAAGCAGCTTTACAGAATTTCAGAAAAGAAAAAGTTTCAAGAGAACTGTAAGAATGTACAGAAACCCCCCCCCCCCCCCGGTGGGCAAGCCAGGGGCAACAGTGGCAAGGAAGAACTCCCTCAGAACTGAGGAAGAAACCTTGGGAAGCTGTGTAACTAAACTCGAAACCATCCACACATATTTCCCCATTGAGGATCTATATTTGTGAGTTCTCTTTTTGAATCTTCTATCCCAGTGTTTTAAGTGGAACTAGAATTGTTTCACATTTAGCAGCTTTTGGCACAGTAGTAGCAAGCTGTCGGGCAATGCTCTGCAATTACCCAACACCTGGAATCTACTAGGGGTTTCTCCTTTCCTCTCGTTTACTGCTCCTTTGCAAGAGCCGATCATTTACAGTAGGAATGCCTGTAATTAAGATTTCAGAACCGTATTGCTTCTCTGATATTGTCAGCGAGACCTGAAGGATGGTGTGGAGTAGTGCCTTTGATGATTTTCTTTATTTTCAATATCCTTAAGCAGACTCTCTGAAGTACCTAGTATACCATATATTTGACACTTTACAGTGCCACTGCTACTCTTATACAATTACTATATTTCAGTGAGATGTGATTCATGTAATATTTTTTAGAGTTTTTAAGACTTTTTTGTGCAGTGTGATGAGTAATTGATGGCATTGCTGCCAGATTTTTTTAAAATGCCAAATGTGCTTCAAGATACTGCAGAAGCCTGCCATCTGTCTCTTTGTAATAATGCGCCTGTTTGGCAAGACAAGATCCACCATAATCATTAATTTGCTGTCACACAGCATAGTACAGCTATCCTACCCGGTTTTGTCAGTGATTCCATGACTTCGATCTCGTGGTAGAGTGTGGGGAACACTTTCTCAATAAAACATCTTTGAAACAGGACACTGTATCTTGGCTCCAAAGGGCAACATAGCGCAAAAGCCCTGGTTCTCAAACACTGAGTACGGACACAAATCCTTGGCAATAAAAATTGCGATATGGTTTGTAATTCACTTCGCCCTTTCGGAGTTGGTTGGAAGCTTTGACATCGCTGGCTCGATGGTCCTCTGGTTGGCAGGAACTACAACCAGGTGGAAAACAGGTGGAAACGCGTAATATGGTTTCTCATGTTTGTCATTTCCAAAATATTTTAATTTAGTGTGACACACCTTGCATATAGAATGACTCCTGTCCATTTCATTTTTCTCCTCAACTTCATAGTAGCTAAAGTGCTTCTATATGCTGCCTCAAGGGTTGGCAACATATGGCTCTTTTACTGCCCTGGTGCAGCTCCACAGCAGAATTAGATTTTTAGGTGAAATAAAATCCTCCTTTTCAGTAAAAAAAAAAATAAAGCTCTGCTGATCATTCTAACGCCATTTTAACAATAGATGGTCTTAAATACTACTAATTAACCCTAAGGTTGGCATGCAGACTGTAGGTCACATAGAAATACAGACAGTCTCACTTAGTAGCTAACAAAAAGGCAAAAAGAAAGGTTTAAGATGAACATTTGGAGACAAATGGACGTTTATAAGCACTGCAGCTGGTTTCCTGATACGTTTCCTAATACTTTTAAATGGTGCAGGAATGACATTGAATCAAGTCAGAATCGTCCATGTCTGCACTGCGATTCAACTAAGATATCTTCCCCCGACCCCCCCACTTTACTTTACTTTACTAGAGTAAACAGTTTACCATGCCAGTATTCAAAAACTGAAATCGCCGTTTGGGTTTTGTTATGATTCATTGTGGAGTGAAAATATCAAGAGGTCCTGTGAATCAGCAGTTTTATGTTCTAACAGTACTGTTAATGTGACAGTTTTGTTGATGTAGGAGAGTTTCTGACAATGTAAGGAATATATATTAACAGTAGGACAGTGTTAACTAAGGAAAAATACCTTGTGTAGAAGATCTGATTAGCACTAAGTGATGTATCTCTATTGGTTATCTCTAGTATTATTTCTAGTTTTATCACATTAGCTCATCTGAAGGAACAACCTGGACTACTCATCCAGCTTGAAAAAACTTGCAACTACTTTTTTTGGGCTGCTGAATTTTAGCCTCTTAGTGCCAGTGCTATCACCTAAATAATGTAACTAAAATTGTTCTCTTTTTTTTCTTTCCCTGTGGTTAACCAAATATTTATTCTTTAATTCAATTACAGATACTTGTTGAAATTAGTCAGAATATGCATTCCTGTTAAGTAGTGCAAAGGCAGTGCAGCACATGCTCTTCTAAACTAATCTTGTCAAAATTTTGTAAACTACCTTGTGTCTTCCAGCTAGCCAGGGAAGCACTTTTGTCAATGCCTGATAAGAGATTCAGAAGGTTTTCAGCTTGTTTGTTTTGTTAATCTTTAGAGATATGGCTCAGAATCCTGAAGCAGGAGAGTTTGTTGGGTATAGATGTATTTTTTCAAAAGAGGATTTGCACTGCTAATGGATGCTGAAGTTGCTTAGCAACGGCGGTTATCAGACTTTTAGTAGACTCTGGTTAAAGGGGTTTATCTTAGAAGAGCTCATCTCGCTTCAACTAGACGTCGAAAAAGCCTGTATAGCCTGGCAGTCTAGGCCAGTAGTCTTCAGTCTTTTTTGGATTTGACCCACTTTTTGTACTCTTACTCAGAAGTCTTGATTTTGAAAATTTCTGCACATCAAGAATTTAAGCCCATATCCTGCATTTTTTAAAATCTCCTGAGTCTCAGAACACTTACGTTTGTGCGGTTTTCTTTATTTTTCCTTAGAAATAAACAAAGGGCTGTAATGATACTGTCAGTTTATAAGTTGTTTTGATTCACAATACTAGGTTCATGATTCAGTATTGTAACTAATACATTCTCACTTTTGAACAAAATTAGAATGAAGAAAAATGATGACTAATTATATTGTTGCACAACTTACTGATGACATTCGAGCTGGGAGGCAGGAGTATTGAAGCTGGCTGTTTACTGGTGCTTGTAACACTTGGACAGGGTAGTGAGATGCAAACACAGAAAATCTTTAATATAGAAAAATCCACAGAGCAAAGTCGGAGTACAGACAGGCAAAGAGTCGAAAAACCAGAAAATACCAAAATACAGGGAAATGGCTCAATAAAAAAACTGAGAGTGGCAATACTCGCAAGGAGGCAGAGTGAGAGTCTGGGTTACAAAGGGTGTCTGGTGAGCAGATTGTAGACAGGTGTGGTGAGCAGATTGTAGACAGGTGTGTGAGTGTGGGAAGAGTCATCTTCTCAATATTCTGGAGAAGCTGATCTCTGAATGAAGGAACAGCCAGTAGGCGTGACAGTGCTGACCCCTTGCAGTTTTGGTGTTCAAACAATTCTTTTGCATTAAATGACAATTAATAGAATGTTCATTTTCCATGATGCAGATTGTTCCAGTTTTGCACTGCAATATCAATGTCAAAATGCATTGTAATGCCACTATTAAGAAAGCTGTTTTGTTACAGTATCTAAGACTAATATATGTAAATAACCTCTGTTCTGTTTGGCTCATCTGTATTCAAAAAAACAGTACAGGCTAAAGTATTCTTTATAACTTCAGTGTGAATGGGTGGTAGTAAACTGCTGTAGGCTGAGCAGATGGGTATATTTAAATACATTGATTTCCTATATGTGGACTGCAAAGACTGTGAATGGAATGACGCATTCTGAATTAGTAATAGGAAATAAAAGTTAGTTTTCTGTGATATAGCCCCTTTTATTTTATTCTTTAAGAATGAAGCAGCACCTTCTTCACTTCCGCTGAGGTTGAACAACGCAGCTCACAAAACAGTACACTCAGTCATGTAATTTTGCTCGCTCTAACCAAACAAACATGGCTCGTGTGTGCAGCTTAAGCCTTGTCCAAAATCTCACATTTGCTAGGTGAGAGGAAGATTTCTCTGCATAGAAGCAGACATGTTGTGTGGACCCACACTGCTTTTCTGGTGGTTTGAATGCGTTGGAAATATGTGTGCCTGCAGCAGAGCTTCAGTGTGTGGCCAACTACGTAGACAAGCCTCCAGAAAACATTTTTTGTAAAATCATGACTTAAATTTTACATTTAATAAATAAGTTATGTACAATTTCTGCTTATTTTCATCTCTATTTTTGCTCTTTAAAAGTACAGACAGCTGCATCTTGCCATCTGCACCTTCTGCTTTCCATCAAATCTTACAGTTTTTTAAGATTTACAGTCTGTAGATGTACAATCTTGAGTTTTCAAAGGCCGATCCTTCAACACCTTCAACTACTGCTTGTTGTCGCATGAAATACATTTGTGGTTGTACACCAAATTAAGCATGTTAACATTAATGAACCATGCATTGCTGTTGCTTTTTACAAATTAATTTTTATAATAGGATTGCTCTTATGCTTATTGTAATTCTTTTATTGGGGTTACATTTACAGTTCTATGTGCTTGGTGAGGCTTTATTCAGTTTGTAGCCTGTATCTAGGCTTTATTTGCACACGTATACTGAAAAGGCAAGCTGCACTCCTGATGTGTGCCCTTTCAGCATGGTCATTGGCTTGTCCAGTGGATTTGTTTTATATAGGTGTTAATATATAATATTTAAGGTGTTGATATATTTTCTGCATACACAAGATACCTTTTTTGAGCTCCATTTTTCTTCACAAACATAACTGACTATTAAAAGTCATAGAGAGTTATTTAAGGTATTTATAGTTATCTATTTAAAAATTTACTTATGTAACTATTTTGCAGGCTATATTGTCTAAACATTAAAGCACATTGTCTTATTATGTTCTATTATTCATTAAATATAATTTGTGAGTAGGTTTTGCATTCTTTAAATTGTCTTTGATTACTAAGTTGTATTGGACCTGAAAAACATATCAGTCAACCCTACTAGCTACTGATATTTCCATGGATATTAAGTCAAGAAAAGATTGCAACCATTGACTAGGAGAGAGTGTTGTTCCCAGGCAGTCCCAATACATATGCCAAAAAAAAAGACAGTTTCACCACCAGATCAGAAATCACAGATTATAGAAAGAGTTTTATGAGATGAAGTTTTCATGGAATCAAGTAAAACCTAAAATGAATCAATTAACGGTCAGGATTATTGGAGATAGCATTTAAATTGTTTCAGATAGTAGGCCAATCAGTTCCTTATCAATACAGTTATGATCTCTGTTTCGAGTATGATGGACAGCAAGGGGACCACATACAGATTTTAGTAAAAGAAAATATGTTTTGGATACCAAGCCTCTTGTTTTGAACCCTTATATGGAGTGAATGAGTAGGAGGAGAACCGCCCCTTATGTTCACATGGCCTGTCTAAGGCAGAGGTACAATAAAATTGAAGTCACTGTAGACTATAAGCAATACATAAATCACTGAACTTATTTTACACTATTTTCATTCGATGTATCTGATAAACCATAGATCCCTTTTTGCACTCTAATGAGGAAATGAAAAAAACACTCCAGCTGTAAAGATCTCCAGACAGAGTAAATAAAAGTAAATAAAACATTACGGGACACAGTTTGTGCTTTGCACGTTTTGCAGAAAGAGTCGATTAAAGCAAATCTTGTAATCTACGGGAGAGAGCCAGGTTCTCTTATGCCTCCACCAAACTGAAACTGCATGCAGCACATATGACCAAAAGTGAAGATTAACAGTGGGAACACCCAGGCCACCATTGCATTTTGTCCTATGTAAGGTGGACATTTTTAATATGTCGAGGTTCATCCTTCAATATAAATTTTGAAACAAGTTTATGAAGCTTTTCCCAGTAAGTAATTAGGCAGCTTTAGTTCTACTAAAGACCTCAGCAAGAGGCTGCTACCAAGCAGGAATGGAGGTTTCAGTGGTTGGGCTTTTAATGTTTGTTACATGACAGGGAATAGACATACAATGACTAAAACAATGTTCACTCTATTTAGCAATATCTCCACTACTCTCAAGAAGCGATGGGGTCATGTAGCACTAACCAGAAGAATCCCAGAATGACGGGGCTTTGTGGGGAGTTAATGACAAAATGGGAGAGTACTTCTTCATGAAATAGACCAATTTTTGGCCTCAAAGCCATAGTGGTTTCTGTAATGGCTCCCTCTCCAAGTGAATATCCATCTAGTGCCGGTTGACATGATTCCAGTGGCACATGCAGTTTGTTGTCGAGCTGATAATTTTTTTTTTTTTTTGCCACCATTTTCCATTTTCTCTTTTAAGCTCGCTGGATCCACATGAAGGCAAAGCCTTTTGTAGCAATGAGGATCCAGATACAAACCAAACTTTATAAAAAAAAAAAGTCAGCAAAGAAAAACAGTCTGGTTCGTAATGGGTGGAGGAAATTCAATCAAAAGGTCAAAATCCAAAAACAAGCACAGACTGAAAGACAGGTATACTATCAAAAAATGAGAACCCAGTAAACAGTAATTGAAAAGCCTTAGAATTGTGAGATAAGGCTCATACAAGGCTTCGCAATGACCAATACACAATATAGACTACATCTAACAAGACTTTTGACAAAACAGGCTTTAGGTGAGCAGTTAGTTGATTAAAACTCTGGAGAAAGTGACCTCTGTAGGTGAGATGAGGAATTTCCAGACAAAGACATGACAAGTACTTAGCTTCTAGCTGGACAGCTCTTGTTTTCCCATTTCTAACTGTCTTCTCCTTCACCTTCATTTATTGTCCTTTGTAATTGTAGTTTGTGGCATTCAGATGTTCAGTGGCAAAAAATAATACGGACCTGTTTATTAGAAACCCTACCGTATATGTCTACCTTGCTTTTGTAATGTAGTTAATGCATGATAATGTCAATTTAGACAAAAAATTCTCAATTGCTGAAGTATTTAACTAAGCGATGTTATCATGATCTAAGTTACAAAGCATAAAAGAGCCTTACCCTATAGCTTTCATTTTCCCTGATGGTAATAGAACTACCATATAACCATTAACTGGTCTACCTTTGAATATTTAATCATTTATAATGATAAGTATATTTTGCACAGCATAATTAACTGTGTTAAATAACATCGAGCGGTTCTCTGTGATCATTTGGTTTGGCTGTAAACCAGAGTATTGAAATAAAAT
This sequence comes from Pygocentrus nattereri, assembly GCF_015220715.1. Taxonomy (NCBI): domain Eukaryota; kingdom Metazoa; phylum Chordata; class Actinopteri; order Characiformes; family Serrasalmidae; genus Pygocentrus; species Pygocentrus nattereri. The sequence continues at coordinate 14,015,641 of NC_051220.1, forward strand.
GGCACATTGGCACCCTTCTTTTGAACAAAGTCTTCCAGTTTATTCTCTACCAGAGAATAAACACAGATCTTGTGATGTAATTTGTTTTGCATGCATATTCCCCAGCATTCTTTGCCAGACTTAAAAGTTCACAGTATGTATAGCCTGCAATTAAGTACAGTCCTCTTTATTTTAAAAATAACAAAAGAATGGTTATTTACATAATATTGGCACTGATTTCATTTATCACAGTATATGATCATATCTGTTATCAACCCAAAGCTATATTGTAGGTCTTTTTTTGATGTCCAGTTTGTTTTAGTCAGCATCTACTGTAGCCCTTCACCAATCAGTTTTATTTATAAAATGTAGAAATTATGACTAGATCCTTGATTAGCATTTTAGATAAATGTAGCACTTATTTGTTTAGGGTTGCAAACACAGCAAAATGAATTAAACACAGATATTTTAGCACAGTAGCCCTAATCTTTCTGCTCTTCTGGAGTATAATAAACACAACATCAGATATCATTTTGAGACATCTGCCAATACCAATTCCAATATCATTTTGCACCACTAGTTGCAATTGCAGTGTTACTTGCAATACATTTAAAATGCATTGTTTCTAAAGAGATTAACAATGTAGATGCCAGGTGCACGGAGTTGAAGTCCAGATCTCGGCACCAAGATATCATATTGTTGGAGTTCTGGAGGGAAATTCGCTTTTGCTTCCTACCTGCAATGTATCTAAGCTCTTAAAGGAGGTATTCACTTTGGATAAATCTCCTGGGGTGGACTTTGCTCATCGCTCTCTGGCTCCCAGACCAAATCCTGGTGATTTACCACACCCCATCACTGGAAGGTTCCATTACTGTAAGCTCTATGTTGATATTTTTAGAAGAGCTAGACAGCAACAGCAAATTATTGTCTCAAACATGAAACTTTCGCTCTACTCAATTTTACCACCAGTTTGCAAGAGCAACTGCTGCAGTCAGTGATGTCCGCATACAGCTACGCACCACGGAAGGGGTTTGTTAAGGCATTTTTTACTGAATGAATTTGAATAGCTCACAACAATAGGCACCACAACTTTACTTATCCTGAGGGCAGTTTGTTGCCACAAGTGATTTTGTTACCTGGATGTTGATGAAGCTAACAGTTATTTGGGATGGTTGTCTTTTTAGTTTTTCATTTATATTGTCAGTGATAAGTCTCATGCTGAATAGATAGTCTGTTGTAAATTTGTAGTCACCTGTCACTGTTAGATATCGTTATTTACTGTTGTGTGTATGTACACTATATTTCCAAAAGTATTTGCTCATCTGCCACCACACACATAAGAAATTGAGTGACATCCCTTTCTTAACCCATAGGGTTTAATATGATGTCAGCCCACCCTTTGCAGCTATAACAGCTTCAACTCTTCTAGGAAGGCTTTCCACAAAACTTAACAGTGTGTTTATGGGAATTTTTGACCATTCTTCCAGAAGCGCATTGAGGTCAGACACTGATGTTGGATGAGAAGGCCTGGCTCACAGTCTCTACTCTAATTCATCCCAAAGGTGATCCATCAAGTTGTGGTCAGGCCAGTCAAGTTTTTCCACACCAAACACGCTCATCCATGTCTTTATGGACCTTGCTTTGTGCACTGGTGTGCAATCATGTTGGAACAGGAAGGGGCCATCCCCAAAGTGTTCCCACAAAGTTGGGAGCATGAAATTGTTCAAAATCTCTTGGTCTGCTGAAACTTTAAGAGTTCCTTTCACTGGAACTAAGGTACCGAGCCCAACTCTCGAAAAACAACCCCGCACCATAATTCCCCCTCCACCAAAGTTTACATTTGGCACACTGCAGTCAGACAAGTACAGTTCACCTGGCAACCGCCAAACCCAGACTCGTCCATCAGATTGCCAGATGGAGAAGTGTGATTCTCCACTCCACAGAAAACATCTCCAGTGGCGGAGTTCTTTGCACCACTGCATTCAACGCGTTGCATTGCACTTGGTGATGTAAGGCTTGGATGCAGCTGCTCGGCCATGGAAACCCATTCCATGAAGCTCTCTACGCACTGTTCTTGAGCTAATCTGAAGGTCACATGAAATTTGGAGGTCTATAGCGATTGACTCTGCAGAAAGTTGGTGACCTCTGCGCACTATGCACTTCAGCATCCACTGACCCTGCTCTGTCATTATGCGTAGCCTACCAGTTCGTGGCTGAGTTACTGTCGTTCCCAATTGCTTTCACTTTGTTATAATACCACTGAAAGTTGACTGTGGAATATTTAGTAGTAAGGAAATTTCACGACTGGACTTTTGCACAGGTGGCATCCTATCACGATATCATTCTGGAATTCACTGAGCTCCTGAGAGTGACCCATTCTTTCACAAATGTTTGTAGAAGCAGTTTGCATGCCTAGGTGTTTGGTTTTATACATCTGTGAACATGGAAGTGATTGGAACACCTGAATTCAATGTTTTGGATGGGTGAGTGAATACTTTTGGAAATATGTAGTATGTATGAAGTATGTAGGCGTAGATGTAGAGCGACATGTTCCCACAGAACATGTGAATGTATGTATATGTATGTGTACACACATTCTAGTTTTGGAACCCTCCGGTCTGTGGGTTCTACGTTCTACGAGTTTCTCATGTGTTTCCGGTCTGCTGGCACTGCTGTTTTTTTATTTTTTGGCATATTATAAGTAAATTAATGATTGATCCAAATCTACATAATGTGGATAATGGGGCTTGTGTGAGAGATTTGAGCTGAAATGTTAGTTTGAACAGCCTGGCCAAGCATTCCAAATAATTTGGTCACTTAAAACATTTGAATGCTGACATAGTTGTTTTACAAGAAATGGTCATTTCAGACAAAAATTCTCCTGGTTGGTGACATTTTTCATTCAATATTTAATTTTTTTTAAACCAGGAGAGTAGCCATTTTACTTAAGAGATATCCAGTTTTGTCCCTGATAACATTATTATACAGTAGGGAAAAAAGAATTTAGTCAGTCACCAATTGTGCAAGTTCTCCCACTTAAAAAGATGAGAGAGGCCTGTAATTGACATCATAGGTAGACCTCAACTATGAGAGACAAAATGAGGAAAAAAAATTCAGCAAATCACATTGTCTGATTTTTAAAGAATTTATTTGCAAATAATGGTGGAAAATAAGTATTTGGTCACCTACAAACAAGCAAGATTTCTGGCTGTCACAGACCTGTAACTTCTTCTTTAAGAGGCTTCTTTGTCCTCCACTCATTACCTGTATTATGTACTTCCTATGGAGTGTAAAGATGTTTTATAACAGTTCATTGATTTCATTGAAATGCTTCTACTGTATAGCACTTTGAGATTTGTTTAAAATGTAAAGTGCGTTACAAATAAAATTCATTATTATTATTATTATTATTATTATTATTAATGGCACCTGTTTGATCTTGTTATCTGTATAAAAGACACCTGCCCACAATCTCAAACAGTCACACTCCAAACTCCACTATGGTAAAGAGCTGTTGAAGGACACCAGAAACAAGATTGTAGACTTGCACCAGGCTGGGAAGACTGAATCTGCAATAAGCAAACAGCTTGGTGTGAAGGAATCTACTGTGGGAGCAATAATCAGAAAATGGAAGACCTACAAGACCACTGCTAATCTCCATCGATCAGGGGCTCCACACAAGATCTCAGCCTGTGGGGTCAAAATGATCACAAGAACGGTGAGCAGAAATCCCAGAACCACACGGGGGGACCTAGTGAATGACCTGCAGAAAGCTGGGACTAACGTTACAAAGGCTACTGTCAGTAACACACTACGCCGCCAGGGACTCAGATCTTGCAGTGCCAGACGGGCACTTCAAACTTCAGACGAGCGTGTCTGAAGTTTGCTAGAGAGCATTTGGATGTTCCGGAAGAGTATTGGAAGAATGTCATATGGTCAGATGAAACCAAAGTAGAACTGATTGGTACAAACACAACTCGTCGTGTTTGGAGGAGAGTGAATGCTAAGTTGCATCCAAAGAACACCATACCAACTGTGTAGCATGGGGGTGGCAACATCATGCTTTGGGGATGTTTCTCTACAAAGGGACCAGGACGACTGAAAGAATGAATGGGGCCATGAATTGTGAGATTTTGAGTGCAAACTTCCTTCCATCAGCAAGGGCATTGAAGATGAAACGTGGCTGGGTCTTTCAGCATGACAATGATTCCAAGCACACTGCCAGGGCAACAAAGGAGTGGCTTTGTAAGAAGCATTTCAAGGTCCTGGAGTGGCCTAGCCAGTCTCCAGATCTCAACCCCATAGAAAACCTTTGGAGGGAGTTGAAAGTCCGTGTTGCCCGCCGACAGCCCCAAAACATCACTGCTGTACATGGTGGAATGGGCCAACATACCAGCAGCGGTGTGTGCCAACCTTGTAAAGACTTACAGAAAACGTTTGACCTCTGTCATTGCCAACAAAGAATATATAACAATGTATTGAGATGAACTTTTGTTATTGACCAAATACTTATTTTCCACCATTATTTGCAAATAAATTCTTTAAAAATCAGATAAAATTTTTTTCCTCATTTTGTCTCATAGTTGAGGTCTACCTATGATGTCAATTACAGGCCTCTCTCATCTTTTTAAGTGGGAGAACTTGCACAATTGGTGACTGACTAAATACTTTTATGCCCGCAAATACAAAATTTTCAAATTGCCTTGTTTCAGCTCCCTGTACATTCAGCTCATTACAGTTGTCAGACAATAGATTTCATATTTTATTTACATTCTCTGTTGATAATTTTATTGCTATTAGTAAGAATGATACTACTTCTCTTTTATGGGAATCTCTCTAAGCTTACATAAATAGTCAAATTGTTTCTTACACAGCACATTTAAACGTATTACATAAACTTAAGCTGCAAGATCTGCTTATTACTACAAATAACTGTTGTTGTGTACACATAATAACTACTTGGGCATGATTTGTAGATCTGCTATCTATTAATGCAGCTTTGATCTCTTTTTTTACTCTAGACTCTGCTCTAGACTCTGCCATTCCACGTCAGATGATACTGAATTGTCTGTTTTTTGAAGACCTAGGGTTTCCTTCTATGAGTTGTATGGTTACAAATGATCTGATTTCGCCCTTAGATTTGTAGGAGTTTATTGTTTCTATTAATGCCATGCAAACCCATAAGGCACCTGGTCTGGATGGATTTCCGTTTTTTGTTTTGTTTTGTTTTGTTGTCATGCCTTTGACTGTCTCTGACGAAAGACGGGACTCAATCTCCCAGAATGCTCTGGGAGATCACATGATCGAGCAAGGAGACTCCCCCAGAATTCTACACAGGATCACATGATGCCACAGCAGTCCTATCAGAGATCGCAATCCCCAGACTATTGACGGTTCGCACCTGTGCCTAGTTACAATGATGAGGCACTAGAATGTATTTAAACTGAACTTTCTAACGTTGCAGAGTATTGTATCTAGGCAATCACTGAGTGTTCGACTTCTGTTTTGTTTGCCTTTTCCGTGTATCGACCTGTTTTGTGCATTTCCCGATTTAGATTTCTGCCTGACCCTTTTGTATTCTCCGTTCTTGGATCTGACCTATGTTTGACTATTTTTGCCTGGACTCCAACTTCGATTTGTGATTTGCCCTTTCTGGATATTAAAACCTACTATCTTCTTATCTGCAAGCGTCTGGTACTCTGTCGCCTCGTCACATTTTATTTTTATTTTTTTTTTTTAATTAACAATTGGCTCCTCTTCTTTCAAGTAGTTTACAATGAGTCCCTGTCGTTTCCATCTATTTTTCTTGTCACACAGGACCAGGTAGAGATGACCTCTGTCTCCTTTACTGTTTACTCCATTACTTGCTATCAAACCTCTATCAATGACTTTGAGATCCAGTGAGCTCTCTTCCTCAGATCTTGTTGCTAGATTTGGCTCGTTTACAGGTTAAAAAGTGAGCTTACAGAAAAGCGAGTGTTTCCCACTGAACTCACTTGCAATAACACTTAATTAAATTCACTCCAACTCACTTAAAATATTTATGTATTCATGTATTTCATACTTTACCCTCTCTCTTTCACATAATTTTTTCTTGTTTATTAATAAACTGGACCTCCAAAAATGTATCTTTTCCTGTTGATCACTAGAATAAATGCTAATGCCCCTCCCTCTTTTTTCCCCTCAAAGTGTATTGTTTTACTGTTTTTGTTATCATTGATCTAGATATTTATGATGCTGTCATTTTTATTGATGAAGTATCTCTTTGTTTGTGTGTATGTGGGTGTTGTGCCTGTGGTTATGGGGTGGATGTAAATACAAACCTAAGGACTTGTGTGGATTGGGCTATTGTATTTCTTCATAGTCTTGTCCGTTGTTCATTGTCTTGTTTTTGTTCGCTTATTTTGATGTACCCGAGACCTAGAAGGATGAGTGCCTTAAAAATGTCTGTGGGTGTGTTTCCTTAAAAATGCATTGTTAAGTATGACATTGGGTTGGATTAAATTGATACTATGATTGAGCAAAACACCCAAAATTGGTCAAGGCAGACAAACCATACAGTAAAAAACATTGGGATTCTTTAGATAGCTCTTTTGGATATTGCAGGCTTGCATCATGTTGCAAAAGCCAGTATCACGATAAAGATTAACAAGTAGTGTATCCCCAGTCTAAACTTTAGTGCATGAATATAAACTGGCTAATATGAAACATTGCATTCTACTTCACTTTGCAAAGCTGAAAGAGACTTTTCTGGTATACTTGGAGAGAAGCTTTTTCCATGCTTACTGTATCACTGGTCGTGGCCTAGTCTTACTATTCTCCTGAAGTAAAAAAAACAAACAAAAAAAAAGACTTTCTTTCCCAATTTGATGTGTAAACTAAGAAAGAGAGGGAGGGATAAAGAGGAGAGGCCAAGAGAAGTGAGGGAGAGAGTGAGGTCAAGTGAAATGAAAACTTCATGAAGTTCCAAAAAAAGCCTTTGGTTGCTTTCTTTGCACCTTACTTGGGCTTTGATGCCCAAAGACAGTGGCCAAGGCCTGCATGAGCTGCTGGTTACCTGGAGACCTACAGACCTGCATGTGTGCAGTTGTAGAGAGCCACTACACTCATCTGAAAGACTAAGCTAAGATGTTGAAGTTCCTTGATGCTGCCTCAGCCTGTCAGATGGGTTTCATCAAAGTTACATGGCATAGTGGGACACAGAAGATTCTAAAACATGCTGGGATAAAGAGGGCATAAATAGGGCGCTGAAGATGACCTGTATAAGTGTGTGGGTTTGTGTGTACATGATGAAGGCATCCTGTAAGCATATCTATTTGTGGTGACTTATGTGCTATATGTTCACACACACTGAAAAGAGCATGTTAAAGTTTGTGCCTCTTTGTGGTGACTTGTAGATAATATATATAAATTTATCAGTTATCAGTTTGGTCCATCTTGTCCACTGACCAAATATTGTTTTGGTGGTGGACCATTCTTAGCACCTCAGTGACACCAACATGTACTGGTACTGGTACAATTCTTTCAGGCATTGCAGAGTTTCTGTGTTTTTGTTTTTTTTAACACCTCATACCTAACCAACAACTGACCAAGTTGTACTGTGGTCAGAAACCGACCACTGATGAAGGGCTAGGTTAACAAATATTGTGCACAAAAAAGTTTTGCTATAGGCTATAATTGTACACAATGTACACAATGTGCCAGAAAGGTATTCATGTCTACTAATGTAAGTGTACACAGCATTTCAAACCCCCAGCAAAGCTACACCACATGGCCTACTATGTTTCTGTCAGTGTGCTAATAAAAATAATGGATCCATACAGCCTCTAACAGAGTTCTTGTGCTGGTTTTAACACAAGTCAGAGTGAGCACTGTTAGACAACATTGATTTGATGCTTACACAGCTCTGTTTTAATAGTTTTGAGATGAGGGTTAGGTAAATGTGAGTGCTTAAAATGGGCAACTTTCCATCTGCCAATTGCAGTTATGTTTGAGGTGCTGCGCTGGGAGAACACACAGTCATTCACGTAGAGCTGTAACATGTGGTCCATACGTAGCAAGCCCAGGACCCCGCATTCCATGATAGCCTTCTCAGTGTTGCATGCGTTGTTGCACAGTAAAACATGAAGGTTCTCTGTAGAAATTTTTCATGTTTTGAATATTATTTCAAAGGCCACAGAGAGTGCAAAGCTAATGTGTGATCCAGAGCATTCTTAAGCATGAAAAAGTGCCTTCTGTAATTCAAAATGTTCGTCTGTCCAGTGCGAGGTTAAACTGACTCACATAAGATGTCCAAATGTCTGTGGTAAGGCTAATACATGACACATTACTGTCAGTAAGCTTGTGAATATGAGTCGCTACCATGTTGTGTAGCTCTGGTAGGGCCACATAAGAAAAATAACGACTATGTATAGTATGTGGCTCAAGACGTTGAAACTCAACATCCTCCACAAAAGAGAATGACTGGTCACCCACAGCGATAAATTGCATCACTTTTGCTATAATATTTTTTGGGTTGATGTGAAATTTTGTTGATTTCTGAAGAAGCAGCTGGCTAAGTTGTTGCAGATTTTGCTTGTGTGTGCCTGAACGTTAATAGTGCTCTTCCAGTATACAATAAAAACTTCATCAAATATCGGTTGGAAATATGGCCAAATCTAAGCATTAGCAAGATGCTGATGAATTGTGATAAAAAGCAATTATATGTGGATGCAGATGTTTCTGATATCATTGCACATCCCTAGCCTTGATGCACAAGTAGAGGGAGGCTAACACATGCAACAACAGAATAGTGAATAACTGTATACCTACAAAGTGCACATATATGGTAAGATGATAAAAAAGATTAGTTTTTCTGTTGTCGTCTTTTACAGTTTCAAAACAAATGGACAAAGCAAAAGGGCCTGAAGAAAAAAAAATGGGCAGTCTGTGTGGTCAGTACTTAGTAACAGCCCCCTTTCACAGCTTGTAAATACTTTTGGTAGCCAGTTAAGAATCTTTCTTGTATCTTGTTTGGGGGATTTTCACTTTTTTTCTTGCAAAACACATATACTTCTGTAAGATTCTGGTTGCATGCACTGTTCTTTTGAGGTCTGTTCATAGATTTTCAAAGATTATTAAATATTTTAACTTCATCAATCAACAAGACTTGTTTCCAAAATGCATGAGGCTTGTTTAGATCCTTTGCATATATCTGATGCTGAATTTTGCAGTGATGACACAGGAAAGGTTTTCTTCTGATGAGTCTACCATGAAGGGTTGTATTTCTGCATAGAACAGTGCACCATCACTCCAAAGTCTGCTAAGCCTTCCTGAAAGTCTTTTGAAATCCAACTGCGGTTTAGATTTTCCTTTTTAGTAAGTCTATGAGTGATTCTATCCAAGTTTTCTTTTCTTTCCTGTTCCTGTTAACTGCTATTTCTTAATATGAAGGGAGGAGGAACCAACTACCTGAAAATGCTTTGCTATTTTCTTATAGCCTTCGCCTGCTTTGTGGGCATCGTTTTTTTAAGAGTCCTAGGCAGATGCTTAGATGAGCCCATGACTGCTGGTTGTTGGGAGTAATAATTAAGCTGAAATTTGCATCACCTGGCCCTTCCTAACATTGACTGTGAACAATCTGTAGCCCTAACAAGTTAATCATAAAAGTGATCTGAGAGCTCAGATCTCTTCGAGCGCCCAAACTTTTGCATGGTGCTCCTCACAGACTGTTACCAGTAACAGAAATTTTGGCCAGGAGTGCCCTAATATTTGCATGCCACACACAATGTAGGTGTATGTCATGTACACATGCACAGATGCTTGCACTCACCCAGGCCAAATCTAATGTATGTGGACACCAGTGCTGGCAGTATTAGTAGGCTCAGTATGCCTTGGTCCACTCAAAATGACTGCTTAGATTTATTTTCATTATAAAAGTCCTGAATGCATACACTAATATTCCAATATATTCCAAGTTACATTTTTGACATTGGTCATTTAAAATCCCATTTTAACTAATAACTCTGAGACATTTGCTAAGCATTAATCTCTGAGGCACCAGCACACTCCAAACTATATCACTGATTCTTTCATTTTTATTGTATACCGGTGGTACTGTCAGATAAGTATAGAGAGGGCTGTTTAAGGACTAGAAGCATATGAGCAGGTTTTCTCCTACTGCACTGTTTAAACAATGCTTACCAAACATCTCAGTTCTGATTATAATGTACTTTGTTTGTTGAAACCTATGTATATCCTGTCTGCCCACAGGTATGAATTTCAAGATTCGCCTTACCTGCAGTTTTGTCCTGCCCAGTCCTGGGGTGCCAGTACACGGGTGTTATTTTACCTCAGTTCTGTGTGCACATATGTTGCACCTGCGTCATGGAATATTTTGGGTCGCATCTTCTCACATATTGCTGCTGTCAGAAAGAAACCTTGTACCTCCAAAATGATAATTTGAATGCTCTGTGCACTTGTTTGATTCTTGCTAATTTCCTGACCATTTATTTGCTGTTGAGACCATTAAATGCTTAATATTTAGCAGTTTTGGGTTTGGTTTGGGACCAAATACCAATTCACAGAAGTGTGTGTTTGTGTACAGATTTATACATTTGTACATGTCTGTGTATGTGCTATATGCTATGTGTACACACACATTTTCCAGGCCTCTCTGGCAACATTCCAACATCCACATGGCCTGATAACAGGATAATGAAGCCCGGACACTGGGCTTTTTTCCAGCCTGCACTAGTGGCCCTTCCAAAAGCTGATCCCTGAACAAAGCCTCCCTACCCTCCATTGAAGCTCTAAGATTACATCCTCCTGGTCACCCTACTATTTTGTTCCTTTTTTGTTGTTGTTGTTTGTCTTAAACAGTCAGCTGCCCCATCCCCTCGCTGTCAGCAGTCAGTGTCCTGCTTTGTGTGCTATACGTCATTCTGGGCAGCTTTGCTAAGAAAAGACCCTTTGGTTAATGTGAGACACTCCATTGAAACTCTAAGACAGGACGATGAGGTACCAGCCTTTGGCTTGAACTCGCACCCTATGGCTCCATTGTCGTTCTGAGGCGGCCAGCTGGGGGACCTTAGTGACTCCCAATGTAGCAGCAGTGAGGAGTTGGTGGGGTCCTAAGGGTTTGAGGCTGTGCAGGGTTCTGTGTGTGGTGCCCCCCTGTCTTAACAATGCCATCTTCACTCATTGTTGCCCTGGGAACAAAGAGAGCTAAGAGTCAGATGAGGCTAGAGAGAGAGAGCATGAGAAAGACAAAGTGACTCAGTGTTTAGAAGAGTAGCTACTGTCCGTTCTTTTGCTGTAGTATATAAATGGCTGTAAAATGATTGAAATAATTATTGAGTTTGATCACATTATTTTGCACACTGTAAAATATGATGCCAAAAATAATTGCAACAGGTTGACTTAAATTTTTTTTTTGAAAAGTGAGTCAGTAAATAAAAAATATTCTTTTCCTGTTCTTGTTCTATTAGCTAGTTAGGTAGTGCTAATGTTAAATCACATTCCTACCTCATGTTATGAGCTGAGCTGTAACATTTTCTATTTTGAAATGCATGTTCTCTTGCATCGTTAATGGAGTTGGAACAGAGAAGCAAGTAACTACAACCCCAATTCCAATGAAGTTGGGACATTGTGTAAAACATAAATAAAAACAGAATACGATGATTTGCAAATCCTTTTCAACCTACATTCAGTTGAATACACTACAAAGACAAGATATTTAATGTTCAAACGGATAAACTTTGTTGTTTTTTGCAAATTTGCAAACAAGTTTATGTACGTTTACAAAAAAAAAAAAGACCACACTGATCACATTTTTAAACTGATGACCCTCATTTAAACATGTTTACCTGCTGCTTATTTACTGTTTCAGTTTATTTGGGTCTTCTAGTCACAGGTGAACGCATGAGGTCATGTGAGTTTGCATGAGTTCAGTGAGTTCTGTTTGGTTCAGTGTTGAATAGTTTGTAATCCCTAATTGTTTAGTGTGTAATCACCCAATATTTCAATTGTTTCAGTTGTTTATGTATGTTTATGTTTGTGATGTTTGTTTATTCAATGTTGGGTGTTCCTTTTAGGTTTGGATAATGTATGATGTATTGTGCTCATAAAAATGGACAAAAGTGCAATGTATAGACTAAAACAGTAGACACATCTTAAGGATTGAATTTTGGAAGTCTGTTTGGTGTGGAATAAGCTTCTGTTACTTGTTAGCTACATTATCCCCCAGCTAAAAAAATAAAATAAATAAATAAAATGAGACATCAAATATCTTGGCTCATCAAACACATTTGATGTTTTTGATTTTCAACAGGAAATTGCGTAATTTTGTTTTTCTTTCCCCAAACTGTTCCATCAATTGTGGTTCTTTTATTTATTAAGTGCAGGGGAGGAAAGTCTGTCTAACTCCAAGGGGCATTCAGTCAGCGATTACTGATTTGTAATGACATAGAAACAAGTCTGTGTCAATAGATATTTAGAAGGTAGCGAAGAAAAGGATAACCAGTTCTCAGAGTTATTTTGGTATGTATGTGCATGTGGGTATTTAGTGGACTTCAGGTGGCAAAATCCAGCACAAATGAAGGGACTCTTTGTTGCTCAGCAGCGTATCACAACATCTAAAAGTTGTCTGTCACGAATGTCACGAATGTTTTAAATATTTACTCTCTTCATGCTTAGATGCTGCTCTGCTCGCCCTCCATTTTGTGGCTGAATACAGCATTTTGTTCTCATCTGCCTAGGCCAGATCACTGAGATCAGGTTTGCTCTTGTTTTCCCCATTTACTTCAGTTTAAAATCATGTTTTTTATGTGATTTTTGGCAACAGCTGTCCGATCAAGGGGAGAATGACACATGCTAGTTTACCCTTTGGCATGACCTTCATAACTCTTTCCTGCATACACAAGCGCTCACATTGCCTGTGGTCATGCTGGAGCGAAGTTCATCTGTCACATTGCTTCATAAGGACAGTAAGGGGTCAAGGCTGAGTCAGGGCCTTTTTCACAGCCCAGCCTCAATCAGTCAAGCAAACATAAAACACATCCGATGCCCTGTCAGCCGCTGCTGCATTGCAGTTCTGTGGCCTGAGGACTGCTTATGGTAACAGCCTCTGAAAACTGAGTACAAAAGAAAATACAGCAAGTGAACAAAGAAAAATGGCAAAAAGTCACTAATGTGTGGAGCAAAACTTTTTAATGAGCTGAGTTTAAGGCTCTGCCATTACCTTTGTTACCTTTTAGTTAACTTTATTGATCACTAGGAACATTACAATATCTTGAATGCCTTGATTTTTCAAACATGCTAACATTAGTTGCGCTATATAATAATTCCTCCTGTGGAATTGAATCCATTAACTGCTTTAAACAGACCTTTTTGCACTTGTGATATATGATATGTGGATACCTTCTGTTGAAACGTTCATTATGTTCATTTAACATCATATTTCATTGTAAAATTTAGTTCTGTGCAGAAGTCAGGGATCGCTTATTTAATTTCTAGTGAGTGTCGGGGGAAAAAAGCAACAAAATTAACAGAAAATTACAGAGAAGAATTAACAATTAAGCATAAATCAGTTTTTTCAGTGTTTAGTATATCCACCCATTTGTTACACGTTCTTTTCTTTTTGAGAAACTTGCTTTCAGTTGCAGTTACAGAAATCTGCAAGAATATTTGTCCACACCTTCAAAGTTCAGTTCAGTTGATTTACATTTTTTGCTTGTAATGATCCAGGTAATCCTAAACCTATTCAAGATGTTATGGTCTGGAGTGGCCTGTTTTTTGTTCTTAGAACAAAAGCAGGTTCTATGGCTACATTTACACAGCAGGTAAAAGTGGCCCTAATCTGATTTTTTTCTCACTATGTGACACAGATGTGTTGTCTGTGTGGCAGTGTGAACAGCAAAAAACGCATTGAATCTGACATTTTTAATTCCAATTTGAGACACTTTCATATGAAGGTGTTGAAATAAAATACATATCTGATCTGCGGCTTTTACATCAGTCCAACTCCACATTTGTCATAATTTCACGCTGCTGAGGCTCAAACATTTAGGCTCATGTTTCTGTACCAAAAAATTAGAAGAGACTCATTACAACTGCTCCATGTTTAAAGAGGTTTCAAATGAAATGGTTGGAGGATGCAGAGGCTACAGTGTCTTACAGTGTAAGTTTAGAGAATCCAAGGAGATGAACCAAAAAAGTTGCCGTGGCCAAATAATGTGCCAATTTTTACGGCGAACTAGAACGCATTCTGTGTGATGAGCCCAGCTGTCAACCATTGAAACTTTATAATCACTCCTGTGATGCTGGCAAAGACGAAACTGAAAGCTCCGGGAGCGACAGGCATTCCCTGATCATCATGACCTCTGGATGAGCCACGTGAAGCATTGTTCTTTTGCGCATACGTGTGTGTTTAGACTGATGTCGCAAACAGGTCATTTACAAAATAATGTGAACAGCCAAACAAAAAACACTGAATTTGCTAGTAAAGTCAGATTTGGGCCACTTTTATCTGCTGTGTAAACGTAGCCTATGATTTCTTTTTTGTCTGTTTTCTTTTCTCAGCAACGGCATCTTGACCCATTTTTTTCCACTTATTTTTCTTTGAGTTTCTTGTTCCTTATGGAAGTGAATTATTTTATATCTGAACCTAGTAAATAATGACTTGTAGTTAATGTCTGTTTTGACTGGAAATTTAAAAAAATAAGGTTGGTCTCTTTCGCACATGCAGTATCTCAGAAAAGTGAGTACACTCCTCACATTTCTGCAAAAATTTTATTATATCTTTTTATGGGACAACACTATAGAAATTAAACTTGGATATAACTTAAAGTAGTCAGTGTACAGCTTGTATAACAGTATAGGTTTACTCTCCTCTGAAAATAACTCAACAAACAGCCATTAATGTCTAAATATCTGGCAACACAAGTGAATAAGTGGCAACACCTCACACTGAACATGTCCAAATTGTGCTCAAAGTGTCAATATTTTGCCAACATTGTATTGCCAAAAGTATTTGCTCATTTGCCACAACGCAGTCAGACAAGTACCGTTCTCCCGGCAACCACGAAAACCAGACTCGTCCATCAGATTGCCAGATGGAGAAGCGTGATTTGTCACTCCAGAGAACACGTCTTCACTGCTCTAGAGTCTAATGGTGGCGTGCTTTACACCACTGCATTCAACGCTTTGCATTGCGCTTGGTGATGTGAGGCTTGGATGCAGCTGTTCGGCCATAGAAACCCATTCCATGAAGCTCTCTACGCTGTTCTTGAGCTGATCTGAAGGCCACATGAAGTTTGGATGTCTGTAGCGATTGACTCTGCAGAAAGTTGGTGACCTCTGTGCAGCATCCGCTCTGTCATTTTACGTGCCCAACCACTTCGTGGCTGAGTTGATGTCAGTCCCAATCGCTTCCACTTTGTTATAATACCACTGACGGTTGACTGTGAAATATTTAGTAGCAAGGAAATTTCACAACTGGACCTGTTGCACAGGTGGCGTCCGATCACGGTACCATGCTGGAATTCACTGAGCTTCTGAGAGCAGCCCATTCTTTCACAAATGTTTGTAGAAGCAGTCTGCATGCCTAGGTGCTTGGTTTTATACACCTGTGGCACTGGAAGTGATTGGAACACCAGAATTCAGTGTTTTGGATGGGTGAGTGAATACTTTTGGAAGTATAGCATATCTGCACATCTCATATGCATATATCAAATCAAATCATCAATCAAATCAAATTTATTTGTATAGCGCTTTTTACAACGGATGTTGTCACAAAGCAGCTTCACAGAATTCCAGAAAAGACAAAGTTTTAACAAGAATGTAAAAAAATGTAAAAGCTTAAAAACTTATATCCTCAGCTTCTTTTACATGGTCTGTTTCTGTTACTCTTTACTACATATTCTATTGACTGTATTCTATATGACTTTTTCCTTAGCTCATTACTTGTTGATAGTCTATATGCTGTCTGGTCTGTTTAGTATGTTACATGTCATACATTTGTGCACTCACCAAGACAAATTCCTAGTATGGAAAAAAAAGTATTGTGACACCTGCACATTACAACTACAGAAGCTTTTATGTCATCCCATTTTAAATCCATAGGCATAATTATGGAATTGGTCCCTTCTATAAACAGCTTCCACTCTTCTGTGAATCTTTCTACAAGATTTTGAAGTATGTCTGTGGAAATCTTTGCCCATTCATCCAGAAGCGCAATCATGAAGTCAGACACTGATATTGGACAACAGGGCCTGGCAAAACATGTTTGATGGAGTGGAGGTCAAGGCTCTGTGCAGGCCAGGCTACAGACTTCACAGTTGCCACAATGCAGTCAGGCAGGTAATGTTCTCTTGACATTTGCCAAACCCAGACTCATCCATCAGACTGCCAAATAGAGTAGCGTGTTTCCACTGCTCCAGAGTCCAATGGCAGCATGCTTTTCAACTCCATCCGATGCTTGACATTGTGCTTTTTGATCTTAGGCTTGTGTGTAGCTGCTCGCCCCTGGAAACCCATGTCGTGAAGCTCCTGTAGTGTATTTTGGTAATGTTACTTTCAGAGGCAGTTTGGAACTCTGAAAGATTCAACAGAGGATATGCACTGTGTGCTTCAGCACTTGGCAGGCCTACTCTATGACTTTACGTAGTCAACCTCTTTGTGACTAAGCTGTTGTTGCTCCTAGATGCTTCCATTTAACAGTAATAGCTTTTACAGTTGATATGGGTTGGATCAAGCAAGACAGAGATTTGCCAAACTGACTTGTGGCAGAGGTGGCATCCTATGACAGTGCCATGAGCTCATCAGTATGATCCATTCTCTCAGCATTTGTCTATTGAGATTGCAAAGCTATGTGCTTAATTTTATCTACCTTTAGCAATGAGGACAGCTGCGATAGGCTCCAGCACCCCCCATGACCCTGAGGAAGAAGCAGCTTAGAGGATGGATGTTAGCAATGAGTATGGATGAAACACCTGACAACACAGTAATTAGAAGGGGTGTCTCAATGCTTTTGTCCATATAGTGTGTGTGTGTGTGTGTGTGTGTGTGTGTGTGTGTGTGTGTGTGTGTGTTTTTATATATATATTTTTGTGTGTGTGTTATTTATGTGTGTGTGTGTGTGTGTGTGTGTGTATGTATATATATATATATATATATATATATATATATATATATATATATATATATATATATGTATATATTTATTCTGACTCAAAAAGGCATGCCCTCTCCTCCCTCTCTCTCTTTCTCCCCCTCTCTCTGACTCTCTCTCTCTTTCTCTTCTATTCCTCCCTACCTCCCATTAACACACACTCACAACTCAGCACCAGATTGTCTTAACAGGTGTTCTCTGCTTAATGTGACACTTATCGAATATAAAAACTGATGACAGAAGAGAAAAGGCAATGCTTGTCCTCTTAATCACCCTTCTACGTCTTTCAATTCGACCTACTCTTTTTGCTAATGGTGTTTTTGTAATATACAGAGACACACATGCACATAAGACCCCACGGTACGTATACTAGCGGGTTTGACCTTGTTCAGGTGATACGCAGTGGACAGGCTATCGTTCGCACCCTTTTTGTTCATAATCACACATATACATGCACAATAATAGGATATCAGGTGTAAGATGCTTTTTAACACTATAAGCCTTATCTTAGCAAAGTGCCACATGCCAAGGACATAACACAGAGAGCCTGATGCAAAAAGCATTCTGCGCAAACTGTGCAAACTGCAAGCCTAAATGTGCAGGCCACGTGTTCATGCAAAATTCTATTCCCTTCATTCATACATTTGTATTTGAGGAAGGGCTGCCCACAATTGGGTGGAGATAATGTACCCTTGCCTGGCTATATATTCTGCTTGATTTACTTATATTTGCACAATTAGAGGCAGCCATTTATGCATTGATTTTCCACCATTTTTTATACCTAGGCGTTCTTTT
The DNA here is from genome assembly GCF_015220715.1 of Pygocentrus nattereri. Classification (NCBI taxonomy): domain Eukaryota; kingdom Metazoa; phylum Chordata; class Actinopteri; order Characiformes; family Serrasalmidae; genus Pygocentrus; species Pygocentrus nattereri. Next base: position 14,033,564 of record NC_051220.1, read on the forward strand.
GCTTTAGGGCCTTTTTTTCTTTCATTTTGAGCTCCACTATTTAACTGCCTCTTTCAAACTCTGTGCCTCACAAGCAAACAGGTAGTGAGCAGGGCTTGACAAATTATAATGCAAATTATAAGTGCGTAGCTATGTGAATTTTCCGTTAATGACATATATGTACTCAGTACAACAGCACTACTGAGTTTATCATGTGTGATCAATGTTCAGTTCAGTTATCCCTAGAAAGAGGTTAGTAATGCTGAGATTAAGAACTGGCTCGTCACAATGTATTATCAGTCTACTGAGTTTTTTCAGAGTTTGTAAAGAAGCCGTTTTTTGAGTGTTTCTGTGGAGTACAGTGTGGAAAATAACTATTCAACATCAACTTTTTTTATTAAAAATATATTTCCAATGAGCTCGTCACAGAAAAAGTACACCAGACATTGGTATTAACTCAATAAATCCACACCACTGATGAATTTAGCCAGGTAACAAGAAAGTTAACTTGAACATTGTGAGACCATTGTAAGGCTTTCCCACCAAGTATTGAATTTATTTTTGTTAATGTGTACAGTACTTTTTCCTTTGTCATTCCACTTTATTATGTTTTTTTATTGGAATGTTATAGTTTCTTTAGTTATATTGTTGTATTGAGTTAATACATATTTCTGTTCTGTATTTCACAAGAAGGACCTCAGGCACATGGTTGAGACGCTATGGTCAGTACCAGTGATGGGGATATCTCTCTTTCACTATGTGTTAGGGGTGTAACAGACTCAGTTCATAGTTTGATTTACCGCCTTCACCATGTTCAGTATTTTCAGCAATTTCTGTATTCTCATGACCTTACCTAATATCTTAGTGGTGGCATGTTCAGAGATTTTGGCTTTATCCCCTTTACTCTACCCTCAGAATAGTTATGTGCTTGTCCATGTTCAGCATAGTTGAAATGTATTGTCATATGGACTTGGAGCTTTTTGTTTGCTCCCTAGTTTTCTACTTCTCTGAAAGAAGAACAATGCTGCCTTTATTGTTGGATGCCCTGCAAATGTTTTTTAGCAAGTGTACACCTAGAATCAGAACAGAATTCAGATTGCTAAGGGCATCTTGTTGATTTGTTTCATCAGATAAACAATAGGTATATGTGTATTATATATGTCAGAATTCTTCAAATTGTTCATCATGCTATTAAACATATTAAAAGAAGAGTGGATTCAAAGGTGGAAATAGCTCTTTTTTCTTGTCATGAAAGCATAACAACATAAATATAGATTACATGACATTATTAGTTGTTACATTGTTACAGCATGTTACAGCATGCAGTTTGAGACTTGACTTTTTCTTTTTAAAGGACTTCTTATTGGATAACTTCAAAGGTCACATTTCTGGATAGTGGACAATTTTTGAAAGAGTAGTAGTAGTGAATACCATAACAAAAGCATTTCCATGCTCCAACATGTCAGGGTGTTTGCACTGTGAAAGCATATGGCCTTCCAACTCCAAGTGCACAGCGAAGTCTCAGAGGCATCATTTTTTTAATGCTGCTGTATAAAAGACCACAGCAAAGTGTAGAGTAGGTGAAGGTGAGAGCATGCATTAAGCATACCACACAGAGCTCACGTGCTAGTAGCTAACCAGACCTTACCCTTTATCTTCAAACTCAGCCTGGCCTTGAATACCAACTGGCACTGTGTCATTAGCTTTGTGGCTAAAGATCACACTTGAGCTGAGCTTCCTGCCCTACTTAACCCAGTTAAGCCCTCCAGTCCTTGCTGCATTAGTTATACACACAACATTTGCTTAGTTCTCTGTCTCCTTGAAAAAGAAAAGGAACAACTAAATCAGGCCTGTAGGGTAAAACCACTGAACACAAACTAATTCTGATGAACCTCTGACTAATTCATAGCTTCTATGAATGTACATAAACACCCTGGATGTCTCACTTCTAAGAATAGGGCAGTTTGCTTTGAATATACTGCTAGCCCTAGTCATTGAGCCTTAATCGTTCCCATAATGCCTACGCTGCTGAACAGAAATATTATTACTAGTGTGTCTAGCAGGTTGGCTACATAAACCTGATGGATGTTTGTCAGAACTGGCCAGGAAAAAATGATTTCATCACCAGCAGTAACAAAAGCATGGTGTAATTATATATTAATGTGTATACTAGTTTCCAACCAAGCTTGTCTGGCTTCACACACATATGAGTGACATCCCATTCTTAATTCATAGGGTTTAATATGATGCTGGGCCACCCTTTGTAGCTATAACAGCTTCAGCTCTTCTGGGAAGGCTGAGAGGTCAGACGCTGATGTTAGCAAAGAAGGCCTGGCTCGCAGTCTCCACTCTAATTCATCCCAAAGGTGTTCTATCGTGTTGAGGTCAGGACTCTGTACAGGCCAGTGAATTCACTCATCATCCAAATCATGGAATTCAGGTGTTCCAATCACTTCCATGGCCAGGTGTATAAAACCAAGCACCTAGGCATGAAGACTGCTTCTACAAACATTTGTGAAAGAATGGGTTGTTCTCAGGAGCTCAGTGAATTCCAGCATGGTACCATGATAGGATGCCACCTGTACAAGTCCAGTCGTGACATTTCCTCGCCACCACTGGACACTACAGCAGTGGAGAAGTATTCTCGGGAGTGACAAATCATACTTCTCCCTCTGGCAGTCTGATGGATGACTCTGGTTTTGTTGGTTGCCAGGAGAACGGTACTTGTCTAACTGCATTGTGCCAAGTGTAAAGTTTGGTGGAGGTGGGATTATGGTGTGGGGTTGTTTTTCAGGAATTGGGCTCAGACCCTTAGTTCCAGTGAAAGGAACTCTTAATACATCAGCAGACCAAGAGATTTTGGACAGTTTCATACTCCCAACTTTGTGGGAACAGTTTGGGGATGGCCCCTTCCTGTTCCAACATGACTGCGCACCAGTGCACTTAGCAAGGTCCATAAAGACATGGATGAGCGAGTTTGGTGTGTAAGAACTTGATTTGCGAGCACCCTTGGGATGAATTAGAGTGGAGACTGTGAGCCAGGCCTTCTCGTCCAACATCAGTATCTGACCTCACAAATGCGCTTCTGGAAGAATGGTCAAAAATTCCCATAAACACACCCCTAACCCTTATGGAAAGCCTTCCCAGAACAGTTGAAGCTGTTAAAGCTGCAAAGGGTGGGCTGACATCATATTAAACCTTATGGATAAAGAATGGGATATCACTGAAGTTCATATGTGGGTGAAGGCAGACAATTCTGTATTGTAGTTTATTGTATTGTATCTTATTGTTATTGTATTGCATTGAATGGCACAGAGTTCTGCGTTCAACTCTGTTTCTTTTTCTCTTGGTGTCTGCAGTGACATATTTGTTTTTAGCAGTATCTGAGCCCAGGACTGTCTTTTTCTCTAAGCTATTGGTAACTAGCAAAGATACTTTCTCTAGATTGACAAAGCACTTCTTGTAGGTCACTCTGGATAAGAGCGTCTGCTAAATGCTGTAAATGTAAATGTAAATGAGTGAATACTTTGGGCAATAGTGTGTGTGTGTGTGTGTGTGTGTGTGTGTACACATGTATATAGAATTAGTGTCAGAGAAAAGAAAGAAAGTAATAATTAGCTACTATTTGCATTTTGAAATGCGTGTTGTCTGGTATCATTAAGGGAGTTGGAACAGAGAAGCAAGTAACTATTATTCACAGCGACCCTGTTCACAAACAAAAAATCTTAACACAAGGCCACCGTTCAAATTTAGCGAACATAGGAGCACGTTTCCCAACAGTTTTCTGTACTCTGCGAACATTTGCCTCCACTTGCTAACAGTTTAAGGAGGTAGTTCTTTGTGAACGTACAGGGCAGCTGGATGCAGGGTTACCAATGAAATCAAGTGTTTGCACAAATTTGTTCCAATTTAACTGTTCATAGAGAACAAATTTCCCACTTTCCCATTCACTCCATCAGAGTGCGTCTTCTCTGCAGTGAGGAGTATCTACTCTTCGAGGATATCAGGCCTCTCACAGGAGCAAGGTGAGATGCTGACTTTACTCCGTTTAAATAAAGACCTGTGATTGTAAAATTTAGTGGTGACAAAGAGACAGACAGCAGACTGCACAGACCACAGACCATTTAACATTTAAATTTAAATAGAAGGAAAACTTATTGTTTTGTTATAGTTTGGTACTTTGCACATCCTTGGTTATATATTTTGACAGGAAAAAATATATTGGAGTAGCGGTGGAAATCTCTAGGCATCTTATGATTCAATTCGATAAAACGATTCTTGAAGCATCTTTTTTTTCTATATAGGAGTTCTTTTTTCTCACTGTGTGAGGACTTGGTAGTTTTAAAGCAAAGTATTTGTAATGATCTATAATGAATTTACTTCCAATATCTTTTATTAAAAAACAAATGGAAGTGATGTGGAAAGTGAACTATAAGGCTCTCATTCACTGCTCTTATTTGGAGCACATGAGACACTGGCTGGCACTCATCTGTGATAAAATGCATTGTTACGGTGATATAAGATCCAGTAGCAATAAATGTCCACAGAGCACATTACAGTCATCCTACCTACCCAATTTCTTTTATTTTTTTGATTTTGTAACTTTGGTTTTGGTCTCGATGTAGAGAGCAGGGATCGCTGTGTCAGTAAAATGTCGGGAAGCTGTATCTCGGCTCCAAAGTGTGCAACTTAGTACAAAAGTCCTTGTTCTCAAAGACTGACCAGACTGCAGGTCACTTAGCAACACAGTCTCGCCTGGCTAGTAGCTAAAGTAAAGGCAAAGAGAAAGATTTAAGATGAACATGTGGAGATGAATGGACTTAAAACAGTAGAACATTGAGAGATATTTTACAAGAAACTGTTCTACTCTGCCCAAAGTGTGCCACGACATTCCCTACACCATTACACCACCTCCATCTGCCTGGACTGTTAACGCAAGGCAGGTTGGGGCCATGGATTTATGCTGTTGTCACCAAAGTCTGACCCTACCATTCCACATACCAGGCTACGTTTTTCTTGCCCTCAACTGTCTAGTATTGGTGTGCCTGTGCCCACTGTAGCCTTAGCTTTTTGTTCTTGGTTTTCAGAAATGAAACCTTCTGGGGCCTTCTTCTGTTGTAGCCTATCCATCTCAGTGTTCAATGTGTTGTGCCTTGTGAGATGTTTTTCTGCTCACCACAATTATTCAATCTAGCCATTCTATATTGACCTGTTTAATCAAAAAGGCATTTTTTTCTGGATAACTGCCATTCACTGGATGTATTTTCTTTATTGCACCATTCTGAGTAAACTCTAGAAACTGTTGTGCATGGAAATCCCAGGAGATCAGCTTTTTTAGACATAATCAAACAAGCCCTTCTGGTGCCAACAATCATGCTACTGTGAAAATCATTTCACATTTTTCCCTCATTTTGTTGATTTATGTCTGAACATTACCTGAAGTTGCTAAACCTTACCTGTGTGATTTTTATGGATTGCTGTGCTACCATAAGATTGGCTGATTTAGATAATTGCATGAATGAGTAGGTGTACAGGTGTTCCTAATAAAGTGTGTGTGTGTGTGTGTGTGTGTGTGTGTGTGTGTGTGTGTGTGTGTACACATATATAAACACACACATCCTTCACACTCACTGTACTTTGCAGTTACACAGTTACATTTTGTATGTCATCAGTTTTTAAAGAGACAATATATTTTACCAACCTCAGTGCCAAAGTGCAAAATATAAATAAAATAATTTCGGAATTGTTTGCCTTAAATTAACAGCTGTTCTCTTTTGTTGAGGACATGTACATCAAAACAGTTTTTTCTTGTTATAAATTTACCATTTTGGAATTATAAATATGTGTGTGGTGCTACAGTAGCTTTCTGGTTAGAGTCAGCTGCCGAAGCCAAGCACCAGTACAAGGTCACCATATTGATGAACTAACACATTGCATCATTTGCCTGGCCAGACTCTCAGCTGCAATCTATAATACATTGTGTAGTTCCATGCAAAAATCCATAGAGGCATCAGTCTCTTCATACAGCCCTTACTTAATGAAGAATTACTAGGCGTATTCTCTCTCTCTTTTCTAAGTGGTGAGTAGACAAACTTTGGCCCGACTGTGCAATCAATAGAACAGTATGCCATCTTTGTAAGCACATTTTACAAAGAGTCATTGTGAGAAGACTAAAGACCAGAGTGAAAATACATAAGGAGCAAGGGATATCATCAGTAGCCTCTCTCTCTCTCTCTCTCTCTCTCTCTCTCTCTCTCTCTCTCTCTCTCTCTCTCTCTCTCTCTGATTGGCTCATACAAAATCTAATTATACTAAATTTTCCCAAGCCTCATTTATAGGCCTGATGCCCACTTTACTTAGGACTTGCCCTCTCAGCTCACACACGCTTTCTGTAATCACAGAAGGACAGTTAGCTTAGCTGTTAGCAATTTACAGAACTGCTCTCCAAATCCCTTGGTAAGGAGGAAAGGGTGGAACTGAGAGATAAGATATGCAGTTCCTCCCCAGTGATTTCTGTAGAACTACCTCTGTACACAGTCGCATGTCTCGGCAGTAACACACATTGTTTTATTTGAACAGGCTCGGATGTGTGCTTCCTGATTTGGAGGCAATAAGAAGGATAAACGCATGTGGAAACTTCAAGAGGCAGTAGCAGGACCCTTACACTGAAGTTCGTTAGCTTCTTGAACTGGTGGGGGAAACTCCAGAACGCCAGCCTTTACTCAGGCACCCTGGCGGCCTGCTGACATGCTGTAACTGCCAGCACACTGCGAGTGCCCCACCTCCTTCACATGCGGCCGTGGACGGGCTCGTGGCGCTGGATCACGCTGGTGCTACTGGCATGGGGCACCCTGCTGTTCTACATTGGTGGGCATCTGGTGCGCGACAGCGAGCATCCAGAACGCTCCAGCCGCGAGCTCTCCAAGATCCTGGCAAAGCTGGAGCGGCTCAAGCAGCAGAACGAGGACCTCAGGCGCATGGCTGAGACGCTTAGGTCAGTACTCTCCCTTTCACTATGTGTTAGACTTGTAGCAATTCACTCAGTTCACAATTTGATTTCATTCAAGATACTGGCATCACGATGCTCAGTTTTTTTTAATTTTCTATATTTTCATGACTTTACCCAACTTTTCAGTGGCAATACATTCAGAGATTTTGGCTTTGTCCCCTTTACTCTAGCCTCAGAGTAGTTAGTTGCTTGTCGATGTTCAACGTTACATCCAGTAATACCTTTATTGTTGGAGGCTCTGCAATAGTTTCTGAGAGAATTCACATTGCTAAGGACTTATTATAAATGTGAATACGTGGAATAATGATAAAAGATGACTAACGTGTGCATATTCTGTTCCTACGCATTGGTTTGTAGCTTTATATGGTAGTTTGTGACAAAAGCAAACAAAATTTTATACAACCCTGTTGCCAAAAAGTTAGGAGACTGTGTAAAATGTAAATAAAAATAGAACATAACAATAGTCTGCAGTGTTAATATGGGTATTTGTAGTACTGATACTGTGATATTTTTTTTTTTTTAAGTCATAGGCTGCTCGAAGTGGAATACTTGATCAGTAAGTAATAGGCATTTCATCAATATGCAGTAGCGTCCAGCAACTTTAGACTGACAAGAACAAAATATTACACACCCACATCTGCTTGTGCAACTATCCAGTGATTGAAACAGAAAAGTTAAAAGTATCGATACAAGCACTTTATATCCACAGCTCCCTGAGGTTCAGTATTCAGCAGATCAACTGTGGAAACAATGGTATCAGTACATCCCTGCTTGTAACAAATTGACGGTATGCAGTCGAATTTTGCATTCAGTGTTGGTGTGTCATTTGCTGTCCCTCAGGCTATGCCATTGCTGATACATATCTAAATGCAAAAGCAGTGGACTGTCACTCTCATAATATATCTATCCTTCCCCTCAGGATTTGGTAAACTCAAAAATGGAAGTCATTTTCATTATATTTATCTTGTTTAGTATTTTTCTTTTGATTTCAGAAGGCTGTGAACATCTACCTTGACCTCATGTGCCATTTACAAATTCCTCTTCTCTAATCTGTCTTTCCCTGGTTTCGCAACACCTTCACACCATCCCAAAGCATGCTTTGTTTGTTATCAATGTGGATGATGTGCTGTTCAAACATGGCAAATATAACAATCAGATGTAAGGCTGCGCACGGCACATTTTCTGCTGTAATGCCATTATTTGTGCATTACATTCGCATTCTTGCCAGGCCGTATGTGTCATTCATTCAGGTTGAGTCTGCCCCTCTCTCACCCTTGTCTGGCTCTTAAGGCTCTGATGGACAGCCTTTTCTGCCTGATAGCTAAAGCAATTCCTTTGCCAGTCAAATCACAGTCATAACAGACAGTGCCTTAGTCCTTATATAATCCACTAATGCAAACGCACTTTATCGTGATGTCCTCTCTTTGTAAGTTTGACTCTATCTGACAAATTGAAGTAACTAAATGAATTGGGTATAACTGTATGTTTGTGTGTGTTTAGCAAAATAATGCAGTGGAGCGATTATCAGTTTATCAGTATATAAAATTTGCAGTCATTTTATATTAGGGATTTTGCCACAGATCCATGAATGTTTTTTTGCCGATGTTCTTTAAAGCATTTATGAGCCTTGCAACACTTGCTACAAAACATTTAAGGGCGAAGTTGGTTGATTTTAGCCAGCAAGGTGGACTGCGAGTGTGGCAAACTGGGCGGATGCAATGATGTGAACCTAATGGGATGCTTGCTTCCATAGTGGACGTTTTTAAGTGTACACCTCCTGTCGTTGACACCTTTTTTCCCTTTCACCTTACTGGTAGCCACTTAACAGTTTAGCACCATTCTGTCCTGTCAGACAACAGCAGCACTGGTCCTGGGGGGCTGAGGCTTTTGTGAAGTGTATGAGGCAGTGTTGTTGACTTTTTTGATGCCTGTAAGCCTCATTATCTTGGGGAATTTGTTGGGGGCTCATTTGCAACAGCATCTGCCCCAGGCCATGTCAGGGGCTTTTGATAGGACTACAAAGGTTGTGTACCCTGGTTGTTTTCTCACCTGACATTTTTCCTGGAGTTGGTGTGCAGTAAATGTCATGTCTGCTATGCTTCTGGATGGTAAGGAACTTTGCCTCAGAGAAGCATTTGTTTGTATGCACACCTGGTTCAACTAATTTGGACCAGGATGCATGTGTACAAGGGCCTGGGTTCGATTCCCCGGTTGGGTGACCAGGGTCCTCTCTGTGTGGAGTTTGCATGTTCTCCCCGTGTCTGCGTGGGTTTCCTCCGGGTTCTCCGGTTTCCTCCCACAGTCCAAAGACATGCAGTCAGGCCAATTGGACATGCTAAACTGCCCCTAGGTGTGAGTGACTGTCTGTGTCTGTATGTCTGCCCTGCGATGGACTGGCGACCTGTCCAGGGTGTATCCTGCCTTCCGCCCGAAGACTGCTGGGATAGGCTCCAGCTCCCCCCCGCGACCCTGACGGAGAAGCGGCTTAGAAAATGGATGGATGGATGGATGGATGCATGTGTACACTGTGGTTTTGTGGTAACAGAAATATGCTAAGTTGATTTGTACAAAACCCCAGGAATATTGATGTGTTAGAGTCTGTTCTGCACTCAGTGCTGTTTTTATGTGTTGTATTTTGGCAAAACTGTCACATGCCTAGTCTTGGTGAGCCCATATACTTACAACACCCAATTTCAATGAAGTTGTATAAAACATAAATAAAAACAAAACACAATGATTTGTAAATCCTTTTCAACCTATATTCAGTTGAAAACACTACAAAGACAAGATATTTAATGTTCAAATGGATAAACTTTATCGTTTTTTGCAAATATTCACTCATTTTGGATTTGATGCCTGCAACACATTCCAAAGAAGTTGGGACAGGGGCAACAAAAGACTGGGAAAGTCGAGGAATGCTCAAAAAACGCCTGTTTGGAACATTCCACAGGTGAACAGGTTAATTGGAAACAGATGAGTGTCATGATTGGGTATAAAGGGAGCATCCCTGAAAGGCTCAGACGTTCACAAGCAAAGATGGGGCGAGGTTCACCACTTTGTGAACAACTGTGTGAACAAATAGTCCAACAGTTTAAGAACAACATTTCTCAACGTGCAATTGCGAGGAATTTAGGGATTTCATCATCTATAGTCCATAATATCATCAAAAGATTCAGAGAATCTGGAGAAATCTCTGCAAGAAAGTGGCAAAGCAGAAAACCAACATGGAATGCCTGTGACCTTCGATCCCTCAGGCGGCAATGCATTAAAACCGACATCATTCTGTAACAGATATTACCACATGGGCTCAGGAACACAGTTCGTTGCCCCATCTATAAGTGCAAGTTAAAATTCTGCCATGCAAAGCGAAAGCCATATATCAACACCCAGAAACACCGCCGGCTTGTCTGGGCCCGAGCTCATCTGAGATGGAAAAGTGTCCTGTGGTCTGACGAGTCCACATTTCAAATTGTTTTTGGAAATCATGGATGTTGTGTTCTCCAGGCCAAAGAGGAAAAGGACTATCCAGATTGTTATTAGTGCAAAGTTCAAAAGCCAGCATCTCGGGGGTGTGTTAGTGCCCATGGCATGGGTAACTTGCACATCTGTGAAGGCACCATTAATGCTGAAAGGTACATACAGGTTTTGGAGCAACATATGCTGTTATCCAAGCAACGTCTTTTTCAGGGACGTCCCTGCTTATTTCAGCAAGACAATGCCAAGCCACATTCTGCACGTATTACAACAGCATGGCTTCGTAGTAAAAGAGTGTGGGTACTAGACTACCCTGCCTGCAGTCCAGACCTGTCTCCCATTGAAAATGTGTGGCGCATTATGAAGTGCAAAATACAACGGAGACCCCGGACTGTTGAGTAACTGAAGTTGTACATCAAGCAAGAATGGGAAAGAATTCCACCTACAAAGCTTCAACAATTAGTGTCCTCAGTTCCCAAACGCTTATTGAGTGTCGTTAAAAGGAAAGGTGATGTAACACAGTGGTAAACATCCCAAATTCTTTAAAATGTGTTGCAGGCATCAAATTCAAAATGAGTGAATATTTGCAAAAAAACACTAAATTTTATCCGTTTGAACATTAAATATCTTGCCTTTGTAGTGTATTCAATTGAATATAGGTTGAAAAGGATTTGCAAATAATTGTATGCTGTTTTTATTTATGTTTTACGCAACGTCCCAACTTCATTGGAATTGGGGTTGTACAAGAAACGCATTGATTCTATGGATTCTTTTTTATTCTTTCCCATTTTTTAACCCCTCAGTCTGACAGGCCCTGTAACACTCCCTCCACAAAAAAAACAAAAACAAAAAAAAAAAAACCTAAAACTACTTGTTTAAATCTGCCATAAGAGGAGTTAGTCATATGCATCTCCCCTTTTGGCAACACTGAAATCATTTTGTCAAATTTAGCATACATAACCAGCGCTTTATGCATGCTACTCTGTATATAAGTTGCATAAAGTTGGAGGTAAGCACAGGCTATTGTTTTGTTTAATCAGCAGAACAATAAAGGCTTAATTAAATTCTTATTTATGTGTTTTCTTGTTCACTTTTCCTTGTGCTCTTCATTTCATGGACAGCTTTTTCTGCCTGATTACTAAAGTAGTTAATTTGCCAGTCAAATCTCCATCATAACAGACAGTGACAGTCCTTTTATAATCCACTAATAAGACACTTTATCGTGATGTCCTTTCCTTGTAAGTCTGACTAAAAATAAAGGAAGTGTGGTGTGTTTCATTTGTTTATTAAACCCAAACAAGGTGAGTTTTGGATTTAAAAAAAAGATTAAATAACAGCCAAAAAAATTAACAGTTGACCAATTTAGCTGTAAATAAGTCAGACGTATATAAAATGTAATGAAAGGTGCATCCCTAAAATCATGGCTTGTTGTTAAATTACAAGGTAGCGTATTCATACATCACCAGCTTTGAGTCTCCATGTGACAGTCACCTGCAAATAAACACTAAACTGTACAGTACTGTGTTACATTGTAACTTTGTAACATTGTAACATGTCAGGCAAATTAGGGGCTGTACCAATCCATTTCATACAGATGGACAATTGTACACTCATCCTCTTTTCCATTCGTTTGTCTGACATTCGTCATGAATCAGTCACTTTGATGTCTGTGTTCATGTGCGCATGTGTGTTTGTGTATGTCTGTGTGCTCTCCTGAGGGAGTACCTATGAGTAAGAGCTACTCTAGGTAAGGTATTCTGAAGTGACAGACACCTACACACATTATCTAAACCGCTTGTTCTTCTGTGTTGTGGGAGTACCTGCGGGGACATTCTGAAGTCAGTAAAGATAAAATAATAACTCTGGACTGCCTGTTAAGAGGTATTAGTGTGTGTTAGAGTGTATGTGTGATTGTGTCTGCATTTATGTCTTTGTGTCTGTGTGTTTGTGTGACCGAAGTGACCAGTTCCAATAAGATGACTTAGAAGTGTGACAGAGCTGATATTGTACTGAAAGACTGGAAGAGAGATATGGTGTTAATTACTTTTATGGTTTATCAGCACTCTACACATTCAAACAGACTAATTCTGGTAGCAGACTTTAATCAAGCAGACACTCACTCAAACACTAGAGTACATGATACAGATCATATCTGGCTATTAATTTGCCATTGTCATGCTTAAGGCTTAATGCAGTAGTAACTTCATAGCTATTTAGGTGTGAAACATCTCATGGATCTGGCTTGTGACTCATTTTTTCTCTCTCACACACACTCACTGTTTGCACTAAAATAGCTTTTGGTGCTTTGCATCAATGATGGCCTTTGTTTTTATAGGGTTTGTTTCCTGCACAGGGATTAATCCCTGTCCAAGTAATCTAAATTAATAAACTGAGTCATGATATCGCTTTATCTTTTCTGACTTTGATACAGATATGGGAACCTTAAGTATTGGTTGATACAGATGTAATCCAGTATTTCTCTTGTACGAGCTTTACGATATGACTCTTGCCATTTCTGGCTAGATTTGATAGAGGATTGGATCATATTCATTTGGGTTTTTTCGCTGGTATCTGACCCAGCATTTTCTGCATATGTGCAGAAACAGCAAATGCAAACTTTGCATATGTGTGATGTAAGGTCAGAAAGCACACGCTTTTGGTTAGAAACCAAAAGTGAAGCTTTACTTGGGGAATCGGTAATGCAAAGAGTCATCAATAAACCGGCATGGGTCAAATCCAAGAGAATCAGCAAAAGAAGAAAGGCAACCATAGAAGAGATATACAAGGCAGTGCACAATCCTGAAAACAGGCGATGAGTCAGAACCATGAAGTAAACCAACCAGGAAACACTACAAAAGGGGCAAATCCAAAAAACAGAGTCAAAAGAGAACAGGCAGGAAGTCTTACACATGATACAGATCTATCCACAAAACACTAAGTATGTTCACAAGTGAAAGCAGTTCTTTACACTGATCTAGTCTAAAGCCCGGGCTTTTATACTAAACTAAAAAAAAATGTGATACACACTCAGCTGAGTCACATTAATACTCAGATGACCTTGACCGCTGATGGTAAAGAAACGTCTGTAGTCACATGACTTTCCTGAGGAGTCTGGGAAATGGAGTTCAAATCCGGAAACAGTAGCGAGGGAAATGGCTTCGCCTTGTGATTCCCCAGAGGATTCTGGGAATTGCAGTTCATGTCCTCTGGAGGATTGTCTGCATGCGTGACAATATGACTGTGTTTGGGTGTGAGAGAGAGAGAGAAAGAGAGTATGAGAGCTAAATAAACATTTAGATACACAGTTGAAGGAAAAATTATTGATAATCCAATGGCATAAACCCACTCTAACACTGTATACACCACCCACATGATATGGGCGGTGTGTGTGTGCGTGTGTGTTTTGATTTGTTCCATTCTGCTGGTGTTACAACAAGGATAGTAGACAGGTTCCTCCTCATAAGGTCAGATATTTACATTCTTTCAGTTACATTACTGGTGGCTCATGCACTCATTCAGTGCATGTTCTAGCCTGCGTCTGTCTACCTCTACCTGTACAAAATCTGCTAAATATAAACCTAGCTCACAATGTCAATGAAACCGCAGCCCTCCAACTCCCTCTCTCTGCCGTAAGGCCACATATAATGGAAAATTTCCCCGTGCACTGTGCACTAAAAATGGAAATAGTGTAAGCAGGGTATATGCATCGCTTTTTTTTTCAGTCCGAGTATTACTACTTATTTTTAGCACTCATTGCTACTGTGATATTGATTCTGATAACATAATGACCTACCTAATTATAATTAAGTAGTTTTTAGTGTAAATGAGTGCATCAGTGATGGCTGATGGCCTACAGTCATTCTTCTCAAAGGTGTTTATTGGGATTGAGGTCAGGGATTGTGCAGACCACTGGAGAATGGTATCTGCCAAACTCAGATTTGTCCATCAGACTGCCACGTTGTGAAGCATGATTCATCACATATTTGCACTGTTTCAGACACCAGTGCCGGCATGCTTTACACTACAGCTGAAGCTTGGCATTGCGCATATTGATCTTAGGCTTTTGTACAGATGCTCATCCATGGAAATCCATTTCATTCCCAGCGCACAGTATTTGTCATGATTTTGTAGTGAGTGAATGCCAATTTTTACATGCTATGTCAGCTTGAAGCCCTGTCAGTTTGCATGGTCTACTGCTTCACGGCAGAGATGTTGTTGCTCCTTGATTCTTCCATTTATTTCACAATAATAGCACTTAGGACTAATAGCAATAGGACTGAGGCAGAAATTTCATCAACTGACTTGTGATAAAGGTGCCATCCTATGACAGCGCCATGTTTAAAGTCACTCAGCACTGCAGTATACTCAGTTCAACTGCTGATGTTTGTTTACGGAGATTGCACAGTAAGATTCTTGATTTGATACACCTGTTAGCAATGGGTGTGGCTAAAACACCCAAAATCAGTAATTTGAAGAGGTGTCCACACAATTTTGGCCATATGCACTATATTGCCAAAAGTATTCGCGCATCTGCCTTCACATGCACATGAACTTGAGTGACATCCCATTCTTAATTTATAGGGTTTAATATGATGTCGGCCCATCCTTTACAGCTATAACAGCTTCAACTCTTCTGGGACGGCTATCCACAAGGCTTAGGAGCGTGTTTATGGGAATTTTTGACCATTCTTTGAGAAGTGCATGAGGTCAGACACTGGTGTTGGATGAGGTCAGGACTCTCAGCAGGCCAGTCAAGTTCTTCCACACCAAACTTGCTCATCCATGTCTTTAAGGGGCTGAGCCCAACTCATGAAAAACAACCCCACACCATAATCCCCCCTCCACCAAAATTTACACGTGGCACAATGCAGTCAGACAAGTACCATTCTCCTGGCAACCACCAAAACCAGACTCATCCTTTGGATTGCCTGACAGAGAAATGTGATTCATAACTCCAGAGAACACGTCTCCACTGCTCTAGGGTTTAGTGCACTTTACACCACTGCATATGACGCTTTGCATTGCGCTTGGTGATGTAAGGCTTAGATGCAGCTGCTTGGCCATGGAAACCCATTCCATGAAGCTGTCTTTGCACTGTTCTTGAGCTAATCTGAAGGCCACATGAAATTTGGAGGTCTATAGCGATTGACTCTTCAGAAAGTTGGCGACCTGAGAGCAACCCATTCTTTCACAAATGTTTATAGAAGCAGTCTGCATGCCTAGGTGCTTTGATATGAGGTTTTTTTTATACATTAGTGGCCATGTGGCCGTAGAAGTGATTGGATCACCCGAATTCAGTTATTTGGATGGTGAGTGAATACTTTTGGCAGTATAGTGTAGTTTGCATTGCTTTAAAGCAAAATAAGATAAAAAAGATTTAGAGCAAATAAATAATAAGATTTAAAGCAAATTCCCTCCCATGAGCTACAAGGCATCCTGCATAAAAACAGTACAGTGTCATCATATCCTTGATTTATTGTGCAAATTATGAAGGAGTGTTTACTATATTCATTAAAGTGTTTAGCATGCAATTGCAGTAAATTACAGTAAAGACAGAGTTTTAACATGAAATGTAAAAAAACCCAGGTGGCAAGGAAAAACTTCCTCAGAGCTGAGGAAGAAACCTTGGGAGGAACCAAGGCTCACAAAGGGGGACCCACCCTCCTCTGGTCAAACTACCTACAAATGATTATACTACACGAGACACGAGAGCACTGAAACAGTTTGGCATCCCTCCGCTCCACTGTCCACAAACCTGAGTGACCGCATGCAAGCAGCGTGACGACAGCACCAGCATCTTAGTTTACTATAATTCCCTGTGTCCATGGACCCCTGGATCTGCCTCCTTTATCTAAGGGGGAACATTAACTCGTAATAGGAAATAAGGTCTTGCAGGTACTGCAAGCGTCTGCCTAACGGTAACATGTATAATATAAATAATAATGGTCTTAAAATAGAGCCTTGTGGAATTCCAAATCTTACTTTTGAATAATTGGAAGATAAATTATTTACCTTTACGAAATGATAACGTTCTGTTAAGTAAGATTTGAGCCATGATAGTCCCTGTGATTCTAACCTTTCTAGGAGAATATTGTTGTCTGTCATATCGAAAACTGTGCTGAGGTCAAGTAGCACCAACAGGGATACGTAGCCTTGATCAGAGGCAAGAAGATGATTTATTATCTTAACTAGAGCTGTCTCAGTGCTGTAATCCAGATTGGAATTTGTCATATATGTGGTTCTTATGTAGATGTGAACTAAGTTGTTGGGCCACAGCTTTTTCTAAGATCTTAGATATAAACGGTAGGTTAGAAATAGGCCTGTAATTAGACACTAGCATCATAATAACTGCTAGTTTAAAAGCTTTGGGTACATAACCCAAGGCTAAGGGATGAGTTTATTATAGTTAATAGAGGATTGATAATAACTGGTAGTACTTCTTTGAGTAATTTTGAGGGAATTGTATCAAGTGTGCAGGTTGTACAATTTGCAGAGGAGATAATCTCCTCTAGTTCTATCTGTGGGAGTGCTTCTGCAACTACGTTATGTTTTATATCAGCCACATCAGCCAAGTTGGATTTAATACAGTGGGTTGAATTTGTTGTCTAATATTTTCGATTTTATTCTTTAAAAAGTTTATAAAAACTTAATTGGTTCTGTACCTGCCAGATTTTTTGTAATTCTGGAAATCCCACTAAACAGTACTCTAGGATTATATATATTATTCTCAATCAGCGAGGCCAGATATGTTGAGCGAGCTTTAGTGAGAGTATTTCTATTCTCTATAAGGCTGTCCTTCCAGGCAGAATGGAACACTCCCAGCTTGGTTGATCAAACTGTTTGTTTTAAGGTACAGGTTTTATCATTGTGCCATGTGGCGGGCTTTTTCTGCCTTATCCTTTTTATTTGAAGTGGCGCCACATGTTCTGAAGTAGATTGAAAGGTATTTTCTAAATAGTCGGTTAGTGCATCCAGCTCCATTGAGTCTGATGGCGTGGAAACTGGGGTTGATAGTTCTGGGAGGTTTTCTATAAATTGTAGGGCGGTAAAAGGTTTTATTGAGCACTTTGTAGAATAACGAGGGGACGTATATATATTATGGCCAAGTCGTAGCTCATATGAAATTAGGTAATGGTCGGAGATTTGCGGTAATGCATTAAGCCTGTCTATGTTGAGACCTAGTGTCAAAACTGAATCTAAAGTGTGACTACAGTAGTGTGTAGGCCCTGTTACATTTTGGGTAATACCAACAGAGTCTAGGATTGAAGTAAATGCCTTTTTAGTGGGTCATCTGCCTTCTCAAAATGGATATTAAAATCTCCTACAATTAGTAATTTATTATTGCACACAGCTAGGTTTGCAGTGAAATAACAATTTTTTTTTAAATTCAGAGTAGGGCCCTGGTGGTCTGTAAATTAAATAATGAAAATGCGTTCTTTTTTGTTGACCAGATTTGTAACGTGGATGGAAAGAACCTCAAAAGAAGTGGTGTCACATTGTTTTTATTGATATCTAGAGTATTTTGGTAGATTACACATAATCCACCTCCTTTGCCTGAAAAATTTGGGCTGTATACATATTATAACCTACAGGGGTGGCTTCATTTAGTGCTGAATATTCATCTGGGCTAACCCATGTTTTGGTGACGTCAAATTTATGATCAATTATAATTTCATTTACAATGACTGCTTTTGAGTTTAGTGATTGACTAACCCAAACTTTAGAGCTGAGGTGTTGCTGCTATCATCTGAATATGATTTATTATTGATTAGGTTGTTGAAACGGGCTTATTGAGTTTTTCTACGTTTAGATTTAATTCAGGGCAAAGACACAGTCTCAGTACAGTTGAACCTGGGTGACACCTCACAGTGATTCACAGACAGTCTGTTTAGCCTGTCTGTCTGCGGCCTGGTCTCAGCTCTGGATTGTCAGCAGATGTTTACACTACTCTGCCGATTAACTAAAAGACTATGTGCTATGCTACAAAAAAGTAAGGCAGCACCCGCCCGCGTGGGGTGGAGACCATCCGTAAGACCAAGCTTGCCCTCGAAATGATCTATAAAGCCCACAAAATTATCTATAAAGCCCACTTCATTTTACAAACACCACTTGGACATCCAGCAGAGTGGGACTCTCCCTAGTTAGTAGATTACATTTATTTGTTTCTTTGTCCATGTGTTCTTTATCTTACTTGGATTATAAGATTGAAATAACAGCAACATTGCTTCAGTAGTATAGAAGGGTAGTTTAAAGTTTTTGAAAAACAATATTTCTGTCTCATTTAATGTTCCATGGAAACCATTTGACAGGAAGTCATTTGAAAGTTATTCTTTTCACCAAAAAACACACCTTAATCCTTTATAAAATACTGCAAAAACTGAAGATATTTTTACTTTTGGTAAGAGAATTGTTTAAATCAGAAATAAGCTGTGATTTACCTTGCACTTTCATTAAATTTTTTATGATTGTCCAGCCAGACAGTGAGTACACCCCAAAGTCATTGAGCAATTTTCTCTTGATTTATACACAGAGAAATCTCTTTGGAAGCCTGTGGATTTATGAATATCTGCAAAAATCCTAGTACCAGTATTTAATGGCATGTTTTATACTGTAATAGACAGGCATATGAAGGTTTCTGCTCATATACCATTGTTTATGTAGACCAGTTTATGTGTTTCTATCAAAACAGTACAGGCTGAACTGGTAAATTATTGTCACAAAAATCACAAAAAGCATATACAAATCATACAAACCTAACCTTTAGCATAAGGATAACTTCAAAAAAATTTGGTCATTGAATGCAATGTTTGGATCCGCCGAGTCACGTCATGGATTTATGTTTTAAAAAAAAAAGAAAGAAACAAAGAAAAAAATGGGTAAAATCACCAGTTTAATTCATGCACATGCACTTTTTTAAAAGCTCTTATTTTTTTTAGATATGTTTACCACATCAAGTTCTGAATTGCTGAAGATGAATTGATCTTCATATCTTAATACTGAGTTTAACTGTTTACAGAATGACTGAACTGTGCTGAAATATAAATACACTAAGAATAATATTTTGCTTCAGCTGGTTTCACGTTAATACACTAGGGGTGCAACAATTATTCGACTTAGTCAACTAAAATCGAGGACCAAATTAGTTGGCAACTAATTTAGTTGTCAGGTACTTGATGTTGTCATTACACAACACTTACTTGGAACGTTTCGTTACCACTCACTGGAGAATTAACAACAGCGTGATGGCTCCCTCAAAAACAAAATCCTCAAAAGTGTAGAAGTTAAACTCAGAAAAAAGGTTGTCAGCTGTGCTATTTGCAGCTGACCTTAGCTGACACGGGAGGACATCCTCCATGATGGAGCATCTGAAGATTAAACTTGTCTGCTTACTGGATCTTGGTAAGATACGCCCTGTCCCAAACTGCATACTAGCACACTAAATAATGTGTAAAAATAGCACATATACCATTAGAAGTGCACTTATTAGTGTAGTATGTAAAGTACAGAAGTATGTGGTTTGGGACACAGCGATAGTTGTGCTAGTGATCTAGTCAAATTCCGTCCTACTTCATGTTGTCAGCATTTGCAGTTTGAAATGCGTGTTCTCTGGTATCATTAATGGAGTTGGAACAGAGAAGCAAATAACTATTACTCACAGTGACCCTGTTCACACCACATAACATTTACAGTTTTAAATATTGAATCGCTATCTTAACACCGAGGCCACCGTTCAAATTTGGCAAACTTGGGAGAGCGTTCTCCAACAGTTTAAGAAGGTAGTTCTATGTGAACATAAAGGGCAGCTGGAAGAAGGGTTACTAATGAAAGTATTTACACAAAATCTTTCCAATTTAACTGTTCATAGAGAACAAGTTTGCCACTTTCCCATCCACTCCATCAGAGAACGTCTTCTCTGCAGTGAGGAGTATGTGCTCTTTTAGGAGATCAGGCCTTTCACAGGAGCAAGGAGAGATGCTGACTTTCCTCAGTTTAAATAAAGACCTGTGATAGTAAAATTTAGTGGTGACAGAGTGTAGAGACAGACAGCAGATTGTGCAGACCACAGACTGCAGTTTAAATTGAACATTTAAATTTAGATAGATTTATTATTTACATGATTGAAGGAAAAATTATTTAATTTTGTTAGATTTTGACTACTTTGAACATCCTTGGTTATAAATTTTGACAAGAAAAAATATATTGGGGTTTTATTTTGTCTTTTATTTTATCTTTTGTATTAGCAGGAAAGTTCATTAAAACTGGACTTAATGTTATTCATCTGTATTGTCTTCAATGTTAGTTAGCATATGCATAAAACAACCTCAAGCTAACTTGAAAAACTAATAGCTATGCAAGTTTTTTGGTAATGTAGTGATTCATAATCTGAATATTCCATTATTCGTTTCAGTAATTGATAGGTTTACTCGACCATCAAATTAGTTGTTTGTTGCAGCCCTATAATACACTGGGTTAATTTATTAGATTTGTTTGAAATACTTATGTCAAATTGTAAAATATATTGTTTTGTGCAAAAAATGACTTTTACATAGTACATTTCACATAAAATTGTTTTAGTTCAGTTTTTGAACATGACATGCACAAACAAATAATAAAACTGTAAAAACAAAAATTCTGGCTTTCCAATTTGTATGCTTTTTGAGATGCAATATAATTGTAAGTATTATTATTAGGTAATATCAGATGTTGACACTTTTGTGTTGAAAATTGATTAAATATAAGAGCTAGTTCACAGAAACTAAAACTGCTAAGAATTCTGTCAAGTTCCACCCCTCATGTTATAATTAAAAGGGACCAGTCACACTGTCATATTCTTGATCAATTTTCCAGCTTTTAAATAAACACTCAGGACAAACATTTATGACATTTTGAAGTGTAGATAAAAAAGATTTAAAGTTTTGGCTTTTGAACAAATCTAGACAAACAGGACTGTTCCCGTTTAAGATGTTGTATGTTGCTGCTGTATGAGTTTTAGAAATGTAATAATTGAGACCTGACAATCATATTTAACAATTCACCTTTAACAACTACTAAGCGCGTCAGTCGCTAAAGCCCTGATTACCTAAAGCTATTGGATTTTAGTTATCAGTTAGCTGAATTTTTTGTTATTTACATGCACCCAAAAGAACAGTCAACTCATCTCAGCTGTAACAGACCCCCATATTCCAACAGTGCTCTTTAGCTCCTAAACAGATACATTTCTCAGCTTAACTTGCTATTCTTTTGTACTGAGGTAAAGGTGTGTAATAGAGCTTCTTTGCTAACATCCAGCCAGAGCTCTCTCTCACCCACATGTGCAAACAATGTGGTATATGACAAGGATTACCTTTCATAATGGGTTAGTTTAGATAATACAGAAACTCCTCCACCCTGTTATTCTTAGATTTCCCTGAGATTAATGTGCTGAAATGAGACACTGGCTCTTTGTATTGTTTTGTGCACTGGTAAGCCTACACAATGAGACACAGTAGCCCTTCTGTCTTTTCAGATCAGGTAGGACAGCCAATATTGCCTTCACGCATTGATAAGCCTTGGGTGCTCACCATTGTGTAGTTCTACAATTACAGATTGTAGTCCATTTGTTTGCATAATTTTTTGGCCCCTCCTCTCGTGTTTATCAAGATTCAAAACCTCCACATGACCACCACTGAGCAGGTGAATATATTACAAAAATAGCCTGACCACTAATGAAGAATTAGGGGGTGATCAGCACAGACTGTACAGCAACAGATTTGTCAGAGCTGTCATCTCTAATTTTACATCTACAAGGGGGACCAACAAAGTTCCCAAACAATTACAAACTGCATAATTTGTTATCCCTTCTGTACCTTGTTTATCACTTATCAGGTCCGTCCACCAAGCCAACTGTTAGAGTCAACAATATATCCATCCATCCATCCATCCATCCATACATCAGGGTCAACAATATATCCATCCATCCATCCATCCATCCATTCATCCATTTTCTAAGCCGCTTCTCCGTCAGGGACGCGGGGGGGTGCTGGAGCCTATCCTAGCAGTCATCGGGTGGAAGGCAGGATACACCCTGGACAGGTTCAACATTATATCATTTAATGTATTTTTAAATGATGCGTTACATCATTTAGACATGTACTGTTTGCATGTTCTGCTTATTTGTGCAAGCTGGTAGAACAGTTGTGAAGAAACCTGAAAAACAATTCCATTAGACTGGATGAACCAGTATAACCCCGCAGTCCAACTACTTCACTACTGAGTCTTGTAAAGGAATGGGTTCTGCAATTTTTGCTTGCTAACAACTGCCGGTTAGGAAACAGTTGTATTCACAGTGACACAGGCCTTCCAGTAAGCCTGGAGCAGGAGTGGCACCACATTTCTAAACGTGGAGAGGGAAAATTCTCTGTTTAAACCCTTTGTCCTGACTTGGCTGGTGTGAAATTCTGAATTAAAGCCTATAAACATTGTTCTCACATAATTGTCTTTTCTGTCCTTGTGGATCATTAATAATTCAATGGGAGAGGATATGGTATCTTCTGTAGAGCAGTAGCGCAGGGTGCATATAGGTGCACTTTGTTGTTAATACAGTTGTTTCTCTGCTTGCTTTGTTAGCAACGTTTTACTCTCCCATAGGATCACCTCAGAGCAGGTATTATTTGAGTGGCGGATTCTCAGCATTGACGTAGTGGTGGTGTGTTAATGTGTGTTGCATTAAGACAAGTAGATCACACACAGACGTGCTGTTTCATTCAATGACTGTTCACTATATACACTGCTCAAAAAAATAAAAGGAACACTTAAACAACACAATATAACTCCAAGTAAATCAAACTTCTGTGAAATCAAACTGTCCACTTACGAAGCAACACTAATTGACCATCAATTTCACATGCTGTTGTGCAAATGGAATAGACAACAGGTGGAAATTATTGCCAATTAGCAAGACACACTCAATAAAGGAGTGGTTTTGCAGGTGGGGACCCCAGACCACTTCTCAGTACCTATGCTTTCTGGCTGATGTTTTGGTCACTTTTGAATGTTGGTGGTGCTTTCACACTCGTGGTAGCATGAGACGGACTCTACACAAGTGGCTCAGGTAGTGCAGCTCATCCAGGATGGCACATCAATGCGAGCTGTGGCAAGAAGGTTTGCTGTGTCTGTCAGCGTAGTGTCCAGAGGCTGGAGGCGCTACCAGGACCAGTACACCAGGAGACATGGAGGAGGCCGTAGGAGGGCAACAACCCAGCAGCAGGACCGCTACCTCCGCCCTTTGTGCAAGGAGGAACAGGCGGAGCACTGCCAGAGCCCCACAAAATGACCTCCAGCAAGTCACAAATGTGCATGTGTCTGCACAAATGTGGGCATATCAGGCTTGGCTGATATGTACAGTTGCGTATCGTCTGTGTAGCAATGAAAATTGATGCCATGGTTGCTTATAACTGTGCCTAACGGTAACATGTATAGTGTAAATAATAATGGTCCTAAAATAGAGCCCTGCGGAATTCCAAATCTTACTTTGGAATGATTGGAAGATAAATTGTTTACGTTGATGAACTGATTCTGTTAGGTAAGATTATAGGTATAGCCATGATAGGGTTGTCCCTGTGATTCCAACCATGTTTTCTAACCTTTCTAGGAGAATATTGTGGTCTATTGTATCGAAAGCTGCGCTGAGGTCAAGTAGCACTAACAGGGATACGTAGCCTTGATCAGAGGCAAGAAGAAGATCATTAGTTATCTTAACTAGAGCTGTCTCAGTGCTGTGATGTGGCCTGAATCCAGATTGAAATTTTTCATATATATGGTTCTTATGTTGATATGAACTAAGTTGTTGGGCCACAGCTTTTTCTAAGATCTTTGATATAAATGGTAAATTAGAAATAGGCCTGTAATTAGACAGTATGCTAACATCAAGATATGGTTTCTTGATCAGGGGTTTGATAACTGCTAGTTTAAAAGCTTTGGGAACATAGCCCAGACTAAGGGACGAGTTTACTATAGTTAAAATAGGGTTTATAATGACTGGCAGTACTTCTTTGATTAATTTTGAGGGAATTGCATCGAGTATGCAGCTTGTGCAATTTTGAGGGGAGATAATCTTCTCTAGCTCTAGCTGTGGGAGTGGGTGAAAAGTTTGCAGGCTCTTTTCTGCAACTGTGTTTTGTTTTATATGACAATATTGCATTCCAAAACCATGGCATTAATATGGAGTTTGTCCCCCTTTGCAGCTGTAACAGCCTCAATTCTTCTGCAGAAGACTTTGGAGTTTGTCTGTGGAAATGTATACCCATTCAGTAAAAAGAGCATTTGTGACATAAGGCATAAATTTATACCAGAGGTGTTCAGAGAGTTTAAGGTCAGGGCTCTATGCAGGCCACTGAAGTTCCTCCATACCAAACTTGCTAAGTCATGACTTTATGGAACTTTTTGTGCACTGGGACAAAGTAATACTGGAACAGGAAAAAGGCTCCCCCAAACTGTAGCCGTTGGAAGCATAGTTATCTAAAAAGTATATTTGTATGCTGTAGTATTAACATTACCCTTCGCAAGAGCAATACCCTGAAAAACAGCACCAGACCATTGTCCATCATTCATCAGGCTGCCAGATAATGAAGTGTGATTTATCACTCCAGAGAACACTTGCTCCAGAGTCCAATGGAGTCCAATTACACCACTCCAGTTGACTGTTGGCATTGCGCATAGTAAGCATAGCTAGCTAGCATAGCTCCTGTAAAGCCATGGAAATCCATTTCATTAAGCCTCCAGTGCCCAGTTCTTCTGCTGATATTCCAGAGGTAGTTGAATATCTGTAGGATGTGTTGCAACAGAGGATCGATGATTTTTACATGCTGTGTGCTTCAGCACTTGCCAGCCCCACCCTGTGAGTTTGCATGGTCTACCATTGCCTGAATTGCTGTTGCCCCAAGACAGCTACTTAACAGTTGACCGGGCAGGTATAGCAGGGTACACATTTCATGAACTGATTGGCATTCCACGACAGTACCATGTATGAAGTCACTGAATTCCTCAGTATGACCCATTCCATTTCTATAGAAATTGCATGGCTATGTGTTTAATATACTGTTAGCAGTACCATTTGAGCCATAAAATGCATGTACAGTGCCCTCCATAATTATTGGCACCCCTGGTTAAGATGTGTCAAAAGCCTTAAAATAAATTCAGTTTTTATTGTGGAAACATACTGTCACACTGAAAATTGTAGAAAAATGTAACCTTTAACTCAAGTAGAGTTTTAGGGGGAAAATAAAATCCCTGACTAAGAAATAATTTTTCTTCATAAAATCACCTGTTCCACAATTATTGGCACCTTAATTCTTAGGAAATAAATGTAATTAAAGAATTTCTGTCACTTCTACAGTAGTTTACGAAGTTAATCAAAGTATGTAGGAACATTTAATTAGCAATTCACAACTTCCTGTTTCCCTGGGGTATAATTATGACGTGACACAGAGGCCATTTCTCTTTAACATGGGAAAGACAAAGGAACATAGCATTCAAGTAAGGCAGATGTGTGTTGACCTTCACAGGTCAGGCAATGGCTACAAGAAAATAGCCACTCACCTACACCTGTCCGTATCTACTGTCAGAGGAATTATTAAGAAGTTTAAAACAACTGGAACAGTGGTAAACAAGTCTGGACGAGGACGCAAGTTTATTTTGCCACCACGCACAGTGAGGAGGATGATAAGAGAAATAAAAAGTTCTCCAAAGCTCACTGTTATGGAACTGCAACAAATGGTAGCATCTTGGGGTCACGAAGTCTCCAAAACAACCATCAGACGCTATCTACACGCCAACAAGCTGTTTGGGAGGCATGCACGGAAAAAACCTTTTCTCACTCACAATCATAAACGTAAACGTTTGGAGTTTGCTAAGCAGTACTGGGACTTCAACTGGGACCGTGTGCTTTGGTCAGATGAAACAAAGATAGAGCTTTTTGGCAACAAATGCTGTAAGTGGGTCTGGCGTAACACAAGAGCTGAGTATGCAGAAAAGCACCTCATGCCCACTGTGAAATACGGAGGAGGATCAGTGATGCTGTGGGCCTGCTTTTCTTCCAAAGGCCCAGGGAACCTTGTTAGGGTGCATGGCATCATGAATGCTTTGAAATACCAGGACATTTTAAAACAAAATCTGGTGGCTTCTGCCCGAAAGCTGAAGATGGGTCGTCACTGGGTCTTTCAGCAAGATAATGACCCTAAACATATGGCAAGATCTACACAGAAATGGTTGACCACACACAGAATCAAGCTCCTCCCATGGCCATCTCAGTCCCCAGACCTTAACCCCATTGAAAACCTGTGGGGTGAGCTGAAGAGGAGAGTGCAGAGGAGAGGACCCAGGTCGCTGGATGATTTAGAGAGATTGTGCAAAGAGGAATGGTCGAAGATACCTCTTTCTGTGTTCTCCCATCTTGTGAAACATTATAGGAGAAGATTAGGTGCTGTTTTGTTGGCAAAGGGGGGTTGTACAAAGTATTAAAATCAGGGGTGCTAATAATTGTGGCACACATTATTTGATGTTAAACAATTATTTCTTAATGTGGGATTTTTTTCCTACTGAATAAATGCACTTGAGATAAAGGTTGGATTTTGCTCTTTTTTCCATCGTGGTCCTATATTATTTAAAAAAACCCTCAATTTATTAGAAGCTAAAGAACACATCTTAACCAGGCGTGCCAATAATTATGGAGGGCACTGTATGTGTGTCATATACATAGTATATATATGCAGTATAAAAATATGCAGTCCTGTCATATAGAACTTTAACTTTAATGTTTTTTCTCCAATGCAGAGACTTCAGCTTTGTCTGACTGTTTTTTTTATTATTATTATTTCGTTTTGTTACATCAAATAATGTTAATTATGTTGAGTAGACTACATGTCGCTGTTGTCGGATAAAAACCTTGTATCTCCAAAATGAATACTTTACAGGAGAAGGGAAAAACCTTCTTTACTCTTAATGTAAGTAAATGGAATCAGATTTTTTGCCAAGTAATTATGGGCCATTTCTTTTGATCCATTCATCATGAAATTTACACACAATGTTAAGAGATTATTATGTCAAAAACTGAAAAACAACAAAAATGGAGATACAAGGTTTTGTCCTGACAGCAGCAATATCCAAATGACTGCCACTGCCTTCACTTTCCATACACATGGCAAACTGACAGTTGTTACCATGGAGACTGTTTGATCAGACCCTGCTGCAGCACTGTGACTTTCCATTTGCTGAACAGGCTATAGGTAAAACTTGCTGTAAAATCAATAGACAATTCACTTTATGCACACGCTTTAAGAACAAATAAAACAACTATTTGTGGTTTTGTTAAAAAAAAAAAAAACAGGTTTTCAAAAAATGCCTTTCCTTTCTACTATTGAAACAGGGTTCCGGAGCGTTCTGGCCCATTTCCATGCATGGTTACCCAAAAAAATGACCAAATACTTTGGCATTTGTATCTCTCAGGATAATACTTAGGACTTAAGGTAAAAGGAACCAGAGTCGCTCATCAGAGCTGCAGAAGATGACAACGTAATGCTTAACGTGAGCAAGCCAATAATCCATTTTGTGTGCCCTGTGTGTTATTTATAACTGTTTCATTTATCATTTTTTGTGTGTGTGTGTGTGTGTGTGTGTGTGTGTGTGTGTGTGTGTGTGTGTGTGTGTGTGTGTGTGTGTCTGTTTACGTGCACTTAATAATTTGATCATAAGCGGATTTCAGCAGTTATCGTATTATTCAAGCGGTCATGTAAACAGCATACTCTGATAAAGAAAGCTGGTTTTTAGGTCAACACATATATGCTCTTACTCTGATTTCATGTGACTGTAAATATGTCTCAGTATATGGTGATGTGCTAATATAGACTAAAATATCTAAAAGAAAACGCAGTCTTATAGCTGCTATTCTTGCATTCCTAGCAGGAAATGTTTAGTCTTATAAAACGTCTCTGAACATTCTCTTAACATTTAATTTTATGAGGCTGAAGTCAGCTTCTCATTTGTCAGCTGCTTGTTTGAATTTTCTTGTTCCACCTTAAATGGTGCCTGAGGCACCTGAATGTAACTGCTGCACCATTTAACGTGGAACGGAACCATTCGAGCAAGAAGCTGACTTCAGCTTTGAGATTAGTGTTTGACAGTTTCTCATTGCAGACCAAACATACCAGGAAACCAGCTGAGTGCTTATGAATGCAAATACGTCCATCTGTCTCCAAATTATCAGTGTTCACCTTAAATTGTTCTCTTTGTCTTGATGTTAGCTACTAGCTTGGTATGTTTCCAACCCCTGAGTTAGTGTTAGGAAGCATTTTGGCTTCTGTGAAGTTGAAGGGAAAAGGGACCTGGACAACAAGTTATGAAATCTCTAAAGAAAACTGGTTGGACAGCTGGAACGTGATGCATGTACATCCATTGCCACAGAAACTTATGTCACCGTAACAACATGTTTTATCACAGATGAGTGGCAGTCTGCGTCTCATGTGCTCCAACCAAGAGCAGTGAATGAGAGCCCTCCAGTTGACTTGGCACATCGTTTACGTTAGTTTTTTGATGAAAGATATTGGAAGTAAATTCATTATGGATCATTACAAATACTTTGCTTTAAAAGCACCAAGTCATCGTACAGTGAGAAAAAAGAAATCCTGTATAGAAAAAAGATGCCTCAAGGTGCATCAGTAGTCATTTTATAATTGCATTGCAGCCCTCTGAATCATAATCAAATCGTGAGGTATCTAGAACTTCCCAGCCTTAGTTTCGATGCACCTGGTCTCTTTCAATATCAGTCTCTGTAGCACAGCAACAGCAGGAATCACATCTGAGGCTAATGCATTTGAGGCTTATTCAAGGAGCTCACTTGTGGAGTTGTGCATCTGAAATATTTAGTTTGACTGGTTGAGTTGTAGTTGAGGGTCTTCTAAAATCAGGCATACACTGCGAATTTGGAAATAGTGTTCTTTGGTGAACCATGCTAAGTTTGGATAGTCCATCATATAAAGATTTTTGCACACTGCAGAAAGTTTTCCTGGTTTGAATATACCAAGGATGTTTAAAGTGACCATCTACTTTGTGTCTGACCTCAGTGGAGTAAGAAACACTTTTCTGTGTGAGCAGACTCCTGTCAGCGCCAGCTTGTGTCGTTTGTGCACAGTATTGTCCTGATACCCAATACCGGCATCGATACCGCTACAACCCCGAGTAAAACAGCTGATGTTTCAAGCAAATCTTGGCCCATGATCTTGACTTTACAGCATGAAGGCACTCATTCATAAATAAAATGGGCCTCTACATTAAATGAGAAGCTGCTGCAAAGGATGATGTCTCAATCTAAAGCTAACAAACAGTTGAAAGCTAGCAAGCATAACAGAGCTAGCTAGATTTGTCTGTCTGCCTGTCATCCGTCGATTTGTTTGTGGACACAGCAGGGGAATCTAAAACATGACCTAAATATGCATGCTCTATTTCTCCTCGTTCAGGCTATTGTTTAACTCTGCTCGTAGAGGGATGTCAGTCAAGTGAGCTCATGAAACTATTAGGACCACACACTTACAGTTCTCAGAAAAGTCTGATAAGAAGATTTAAGCAGTACTTGTCATGTTTTTATCTTTTTTTTCCATATGATTAATATTTTACACATTCCCTGGAACATTTAGACATTTTCTGCTGTTACTACTGCAAGAATACTAACTGTTAGTATTCTAGAAGTTAGTATTCTAGAAAGCTAACTGTTAGTTAGTATTCTGATTAAACTTTTATTTTGAATATGGTCCCCATTTGTGTGTCACATGCCACTGAATCTCAGTAAGTGAGGGTGAAAATTTCCCCTTAAAAAGTATTATTTTCCACTTGGCTTGAACACTTGGAGCACAGTGACAAGTAGCATTATTCCAGATTACAGTTTTTGTAGATAATTTTCTGTTGTGACGCTTCTTGCTTGACTTGAATTGTCAATCTTGTGACCACACTTAATGCCGTTCCTCTTCCATTCTCATCCCGACCACACACATGTTGCTCCTTTGCACTCTCTCTCTCTCTCTCTCTCTCTCTCTCTCTCTCTGTCTGTTTCTCACACACACTCATACACACACATATTCTCTTTGTGTCTGTCTTCTCATTTCGTCCTTGACCAATCAAGAATGACACAAATGTTTGACGTTCCAATTTCCCAAATCCCACACATATACCTCACTCACACTCACTTGCGTATGGCCGCCTCCAGCCAGGCAAAAAGGGAATTTGTTGTTTACCATTAAAATGTACAATTTCTCTGAAATACATTTCTGTCCAATCTTTCTCAAAATGGCTTATGGCTCCCAATTATTATATTTATCCTTCTCTCTGTCCTTCTCTCTCCTCCTCTCTCTCTATGTTTCTGTCTCTCTCTGGGCTAGTGGCTCACCCTGTTTAGTGCACGCGTTAGATGCATTCCAAAACCAGGGCTGGTATAAATAAAGAATCTCGGTGTATCAGAACTGATCTGGGATCAGATTCCCTACTGCTTTTACACATCTCGCTCACCATGTAGTGAATGATCCAGAAACAGCTCTGCCAGTCTGAAAGGTTTCTGGAGTGTGGCTCCACATTTCTGTTTCACTACTGTAGGGCACTTACATCTACTCAGCCTCTGAAATGAGGCACTACTTTAGAAAAGAGATACTATTTTGCCATACAATGTCCTGCATGCAGATCTTCACCATGAATATTAAAATTTTTTATTTTTTTTGCAGGAAAAACATGAGATAAGGCCTTCTTATTTTATTTGATTTTCAACCCTTAAAACACATTGCTAACATAATTAGCTAATTCAGCATTTGCCAAAATAAGGTGTTTGGAAAAGAAATCAAACAAATGGTAAAACAATTGTTAAAATATAGTAATATCTTAAGGGGTTAACATAAAATGTGTTTGGAAAAGAAATCAAACAATTGGTAAAACAATTGTTAAAATAAAGTAATATCTTAAGGGGTTAACATAAAATTGGCTACGTTTTATTATGCATTTTATAATGCTATTTTTTTGAGACTTTGAAATTTTGTCAGCTAGGCTGTTTATAGAGATATAGAAGGGCAGCCAGAAACTTATGCTTAGTAGACCACCAGCCCTAGTGTGTGTGTGTGTGTGTGTGTGTGTGTGTGTGTGTGTGTGTGTGTGTGTGTGTGTGTGTGTGTGTGTGTGAATGATGAATAGCCCTTGCCAGCAAATGAATTGCTTGCGGTGGATGCCACAACTGATCACTGCATTAAACAGCAAGAAGCACAGCCCTCTGGGAAATCAGCAATCCACCATTCACCTTGACCTAGCTGGCCAAACACAAATGCATACACAGACATGCAGATGTTTGAGCTCTTAAACCTACCAGTGTCAGGCCAAAATATGTCTTTCTCATGTCTCTCTTCCTTTTCCCCGTTTCTCTCCCCTCTTTTTCTCCATGGTTCTCTCTCCCAGGTTGCCAGAGGGTCAGGTGGAAGGTGCTGGAGCAGCAGGAAAGCTCCGTAGTCTGGAAGAGCAGCTAATTAGAGCCAAGGAGCAGATCAACTCTTACCGCAGCCTACCTGCTGATGGTGAGAATTTTCTCATGCTCTCACACCAACGCATACAGAAAAGTAAGATCTGTTTGCTTCCTGCCATTTTAATAGCCTGCACATTACAATACAGCGTCAAAAATGGTTAAAGTGTTCTGTAGTGAAGGGAATAAAAATATATCACCATACAGAGAAGTATGTACGACACAGGCCATGTGCCATACTGCAGGGAAGGATCACTCCTAGACTGCCAACATTAAGGACTGAGCCAGTCAGAACCATCTGAGTTCCTGCCCCATTTTTTCAGCCCTGCACTCAGTGCTTAACAACGGTTGCTACCCACATTTCAGTGTATACTTTTATATTTTGGTTAAGAGATGAGCCTGTGTGACTTTTAAAAGATAGACATACAGTAACAAAGGGCAGGATGATGTTTTTCTGTCCGTCTCCATAGCCACAGATACATTTTAAAAATGTCAGGTTCAGGCTGGTCTGTGTGGTAAACCTGTGTGGTTTCTAAACACACCTGTTTTCATCTGTTTGCGAATCATGCTGAGCAGATTCTTCAGTTGAGACCAACTTAACCAAAGTTACTGTTTAACCATATTATTTATGCAGTATGTTAACTGTATTGCTTCAGGGTTGCACTGAGTTCAGCAGCATTTCAACAAATGTCCAAATTACTTTAATTAAGGCAAAATTAATTGTATACGACAAATCAGGGTTATGTCAGAACAGAAAAGAACTTACTGTGGGTAACTCACAGTGGATAACGATGGCAGTGCTGCACTAACTGGGTTTTGTATCAGTCCTGATACTGATTTATTATTCAAGGTGTTGGGAGAAAACAAAACTTCTATAGTGATCTTATTAATTCATTATTGAATTCTAATAAAATGTAAGCACATTAGCATGTTGTAAATACCCTTTATCATGTTTGATGTGATAATGTGAATGCTAATCACCTTTCCTGGCCATTGATGGGGATCTCCTAAGCACAGCGGCATTTATTTGCAGCTTCAGATTAAACTTAACATAAAACTATAGCTGCAGGCGGCCATCTTAAGGGTCCAAGTAACTCACAGCCTTCATAGGCCACATAGCCAAAACAGACCATGCCACACACATTTACAGTTACAAAAGCTTTTACCTTATAATAGCATAATAGCATATTTTCGTGAAGCAACGTATATCTCTCACAGGCTCTTTCCCAGAGCCTAGCCAAGATTCAAACCTAGATTTACCCTCAGATTTAAATGCAAATAAATAATCAGTAAGTCACTAGGCATGTACTGCTGCAGACACTTTGTGACAACATGAATATTTGTAGCAAAAGATATGCATTTGATATTCTTCAGTGACAGGTAAGGTGGAATTTGAACCAGGGTTGGAAGGGCAACAGCTTACATGGTGAGTCACATATGGCCCATACTAATTAGGCACTTTTTGAGGCCATTTAAATGAAGAGAGCAAAAAGGATCACACAGAATTTTAACTGTTTGATTCCATCTTTCAGTTTATTGTATTATATTATATTATATTATATTATATTGTATTATATTATGAATTATATATTTCAAACTTTTAACAGTTGTGGAACAACTTCCTTTTTTAAAAAACTTGTACATGTGTAGTTGTCAGGTTTGATACATAACTTTAGAAAAATTCTGATAAATATTAGTGTTAAGTAAAGTCTGTGACGTTATATATGCTTGAAGTCGTAATTTCCATTTAATACTGACACTCCTTGGGGTGGCCAGAGGATACATTGCCATTCCTTGTTTTGTGGCGAAGATGTAGAACATACATAGAATTGCAAAGTTTTTGATGTTCATATTATATGTAGAAAGAAATTAGGCTTAAGTAAATTCACATTCATAAGCATTGTAGGGGCTCATCAAGACCAGTTTAATCAACACTTTGCATGCTCCCTCTTGCGATTGTTTTGTATAATATTTTCAGTTTTGGTTATAATCAGAGAAAGACTAATGGATTTGTAACACCTTATGTTAGAAAAAGGTCAAACAAAATTATTGATGCAATAAAATCAAGATTTATTTGATAATTATTTACAGACAGAATCCAAAGGTTGTTTTAGAACCAAATTTTAGAAAATTAGATTTTGTTATACAGCGCTGCCTCATGGCCAATTGAGGTCAAACTTTATATACTATTAGAGACTGCCTTTGTGGAAGCATGATTCAATTTGTGTGATGATTGGGCAGTGCTAAACTCTTCAAATGCCTGTTTCAATTCCAATGGCAGCCATATTTGTCCAATGATTGAGTAATCTTTAGCACCTTACTTATAAAGTGGAGAATTGATGCAGCATACAATATTTCAGCTCAATTGGCTGAACAGTTGCTGAGAAAAAGATTTTTAGTTGCTATAGCACCCACTAATAAATAATCAGCATGAAACTTAATGGACTTCCACCAAATTATGTGGGGAATAGGTCTGTTTCATGATAATTAGTCAAAGCAGTCACAGTCTGTGGCAATTTTTGTGAATTAAGCTAAAGCCTTAAGAGATTAATTAGCGTGTGGTGGCCATATTGCTTAAACATATCCACATTTTTAAATAATATTTGACCTCCAGTCTCCCTTAAACAATTTGAGACCAATATTGTGCAGATATGTTGAAAAACCACAGATTATCAGAAAAATTTTGAAATTAACCTCACGCTTCAGGAGACATGGACCAAAACATAAAATGTTGCTCTGTAGCACCACTTTCAGGCCAGTTGGGGTCGTTTCACTTGCCTGAGTATTGGGGCCATACTACATCTACCCACAAAGTCTGGTGTTTGGATGGCTTATAGTGTCTTCTCCCCAATCAGTTTTGGGGTAGAAAAAGAAGAAGAAAGACCCAGAAATACAGCCGGTGTTCATGTTCACAAACGTTTTGATTTGGTCTATAGAAAAGCTTAATTAAGGGCTATTACAAATATCCACATCAGTGGATATTCCACCATACTCCTGAAATGACTGTGTTTCACTTTGGGTTGGAGAGTAACACAAAGATAGCTCAACTGCTTACTGGAATATTTTGCTGGAGCAGTACATCACCTGGGTCTTTTTGGCTTACTCGGGAAATTCAGTATGTCAGTTAAGAGTTGTATATAGTACTAGTCAAACATAGCAGTCTCATAATGTTTGACATTAAATTACTCTGAATGATTCTGTTTACATATTAAGCATTTCATTATGCAGAAATTGTTAATACAGCTTCTGCATAATGACATGGTTAATATGTAAACATTATATTGGAGTTACATGTGTTTGTAATATATATGGGACATTTTTGTGACTCTGCGTCATGCCAAGGTACGTGTGTGTTTGTATGTGTGTGTGAAGGTCACATCACTAGAAGGAGTCTGTGTAAATTATCCTCCTACCCTCCTCTGCTCTCTCCTTTCTCTGTCTGTCTCTCTCTCATTTTTGTCATTTTTTTAGTTGTTGACATAATTTGAATATGCCTGTAGCTGTTTACATTGTTTGTAAATTTCATGATAAATAGATCAAAGGAAATGACTTGTAAAAAGTCTGGTTCAATTGACTTGCATTAAAGTAAAGTATGTTATTTTCATTTTAGTAAAGTTTAGTAAAGTTTCTGCTGCCAGCAAAGAATTTTGAGCAATATTGGCAGATTTTGTTTGGATTTAGACAGAAAAAGAAATTGTTTTAGAAGTACATAAAATAAATGAACTGCGTTACATAATCATGCAGCTGAAACTTTAATAGGCTTAATTCCTACCAACAACCATTTGTTAAAGCTTTATTTAGATTTAAAATCTATTCATCAAAACTTTATTTAGATTTACAGTCTATTTTAGTCACTCTTCCTGAGAGACGTCGCTGATCTGCAGTTACATTCAGGGTCAGTTAACCTACGCAGCGGTTTATTATGAGTGGAATGGTTGTGCATTTGGACCTAACATGGCATAGATTACATAGTTCACATAGCATCACTGACTGTAAAAAGTTCTGCAATGGTCAGAAATTGGAATTGCCCATGATCTGTACAGCATAGACAGTAACGGTAAGTTTTGAAAGTGTGTTTGAGTAAAGGTTATGCTTGCAAAATTATGGCCATTCATTTGCCTTTCTGATTGCATGGCATCATGGGTTTTATCATATATGGTGCATTATTAAAATAAACAATAATAACCTTAATACCTTTTAAGAAAACATCTTCTGCAAGACATGAAAATAAAACAGACACGTACATAAAGTGCACATACAAATCATTTAATTATTGTATAGAAATTCTTCATACTTCCACACATTTGTAAACACATTTGAAGTGCATGACCACAACCATAATTCTGTGGACTGTGGCCCTCTTCAGCCTCAGAGTTTCTTATCACTAGTCACAATCCCTCAATAGCACTCACACAGGCCATGACACATACACGTGAGCACACACTCTCTCTGTTTCTGGGTCAGAGGCTTTCATTGTGTTCGGCTCTGTTGTGTGCTCTTCCTACCAAGAGGAGTGGTGAGTGAGAGAGAGAGGATCGCTTCCATGTGCAGGTTACAGAGTGTTGGTTTATTGCCAGTGATACAGACACCTACACGCACACACAATGGCTTGTCAACATTTATTTATGCCATTGATTTGTCATTGTTACTGTAATGCAGCTGTGGACTGAAGAATGATGCCATGTCTTGATATTGTGTGCATTACTATTCAGTGTGCAGTACAGTGAGCATCATCTCTTGCAGTCAGATAGCATGAGACAAATGAATGGAAGCATTTTTATTATAACTGTAGTACTATTTTTGCTTCACAGTTTTTAACAGCATTCATCCTGTTCTATGATATAGTGCTGTGTGAACTAGGGCTGGGCGTTTCAGTTTAATTTGATATTCAAATTTATAGGCCACAGGCTACCACACACTAAACACACTGGACAATGCCAGATGCTGTGACTTCACTCAGGATCTTACCACTTTATTACATTAAACCCAGGTGAAAAGTCTGTAGCAAATGAAGTTATCTGAAATGTACCACAAGAAAGGCAGTAAATGTACAGTCTGTAAGATAAACATATAAATGCTAATCAATTATTTTCACCTCAGCTAACATCCCTAACCTTGTTACCTCAGCTTACCTTTAGCTGGAGAACAGCAAGTTTGGGAAGAGTTAGTTAGCCGATACCAAACATAATACATTTACTAAAGCTAATCAACCATTTTCACCTTTGTTAAGGATACTAGCCCAGTGTGGTGTGATTTTGAGTTTTTACTGACTAGTTTCTCACTTTTCAAAAATCAGCCATTCATCATTTTAATCCGCATAATTGATTGTGTTCTGTTCAAAGGCAGTGATAGTGACACAATTTTAAATAATTGGTACTGGTAAAGTCCTAAAATTAGTATAAGATTTTCCTTTGTACTCTCCAGTTGTTAGCTAGCCCAGCAGTGGCCTCAAGCCCCAAAAGACATTGACTGATCCCTAGTTGTAACATGACAAAACCAGTCAGATGCTTGCAGTACAACTTGGCGAATGAGGCTTTACTTTAGAAAAGAGTTTGACACTACTTGTAGTGATTAAATGGGCATGGGTCAGATCCAAAAATGCAATCAGGAAAAGAGTACAAACTTTACCAAGGCAATCAGATCAAAAAGGGTAAAGACTAAAAGGCAACATCAGAGTACCCAGAAAAAGGTCAAAACACCAAAGTGGCAAAAACTGCAAACAGATAAACGCTCAGTAGTTCTACTAGAGAAGTGATTGTGAACAGTGATTGGATGAACGAGGAAGTTCCAGAGTCATCTCCAACGGGATTCTGGGAAAGGGAGTCCAAGTGTGAGTCTGAGCCAGAGGGCTGCGTGACACTTGTGAGAACTTTCTGTGTGTTTCTATTGGGACATTTTTGCAGGAAACATTATCTCCCTTTGTACGAGAATTAAAGAGAAACAAAGTTAAACTAGAATGACTATAATTGGGCTTGGAAAGCCTTATTGTGCATAGGTAGTTTCATATTAGTGATGTACATGGCTACTCGAGTACTTCCTTAACCATTCAAAGTACCCGTGTTCTAATACAGACTAACAATTCAGTGACATGCCAGTGTTTCATGTTTCAAAAGTGCAAAACTTTTTTTGTTTGTATATGTGATTAGTGTAGTCAGCTAATACTTGTATGTTATGCATACGTTGCTACTCTGTAACAGCAGTGGTTAAATGTGAACCGATTGTGGCAGTGCTATCACTTAAAAAATGTTTTTCTTTTTTTTTTTCTTCCACCACAGTTAACCAGGTATCTGTTCATGCAGATGTCCATCTTATGGATATTTGATTATCAAAATTGGAATGCCCATCCCTATTAATATATATGAAAAATTGATATGGGACATATGTTTGACCCCAACAAACCTATTTATGTGTGTTCAGGCCCAGGGAGGAACCAGGAGGAACTAAGGCGGAAGACAGAGAACGGGGTGCGGGAGCTGTGGTATTTTGTACGCAGTGAGGTGAAGAAATTGGCCCATGTGGAGACTGGAGAGCTGCAGAAGCACATTGACATCCTGCTGCAGGACCTGGGGCACCAGCAGAGGTGACACACAACTCTAGCCCAGTGTTGGGGGTGCAAAGTAACACATTACAGTAATGTAATTACATTTTCTTTTAACAAGGGAGTGTAACTAAGCATTACGGTATAAATTCTTGTCTGTCTCACATTACAGTTATTGACTTAATAAGCATTACACTACTGGTGTAACTTCTATGTCTCTGAGAGAACAATATTAATTACATGGAATGCATTCATAATGTAAATTTGTATATTCATATCTGTCCATGTGCATAATTTGCTCTCTATTCACTGCCTATGACAGCTGCCTGTATGACTTTGATTTTGAATGTGAGCAGTGCAGCTTGAGTGCAGAAAGAACCATGAACTCAACAAATAATCAGTCAAAGGATCTTTTAACACATATAGGGCTAAGATTAATCTAGATCCCCCTTGCTGAATAAGAGAAAGCCTCAATCTTTCCTAAAAAAAACTGTACTTGATGTTCATCATTGGACCAGCGTTGTAAACTTACATTTTTTTCCTAAAGGTTTTATTTTTAGGCAGTTTTTAGTAGGTTTCTGCTGACTAGTTTCTCGGTTTTCAAACAATGTACTGAAATAGGAATTAGATATTACTTATTCTACACATACTACAAACAACCTTCTTCACATTTCAGCTCTGAAACATGCTAGAGCATCCTACTAAGTTGTTAGTATGTTCCAGGCAAGGAAGTACACTAGCATTACCTTATCACACACAACAGCACACAAATGAACATAATAAATAGAACAGTTGTCTAAACTAATTATTGTTTTTAAAATGTATGGAATTATTTGCAATCATCTCACAACTCTTTTGAAACTGAGTCATGCTGAATAAAGTGATGCGTATACTTGTACTCTGTGTAGTGTAATCAGCTAATACTTGTAATGTTGATACACATAAAAAAGTGAATTCAGCTGCTAAGTTAGCTGCTAGGCTGCTGCACAGCTTATAATGATAACCTTGAAGCACTGCTGTAGGAGATGTTATGTAAAAGTCTTTCTCAAGAATATATTGTCAAAAATATTTACCTCTTTTTCAGTAACCATGCTGCAACCCCCTAAAATTTTCTTGATAAAAAAGGTAAAAAAAACACTCCTGTAGTCCACCTGCATTGCACAGTTATGTGTGTTACCTGCTATAGAGTTAAATAATTAACTAGGCCATCACAATGAATACATAATTGCCTAATTGCAATTACTTGAGCTAATTACAAAACTTTTTACCCACATCTGTGTATTTTTATGTGTTAGATTGAGGCAAATACTTGCAAATAAATGAAAGCAGAAAAAAATGAGTGAGCTGAATCATGGGTCCTAAAAAACAACAAGATCTGACTGGTGACATAGCACCTTTAGATGGCAGCAATGCTTAGTTGAGATCACTTAGAAGCAACTATGTAAGGAAGAAACCTGGCTAATTAGTAGGTGTGGGAATCTCTAAGTATATCAAATTTTGATTAAATTCCTGTTCAGGATTCCAAGGTATGATAAAATCTTGGTGCATCTCCGTTTTTAATTTCTATGGTCAGAATTAGGTGTTTCTACTGTATGTGCTTTTAACAAGCACTGTTAAGTTTAGTTAAATTTAATGGGCCATTGCATTCATTGTTCATTAAAAATGTTGGCTACTACTGAAATATTTTTTCAACTAAGGATCCCTGCTGTAGCACTGTAACATAATGAAACATCACGGGTCATCACGGGACCTACAGCAGGCTGTTGATTCTAATGCCTCTACAATCAGAAAGAGACTGCACAAATTTAACTTTCATAGGAGGTATGCAAGGAGGAAACCTTTACTCTCTGAGAGAAACATGGAGGCCAGACTGAGGTTTGCCTGAGAGAATGTAGACAAAATCCAGGTCTTCTGAAATCATGTTTTTTGGGCAGATGAGTCTAAAATTGTATTATTTGGACACTATAACAGAAGGCATGTTTGGCATAAACCAAATACAACATTGCAGGAAAAAACCTCATACCAACTATGAAACATGGAGGTGAAAGTGTCATGGTTTGGGGATGCTTTTCTGCAGTAGGACCTGGCCAGCTCACCATCATAAAATCCACCATGGATTCTCCCATGTATCAGAGGGTGCTTGAGGTGCATGTGATACCATTCATAAAAAAATAAAGCTGAAGCAGAACTGGACCCTGCAACTTGACAATGACCCAAAACATACCAGTTAATCTACCAAGGACTGGTTGAAAATTAAGAAATGGAGTGTCCTGGAATGGCCAAGTCAAGGCCCAGATCTTAATCCGATTGAGATTCTGTGGGGTGACTTTGGGGCTGGACATGCAAGAAGCCCCTCAAACATGTCACAGCTGAAAGAATTCTGCATTGAGGATTTGGGCAAACTTTCCTCATATTGATGTCAGAGACTGGCAGATGGCTGCAAGAAGCATCTCACTGAAGTTATTTCAGCCAAAGAGGGTAGAGTGTCCTAACTTTTTCCTCAGTTAGAATACACACTTTTGTTAATATTTTTATTTTAATGAGTAAAATAAGGTTAAATTTTATTGAGAAGAAGAACTGAATATTTAATGAGGTGTCCTAATTTTCTCACAAGACTGTGTATGTCCGAAGTTAACTGTTATGTCTGGAATGAGCTATTATTATAAACCTAATCCCAGAAAAGCTGAGACAGTATGTGAAATGCTAATAAAACAGAAAGCAGTGATTAGTAAATTCTGTTTGTTTTCAAATGATTACAGATTGTAACACTGGGGAGCGATGATGAGGCGGATGCATGTGCTGAGAGAAGTGAGATTTATTAGGGGCAAATTCAATATTAAGGTCTAGACAGTCCTGGGTCAACGAGCCAACACAGAGACAACGGAGGCCACAAGAACAATGCTAAACAATACAATACAAAGACAAAACAACAACCAGCAGCCTAACAGGGGAAAATACAAGGCTAAAATACAACAGGGTTAACACAGGTGGTAATAATCAGGGGCAGGGTCTGGAAACAAGGGGGCAGGATTTGGAAGAAACGAAACAGGGAAATCACATGGAAAAGACCAAAACAAAAGCACATGGAGGACTTGTGACAGTTGTGACAATACCCCTCCCCAAGGCGCGCAGCACTGAAACACGTCAAAAAAAACAAAAAACAAAACCAAAAAGACACAAGAAACCAAAACCAGAGACACAACTAGACAGGGACAGGAACTGGGGCGAAAAGAGCAGGGACAGGACACCCAACACGAGAAACAGAAGACGGAATAGGCACAGGAAATAGGGCAGGCAAGGAAACAGGTGCAGAGACCGAGACAGGAGACAAAGCAGGAAGAGGATCAGACACAGGAGAACACGGAACAACAACAGAGACACAGGCACAGAAACAGAACCTGGAGCAGACACAGGAGGAGAATGCAGAACAACAGGAGCCAAGGGCACAGAAACTGGAACACAAACAGGAGAGACAGCACAAGACCCAGGAACAGACGAAACACGAACAGACTGAGGACGAAACAAGGGCCAGCAGGGAGAACGAGGAGGAACAACAGAAAATGACACCGAACGAGGGACGACCGAAGGCACAATGGGACGAGAAAAACAAAAATGCAGCACAGACCAGGCAAAAGACAACAGAACAGGAACCAGAGCAGACACAGGCACAGGAACCGACACACATACAGACACCGGGGCAGAAGCAGAGACAGGAACAGGAACCACAAAAGGAACGGGCACAGGCACAGACACAACAACAAGGAACAAAACCAAACCAGGAACAGAGGAGGGCAAAAACAAAGGAGCAGGCAAAACAGGGGACACAGTAGCAGACACAGGCGGAACAGAAGGCCCACAGGGTACAGCAGACGCAGGCGGAACAGGAGGCCAGACGGGGAGCAGCAGATGTAGGCGGAACAGGAGGCCCATGGGGAGCGGGACAGGCGGCTGCAACGTCCTCAGAGGCGCGGCAACTGGCGGCGGGTCTGGAGGCACAGCGTCAGCCGGCGGGTCTGGAGGCAAGTGCCGTAGAAAGGGTTTCCTGCATGTTC
Organism: Pygocentrus nattereri; assembly: GCF_015220715.1. NCBI lineage: Eukaryota > Metazoa > Chordata > Actinopteri > Characiformes > Serrasalmidae > Pygocentrus > Pygocentrus nattereri. The sequence goes on from NC_051220.1 coordinate 14,076,133, forward strand.
CTTCCGTCTAACCTCATCTTGTGCTATAGGTCGCTCCTCCCTGCAGCATCGTTCAAGATGGGTAGACTCAAGGCGCTTACCTGGGATCTCGTCATTTTATAAGGCGGGATCTTTCTTCCTAGTTCTACGGGAATGACGAGATGCCCGTGTACCCTGAGCGCCAGGGGATTTGCTGTCTCCAGCTTGGTGTCGTTCAGACATGTCTAACTCGGGCTGCATCGAAACAGCTGGAGTTACGTCCCAATGGAACAACCACATACCAGAGTCTTGCTCTCTCGCTGCATCCTTGGTTAGCTGGTCTTTCTGTCAGCGTTTCTTTCAACGCTGGGGAGCAATGATGAGGCAGATGCATGTGCTGAGAGAAGCGAGATTTATTAGGGGCAAATCCTATATCAGGGTCTAGACAGTCCAGGGTCAGCGAGCCAACACGTAGAGAACGAGGGACAGGCATAACGAAAATTATCACAGGAAAACACACCATGGAGGCCAGAACAATGACGCTAAACAATACAATACAAAGACCAAACAAAGACCAGCAGCCTAACAGGAAAACACAGGATTTAAATACAACAGGGTTAACAAGACACAGGTGATAACAATCAGGGGTAGGGTCTGGAAACAAGGGGGCAGGACCAGGAAGAAATAAATCAAGGAATCACTTGGACAAGACCAAAGCAAAAGCTGGGAGGGGCCATTCATGACACAGATCAAAAACAGTATGTCATGTTTTACTTCATGAAGAGCATGCAGACTCCACACAGAAAGGACCCTGGTCAAGATGAATGGACCAAAAGAAATGGCCCAAAAAGACTTGGAAAAAAGTCTGGTTCTATTGACTTAACTTAAAAGTGAAGTGTGTTTTTTTTCCAAGTTACTATTTTGGAGATACAAGGTTGTTTTTTTTCCAAGATCAGTGATGTAATACCTATTATAGTATAGCATGACAAATCTATACTTAATTATGAAGTCCATCTTGAGTTTAATCAGGTGTCTTGCAGTGGACAAGTGTGAAATGCTTTGTTAACCTTATTTTTAAATCCTAATGAACCAGACTCTTTATCCTTGAGCATATAGAGATTTACATGCATTATAACTATATATAAACATGCATTGTAACTTCCATCGTATTTGAATATTCAGGTCCATCATGACAGACTTGTACCATCTGAGCCAGGCGGATGGAGCTGGAGACTGGAGAGAAAAGGAGGCCAAAGACCTTTCAGAATTAGTGCAGAACAGGATCACACACTTGCAGGTAAGACACACATACACACACATGCCTATGTGGGCTCTATTATCTATATTTTCATTTTTTTATGTTCTATTTTATGATTGATTTATTTAATTTCAAATACTGCAGTTGTCATGCACTGTTTAAGTTAACATAATGGTTTTATTCTCCAACTGCTGGGCAGGTTCTGTGCCCCATAGCTCCTTTAAAAATTCTACTAACATAATAGTGAATATATTACTTATTCCATCCATCCAATACATGTCCCACTAAATGGGCAATAGAGTGTTGAATCTTCAGCGTGTCTACAGGCAATCTGACTGACTGGTGCTCAGCTCACTTGCATAACATTCATCCAGAAGGAGAGAGGAGAGGAGAGACATATTGTGGGTTTATAAGGATCTTGTTCTTTGTTCTTAAGCCAACTTAGACATAACTGTTTTATTCAGCTTTTCTTGAGTTTTAATTACTGTGATCTATTATTACATAATTGGAAGTCTGTGTGAAAATCATCTTATGTTCATATATTATTACTGTATAATTGGCAGCTAGTTATTTCTATAGGTTGTAGATAATGTCAAGTGACTTAAGAGTTATGATTAATTAAAGAAAACTGACTTTAATATGTTTCCAGTAAGTTAATTTATGTCCTATATTCTAAAGTAAAAATCATTTAATGTTTTTTTTTTTTTGTTTGCCAAAACATACAATTTGGGGAAAGTCACTTGACTTTACCTAGAATCTGAATGGATAAAAAAGCTGCCAGTCACATGCAAAATTCACAATGTCACTTCAGAACATTTAATTTGTGAAAAAGGTCCTAACAAGATGTTCATTTTGCATTATGACATATATTAATGCAATTTTTGTTGATTTTCACAAAACAGACCTCCAGTTACATTCTAAAACAGGTCATAATAAATGCAATTTTATGCACAGTGAATAATAAATTAAAAAATTTCTAATTTGTTATGTAAAATGTTTAGTATGAAGCGATCTTAATCATAATCATTTTTTGATTAGTGGGTTATTAAATCCACATGATTGTGGAAGCAGTAGTGGACTGAAGCATGTAATGAGAGATAGAAAACGTTGAGATCTTTGGAACTTTGTTTAAACAATAAGCAAATTCTTCATGAAGTGTATTACAGAAGACTTACATGAAGAAAACTGCTGTTAGAAATTTGACAAAAAGAGTCAGGAGACTGGAGCTTCAGCGTTGACTGGAGTTTATTTCCACATACAGAGTATGGGTATAGCATGGTCGATCAACAGTCAATCAGCAGGATCAGCAGTCTAGTCTTATTCACGTGCATGCAGACAATCATGCACAGGCACTGCTTGGTCATCAGTGTGTCACCAGTCCAATCTGGTCAGTACCTCAGTCTGCAGTCCAGTCTAACAAGAATATTTGGGAAGGACCTTATATACATTGAAAACTAAGACGGAGGAAGGAGGAGGAAAAGGAGTTTGAGGAGGGATAAGCAGGGGTTGTAGAAGGAGAATATGAATAGAGATGTAGGGGGTAGAGTTAAGGGGATGGGGTGATTGTTATCAACTTAAGGTGGTAAGACAAAAGGTCATTTCAATACAAACAAGAAGTGATCAGGCTGGGTGAGAGTGCCGCCTTTCTGCCATTTGCTTAAACTCTACAATGAACATGGTTTAGACCTTAAGAAAATAACATAAGCAAAAACAACATATGTTGAAAATATTTTCTCTCACTGCCGACCCGTAACAGCGAGGAAAGGAATAGTGTGAAAAAAAATTCTGTAAATCAAGTCAAGTCAAATCAGTGTTTATCCAGGTCCAAGCCCCCATGAGCAAGCCAATGGTGATAGTGGCAAGGAAAACCCCCTTAAGAGCAAGAGGAAAAAACCTTGAGAGGAACTCAAAAGGGGAGTCAGTTCAAGAATAAGTTTAGTATGAAATATTGGAATACAAACGGGGGGAAAACAGTCAGAGCAATGGTTAATTACATTAGTTTGAGCTTGCAGCAGTAGCATCGTCAGTCAGTTCGTGAAGGTGAGGTTTGCACAGCGTTGTGCAGTGTGAAGCTCAATGGTGGACAGAACTGTCCAGAAGGCTGGCAAGCAGTGGGCACCCAATCAAGGCAAAAGAAGCAACAGCATCACACCACACAGGATGGGCAGCTGTTCAACTCAGTAAAGAGAAGAATACACACAGAGAGTTAGTTCTGTTCACAGATTGCATTGTTAATAGAGTGCAGCAGAGACTCCGGCAGGTGTAGTTATTACAGCCTAACTAAATGGGAGAAACCAGAAAGGAAACAGCCTTGAGATGTCAGCCCCTCTCCACTCCACCGTCAGCAAATTTGAGTGAGAGTAGCATATATCCATGGACCCCCAGATCTGCATGTTTTATATAACAGGGAAAACTAATTTCCAAAAACACTAATTTCCCGAACACTGACTGGAAGATTATTCCAAAGTTGGGGGGCTTTGAATGAGAAAGCTCTGTCCCCTGATGTAACTTTATTAATTCTAGGTACTAATAGTAAGCCAGCACCTTGTGGTCAAAGCGTGATGGTTCATAGTACAACCCCAATTCCAATGAAGTTGGGACATTGTGTAAAACATAAATAAAAACAGAATACAATGATTTGCAAATCCTTTTCAACCTATATTCAATTGAATACACTACAAAGACAAGATATTTAATGTTCAAACGGATAAACTTTTTTGTTTTTGCAAATATTCACTCATTTTGAATTTGATGCCTGCAACATGTTCCAAAGAAGTTGGGACAGGGGCACCAAAGGTTGGGAAAGTTGAGGAATGCTCGAAAAACGCCTGTTTGGAACATTCCACACATTCCCACATTCCAAAGATTGTCCGGATTGTTATCAGCATCTCTATTGGTAGTTCAAAAGACAGCATCTCTGATGGTATGGGGGTGTGTTAGTGCCCATGGCATGGGTAACTTGCACATTGGAGCAACTGCCATCCAGGCAACGTCTTTTTCAGGGACGTCCCTGCTTATTTCAGCAAGGCAATGCCAAGCCAAATTCTGCACGTGTTACAACAGTGTGGCTTCGTAGTAAAAGAGTGCGGGTACTAGACTGGCCTGCCTGCAAAACGGAATTTGTCTGACTGCATTGCGGCAAGTGTAAAGTTTGGTGGAAAGGGGATTATGGTGTGGGGTTCTCCATGAACTTGGAGAAGTATACAGAATCAGTGACTGGCTACATCAGCAAGTGCATTTGATGATGTTGATGTTACTGTCTCCAAACTCATCACAGCACACCCCAACTAGAAGCCATGGATGACTGCTGAGGTGTGCATGCTGCTGAGAACCTGTGATAAGGCCTTCAAGTCAGGGGATAAGGCAGGTCTCAGAACAGCATGAGCCAAGCTTTCCCGGGCCATCAAAGAGGCAAAGCGCACATACGCAAGGAAAATCCATGAACATTTTCAACACATTGCTGTCACACATTGCATGTGACATGGCATCTGGGCCATCACCAACTACAAGACACCTCCACCTGCTTGTGACAGTGATGCTTCCCTTCCAGACGCACTGAATAACATCTATGCTCAGTTTGAAGCACTGAAATACATGACAGCATGGAAGACCTCCTCCAAATGAATAGGTCCTGTGTCTGTCCACTGCTGATGTGTGGAGAGCTGTACACAGAGTCAACCAACGAAAAGCCCCAGAATCTGACAGCATACCTGCTCGAGTGCTCAGAGGATGCACTGAACCGCTGGCAAATGTTCTCACATATTCAACATCTCTCTGTGACTGCAGTTGTTCCAACGTGCTTCAAGTCCACCACCATCATCCCTGTGCCAAAGAAGTCTCCAGTGTCCTGCCTCAGTGACTACCATCCCATTGCACTCATTCCTGTCATCATTAAGTGCTTTTAGAGGCTTGTCATGAGGCGCATTAAAGACCAGCTGCCCCCTTCACTGGACCCACTGTAGTTTGCGTATCGCCCCAACTGCTCAACAGACACACTCCATCTGTCTCTCACCCTAGTAGACAGTAAAGACACCTGCGTCAGAATGCTGTTCATAGACTTCAGTTCAGCATTCAACAGCATCTTCCCTCAACAGCTGATCGGAAACCTAACCTGCTGGGCCTGAACACCTCCCTCTGTAACTGGGTCCTGGATTTCCTGACTTAGAGACTTAAATTAGTCAGAATTGGTAGCAGCATATCCAGGACCACCATACTAAGCACCAGTGTCCCCCAGAGCTGTGTGCTTAGTCCGCTACTGTTCACTCTGCTGACGAATTACTGTGCTGCAAAGTACAGCTCAAACCACATCATTAGGTTTGCTGATGACGTGACTGTGGTGGGTCAGCATATCAGCAAGAATGATGAGTCAGCGTACAGAGAGGAGGTGCAGCGGCTAACAGACTGGTGCAGAACCAACAACCTGTCATTGAATGTGGTCAAAACTAAGATGGTTGTTGACTGCCAAAGAGTGCGAGGTGACCACCCCCTGCTGAACATCAATGGCTCTGCTGTGGAAAGGAGCACTGAGTTCCTCGGTGTTCACACAATAGAGAACCTCACCTGGTCCCTCAACAGCAACTCCATAGTCTATTCAGTCTATTTCCTGCAAAGACTGAAGGAAGCTAATCTTCCCCCTCCAGTCCTCACCGTGTTCTACAGGGGCGCTGTGGGAAGCATCTGGAGCAGCTGCATCATCGCCTGGTTTGGGAATTGCAGTGCCTCTCACCGCAACAACGTACAGTGAAGAGTGAGGACAGCTGAAAAGACCATCGAGGTCTCTGTCCCATCCATCATGGACATTTATACCACATTCTGCATCCACAGAGCATTGTGAATGACCCATCCATCCCTCACACAAACTTTTTTCACTGCTGACATCTGGCAGAAGGTATTGGAGCATCTGTGCTATCACTGTCAGGCTCTGCAACAGCTTTCTTACTGCAAGCAATCAGATTTTTTAACTCTCAAGGACTGAAACTTAAAACCCCCTTGTGTGGTTTATACATACTTTACACTCACACACACACACATCTTTTGATGCTCTCACTTGAACTTACTTGCACAATCTGGAACATACTGTATTTTTCTACCTCATTAACTGCTGTGCTCACGTATGTTATCTCATTGTAAATACTCACATATCATAGCATGTTAAATATCCCTACACCTTATCCTCACTACCTCATGTTCAGAAATGAGTGCTGTGTCTGCGCTGATCTGTCCTGTCTGTTTAATGTGTCTACGTCCTGCTTTTTTAAAAATTGTATTTGTTGTATTGTTTCTAGTTTAGTGTTTGCACACTTGCATCTGCATGTTTGCACTTTGTCTGTACTGTATTGTTTTGTTCCATGTTGCACCATGGACCCGGAGAAATGTAATTTCACTCTGCTGTGTGCTGGTACACAGATGGAATGACAATTAAAGCCATTTGACTTAACCTGACCACATTACAGACTATTAGTGTTGTTAACGTTTGGTTCTTTTATTTGTCATTATTATTATTTTCTTATGTAATATTAAAAATATGTAGTCTTTTTCCTTCTCTTACCATTGTTAGTCTGTCTGTTTTTTTATGCTTACATGTCCTCCCTCATGAATACGTTACAAATAAAAAAGATTGATTATGTTTAAAAATCACACCAAACATGCCAGTTTGTCTGTAGGGTTTGTAAATTTGAACAATAATGTGTTCAATAAAAGAATGGCAGTCCAAAAATAATTTCTCATGTTTCAGAAAATAAATGAGATATTTTTTATCTTGAATTTTTAAAGGCTTATCTCTTTGATTCTCTTTTTCTTTTTGTCTATCCCTGTCCAGAACCCAGCGGACTGCAGTAAGGCACGGAAGCTGGTGTGTAACATCAATAAGGGCTGTGGTTATGGTTGCCAGCTGCATCATGTGGTCTACTGCTTCATGATTGCCTATGGCACACAGCGCACACTCATTCTGGAATCGCAGAACTGGCGCTATGCCACTGGTGGATGGGAAACTGTTTTCAAGCCTGTCAGTGATACCTGCACTGACCGCACAGGAGCCTCCACAGGACACTGGTCTGGTCAGTACCACTCTGGCATATCTGGTTACCAAATACACGAAAAGCTCTCTTTAGTCATACATAAAAATTTAGCTTTGCTATTGATGAATTTTACAGTTATGACACCTTTTTTTTTTTTTTTTTTTTTTTTTTTTTTTTTTTTTTTTTTTTACAGTTAGAACAACCTGTTTTTTACATTTCGAGAGCGACATTCAAGTTCGCAACTAGATACAACATGATAAGGGTAGGAATTTACTTATTGTCATACCTATATGAGCAGATAGTGAAAGAAAAAGAAGAGATATGACAATGTTAAAAGAGAAGTGTAGTCTGAGAGCATTTTCTTAAAATAAAGGATAAAGTAGTTATATACAACACATACAAGTCTTACTTATTTTTCCATTGAAGCAAAGTGCTACTTTCAACCACCAGAAAACAAAACATTCTGAAGCAGAACTGTCTATAAACGGTAGCTTTCCCTCTTTACCAGTGCTCTGTCAATCCAAACTATGCATTGATCCCATTGTAAATATTTTGTCAGAATGAGCTAACGTTACCCTTACAAAAATTACTGAAGCTCATCATGTTACATTTCAAAGATGGAATATTGTAATCTCTGTTTCTGTTAATTAGAAGTATTTAGCAAGCTACTTAAAAATTATTGGCTATTATCATAACCATCTACCAACATTTGGCAGCTTGTCCCCATACATATAAAAGCTTAAAAAACAAGGTATTTTTAAACCTGGTTTTGAAAAATGCTGTCGGCTCGTCCTGGAAACCTGTTAATACATAGCTTGTCTTGTGAGCTAGCACACTGAAACTGGTTAAATGATGCTACAGTTTGAAGTCTGATAACATTAGTATACATATTTAATGATTTAGCACTTTTTTATCTTTGCTTACTGCTTGCTGTAGCTCAACATTGTGAGCAGAACTTTTTATCTTTGCTTATTGCTTGCTGTAGCTCAACATTGTGAGCAGACATAAAAAAAGTGCCACATATTTTTTCCTTCTGTGGTGGTCATTAAGCTCTTAAAACTCTTCAGTTTGTCATTGCCAAACATTTTATTGTTATAGCCACATTTGAGCTGATTAATTAGTTAATTTATTAGTAACCAGCTACAAAAATACTTAGTTTTTGTAGCCCTTTTAACAAATACATGATACACTTAAATATGATTTTCCTAGGGTTAGAGTTAGGGTTTATCCCTTTATGACATAAAGCAAAATGGTACAGTATTTGAATGAAACCAGACAGATATTTATGAGGAAATTTTTCACCCTTTATTTAAATGTATTCTCATATCACTCAAAGTAAGCAAACATACAACTTAAAGTTAGCATAGGCGAATACATGAAGTCTCACAACTTTCAAAAGAGAAATGCTGTTTCTTTTCTTTGCAGGGTAAACAAGGTTATCATTTAAATTGCAGACATTGTGTCACACTTAAACAATGCATCTTGAGACTATTTGCAGCAATTCCTACTGTGGAGGACTCTCTGATATGTCATTAGGAGCTGACTGAAGGCGTTTGCAGGCTGAGCCATCTATCCCTCACTGGGAGACTAGGCTGTTAATCTGTTTACTGATGGTTAGCCCTTAGAAGTTATCTCTTTATCATAATTTCATTACCAGTGTTATATTAAAGATGGTGAATTTGATATCCCTTATTCATAGCTCATTAAAACATGCAAAGGAGTTCTGTCGGAAGAGCGGAGTGAGAAATCTAAAATTATACAATGCTTTTGTTTGTGAATAGAGCATATTGTATAAAGTGCTTTTTGTGCAATGTCACAAAGCAGATTTACAGAAAATCTGGGTCCAAGCCCCCATGAGCAAGCCAATGGCGACAGTGACAACAAAAAAACATCCTGAAGATCAAGAAGAGCCGACTTTAAGTCACTTTCCAAGGCCTCACAAACTCTTCCCACACCCGGGTTTTTGCGTTGGCAACGACTGAAGCCGCAGATCGCTTGGCCTGTCGATACCTGCCAGCTGCCTCTGGTGTCCTATAGGCCAACCATGCCTGGTAGGACTCCTTCTTCAGCTTGACGGCATCTCTCACCTTGGGTGTCCACCACCGGGTTCGAGGATTACCGCCCCGACAGGCACCAACTACCTTGCAACCACACCTACAGTCAGCCGCTTCAACAATCGAGGAGCGGAACATGAGGGATCAATGTCCCTCACCTCCCCCGATATCTGGTCTGACGTTCTGACGGAGGTGTGAGTTGAAGATCAATCTGACAGGTTCTTCTGCCAGACTTTCCCAGCAAACCTTCACTATCCCTTTGGGTTTGCATCTTTGCATCTTCCCCCACCACCTGATCCAACTCACCACCAGGTGGAGATCAGTTGACAACTCAGCTCCTCCCGAGTGTCCAAAACACATGGCCACAAGTCCGATGACACGACTACAAAGTCAATAATTGAACTGCGGCCTAGGGTGTCCTGGTGCCATGTGCACTTATGGACATCCTTGTGTTCAAACATGGTGTTCGTTATGGACAAACTGTGGTTTGCACAGGAGTCCAAAACTGAACACCACTCGGGTTCAGATCAGAGAGGCCATTCCTCCCAATCACACCCCTCCAGGTCTTACTGTCGTTGCCCACATGAGCGTTGAAGTCCCCCAGTAGGACAATCGAGTCTCCAGGAGGAGCACTTTCAAGCACCCTTTCCAAGGACTCTAGGAAGGCTGGGTACTCTGAACTGCTGTTCGGTGCATAAGCACAGACAACAGTCAGTCCCCAACCCGAAGGCGTAGGGAAGCTACCCTCTCGTCCACCGGGGAAAACGCCAACATACAGGCGCCGAGTCGAGGGGCTATGAGAAAGCCCACACCTGCCCGCCGCCTCTCACCATGGGCAACACCAGAAAAGAATAAAGTCCAGCCCCTCTCAATGAGATTGGACCCAGAGCCCAAGCTGTGTGTTGAGGTGAGCCTGACTATGTCTAGCTGGTATCTCTCAACCTCGCGCACCAACTCAGGCTCCTTCCCAGCCAGTGAGGTAACGTTCCAAGTTCCAAAAGCTAGTTTCAGCAACCGAGGATGAGAACGCCAAGGCCCACGCCTTCGGACACTGCCCGATCCACAATGCACCAAACCCCTACTGCTGCCTCACTGGGGACTCATGTAGCTCCTTCGGGCTGGGCCTGGCCGGGCACCATGAGTGAATGCCCGGCCACCAGACGCTCGCTGGCGAGCCCCTCCCCCAGGTCTGGCTCCAGGGTAGGGCCCCGGTAACCCTGATCTGGGCAGGGTACACAAGTCCTGCTTTCTGGTTTTCCTAGGGGTGATTATGGATCACACTTTGTCTGGCCTGTCACCTAGGACCAGTTTGCCATGGGAGACCGTACCAGGAGCTCCTGGTAGGCCTCTCCATGGATCACCAGCTTATTGTGGTGGAGAGGTTTGTGTCCTTGAAAAATCCTAGGAGCTATGTTGTCTGGAGCAAAACAAAATTCAGTGACATGCAAATAAAGCCCTATATTTAACTGAAAATAATACAGCCCTATTTCCAAAAAACCTGGAATGCTGTGCAGAATGTAAATAAAAACAGAATGCAATGATATGCAAATAATGTAAAGCCATACTTTTAAAGCAATGTACAACAAAGATAACATATCATTTTGGCAACATATGCTGCCATCAAGGGATGTCACTATCAGGATAGGGCTTACTTATTCCAACAAGACAATGTCAAACCACATTCTGTATGTATTACAACAATGGTGCTCCGTATTAAAAGAGTCCAGTTACTAAACCAGTCCAGACCTGTCAACACTGATAACATTTGGCACTTTATGAAATGTAAAATACGACATAGGAGACCCCGAAATGAGGAGACCAACTGGTATAGTTTTGAAAGTGAAAGGTTTTCCTATTTTTGCTTTATGTATATTATATGCTTATTTGCATATTTTTCATTTTATAATATGCCACATGTATTCAGTGGATGACAGGTCTGGACTGCAGACAGGCCAGTTTAGTACCTGGATTCCTTTAATACAGGGCCATGCTGTTGTACTACATGCAGAATGTGGTTTGAAATCATCTTGCTGAAATAAGCTAGGCCTTCCCTGAAAAAGATGTCGTCTGGATAGCAGAATATGTTGCCAAAACATATATATATAAAATTCAGCATTAATAGCGCCCATGCCATGTGCACTAGCTTTTAAACTGTGCACCAATAACAAGCTGAGGGGTCTTTAGCCCCAGGAGGGCACAACGTCCATGATTTTCAAATAGAATTTCAAATGTTGATTTTTTGGACTGCAGGAAACTTTACCACTTTCCCTCAGCCCATTTTCAATGAGCTCAGGCACAGACAAGGTGGCAGCGTTACTGGGTCCTGTTTAAATATAGATTCTTATTTGCGTTTGAGTTTTAATTAGCATTTGTGGATACAGAGGGTTAATTCTACATAATTCTACATCTTGCGAGGTAGTTTTGCAATCCCATGTAGAGAGCCATACCTTTTGACCTGGATTGAAAGTGGGTGTGTCTGCAATCTGCTTTCTGCTGGTGGATTGCCCTTTGGAGCCCAAACCGAGTTCCAAACCCCCTCGCTCCTCTTCATCCTGTCATCTACTGCCGGCACTTTAGGCAGTTCACATGACTAGGGAAATAATGGCGATTGATAGCCCAGCACTAATTGATGGGTAAAAGGTAACAAACCTGTAGAGGAATGTAACCGGGAATTCTGAGCATATTCTGCCCAGGGAAGAAAACCGCTCCATTTGTGTTGGTTGTCACTGCAGTAAGGGTGTAAATGATGACCTATTTCTTGGTTCAGTCTTGGCCTAAGCGAGGTATCCGGATGTGATACTGATGTTAATATTTAATAACCTCCAACTTTAATAAGTTCCTTTCATACACATGAAGTAAACTGAGCCCTCCTATCAGAAACAATATCCTCAGGCAGCCCGTAAATATGAAAAGTACTTCATGGAAGAGCCTCTCGGCTTTCTCCAAAGCAGACACTAGCTTTTTGAGGGGAATCAATCTGCAGGCTTTGGAAACTCGGTCTATGACCACTAACATGTCTGTGTTGCCGTTAGAGTGGGTAGATCTATCAAGAAATCCACAGTTATGTGTGACCAAGGAAGATGTGGAAGAAAATGAGACATAAGGCGCAAAACAGGGCATTGACGGGTTGTTTTACTCCTACAACAGACAGAACATGACTTGACAAAGTTTTTTACATCAGTGGTTAGAGAGGGATGACCTGAGCTCATCACATAATTGCGAAGGGTAACGGGAACATAAACTGTGTCAGCCAGTCACGTTGGAGGTGCTGGGTTAGTGTTTTGAGCTCTCCTCATTTCTTCCACACAATCCCAAGAGATTGGAGCAACAATACATGAAGGGGGTATTATGAGGTCTGCACAGCTGGGCTTTTCTTCAAAGTCATGTTGGTGGAAGAGAGCGTCTGTCTTGCCATTCTTAGATCCAGGTCTGTATGTTAAAGTGAAATTGAAGAATGTGAAAAACAATGCCCACCGGGCCTGGCATGGATTCAGGCATTCAGCTGATTTAATGTACTCCATGTTTCCATGATCGTTTAGAATGGTAAAAGGCTGAGCAGCGCCCTCAAGCCAGTGCCTCCATTCCTCCAAAGCTGCTTTAACAGCCAACAATTCATGATTACCTATGTCATAATTTCACTCAGCAGGATTAAGTTTTCTGGAATAGAATGCACAGGGGTGGTGTTTAGCGGGGTTACCATGCCTTTGGGAGAGAACAACTCCAATCCCTGTCTTGGAAGCATCTACTTCTGCCGGCACTTCAGGGTGGCAGAAAATTAGACCAGTTGTGAAGCTTTGCTTGAGTGAGTCACATGCTGATTCGGCTCTGGGTGACCCGTTCAATTTCTTCACATTGCCTTGCATTAAAGAGGTGAGAGGAGCGGCAATCATGCTAAAGCCTTTCATGAATTGTCTATAAAAGTTTGTGAAACCCAAGAAGTGTTGCAGTTCTTTAACAGATTATGGTCGTGGCCTCTGAGTCACTTATTTCAGTTTCGATTCATCCATCCTGACTCTTTGCACACTGATGACATAACCCAAAAATTATACCACAGGCTTATGTAACACACTTTTCCAGTTTTACATACAGACTGTTACTCTGGAGCACCATCTTGACATGATTTATGTGTTCAGTGAGCGAGGGGGAGTAAACAAGAATGTTGTCAATAAAGCCTATTACCCACTTGTTGAGCATGTCTCTGAATACATAATTTATGAAAGATTGGAACATAGCCGGGGCATTTGCCAGCCCTTATGGGGCCACCTGATGCTCATAATGGCCAGTTGTAGTACTAAATAATGTTTTCCATTCATCACCTGGCTTGATATGTATCAAATTGTAAGCGCTACGGAGGTCCAATTTGGTGAATACGGTGGCTTTTCTGAGCTGTTCAATGGCAGACGGGGACTATAATGGTATTTCACTGTATGGAGCCCTTGATAGTCTATACATGGTCTCAATCCAGGCTTTTTTCAACAAAGAAGAAACCCACTGGGGCGGTAGAGGTAGGAGGGCATATGTAGCATAATTTCAGAGCTTCCTCTATATATTCTTCCATGGCTTGAGTCTCTGGAACAGACAAGGGGTAAATACGACTCTTAGGGTGCATGGTACCAGGAAGGAGGTCAATGGCACAGTGTATCTGAGGGGGAGGTGCTGCACTCTTGATTTTACTGAAAACTGAGAAGAATGCTGTGTATTCAATGAGAAGTGGCACTTTAATTTCAGTATCGGGACTTTCAACAGAAGTTGTTAAACATGCTAAAGTCATACAGTGGGAAAAGCAGAATGGACTCCATTTCTCAAATTCTCCGTTGGACCAGGATATTGTGGGGTTGGAGTAGACAGCAAGGGGAGCCCAAGAATAATGAGATTTTCAGGAGATGGAATGGCTAATAGTGACATGCTTTCTGCAAGAGTACTGTAACAACGTTTAAAAGAGGAGTGGCAGCTAGGATCTCACCCGAACCAAGGGGTTTCCCATCCAGCCCTTGAACGGTCAGAGGTGACATTATTTTGTGTAGGGGAATGTGAAGTCTGATTGCGATGTCTTGGTCTATAAAGTTTACAGCAGCTCCAGAATCAGTCAGAGCTGAGAGAGAAAGACGTTGAGAACCCCAGATTAGTGTTATGGGTACAGTGAGCTGGTGACTTTCAGTGGGGTTTGGGGCAGTTATCCTTTAAAGTGTCCTTGCTGGCCACAGTAAAAGCAAAGACCCTTGTGCATGTGTCTTAGCCACTCTTCGGGGGTGAGCTGCACAATACCAACCGCCATGGGCTAAGGGGTAGACTGAACGGCAGAAAGGATAGTTGAGGAACTAGTGGCAGGATGGCATCTGGAACAAATGAGATTGTCCAAAGTGATGGACAATTGGATAAAATCTGAAAGGCTGTTGTCACTGTCTTGGCATGCCAATTCTGTTTGTAGGGCATCATTAAGGCTACAGCAAAGCTTTTAAAGATTTATCATCCCTTCCGGCATTAGCAGCGAGCATACAGTAGTGCAAGGCGTGCTGTCTTGCATCTGCTGTCTTGTTCCCTTGTCTTGTTTGAGTGATACTAAAAGCTCTCCAGGATCTTTACTACTTACATGGTTATCAAAAACATCCTGGAACACATGTTCAAAGTTTGCACATGTGGAGGAATCAGGTACTTGAGGTTGTCACATAGCCGTAGCCCAGGAGAGAGCTTTACCAGTGAGCAGGGACATGACAAAAGCTTTCTTGGATGAGTCTGTGGGAAAGGCTGCAGGGGCACAAGAAAAATAAATTATTGCATTAAAAATCCCTCACACAAACCAGGGGACCTGTCATATTTATCAGGAAGGGCTAGCTTGACAGATGGAAGTGAAGTGTCAGAGGGAGATGAGGAAAGCTGTACTGGAAGCTGCAGGCAGACTTGAACAGGCAGGGGTGCTTGAGCAGCCAGAGGGGCTGGAACCTGAAGGTTGTGAACCACTTGGAGCAATTTGTCAAGGGTATAAGTGAGGTGCAATAACTGTTGTGTGTGAGAGCCCAATAGTTGACCTTGAGCCAGAGCAGCAGCATGGAAATGAAACGGGTCTTCTGGATTCTGGGTAGGCAAAGTATTCTGTAACTACGACGCTCCAGACGGATTGGAATCCATGATACCCGTTTACTCAAAACACACAAAAAACAGAATCAGAACCAGAAACAGTCCTTAAAACAGCAATAGTACCAAGGGGAGATCAAAAAGCAGAGTCCAAGAGTTCAGAAATGGGTCTACATAATCCAAAACATCAACAGTCAAGAAGAAACAAGGCTTTGTATGCAGATTAACTGGCAGTATTTCGCAGTGAGCCAGTGTTACTAAAGTTCCGTCTGTGTCTGCTGCTCCCCGTGGGCCTCCTGTTCCGCCCGTGTTTGTTGCTATGTCTTCTGTTTTCTCTGCTCTTTTCTTTTTGCCCTCCTCTGTTCCTGGTTTTGTTTCCTGTTGTTGTGTCTGTGCCTGTGCCTATTTTGGTTGTGGTTTCTGTTCCTGTCTAGCCCTCTGTTTCTGTCCCGGTATCTGTTTGTGTGTCGGTCCCTGTGCCTGTGTTGGTTCCTGTTCCCTTGTCTTTTGCTTGGTCTGTCTTATGTTGTTGTGTTCCTCGTCCTGTTGTGCCTCCAGTCGTCCTTCGTTCGATGTTGTTCTCTGTTGTTCCTCCTCATCATCCCTCTCTGCCTTTGTTTCGACCTCGGTCTGTTTTTGTTCCGTCTGTTTCTGGGGTGTGTGCTGTCTCTCCTGTTCCTGTTTCTGTTCCTGTTTCTGTGCCTGTGCCTTCAGTACCTGTTGTTCCGGGTTCTGCGTCTGTGTCTGCTTCTAGTCCTACCTTGTCTTTTGTTTTGTCCTCTGTTTTGCCTGCCCTGTTCCCTGGGCTTTTTTTGTCTTGTGTTCCTCGTGCTTCATGACCTGTGCTTTTGTTTTCATTGAGTTCTTCCCTGTCCTGCCCCCTTGTTTTCAGACCCTGCCCTTGATTCCTTCCTCTCTCTTTGACTCCTAGCCATTGATGGCTGTGGCATTGCCAGTAACTGATTTTGCAATCTCTTTACACAAAGGCAAATGGATTGAAGGTCACATCACTTGGAATCCCCTTTTGGGTACAGTGGCATGCTAAAGTTTGGGCACCCCTGGTCAAAATTTCTGTACCTATGAATAGCTAAGTGAGTAAAAGATGAAAAGATTTCCAAAAGGTGTAAAAATGAAGATGACACATTTCTTTAAAAATTTAAGGAGGATTACCTTCTGATTTCTATCTTTTACAGTTTCAAAATAACAAAAAATGAAAAGGGCCCAATGCAAAAGTTTGGGCACCGTGTACTTTCAGTGCTTAGTAACACCCCTTTTGGCAAGTATCACCGCGAGTAAATGCTTTTTTTATCTAGCTGAGATTATTTAAATTCTTGTTTGGGTGATTGTCACCCATTCTTTTTTGCAAAAAGGTTTTTTACAGACATAAGGTTTAATGTCGGTTCCAAGAATTTGCTGAAATTTATTTGACTCTATTCTTCCCTCTACCAATGAAATGTTCCCAATGCCACTGGCTGCAACAAAAGCCTTAAGCATGATGAATCCACCTCTGTGCTTAACAATTGGAGAGATGTTTTTTTCATGAAATTCTGCACTCCACAAAATATAGGTTCTGTTTTAAGGTCATCAGTCCACAGGACTTGTTTTCAAAATGTGTAATTGTTTAGATGTTCCTTTGCAAACATCTGACAATGAATTTTGTGGTGGGGACTCTTTTGTAAAGGTCATATGTGTGCAGGTGTCACTGCACACTAGAACAGTGCACCACTACACTAGATTAGATTGATAATTTAGTCATGTCTAAATCTCACCTTAGGTCTCCACCCATCACACAGTGATCCCAAGATTGGAGCACTATGCTATACCTATCGGCATTTGAAACTGCTGCAATGTCATTGGACTGGAGTGGTGAGGGAGAAGGAGGGCCATTGTAGTTACCCAGAGAGAGCGAGTCCTTTCGCTGGAGATTGAGCTTACAGTCTCTCAATGAGAGCCAAGTTGTACCATCTGGAAACCAACATATTTCTTTAACAGCACTTAAAAGCCTTAAGTAAAGATAAGTGCTGACATCCCAACCTGCAGATAAAATGTATGGGCTACAGCAATATTCCTAAGGTAGTCCGTTTTTACTGTTTCTGCAGTTTTGTAGTTTTTGTAAGGAAAAATGGCTAGATTTTTTGTAGTAAAAACATTTTGAGGCATTAGGTCTCCCCAGACTTTTGAATGTATTATCAACAAGCCTTTTTCTGATCTGAAGGTACTGCAGGACAGCCTAGGATTCAGAACAAGTGATCTATAGTCGCTAGTACCAGCCCTGGAGACCCCCACACTTTGGTGCTTTCCTTCATCAAGCACATCTGATTTAGCTTATTAATTAATTAATGAGTTCCTCATGTGCTGCATTAGGTACGTATATAGAGTAGGTAAAACACAAAAACGGGGTCGCAAGAACAGGAATTGGTAACCACTGGTTTAACTGATCACTTGAAAATGCACCGCTGATGAAACTCAAACAGATATAGATACATATAATATCTTTAACAGCTTTCAAGCACTTTTGCTGTAAAAAATTTGTATTCTAAATCTTCAAACTATGCTGTGAAAAGAAGTGGTTTCTGCAGTGAAAGCAGGCTGCGTGTATTTTCTCCCTGCCATGTGTTTCAGTAGGGATGCCTTGGGGAAGGAGAGAATGCCTTCTGAACATGAAAAAAGTGACCTTAAAACAGAGTCCTCTCTCTTTCTCTTACCCTCTGTCTGCTTTTCTCTATCTTTGTCCCCTCCTCTCCTCCCAGAGGACAAAGTTTCCTTTGCTTTTGTACTGCAGACTGGACCTCAGGCTTTATATGGGCTAGTGAACAAAAGGAGCAAAAAAAAATGTAGCGCTTGTGTTTCAAAGTATTGTATACATGTACGTAAAGAAGGGTGTGGGTAGACATCTGTTTCTTTTTCACACACTCTGTTAAGATCTGTTGCATACATGTCAAACTGTAACTTGTCCACGGTTACAACTCATAGCTTTTGAAAGTGCAATTTATAAACTTTCAATTGATTTGTTTTTTCTAAGTAGAAGAGGAGATATTTTATTATAATTGAAATTCAATAAAGTTGTTGTTATTGTTCCTTTATGTTTTTTTCCATGTTTTTGTTCAAATTTGACTTTGAAACAAATGGAAAAAAGGTTGAGGGCAGACTCACACCTGTCTAGAATGCAAATTGAATGTAAATATAATGTATTATATAACTATCTAATGTAAGCACCGATGTAATGTCATTACATTTCTAAAATTTATTCTAAGAGTGTCATGTTTACCCAATATAGAATTGTTCACACGTGGCCAAATCCCAAATAGCTATCGGGACATATTATGTACTGTTAGGGTGCAGGAGCTAGTATTTAAATTCTTATGTAGCAAGTAGGGAGCCATTTCAGCCCCAGCATGGGAATATACTCATCGTCAAGCAATAGTTGCACCCAGAAGGAAGTGTCAGATTGCAAAGATATTTCTAAGGAAGATGAAAGTTACCAAAAAATTAATGATTGTAATTTTTTACTGATATGAGCAGTATTTATTGAGCTACACATACAGTCACACAACAATTTTTTGACGATGAGTGGAAGACTAATAAATTACTACAAAAAGTTAAAAAAAACTTGCAACTGCAGTGTACAATGATGAGCAACTGAACTTTCTTGTCTTCTGCCAATTCTCCATGGTTGTTTGGCAGCAATAACATACTCTAAAGAAACTAAAATCCCCACTAGCACACCACATCGGTTCATTGCAGCTGCTATAACTGCCATAAACAGGGTCAAAGGAACTTAATCTCACTGAATAATCTATTAGATGCTTGGAAAAGAATAGGCCCACTAACAAACACACCATGAATTAAAAATGATAACACTTCCTCCCTCAGGTCCCCCTCCAATTTATTCATCAGGATGTGAGGACAAGATATAATTTAGATTCTTTTAGTGCCCCAATAAAGTGAGAGAGAGTTAGTTAATGTGTGCTAAGAAGATAGAAAAGTTGGAAATAACACATGCCTATGCATAGAAGCTGACTGCAAGGGTACAAGAACATGCCTGCGGAATTTCTTAAACACTGCTTTATGTGTGGTGGGGGAGCATGCTTCTAATATTTAATGCTGTGATGCGATTTAAATTCTGCCCACTATGGTGTGTGCATGCATTTTCATTTTGTATTCCCTTTAGAGGGGTTCTTTTTCCACTGTTCATTTATTTTCATACTAAAATGGGCGATTAGTTTTAGCCGTCAAACAGTAGTCTTGGTGCGTTACTTCATTTTCCTTTTAAATGAACAATGTTTGAAAGAGAGAATGTCTGTACATAAATGAGAGTCATTCAACCCTTGTAATACTCTGCTGATTTGATTAAGAGTCCATGCCAAAGAACTGGACATAAAGCGGTTTCTGTTTAACTAAATAACATAAACTCAGCATTCTCAACTTTTTAGAACAGGATATAATAAATTTGTTATCATAATTGTGATAAAGTACAGTACAGTATATCACAATAAGCTTTTTTGGGCATATCATCAACATTTAAAGAACACTTTCTACCTGCATGTCTGTCTACAAAGAGAGTATAAGTAGTCCTGTAAAATTTAATTCAGTGTAGCAGTGTGTGAAATGTTAAATAATAATTATCATGTGCATAGTTTTGTCACTTCCTTATCTTTTCCAACTTGTCAAATGTCAGAAATAAATATTGTGGCTTGTTGTGTATCATAAAAAACATCTTGGAGTATTGTGATTTTACATTTTTTCCATAGACCACTGTGGTCGTGTCATCATTTTATAGTCAGCGTCATGCCCATATAAGGAACATATAAGGAATTTCTCTGTGAGAAGAATGAATTTTTTTTTAATTGCCTCTGTCGCATCCTTATGCTAACTATGCACTAATTTGACATCATTAGACTGGTATAAATCAAATCAAATCAGATTTATTGTCACATCACAAGAGTACAGGAGTACAGGTGAGTGAAAAACTTGGGTGCAAGTTCCCACTGAATGCAGCGACAGTATTTACAACATGGAGTAGAATGGTGAGAGAAAATAGTAATAATAATAATAATAATAATAATAATAAGTAGAAGAAGAGAAAAAAAATTCTATATATATATATATATATACAATAAACTAACTTAAACAATATACACAGACATACATTATATACATAATCTTATTACACTGAATGTGAGGTAAAAAGTCATAAAATATAGATACTGCAATGCTGTGTACATGTGCAATAATCTATGTATGTGTGTAAGTACGGAGACAGTCCAGTAGGTGACTTAGAGTAACTAGAGACTAGGTAGGTAGAGACTTAGAGTAGGTAGAGACTGAGTCCGAATGTGCAGTGTAAAGTAAAGTAAGTGAAGTGCAGGGTAAAGTGCAGAGTGCATTGAGTTCGTATGGGGTGGCAGTGGGGTGGGTAGGGCAGAACACTGTTCTACTGTCTGTTCCACAGTCTGGTCGCCTGGGGGAAGAAGCTGTCTCGGAACCGGTTTGTTCTGGTCTTCAAGCTACTAAGCCTCCTTCCACTCGGCAGTTGTGAAAACAGGCAGTGACTTGGGTGGGAGGGGTCCTTCATAATCCTTCTGGATTTCCTCAGGCAGCGGCTGATGTATAAATCCAGAAGGTTTGGGAGCTGAACTCCGGTGATGTATTGTGCTGTGCGTACTACCCTCTGCAGGGATTTCCTCTCGAGGGCGGTACAGCTCCCGTACCAGGTGGTGATGCTGCCAGTCAGGATACTTTCCACAGTGCAGGTGTAGAAAGTCCTGAGGATGCTGGGGTTCAGACCAAACCTCCTCAGCCGCCTGAGGAAGTAGAGGCGTTGTTGGGCCTTCTTCACCACCCGTGTAGTGTGTTCTGTCCATGTCAGATCCTCGCTGATGTGAACACCAAGGAACTTAAAGCTGCTAACCCTCTCCACCGCAGTCCCATTGATGGAGATCGGGGAGTGTACTCTCTCCTGCTTCCTGAAGTCCATGATCAGCTCCTTAGTCTTACTGACGTTTAGAGAGAGGTTATTCTCCTGGCACCAGTTTTCCAGGATGTTAACCTCCTCTCTGTAGGCCGATTCATCGTTGTTGGAGATCAGGCCTACAATCGTTGTGTCGTCAGCAAACTTGATGATGACATTGGAGCTGTGTCTGGCTGTGCAGTCGTGGGTGTACAGGGAGTACAGGAGCGGACTGAGCACACAGCCCTGAGGGGCTCCAGTGTTGAGGGTCAGAGAGGAGGATGTGATATTGCCCATCCTTACCACCTGCCGTCGACCCGTCAGGAAGTTAAGGATCCAGCTGCACAGTGTCCTGTTCAGAGCCAGATCCCGGAGCTTGATGTCGAGCCTTGAGGGAACGATGGTGTTGAATGCTGAACTGTAGTCCACAAACAGCATTCTCACATACGTGTCCTTTTTGTCCAGGTGGGAGAGGGCAGTGTGCAGGGTCAGGGCGATCGCATCGTCCGTAGATCTGTTCCGCCTGTACGCAAACCGGAGTGGGTCCAGGGTGGCAGGCAGTGAGGAGCAGATGATATCCCTGACCAGCCTCTCAAAGCATTTGCTTATGATGGAGGTTAGGGCAACAGGTCTCCAGTCATTCAGACAGGTAGTGCTGGCTGTCTTAGGAACTGGCACAATTGTGTAACTCAAAGTCCGGTTTGCGGTGAGTGAGCGACGATCTGATTTCCAGAAGTGTTTGTCGGTCGTAGGTGATGAAACCAGTAACGTTTAGTGCAATAAGAGTGACAAACAAACACACAAACAACGAAAAACTGCAAAAGTAAGTGGGAGCTCGCAACACGGCAGCCATGCTCAGCGCCATCTTGATAGAGCTTGTATAACTTGATTTAAAGCTCCACAAACTTACCTACACTAAGTACAGACTCAGCTTAATGTCACTGCTTACCCCCTGTTAAGCTGAAGATCAGAATTAGAATATCCTAATTATTTTAATGCTGGTAATATTTTCTAAGAATATTTTCTCAGTTAATGCTGCGGCATTTAAGGTGGAATGGAAAAATTCAAACAGCTGTTGTAGCAGCTTCATGGAGAGTTGAAATTCATGATATGAGTAGGTTGCTCTATTTCTGCTTGACACCTTAATAACAATATATATTATTTTTACTGTTTTACAGAACCAACACGTCATTATGTTTGGGTCCCATTTGCTATTGTTTGCTGCTGCAATGCAACTATTTAAGGTGGAACAGGAAAACTAAAACAAGAAGCTGGTAAAAAAGAAGCTAAATTAAGCCTCATAGTTTTAACACTGGTAGTATTTTTGCTAAGGAGTTTTATGCTATTGAAATACCCTACCCAGATTTTATATTTTCAGGCATACCTATAAAAATGTACAATGGTGGAACATTTTGATCAGGTGGCACAATGGGTTGTAAACATTTTTAATTCACAGGGTGTGATAGACGCAATTTTTCAAAAACCCCGTTCAATTCTGGCTGTAGAGAAATTGAGCTTAGACCCCAAGATCCTAATATGGCCATAACACGGACCATGACTACAGTGGTCAATGTCACCCAGTTCTACTTGAGAAGTAACACTTGTTACTGATTTGTTTAATCAAAGTAGCAGTAAAGGACAACTGAAGAGTACAGTATGTTCCTTATTCATTTGATTTTGTGTTCAGAATTGTTGTTAGTACAAACAAAATAACTTTTGTTACTTTTTTTTTTTTTTTTAATTTTCTTTGTTAGATCATGTCCTATACATGTGGAAATAAATACAACAGCAGCATTGAGCTCATGTTATTAAAGAGAGCAATAAATTAAATGGTAGAACTTTTAAAGACTTCTCTTTCTCGCTGATTCTTTTTGAATGTATCTGTATGTGTGTGTGTGGGTGGGTGGGTGTTTGTGTAGGTGAAGCCAATGATCGGGATGTGCAAGTGATTGAGCTGCCCATTGTGGACAGCTTGCACCCACGTCCCCCCTACCTGCCGCTGGCCATCCCAGAGGACCTGGCTGAGCGTCTCCAGCGGCTGCATGGGGACCCCTCCGTCTGGTGGGTGTCCCAATTAGTCAAATACCTAATCCGCCCACAGGACTGGCTGGAGAAAGAGATGCGCGAGGCCACTGCCAAGCTGGGCTTCAAACACCCCATTATAGGGTAAGAGAAAGAAAACACAGCAAAGAAAATGAACCAAGGAGGTTGATTAACTTATAACTGAAAACAGCATTACAACATTAACATTAATTCCCTTTAATTTTGTGGAGGAAACAGTCCATGTAAGTTGGCTCTACTCTGTTTGGAGTATTGGAAATGTGTGACATATTTAATTTTATACATTAAAAAAATACATATTTATTTTTTGCTTAGTTTCGTCTTCTGTGCATGAGGGGGCTAAGTCAACGTTTAGAGTTTGAAACATGGCTACAGTCTTGGCAAAATATCAAAATTTGATTTCAATTTTCATAACATTAAAAATTTTCGGAACATTTTGTTATTTTATTTAGAAAATAAAATGCTTAGAATAAAAAGGCTCAGAATTAGGGATGCAAATTATCGATTAATTCATTAATCATTAGTTGATTGATCTTATCGATCGACTTTCGATTAATTGATAAGCGGCGTTTATCACCTGAATTTCAGTGTTTCAATAGGGCCTTTAAAAATATCAGCTAAATAGTTAAAACACTGAGTTCAAAAAGTATATATTATATTATGATAATTATATTGTATTATATTATATTATATATTCATCAAGTAATTATGCATTAGGAAAAGAAAGCAGACATGTTTTTATGGTATAACAAAATACATTCTTTAATTTAAAAAAAGAAATAAATTAAGGACTGGCTCAGTTCTTGCATTTGAAACATTAGACATATTTAAAAAAAAAAAAAAAGAATAGAAGAAATTAAATAGAGAGCGAAACAGAATATTATTGAGCCTATAGATTATGAAGAAACTGCATCTAGGCTATTGATTAAGAAATCCTCAACAATCCTCAACTGAAACATCCACAACGTTTTTCTGCCTTAATTTGTATAGGGTTACAGCAAAATAGAATGAAACGTTCACAGGGTCCCTGGACACAACATAGAACATTACAGGGCCTCAAACCAGAACAATCAAATAAAGTAATGATCAAATCATGTTACCCTTTCCTGTCTGAAATGTGGCAAATGGCTATACAGCTCATATCACAACTGGACCTATATATTTTTGTTCAAGAAAATGAGCCTGTTAACGTGGTCAGGGGTAAGGCGTGTGCGCCTTTGGTTGCGATTGTGCTGTGGTGGAAATGTTTCACCAACCTTCCTGCTGTCACTATTGCTCTGCTTACCCCAGCAGCAGCAAAGCCATCATTGACTACGAGATTTAGCGTGTGTGCAAAACATGCAGCTGATTTCCAGCTGACTCGTGTGGGGTTGTTTACTTGGACAATGTTTCTAGCGTTGTCGTGAACACACGCTGTAACGCGACCGCAACGAGTCCCCAAGTCTCCACAACATCATTGAGCTTGTCAGCTAAATTGTCAGTGGTGTGTCTATCCGACATGTTCGTCGTAATCAGCACTGCAGATTTTAGCTGCCAGTTCTCGTCAGTGTAGTGGCACGTCATGGTAATGTAACTTTGTAACTTGTAATGTAATGTAACTTTCGGTTGTTAGAGCCGTCCAACAATCTGTTGTCAGGGCTACAGCAGTAGCAGTAGCTAGCTTTGTTTTTAGCTCACTCTTCTTTTTTTCGCAGCGAGCTTTGAGGCGGGAGGTTATTGATGGCCTCGAAGGGATATTGTAGCCTGGCTCTAGGAACGCAGTGAGATCCATCAACTGTGTTGATTGGCATCAAATCTGTCTCGATCATGCTGCATATCCTCTCTGTAATGCCCTCCGCCCTTCTCTCATCACACGCTCGCCTTCCCAGTGTAGCTGTGATTTTAGGTTGACCAGGTGCACTGGTGCCATGCAGGACAGCTGCATGCACAGTGTTCAAATGATAACTGAGTGAGCTAGTGGAACTGTTGTATTTCAATACCGCATTACACAGAGAATATTTGACTTCTTTGCCTAAATTAACAATGTTGAAATGGTCACACACCGCACTTCTTTTCGCCTTCTTTACTTCTTTACGCTTCATTTTGTTTTCAACCCTGGTCTCTCGCGACATGTGTTCACCTCTCGTTCTTACGCTCTGTTCAAGTTACTACAGTTGCGCCCTCTAGCGATTAATCGCGATTAACACATTTTGTTTGAGCAACCTCTTGATCATCAATTAATCTAAAGTCGATTAATCATTTGCATCCCTACTCAGAATAAATAATATGTCCAGTCCTCTGTTTGACATTCTAAACAAAGATGTACTCTTCTGTACCTTTAAGAAAATGTATTATTTTTTTAAATTGTAAATCAGTAAATGTGATGGGGCCAACGTTTTAGCTCCTTTGAGCTGTTTTCAGAAGATATTGGAATCGACATCCTGATAAATTTGGCCAGGACTGTATGAGGCCTGTTCTAATCTCACAGAGCAAATCATGAAGTGAAGTCTTTTCTTTAGTGTGATCAGTCACAAGAACATAAATGTTCTAAATTTAATGATAAAACCCCAATTCAGACCAGATTAATTTACATTGTGTCCTGGGGTATAGTTTAATTTCCCTCCAGTTCAGTTATTTTGGTCTTTTTGCCCCCGCTCCCTGAGAATTCCAGGCTGTTTTTCACTGAACAAAGTGGTCGTCTGATCATTTCAGTTCCTTCCGGATACACATCTCTGTGATTTTCCAGACAGATAAGAAAACAACAAGTTTTTAACCCTTGCTATATTACATTTTTTTGCATATGTATCCATATTACACTTCCCAAACTGCAAAACAGTGGATGCTTTGGAAGTGTCTCTGAACTTTTCATTAGGTGTATGGGGGAGAGCATTATCAGGAGGGAAAAAAAAGGGGTCAATTAGAAAACTGAGGCTGATTAAAGTGACGATTATAATGTCATCTTAAGTATAAAGCATAACTTTGTAGGTATACACAACAACAACAACTCTTAGTTTCCAATGATCATATTTGTAAACCACTAGAAATTTTTTCTTTTGTTTACAGATATACATCAGATAAATTATTCCAATCCAAATAGGGCTAATGAGATTATTTTTGCAGTTTGCACTATGGATATAAACTCATGACAACTTGATTTACTGAATTAAACAAACACTGAATACACACATGAACTGTTTACACAATATTTGAATATCAAATAAAATCACCATTATTTACAGTAATTTGCAAAAGCTTGGGTACCCTTAGTCAAATTACAAATGTTTAAATGTTTTGCACATGTTGTTATGGCATATTTTATACACTGCTCGAAAAAAATAAGGGAACACTCAAATAACACATCCTAGATCTGAATGAATGAAATATTCTCATTGAATACTTTGTTCTGTACAAAGTTGAATGTGCTGACAACAAAATCACACAAAAATCATCAATGGAAATCAAATTTATTAACCAATGGAGGCCTGGATTTGGAGTCACATACAAAATTCAAGTGGAAAAACACACTACAGGCCGATCCAACTTTGATGTAATGTCCTTAAAACAAGTCAAAATGAGGCTCAGTGTTGTGTGTGGCCTCCATGTGCCTGTATGACCTCCCTACTACGCCTGGGCATGCTCCTGATGAGGTGATTCATGCTCCAGAATGGCTGACAAACTGTACAGCAGTAGGTGAGCTGTAGTCAATTACTGGGTACCTGGGTAAGGTCTAATTTAACTATTACCTTGAAGAATCTAGCTCATCATTAAATAATTAGAAATGCATGTGCACTCTGCACTCTAAAATGAGAATGGCAATATCGCTCTGCCATGTGAGAAAATATGGAGTGTGATGAGATTTGCAAATTCTGGAATCTTCATTATCTGACCAACTTGAAATTCTTATTGACATGTATCTTTGTCTGTTTTCATTTTATTATAATTGTTCTTTGCCTTCACAGTAGCTCAAAAATATGTAATTTTTTTTCTTCTGGCCATTGCTGAAAAGTACAAATGTACAAAAAAAGTACAAAAGGCTAATGTACAAATCTGTTTCAATCTAAATATGTAACTGTTGCAACAGTGGCTTTTATTCTATTATGATATTTTCTTACTGGATTAAAATCATAGATCACATCAGTAACAGCTCAAATTACAGGTCCTCCCCAGGTAAAAGAAATCCAGCATGAATAGGGCTGTAGTTTTCATATATGGACTCTATGGACTGGGGTGGGAATGATGCATTTTGAAACATGTGACAAATTGTACAAACTACATCGAACACCTTTATTTCAGAAAAATGAAAAGTCCTCTAAAACGGTTAAATGAGAGAAAAACAAGATATAAAATGCATATGCAAAAAAATGCAAAAGATATTTCCATCCATCCATCCTCTAAGACACTTCTCCGTCAGGGTCACGGGGGGGTGCTGGAGCCTATCCCAGCAGTCTTCGGGGGGAAGGCAGGATACACCCTGGACAGGTTGCCAGTCCATCACAGGGCAGACAGACAGACAGTCACTCACACCTAGGGGCAATTTAGCATGTCCAATTGGCCTGACTGCATGTCTTTGGACTGTGGGAGGAAACCCACACAGACACGGGGAGAACATGCAAACTCCACACAGAGAGGACTCCGGTCACCCGGCCAGGGAATCGAACCCAGGCCCTCCTTGCTGTGAGGCGACAGCGCTACCCACCACGCCACCGTGCCGTCCGCATAAGATATTTATTTACCTTTATTTATCCAGGAAAAAAATAACAAGAGTGTCCTGGCCAAGCCGGGCAACAATACACAGCAAATTGTTCTCATGAGACATATAATATATTACCAACATAAAACATAAAATTCAGTAATCAACAACAATATAAACAAAATATATTGAATTAAAGCAAGACACCAAGCTTTTTTGGGGATCCACCTAGTTACACCTTTTTGCACTGTGTGTGTGTGTGTGTGTGTGTGTGTGTGTGTGTGTGTGTGTGTGTGTGTGTGTGTGTGTGTCTACACGTGCATGCATGTGTGTAAGGAAGAGAGAGAGTGATGCCCACCCATACACTCAGTCACCACTTAACACGTACTCATTCACTCTCCATCAGTCTTGCTCATAAATGCTCCAGCTGAGTCTTCTGCTTTCTGCAGGGTACATGTGCGTAGAACAGATAAGGTGGGCACAGAGGCAGCATTTCACCCCATAGAGGAGTACATGTTGCATGTGGAGGACCAGTTCCAGAGCCTGGCCCAGCGCATGCATGTGGACAAGAAGCGTGTTTACCTGGCCACCGACGACCCTTCACTACTGCAAGAAGCCAAGTCCAAGTGAGTGAGAGTGTGTGTATATCAAAAATCAGAGAGAATATGTTGATTATGGGGGCGTCTTAATCAGATTTGTAAGAGGTATCAGAATGAAAATGAGTACAGTAATGTGCAAAAGTCAGAGATTGCTCTTTATTTATTTAATTTCCAATACAAGTTGTTCATTTTTCAGGAGATAATCCACTTGCATAATGAATGAGAAAGTCTAAGAAAAGGATTCCAAAACAGCAACTCTTAAAAATTCTGAAAAGTTGCAAACTGTGCAGGCAGTGTAGCCAGTAGGTAATGCGAGACATGATACCAATTTCTCTTATTTGTAATATAAGTGGAAAAATTCTATGTCCATGTTACAATGTATTTAATGGCCTCACAGACCACCACAGTCTACACTTGTGCCTCTTTCGTAGTTGGCACATTATTACGACCTCTTCCACCATCATCACGTTTGTTGTTGTCAGAAATGTTTTACTCTGGACTGCCCCACTACTTAACATCCATCCAACGTAAAGGATGGTGGGCAGTGACGGTTACATAATTTGTAATGGATGTGTTCTTTTTCATATGTAAAGGGAGTATTAATGAACCTTAAGACTGAACTTTTGAAGTGTTGAAAAATAACCTTAAAGAGTTATTAAAAGAGTTGTTAAAAGTGCTAAAGGCAGCAAGCGGACATCCTAAGTACTGAAAGAAGTTGTCAAAGCTTCTGTGTAGTTTTCTGTTAATGTGATTTCTACTTTTTTTTACTGACAATGAATAACTTGTACTTAATGGCATGTGCATGTATTTGTGTGTGTGTGTGTGTGTGTGTGTGTGTGTGTGTGTGTGTGTGTGTGTGTGTGTGTGTGTGCCTGCCTGTCAGGTACCCAGATTATGAGTTTATCAGCGATAATTCCATCTCATGGTCAGCCGGCCTACACAACCGCTACACTGAGAATTCATTAAGAGGAGTAATCTTAGACATCCATTTCCTGTCCCAGACCAACTTCCTGGTCTGCACCTTCTCCTCCCAGGTGCTCTCACACACTTTACTTTCCTATCTGCTGCTGGTGTATTTTATCAGCAGTCTTCTTTCTCCCAGTAAAGCTACCAGAACACTACAAGATTAGGGGCTTGTTTGAGCAAAGTGAAGTGGAATTTCACAATGTCTATTTTGTATACATTTATTACAGAGAAACAGCAGGTCACAACATGACCTCCAGTAACTTGGCTTTTTACAACTAAGAAGCCAAGGATTAATTGCCTTAAAAATAAAGGGGCCCCCATACAGATTATATCCTGCATGTGTTGATGTTATAGCTCAAATTTATAACTGTTTTTATGGTGTATATGTATTTCAGAATAAGCTATATATATATATATATATATATATAAAAATAGCCCTCAGTCATTATTATAATGTACTATTCCGTGGTGTTACATAACACAACTGCATAAAGACAGACTGATCTAAACAAGGCAATTAAGTGATAATCTACATTGTGGAGAGGTGGTTTTTTTGAGTGTTGAGGGGAAAAATTAAATGAAGTTATCCAAAGCCAGCAGAGAAATGCAATAAAGTGAGGAATGCAAAAAGTTTGTTGCATCACTTCCAGAGCTAACTAAATTTTTTAAGTCAAGACAGAGTGCTGCACAAGCTCAAACGATCGTAATGCTAATGTTAGTGTAGATAGGAACAGCTAATTATTGCTACTTGGAAAAGTTTTCTCACTACTCATTACTTAGTTTAGTCTGCAACTAATTATTTCATTATATTGACAGATATAGCATTTTTCTTAAGACAAGCAAACTTAGCTGCCAATAAAGTAAGATCATTTTACTTAATAAAATTAAAATGAATAAAACTATGTCTAGAAGTAGTTCAATAATCTTGTAATATTGTTTCAACTGTTTCAGATTGAGAAATAGTTCTATTGACTTGGGATCCCAAAGGTCTCTACTATTTTTTAAATGTAGATCCAGGAGGCCCCATTCTTGTCTTTTCCATAGGGGTCAGGATTAAATAAATTTGCCCCTCCATGTAGCCACTGAATAGTAAGAGAATGTAGACATAAAAAAAGTGTATCATTATTGTGATATTGGCTGTTGTCTTACAGATGTTCCCTCTAATCATTCACACTGTTTTTTTTTTACTGTGCGCACTACACGTCTTGACCAATTACAGTTCCACTTTTAGTGTTTTCTGTGTTTTGATGAATCAATGTATTGGCTGGTCTTAATAACTGTTTTCAACAGACAAGATAAAAAGAAATATTTAAACTGTTTAAAACTCCAAATAAGTCAGGGGCATCTTCATTGTGTATTTTTTATGACCTGGTCATTATATTAGATGAACAGCACACCAGTCACATAGAGGTTGCAGTAGTGTTTTGAACTATGAAATCAGTAGGACTAGCACATCTTCTCTTTGGCCACAGATTTATGAATGTCAGCATCAAAGTGCTTTCTGACACAATTTAAGTCAATACTGGAAGTGCATATAACTTATTCAGTTCATGTTCTGCAACTCAGGCACTTGGTGTAACAAAGAACCTGTAAAACCGATAATCCACTGCTGTTAGGGTGTGCCAGGTTTGATTTCATACCTGTGCAGACCTCTATATAGAGTTTAAAGGAAAAGCCCATTAATTCTTGCTTCTCTCCCATATGGGCAGGTTTGTCGCGTGGCTTATGAGATCATGCAGACATTGCATCCAGATGCCTCATCCTACTTCCACTCGTTAGA
This sequence comes from Pygocentrus nattereri, assembly GCF_015220715.1. Classification (NCBI taxonomy): domain Eukaryota; kingdom Metazoa; phylum Chordata; class Actinopteri; order Characiformes; family Serrasalmidae; genus Pygocentrus; species Pygocentrus nattereri. The sequence continues at coordinate 14,107,517 of NC_051220.1, forward strand.
TGACATCTACTACTTCGGTGGGCAGAACGCACACAACCAGATCGCCATTTACCACCACCAGCCACGAGGCAATGAGGAGATCCCCCTGGAGCCTGGAGATGTGATCGGTGTAGCCGGCAATCACTGGGACGGCTACTCCAAGGGCATCAACCGCAAGAGTGGCCGCACCGGCCTCTACCCCTCATACAAAGTGAAGGAGAAGATTGAGACAGTGAAGTACCCAACTTACCCTGAAGCTGACAAACTTCTCCAAAAGCAGTAGAAAGAGTGAGATGGAGAGAAACTATGCGGAATATGTTCAGTACAGGATACTGTAGTTAAGCCTGGACCTCCTGGATGGAAATGCACTTTGTGTGTATGTGTGTGTGAATGTGTATGTACAGGGAGAAGGCATTATTTTACAGGGTCTGGGACTAGTTTCTAAGCCCGCCACCCATTAAAGAGGCCAATCAGGGTTGTAGAAAGGAAACTAGGACTTAACTCTTAAAAAAAAACACCAAGATCAACAAACACACCACTGCAGGTACTTCTACCCCGAAACCTCCAGCTAAAATGAAGGGAACTGCATTTGTTTATTTAAGATTAAACTTTAAAAAAAAGAAAGAAAAAGAGACAGACTGCTTAAAAGAACAAGAAGAATTTTGAACATATACCTTCAGCTCCAGCTTTTGTTTTTCTCCTCCTGTGCTGTTTTTTTTCCCCGTGTGAGCACTGATAGCATCCTTTCACTGCAGCCCCACCTCTCCTCTCCTCCTTCGTTACCTTTGCCTTTTTTTCTGCTCCATTCATGCCCTCTGACCACTCACACCATCTCACACTCCTCTAAACATGTGCTTTTTATTTTCTTCTGCCACCCAATGCTTTTAAAAGTTTTTGATAATTTTTGTTGTTTCATTACATTTTGTGTGGCTGTGTTCGCATATTTTTGCATGCATGTCTGTGTGTGGAGCGTTGATGCGAATCAGGTGCCTCAGAAGAACGGCTGACATCTGGCGGAATATCACACAAAAGTTAGTAGTGAGCGTTCCGACTGCAGAGCCTTATGGAGAGATACCCTTCTCCCCCCTTTGCTCATCACTGTCTAATTCACAACATCTTTCCATTGTTTTTTTCAAAAAGATGCTTTAAAGTCAAAGTTCAAAACTAAAAGGAAAAAAAATGCAGGAAATTAAAATTCAAGATTGTGATACTAATATTAATAATGATATTGATTATGATGTTTGTGAGTGGACGATTAATGGCAGTGATGAAATTTTGTTGTAACAGGTTTCATCTACCATGAGGAAAATTTTAATATTTTATGTTTGCGTGGGCATTTTTGATAAGCCGATCAAATAAACTTGATCAGCCAACACAGGTCTCTGTGTCTGTAGTAATATTTGTGTGTGTGGGTGTGTGTGTGTGTGTGTATGTGTGTGTGTGTGTGTGGTAAGTGTCTTTAGCATAGAAATGACAAAAGTCAGAGACTACTCTTTGGTCTATTTAATGTAAGGTGCATTCAGACTTGGCAGGCTTGGTTCATATAGGACCCTGTTGCAGTTTTTCTGGTTGTAAGGTTTATTAGACAACGTAAGAACACTATCTTTCGAACTACAGTGAGCACCAAATAAATGGACAGAGACCCCCTGAGCAGGTCAGTCTTGGTTCACTTCAAAACCTACTCTGATGTCATCAAATCAAATATATTTGTATAGCGCTTTTTACAACGGATGTTGTCACAAAACTGCTTCACAGAATTGCAAAAAAATTAGCAAACAGTAGTGGGTGACAGTGGCAAAGAAAAACTCCCTCAGAGCTGAGGAAGAAACCTTGGGAGGAACCAAGGCTCACAAGGGGGGACCCATCCTCCTCTGGTCAAACTACCTACAGTTTTATAAGTATTATACTATTAATATTAATAGCAGTTGTATCAGTAGTAGTGATAGCTAGGTATCCATGAGAACTTCAATGTAGTGTGGGCAGCTAGTCCAAGGCAGGTGGCAGTAGCTGGGGCGTGGTCAGCTGGTCTGAATCGGGTAGCAGGAGAGCTGGACAGTCAGTCGTCCAGTGTCCGGCCAGACATGTGGGCGGTCGTTTACTCGGAAAAAAGGCAGGGAGATGGAATTAGTTTTATTCTGTTTGTTTGTATGTAAAACTGGGAATGTGAACATTTCTATAGTGTGGCTAATTACTCCGGAAGAGTTGACTATAACAGCTTATCGAAAAGGAGAGAATCAGAAGGACACAAAGAATCTGAGAAGTCGTGATGGTTCATAATAGGAAATAACATCTTGCAGGTACTCAGGAACGAGCCCAAGTAGGGTTTTATACATCAATAAAAGAATTTTGTAATCAATACGGAATTTAACAGGTGGCCAATGAAGTGATGCTAGCACTAGACTGATGTGATCGAATTTTCTAGTTTTAGTGAGGACCCTAGCTGCAGCATTTTTGAATAGATGAAGTTTGCTTAAATTCCTGCTTGTACATCCTGACAGTAGTGCATTACAATAGCCTAGCCTTGAAGTAATAAAGGCATGTACTAGTGTTTCTGCATCATGCAGGGATAGGGCATATCTTGGCAATGTTGCAAAGATGTAAAAAGCTGTCCTAGTGATGGTGCCTATGTGTTGATCGAATGATAAATCTGAATCAATGACAATGCCAGGATTTTTTACTGGTGAACCAGGTGTAACTGGAAAGTCAGCAAGATTTAAAATTAATTCTGGAAATCACACTAAACAGTACTCTAGGATTATATTTATTATTCTCGATCAGCGAGGCCTGATATGCTGAGCGAGCTTTAGTCAGAGCATTTCTATGCTCTTTAAGGCTGCCCTTCCAGGCAGAGTGGACCACTTCCAGCTTGGTTTGTTGCCAATTCCACTCTAGTTTCCAAACTGTTTTAAGGTATGGGTTTTATCATTGTACCATGGGGCGAGCTTTTTCTGCCTTATCCTTTTTATTTTAAGTGGTGCCACATTTTCTAAAGTAGATTGAAAGGTATTTTCTAAATAATCGGTAAATCTAACTCCACTGGGTCTGATGGAGTGGAGACTGGGTTTGATAGTTCTGAAAGGTTTTCTATAAATTGTAGGGTGGTAAAAGGTTTTATTGAGTGCTTTGTAGAAGAGCGAGGGGACACAAGTATTGTGGCTAAGACGTAGCTCATATGAAATTAGGTAATGGTTGGAGATTGCTGAGGTTTGTTTGAGTTTCATTTAAAGCTGAATATTCATCTGGTCTAATGTTTCAATGAGACAGAAAACGCCAAATTTATGATCACTTATAATTTCATTTACAATGACTGCCTGTGAGTTTAGTGATCTTATATTGAGTAATCCAAACTTCAGATCTGAGCTGTTAGTGCTATCATCTGAATATGGATTTATATAGATTAGGTTGTTGAAACCAGCTTATTGAGTTTTTCTACAATTAAATTTAGCTTTAATTCAGGGCAAAGACACAGTCTCAATAAAGTTGACCCTGGGTGACAGCCCAAGGCGATTCGCAGACGGTCGGTTTAGCCTGTCTGTCTGCGGCCTGGTCCTGGATCTGGATTGTCAGCAGCTGTTTACACTACTCTGCCGACTAACTAAAAGACTATGAGCTATGATGTGTGGTTCATTGTATGCAGTACAGACCAAATACATGTAAACAGTCCAAAAATCAAATGAATCTCCTCACTGCATAACTTGTTTGGTAAGTGGAAAAGACCAGTTTCTCATGCTGTTTTGACATTTGTGTGCTTTATGTTTTGATGTATGTGTCTCTTCATCAGCTCTGAATCTGTAATTATAGAAGATATAATTTGGGCTGAGGCATGTTTGAATCCCTGGTCCACCCTCAAGATTGTTAATATCAGATAAACAGTACTTAAATCTTTCATCATTGAGATTACTTCAGATCTGAAAAAAATTCACAGAAAAATTCTGTTCATTCTTTCGCTGAGAAGAAAAAACTTGATTTGAAAGGATGCGTAGCTTTCAAGAAACTGTTCCTGAGAAAATAAAATTGCCACAATTTTTGAGTTCTGACTTCAGCATTACTGAATGTATTCAGGATTACATGGAATACTGAGCCTTAAGGATGTAGAAAAAGAACCCTGAAGATGTCTTTGAAAAACTGAAAGCAAGTCCACTGTAAAAAAAAATTAATTGTCATTGAGTCCTCTGAATTATAAGATCTTGAGAACTTGTGGAAATACAAATACTGCTACATGCAAGCAAACATGCACATTTAACTGATGTTACTAAGCAGCAACAATATAGGGCTATTATTGTATCTACACATTACATCAAGACATTGCTGTAATGAAACAACACCAGCTAGAGCTAAAACTTACAAACAGCCCAGTATTCAGTAGTATGCAGTATCATGATGTTGTCAAATGAAAGTACTTAGAAATTCATTGGTTTATTTACATAGCACCTTTTACAACAGTTTGTAAAAAGCAGCTTTACAGAAAAATCTGGTTCAAAGCCCCCATGAGCAAGCCAATGGTGACAGGGGCAAGAAAAAACTCCCTAAGAGCAAGAGAAAGAAACCTTGAGAGGAGCCGAGACGCTAAAGAGGAACCCATCCTCCACTGGTGAAGCGACAGCATCAAATTACACAGGATAGACAATTGTTCAGCAATTCTGCTAAAAGAGACTAAACACAGTATACAGGGTTAAAATAGTGCAGCAGGGACTCCAGGAGGTCTAGTTATTACAGCCTAACTAATAACCCCAGTATGGGTCCAGGCCCTACCTAGGTCGGAAAATTTTGCATAGGTTGAAATACGTTGGACAAGAAGAACCTCTAAATAGAGGCACAATGGGTGCACAACTTGTCCAAAGTTTCTGGAAAGACATATACAATAAGCTATGTACAAGTACACAGTGAAACGAAACAAAATTCCTTCTTAACCAGGAACACAAATGCAAAACAACACAATATACACAGTGCAGACAATACAGTGCAATAAAGACTGACAATAAATAAAAAACAAGACAGACAGTAGACAATACTGAGAATGTGTAGAGTTGTGCAATATTAGCAGACAGCAGATTAATTTCAGTATCTCAGTCGCAATCTGCAATTGCAAGAAGTGGGTGTCATTTGTTATGTATAAGTGCATATGTGTCTATGTGGGTGTCTGTCACTACAGTCTCTGGAAGTTGAGTAATCTGATGGCTTGTCGAAAGAAACTGTTGCATGGTCTGGCTGTGAGGGGCGTCACCTACGATGCTGGTGGCTTTCAGAAGCAGCGTGTGGTGTAAACATCTGTGAAGGAGCGAAGACAGACCCCAATGATCTTTCCAGTTGTCCTCACAATTCGGGTCTGAGGCGGTACAATTTCCAAACCAGTCAGTAATACATTTATTCACAATGCTGTCTACAGTGCCTCTGTAGAAGGTGGTAAGGATGCTGGATGGGAGATGAGCTTTTCTTAACTTCCACAGGATATAGAGACACTGCTGGGCTTTCTTGGCTATGAAGCTGGTGTCCAGGGTCCAGGTGAGGTTTTCCACTAGGTTAACACCAAGGAACTTATACGTGCTAATAATGATCTCCACTGGGGAGTTGGTCATGATGAGCAGAGAGTGGTCACTATGTGCTCTCCTGAAGTCAACAACCATATCCTTTGTCTTGTCCACACTCAGAGGTTGTTGATTTTGCATCAGTCTGTCAGTCACCGCTCCTCCTCTCTGTGTGCTGACTCATTGTTCTTGCTGATGAGACCAACCACAGTATGATGTGATTTGAATACTGAGCTGCCTCACAGTCATGAGTCAGCAGAGTGAACAGCAGTGGGCTAAGTACACTGTCCCATGGGGCTCCAGTGCACAATGTGATGATGTAAGAGATGCTGCTCCTGATCTGAACTGAGGTCTCTCAGTGAGAATGTCTAGGATCCAATTGCAGGGGGAAGTGTTCAGGCCCAGCAGGCTCCGCTTTTCAATCAGATACTGAGGAATAATGAAATTAAATACTGAACTGAAGTCTATGAACAGCATACTAATGTAAGTGTCCTTTTTCTCAAGGTGTTTAAGGACCAGATGAAGAATGGTGGCTATGGTATCATATGGCAGTTAGGATGATATACAAACAAACTACAGAGGGTCCAGTGAAGGAAGCAATTGGTTGTTGGTGTGCCTCATTTACAAGCCTTTTGAACCACTTCACAATGATAGGTGTGAGTGTGATGGGATGGTAGTCATTGAGACAAGATTTATTTGGCACAAAGTCAATGGTGGTGGTCTTGAAGCATGTTGGGATGACAGCACTGTCTAGAGACATGTTGACGATGTCCTTGAGAACATCTGGTCTGCTCATTCACTGAGCACTTGGTCTAGATTGTTGTCCAGTCCAGCAGCCTTCCGTGGATTAACTTTTCATATCATCCATGGTCAGACACAGTACCTGGTTGTTGGGAGGAAGGGGATGGATCTTGCTTCCATGTATCTCCGCACTTCAAAACATGCATAGAAGTCATTTAGCGCATCTGGGAGGGAGGCATCACTGTCACGGGAGGGTGATGTTTTCCTGTAATTGCTGAAAGCCTGAATGCCCTTCCACATGCGCCTTACACCGTTGGTAATTTGTAAGTGTCCATGCACATTTACCTAATAGCTTGTGAATGTTTGGCCCCCTCTGGTCTTAGGGCCGCTTTGTCACCTTTTCTAAAATCTGAATCACATGCATTCAGCAGTGTGCGCACTTCAGCAATCATCCATTGCTTCTGATTTTTGTGTGTGGTGATGGTCGTGGAGACAGTAACATCATCAATGCACTTGCTCATATAGCCAATCACTTATGTTTCAAGTTAGAACTCGCTGTCAGTGGCAGCCTCCCTAAACACATCCCATGCAGTTTGCTCAAAACAGTCAAAACAGCAGATATGGCTCCTGCTGGCTAGATTTGTACTTGCTTCTGAAATTATTTGGAGCATCTGATGAGGGGTCTGTATGCAGGGATCAGTATCACAGAAAGATGGTCTGAGTAGCCAAAGTGGAAGTGGAGCTCCACCTGGTACGCGTTGGAAATGTTTGTGTAAACAAGTCCAGCGCGTTTGCCTCCTGAAGTCCGCATGCTGATGGAATTTGGGGAGCACTGACTTTAGATTTGCATGATTAAAATTTCCAGTGACAATAAACAGTTTTAGTAAAAATTTAAATGTGTGTGGGGAATGGAGTCTGATGTAGTCCAGTTTAATGTCCAGTGAGGAGACATTGGAGAGCAGGACAGACAGTGGAAAAAAGAAAAGTGTCTACTGTGTGGAGAGATGGGACATTCTTACCTTATATGTCCTAAAACATACAGTAATCAGTTGATGAAATACAAACACAGGTGAGTTGTTGAAACATAGTAAGAGAGCATGCAAAAAAGTGACGTGCAAAACAACAGAGAATATCCCTCAAGTTTGCAGACTCAACAAAACAAGGATGATCTGAATCAGAAATCTATTAAGAAATACAGAGGTTTCAGAAGACAAAACCATGCACCACAACTACAACGAAACTGAGAGGAGACACTTCATGATCATTTCATGTCCATGTAAAAGCGGACATTATTTCAAGAATTGTGACTAAAAAGCACTTATGATGTTAAAACTGTACAAGAATGGTGGAAATCTGGATAGTCAATAATATCTTTTGGTCAAGATACAGCAGATATGTTTGAGATATTTTTTTAAAACTTCATACACCAATAAGGCATAACATTATGATCATTATGCTTGCTTCTATGCTTGTCAGTTCCACTTACTCTATACTATATGCATTTTGTAGTTCTACAATTACAGACTGTAGTCCATCTATTTCTCTGCATACTTTGTTAGCCCCCCTTTTACCCTGTTCTTCAGTGGTCAGGACCCCCATGGAGCTTCACAAAACTGATGCCTTTTGGGTGGTGGATCATTTTCAACACTACAGTAACACTGACTGTGGTGGTGTTTTTGTGTTTGTGCTGAGCTGGTACGAGTGGATCAGACACAGCAGGTAGCGCTGCTGGAGTTTTTAAACACTGTTCACTCACTGTCCACTCTATTAGACACTCCTACCTTGTCAATCCACCTTGTAGATGTAAAGTCAGAGACAATAGCTCATCTCCTGCTGCACAGTTTGTGTTGGTCATCCTCTAGTCCTTCATCAGTGGTCACAGGACGCTGTTGAATGATCAACCACCCAAATAGTACTTGCTCTGTGAGGGTCCATGAGGATCCTTACAACTGAAGAACAGGGTAAAAGGAGGCTAACAAAGTATGCAGAGAAACAGATGGACTACAGTCTGTAATTGTAGAACTACAAAGTGCACCTATATGGTAAGTGGAGCTGATAAAATGGACAATGAGCATAGAAACAAGGAGATGGTCATAATGATATGCCTGATCAGTGTAAGTAGATATTATAAAGAAAACAGATTTAATCTTGGGTAGACTCTTAGTGATTGTGTATTGAAGGGAGTTACATCACATCTGTATACTATATTAATCCAACTTTTAAAAGGGAATACATGTGCAATATTTTAAAGTGAGGTCAAAATGAATGTAATGAATATCAGCGTTAAAGATGAAATAAAAGTTCTTTGTATATATCTGAAGAATGTTCAGCTGAAAAGAATTTTACAGTAAATAATGAAGAAAATAAAGTGTGAGAAGTGATTTGGTGGAATTGTTTATTGCCAGAAGTATTCACTCACCCATCCAAATCATTGAATTCAGGTGTTCCAATCACTTCCATGGCCTCAGGTGTATAAAACCAAGCACCTAGGCATGCAGACAGCTTCTACAAACATCTTCTTTTGAAAAGAAGGTACCATGATAGGATGCCACTTGTGCACCAGTCGTGAAAAACAGAAGAACATGAAATGGGTTTCCATGGCTGAGCAGCTGCCTCCAAGCCTTGCATCACCAAGCACAATGCAAAATTAAAGGAACTCTTAATGCTTCAGCAGAGCAAGAGATTTTGGACAATTTCATGCCCCCAACTTTGTGGGAACAGTTTGGGAATGGCCCCTTCCTGTTCCAACATGACTGTGCACCAGTGCACAAAGCAAGATCCGTAAAGACATGGATGAACGAGTTTGGTATGGAAGAACTTTACTGGCCTGCACAGAATCTCATAAACACACTCCTACACTTTGTGGAAAGCCTTCCCAGAAGGCTTGAAGCTATTATAACTGCAAAGGGTGGGCCGACATTATATTAAACCCTATGGATTAAATATGGGAAGTCACTCAAGTTCATATGCATGTGAAGGCAGATGAGTAAATACCTTTGGCAATATAGTATATGTACAGCACAAGATAGATCTAGAAAAATTCATTTATTTAAGAAAGAATATTCAAGAAAGAAATATGTGTAGGGTATATTATATTAGCGGGTGATTTTAATACTATAACAAGAAAAAGACAAAGAAGCTTATAATAAAATATGAAAAATATTAATAACCAGATTACAGAATATTTTAGATAAGGTAATGGAAAAGGAACAGACATGTGATTAAAGAAAGGAAAATGTGTTTTATAATGACAGGATTGTACATAGTAGCCTTACATCAGAAAAAAATATTAGTAATAATTCAACTGATATAATAACAAAACTGAACAAACTGTTAAAACTATATGGAGAAATAATAGAGAGGTGACTAGGAGAGAACATTTATGTAAAAGCAAGGAAAACTGGTCTAGGTGCTGTTGAAATTGGGAACAAATTGGAAATAAGTTTTTGTACATATGTCAGTGCTTGTATAGATGGAAAAGCAGGATGGATGGGTTAATTATATTAAAGAGAGGGAAATTAAAAGTAAAAAAAGCAAAAATATCTTTATTATACACTTTTATTTGCAGACTTTTCAGATGTATAAGGTAGGTATAAGGTTTTAAATATTAATTGGACCATGCATTCAAATAAGTTAATTCATAAGATTAAAATTGCTCATGAATAGAATGGTGTAATATAGTTTGAAATGTAAATCAAATCAAATCAAATTTATTTGTATAGCGCTTTTTACAACGGATGTTGTCACAAAGCAGCTTTACAGAATTTCGGAAAAGACAAAGTTTTAACAGGACTGTAAGAATGTACAAAAAGAAGAAATGTAAAGAATGTAAAGAAGAAAACAAAAGCGTGTAGATCAATTACAGGAACCCATGAAGTAATGTAATGTGGATAGGGAGCCTAGGGAAAAATGTTGTGAAATGGAGCTATATTGTCAAAACTACAGTGTCCAATGCCAAAATGATCTGAAAGAGAAAGTATTGGTCACTTCACTGCAGATTGGTATAGATAAGAAAAAATATTGGAACAGTTTCAGAGATACAGTTTAAACATAGAATGTACTAAAAGGAATATTATGTATGGTGTTTTTAAATAGAATAGTATTTAATAATATTATTTTATTTTGCATATGGACAGCATGGTGGCACGGTGGGTAGCGCCTCACAGCGAGAAGGGCCTGGGTTTGATTCCCCAGCCGGGTGACCAGGGTGCTCTCTGTGTGGAGTTTGCATGTTCTCCCCGTGTCTGTGTGGGTTTCTCCGGTTTCCTTCCACAGTCCAAAGACATGCGTTCAGGCCAATTGGACATGCTACATTGCCCCTGGGTTTGAGTGTGTGAGTGACTGTCTGTGTCTGTCTACCCTGCAATGGACTGGCGGCCTGTCCAGGGTGTATCTTCCCTTCCGCCCGATGACCGCTGGGATAGGAATATACCACATATGTGTAAAAATGTCAACAGATTTTTTTCCCAAATAAACTGCGAAGCAATGTGTAGTTAAGATATATACAACAACATGAAATGATGGAAAGGAAAAAGAAGGAAAAATGCCATACATCCTTGGCATATCCTGATGTGTTTTTAATAAAATATTTTTTTTAAATATTTAAATGTATAACTTAAACTGTAAAATGATGACACAAAATACTGTATAATGTGACATGGTATGTAAAAATGTAAATGTTTTTGATGTGACTGCTGTTGTTATAGACATGATTTTCATATTACACTTTAATGTACTATTGAAACTTCCTGCAAGTTATCCAACATGAGCTTCAGCTGTGTGAGAATCTGCTGCATAACCTACCCATGCCAGCCAACAGCAGCCCCTTGGTTGGCCAAGACAGTCTTTATGTGATTTTAAGTGGTTAAAATCTCAGTATTATTACGTAATATTAGTAGGCCATATAAATAAGATATTTCAGATTTTATTGTTATTTTTGTTGACTGTTACAGTCACACCCTCCATAATATCTTTATTTATAGATCACTTTTCATACCAGTGGCAGCTGAAAGTGCTTTAAAGACAGGTCATATTGCTTAATAGCAATATAAGAAATTGAGTAGTTTGTCACGGTTGGCTCCACCCACTACTCCATGTGCTCCTTTGTTTTGGTCTTCCATGTGTGTTTGTTTTAGTTTTCAGGTCCTGCCCACTGTTCGATTACTCCGCCCCTGATTGTTTTCACCTGACCCTCGTTTTCCCTGTGTACTTAAGCCCTGTGTTTGGCCCTTGTGTTTGCGTCTCTGTTTGCTGTGTTTATTCTGGTTTGTCATGTCTGCCGTTTCTAAGCAGCCCGAGTTTGACATGTCCCAACGGCACCATGCCAGAGACAGCAAATCCCCTGGCGCTGAGGGAACACGATTGTCTCGTTGGTCTCGTAAGAAGCTGATGGACCTTCCCACCTTATGTCCGGACATCGAGACCTCAGGTAAGCGCCTTGGGTCTGCCCGTCTTGAGCGCTGCTGCAGGGAGGAGCGACCTGCAGCGCAAGACGTGGTCAGACGGTTGGAACATGCAGAAAACCCGTATGTTGGTACTCGGCTCATTCTCAAGCGCCACTGCAAAACGCCAGTCCCTTGAGTGACCCTTCGGAACGGCCGAGTGGGTCCCGTGTCTGTGTTCCTTGGAGCCGCTGTACCCAGTCGGCGTTCCAGATTCCGTGGCCGCACCCCAGTCACCGCACCTCTGGACCTGCCGCCAGTCTCAGTGGACGTCGTAGCAGGCCGGCCTGCCCCCGTGGACGTCGTAGCAGGCCGGCCTGCCCCCGTGGACGTCGTAGCAGGCCGGCCTGCCCCCGTGGACGTCGTAGCAGGCCGGCCTGCCCCCGTGGACGTCGTAGCAGGCCGGCCTGCCCCCGTGGACGTCGTAGCAGGCCGGCCTGCCCCCGTGGACGTCGTAGCAGGCCGGCCTGCCCCCGTGGACGTCGTAGCAGGCCGGCCTGCCCCCGTGGACGTCGTAGCAGGCCGGCCTGCCCCCGTGGACGTCGTAGCAGGCCGGCCTGCCCCCGTGGACGTCGTAGCAGGCCGGCCTGCCCCCGTGGACGTCGTAGCAGGCCGGCCTGCCCCCGTGGACGTTACAGCCCCTTTGTTCCCGCCCATCCCACCCTCGCCGGTCTCTGTTCCCCGTTGGCCTTCTGTGCCTCCTGTTTCTCCTGTCTTTGTTCCCCGTGGTCCTTCTGTTCCTCCTTTTTGGGTCTTCCGTTTCTGTTCCTTTGTTTCTGCCCTGTCCTGTTCCCTGCTGTTGTCTGTCTGTTCCCGTTCCTGTTGTGGTCTCCTTTTGTACCTGTTTCTGTCTGTGTGCCTGCCTTGTGTCTTGCCCTTAATAAATCTCGCTTATCTCAGCGTATGCGTCCGCATCATCGCTCCACGTCAAAATCAAGACAATGACAGATAAAACAAACAAATATAAATGCCAAAGAATTTTTTTTATTAAATGCCAAAGTGAAAAAGATTCATTTTCAAATGTTTCTTAAACTGAACTTTGAGCTTGACTATCTAATAAAATTTGGAATTGAGTTCTGCAGTTCAGAAGCAGGATAATCAAAACAGACTTTTCTACATTTTCTGTATTTTAAGGAAGTTATTTGCAGAAGGCTAGTAACTGCAGATAAGATCACATGTTTGAATATAGAGAGACATATTGTGATGTAACCGTGAGCTAGGTCATTTAGAGCCTTACCAAACTAGTATCAAAACTTTAAAATCTATCCTAAAAAAAAATCTAAATCAGAATCTCACATTTCACTAAGTAGGTTACACATACAAGCAAATCATCTTGATGAGTGTGCACCAGTATGACATGTAACATACTTAACAGACCAGACACACGCAGACTGTTATGAAATATTTAACTAAGTGAAATATTAATACAGTAAATAGAATAAGAGCATAAGACAATAATAAAGAGCCAGTGTGAGAGGAGCTAAAAGAGATGTTTGAATTTCTGTACATATACAGATATAAATGTCTATACACATCCTGGTCTGAGATGTAATATAATATAGAATAATGACTATTATATAATGTATATTATAGGATAATGTGAAATATAAAACACATAACATTTGATATGCAGATTAGCATTGTTACAGTGGAGTTATAGTATAATACAGTGAAGGAGGTTTCTTGGTTTCAGCTTGTGCAAGTTGAGTCTACTGAGCAAAGTGCAACGTGTCTACTGTGGATAAAGTGCTGCTGCTCTGGGGCGAAGGCTGTTGGCATATTTAGCTATGCTGACTTTGTTGGCCCTACATCTTCTACCAGTGGAGTGTGTCTGGAAGAGATGATGTCCAGAATGAAAGGGGTCAGCTATTCTCTCCACTATTCTGATTATACACTTGAGTTTGGGATTTTTGAGGTGGAGGAACCAATTATGGATGATGTTGGACTCAATGATTGCTCCATAGAACCGGGTCATGAGGCTTGGTTGTAGACTGTATTTCTTTAGCTGTCTCAGGAAGGACATTTTTTGCTGTACTTTCTTGTCCATGGAGACCATGTTCCACTCCCACATTAGGTCTCTGGTTATTTTTTGGGGGGGGGGGGGGGGGGGGGGGGTGATATGAGTTGCGCACCATATCTTCGCAGTCTTTTGTGTATAGAGCAAAAGGTGGTTGCCATTGCACCTCAATGCCAGCTGCTTGCTTCCTTTTTTTTTTTTTTTTAAAGACTCATGATCATGGTCATTGCTTGAGGCCCACTACGGTTGTGTCATGTGCAAACATCAGGATTTTCATAGCTTGTTCCTTGTAAATTTCAAAATGCAGTCATTGGTGTAGAGATTGAAGAGAAGGACTGAGGGCACACAATACTGTTGGTCTCCGGTACTCTGGATATCTGAAGTGTCTTTTCCAAGCAGTATCTGCTATCTCCTGTTTTTGAGGAAATCCTTAATCCACCAGCAGAAGGGACTGTCGCAGACAGCTGGGACAGTTTCACTTGCAGTAGCTCCAGCACTATGGTCTTGAAATCTGAGCCACAGTCCACAAGCAAAACTCTAGCATTTCAGTACTAGGAAGATGTTGTGGCATGAAATGCAGGACCAAATTGACTCTGTCTTCGACAGCATCTGTTTGCCCCGATGGTGGAATGAGCAGAGAGCAGAAGTGAGAGCCAGAGTGGGGGAGGAGGGCAGGGAACTGGAAGAGAATAGCTGAAGATAGTCCTTTGGGCATTAAAATTTTCAGTAGAAGTCATTCTGGTCATTGCTCATTTGTTCAGGAGAAGGGGAGTTTTTCTCATCTTGGAGGCCTTTCCAGACTGAAGTTGGGGTCATTAGCAACGATATGGCTTTTCAGCTTTTCGGAGTATTTTTCTCAGATATTTTGTCTCACATACAGGAATCTAGTGCAGTTCCTTTTTCTTTCTTTCTTTGTTTATCAGTGTTTAGCAGACATTCCCAATCTAGGTGAGCCAGAATCACACTGCTTAGAAGGACTCCACTTTGCTGAACTTTGAGCTTAAGACTTTTTCAAAGGTCAAGCAGATGTCATGAAACAGGATTAGTGTACCAACGAGTTTTACGACTTAAAAGGATTCTAACTTGGGAATATGGACACAGTGGGAGGCCTGCAACCCCCTTTGCTCAATGGAATTTGGTTAAGAAGTGCAGAGATGGGGTGGCACGGTGGCTTGGTAGGTAGCGCTGTCACCTCACAGCAAGGAGGGCTTGGGTTCGATTCCCCAGCCAGGCGACCAGGGTCCTCTCTGTGTGGAGTTTGCATGTTCTCCCCGAGTCAGCGTGGGTTTCCTTCGGGTTCTCCGGTTTCCTCCCACAGTCCAAAGACATGGAGTCAGGCCAATTATATGTGCTAAATTGCCCCTAGGTGTGAGTGACTGTCTGTGTCTGTCTGTCTGCGCTGTGACGGACTGGCGACCTGTCCAGGGTGTATCCTGCCTTCGCCCAAAGACTGCTGGGATAGGCTCCAGCACCCCCCCCTGTCACCCTGACAGAGAACCGGCTTAGAAAATGGATGGATGGATGGAAGTCCAGAGATATCAAGAAATGGGTTGCTATGAGAATCTATAACAAAGCTAGCCTTTTTAGATTTCATTGACAATTTAGATATGGAACCACAACACCCCAAGTGGTGAAAATGAGGCACATCACACCACCACTAAGTTCTTATAAAGAATCCAAGGGACTTGGACGTTGTCTGCTTTGAGTATTAACATTTATATTTGTTTTAATAAACAAGTAGTATTGCTTACATATTATATTTATTAGTATTATGTGTATTATCTAAATAGTACCTATATCCCTTTCTACTATTGACTGCTAGAAATACAGAGTGTCAACTTTAATAACCAACAGCAACAACCATCTAATTGCAATGAGTTAGACCAGTGACCAACATGTATCCTGAATGTTGTTTTCTTTTATTTCCTTTGGTGGTTTCCTTTTGTGGTCAATTGTATTCAACTTCAACATTTATACAGTCTATAGTATAGGAAAAGCATTACCCATGTTCTTTAATATGTGTTGTGTATCAGGTACCGAGGGTTAAACTCTCCCTTATAAACATATCTGAATATTCTGTTCATTCTTTGATTCTGAAAGTTTAACCAATTTGATGATATAAGAATGTTCCTTTTGTTTAAACTAACTGAAACAAAGAAGGCAGTAACTTTGGGGAAGGCGTTCCTAAAATTATGCACAACCAATCAGGGTTGGAAACTCCCGTCCATACTTAGGTTAGTTCTTTACAGAGACTCTTTCAAATGTAAGTTTCCCACATCTTCCCAAGAATCACCCTGCCTCATATCACTTCACGCAAACTATGTTGTCCTTTTAACTTATATCCTTTTTGTTGTGTTTTCTTCTATTTTCTTTCATCTGTCATTGAAAGTAGTCCAAGGTAGTTTAATATTTAGCCAATAAACTCCATTTTATCGAAGCATCCTCGATGTGAGCATCTCTCTCTCTTGCCCTGGTGTGTCGACTTCGCATAAATCCAGGTTACCTCACACCCTTATCTAAATGTTTGAGCAATAATAAAATTAATATTGCATAGACTGCAACAAGTGCTACTGTATTTTGTATGAGTTTTAGAGGATGGACTGTGTTCTTAGGAGGCCCGGGAAAAAAAATCTCACAGTAATCAGTTCTGCTTTGTGTTTGGTTGGTGTGTTGAGTTGACAGAACCTGCTTTGTTGTCTCAAGGTAGTTTTTAATTTTCTTCATGAAAATTTATTTGGTTTAAGTTCAGTTGGGACCACTTTGTCAAAAAAAAATAGTTTCAGTTACAGTAAGTTAAATTTGGTGTATGGCACTGTTTTGTGACCTCACTGCCCTTTCACATACATACATGGAAAGCCTAGAAGGCATAGATAGCAACAGAGGGACCCCACCTAGGGTAAAGAATAAAGCAGGCATCAGTGACAGTGACAACAACACGATATTGAGTAAGTCAGACACGGCACAAAAGAGGAAGCACGAGAATAACCAGGCTAAAACAGCTTAAATAAATAACCTGACAAATTTATCCAATCATATGCATACCACATGATCGTGGAGCTGAGCTTGTGAGATTATAAGTGACTTGAGATTGGGACTTGACTTCATGGCCTGCATAAACTAACACTATGCTCAGTTTCAGTCAGGATCACTTCCTTAAAGAAAATATTTTGTTTCCATTTGCAGTAAGAAGTTTGGCAGTATGACTCTGGGACAAAGCAGCTGAGGGACCCTCAAAACAACCATACCAGGCAAACCTCTGGTTGTGAAGAAGTGTAGGTAACAAATTACATTTACTCTCGTTACTGTAATTGAGTACAGATTTCCATACTTTTTGGAGTAAAATCATATTAAATCATAAATCATAGTCCAGAGAAGGACTGAGGAGAACTGAACCAGCACACACAAGCAACAGACCGCATCCAAACTGTCATCTGTATTCATTTTCATATGAACTAAAGAAAATGGCATTATTTTCAGCAGCCAAACATAAAACCTGCTGAAATCTCCACTCTCACAGCACCGCTCCAGCCTGAGGGAGCATTAGCCGAGCTAGCTGATCCAAGCTAAACAGGTACTGTATTTATGATTTTCTTCTTTCTTTTATAATGATTCTGTTTATTACACTTGAAATCTGTTGTGTATATTTTATTACAAAACCTGTCAGCTACTTTAGTTAACAGGTGTCGCCCACAACTTACCCATTTAAAATACAGCCTAGCTCAGCTGCTATTTTGGAGATAAATGGTCATGAACAGCTGTGAGACAAGAAATCTAGTCTAATACAGGTTCTTCATAAATTCTGCACAATGATCTGTCGCACTGTTGTTGACTGGCCTGATTTGACCCCTCCCACCTCCCCACCTCCTCTCTCTCTCTCTCTCTCTCTCTCTCTCTCTCTCTCTCTCTCTCTCTCTCTCTGCCTCTGCCTTGGTGTTTTGCTTTAACTGTGAGAAGCTATTTAACTGTGAAATGCAGTAATAATGTCTGATTCTGAATGAAGTGATCAGCATGATTTTATGTGAAATATATTAGAGTAACAATCAAAGTTGGGGAAATTACTGATGTTGCTGGTGATTTTAACGGTGTAAAAGTTCTGAACAGATATTACTGAAAATATACAGTTTGAAGGCTGTGAATGTGTTTACTGTCTGTTAAGAACAGCATGTAAAGAGCTCATAGAATGAGTTTCCAAGGCCGAGCAGTTGCATCCAAGCCTTACATCACCAAGCGCATTGCAAAGCATCGAATACAGTGGTGTAGAGTGCTGCCACTGGACTCTAGAGTAGGAGACATTTTCTCTGGAGTGACAAATCATGCTTCTCCGTCTGACAATCTGATGGATGAGTCTGGGTTGCGGGTTGCCAGGAGAACTTGTCTGATTGCATTGTGCCAAGTGTAAAGTGGAGGGGGTGTTATGGTGTGGGGTTGTTTTTCAGGAATTGGGCTCGGCCCCTTAGTTCCAGTGAAAGGAACTCAATGCTTCAGTAGAGCAAGAGATTTTGGACAATTTCATGCTCCCAATTTTGTGGTATAAAGACATGGATGAGTGTGTTTGATATAGAAGATCTTGACTGGCCTGCACCACTACCTGATAGAACACCTTTGGGATGAATAAGAGTGGAGACTGTGAGCCATCAGTGTCTGACCTCACAAATGCGCTTCTGGAAGAATGGTCAAAAATTCCCATAAACACTCCTAACCCTTGTGGAAAGCCTTCCCGGAAGAGTTGAAGCTGTTATAGCTGAAAGGGTAGGTCGACATCATATTAAACCCTATGGATTAAGAATGGGAAGTTCATGTGTGTGAAGGCAGGCGACGGAATAAACATAGTGTATTATGATATCATTCCATTGATATGTTATTATATTATTATTTTGTTATTATTATTATGTCAGTATCTCAATTATATAATTTTATTTTTAATAAAGTTTTAAAAGTTAAAGTACAGTTATGGCCAAAAGTTTTGAGAATGATACAAATATTAATTTTTACAAAGTCTACTGCTTCAGTTTTTATAATGGCAATTTGCATATACTCCAGAATGTTATAAAGAGTGATCAGCTTAACAGCAATTAATTGCAAAGTCAATATTTGCCTAGAAAATGAACTTTATCCCCCAAAACACATTTCAACTTCATTGCAGCCCTGCCTTAAAAGGACCAGCTAACATCGTTTCAGTGATTGCTCCATTAACACAGGTGTGGGTGTTGATGAGGACAGGGCTGGAGATCAATCTGTCATGATTAAGTAAGAATGACACCACTGGACACTTTAAAAGGAGGCTGGTGTTTGGCATCATTGTTTCTCTTCTGTTAACCATGGTTATCTCTAAAGAAACACGTGCAGTCATCATTGCACTGCACAAAAATGGCCTAACAGGGAAGAGTATCGCAGCTAGAAAGATTGCACCTCAGTCAACAATGTATCGCATCATCAAGAACTTCAAGGAGAGAGGTTCCATTGTTGCCAAAAAGGCTCCAGGGCGCCCAAGAAAGACCAGCAAGCGCCAGGACCGTATCTTAAAAGTGTTTCAGCTACGGGATCGGGCTACCAGCAGTGCAGAGCTTGCTCAGGAATGGCAGCAGGCAGGTGTGAGTGCATCTGCACGCACTGTGAGGCGGAGACTCTTGGAGCAAGGCCTGGTCTCAAGGAGGGCAGCAAAGAAGCCACTTCTCTCCAGAAAAAACATCAGGGACAGACTGATATTCTGCAAAAGGTACAGGGAGTGGACTGCTGAGGACTGGGGTAAAGTCATTTTCTCTGATGAATCCCCTTTCCGATTGTTTGGGACATCTGGAAAACAGCTTGTTCGGAGAAGACGAGGTGAGCGCTACCACCAGTCTTGTCTCATGCCAACTGTAAAGCATCCTGAAGCCATTCACGTGTGGGGTTGCTTCTCAGCCAAGGGAATCGGCTCTCTCGCAGTCTTGCCTAAAAACACAGCCATGAATAAAGAATGGTACCAGAATGTCTTCCGAGAGCAACTTCTCCCAACTGTCCAAGAGCAGTTTGGTGATCAACAATGCCTTTTCCAGCATGATGGAGCACCTTGCAAAGCAAAGGTGATAACTAAATGGCTCAGGGAACAAAACATAGAGATTTTGGGTCCATGGCCTGGAAACTCCCCAGATCTTAGTCCCATTGAGAACTTGTGGTCAATCATCAAGAGACGGGTGGACAAACAAAAACCTACAAATTCTGACAAAATGCAAGCATTGATTGTGCAAGAATGGACTGCTATCAGTCAGGATTTGGTCCAGAAGTTGATTGAGAGCATGCCAGGGAGAATTGCAGAGGTCCTGAATAAGAAGGGTCAACACTGCAAATATTGACTTGCTGCATTAACTCATTCTAACTGTCAATAAAAGCTTTTGTTACTCATAATATGATTGCAATTATATTTCTGTATGTGATAAAAACATCTGACAAACACACATAAAAACCAGAGGGCAGCAGATCATGTGAAAATATTATATTTGTGTCATTCTCAAAACTTTTGGCCATGACTGTAGTAGTAAACTGTAACAATTGTAGAAAATTGGTAATTTGGTTTACATATAGTAATTCCAGGTAGTTGCTGTGGTGTTTACAATAAGGCTTCTATGCTTGCTTGTTGTTGTTATTTCAGGTGGTTGAAAGTTGCTGGTATGCCATCACTATGGTAGTCCATGTGGTTTATAAGATGCTAGGACATTGCTATGGTATCCCAGGTGGTGCCTAAGGTGTTGCTAGGCCATTGATATGGTATCCAAAGTGGCTACAAAGATGTTGTGAGGAGTTGTATTCCTGGTGGTTGCTAGGTGGTTGATATGGCATCTCGGGTGATTGCAAATGTATTGCTAGTTAGTTACTGTGATAACTCTGGTGTCTGATGTAGTGTTGCTAAAATATTGCCAGATGTTTGCTATGGTATTTCAGGTGATTTGTAGAATGTTATTGCAAGGTGAGTGTTTTGGTATTTCAAGTGGTCATAAGGTATCATGATGTAGGTCATCATCAAAATAACTTTTTCTAAAATCTGTGCATTTTGATCTTCACTTCTTACTATTATTTATCTATATCTTCTTCTTCTTTCGGCTGCTCCCTTTAGGGGTCGCCACAGCAGATCATCTGCCTCCATCCTGCCCTATTCATTGCCTCCTCTACTTTCACACCAACCATCTCAATGTCCACCTTCACTACATCCATAAACCTTCTCTGAGGTCTACCTATTCTCCTTCTACCCGGTGGCTCCATCTCCAACATTCTTTGCCCAATATATCCACTATTCCTCCTCAACACATGTCCAAACCATCTCAACCTGGCCTCTCTGGCTTTATCTCCAAACTGCTCCACCTTCACTGTCCTCTGATCTGCTCATTTCTAATCTTGTCCAGCCTTGTCACTCTCAACGAAAATCTCAGCATCTTCATCTCCGCCACCTCCAGCTCAGTCTCCTGTCTTTTAGACAGAGCCACAGTCTCCAAACCATACATCATAGCAGGATGCACTACTGTCTTGTAAACATTCCCTTTCATTCTTGCTGCTATCCTTCTGTCACACATCAGCCCTGACATCCGTCTCCACCCACTCCATCCTGTGTGCACCCTCTACCTCACCTCTTTTTTGCACTGTCCATTGCTCTGGATGGTTGACCCAAGATATTTGAAGTCATCCACCTTTACGACCTCTACTACTTGCATCTTCACCTTTCCACCTGCCTCCCTCTCATTCACATACATGTATTCTGTCTTATCTCTGCTGACCTTCATTCCTCTCCTCTCCAGTGCAAACCTCCACCTCTCCAGATTCTCTTCCACCTGCTCTCTACTCTCACCACAGATTACAATGTCATCTGCAAACATCATGGTCCATGGAGCCTCCTGCCTGACCTCATCTGTCAACCTGTCCATCACCATTGCAAACAAGAAGGGGCTCAAAGCTGATCCCTGATGTAACCCTACCTTCACCTTGAAACCATTTGTCACTCCAACTGCATGCCTCAGCACTGTCTCACTATCCTCATACATGTCCTGCACCACCCTAACATACTTTTCAGCTACACCTGACTTCCTCATACAGTACCATAGTTCCTCTCTTGGCACCCTATCATATGCCTTCTCTAGATCCTTAAAGACACAATGTAGCTCCTTCTGACCTTTTCTGTACTTCTCTACCAACAATCTCAATGCAAAAATTGCATCTGTGGTACTCTTTCTGGGCATGAAACCAAACTGCTGCTCACTGATCTGGACCTCTCGCCTTAGCCTTGCTTCAACAACTCTTTCCCATACCTTCATGGTGTGGCTAATCAACTTTATACCTCTGTAGTTACTGCAGCTCTGCACTTCACCCTTGTTCTTAAAAATGGGGACCAATACACTGCTTCTCCACTCATCAGGCATCCTCTCACTCTCCAGGATTTTGTTAAACAACCTGGTTAAAAAGTCCACTGCCTTCTCTCCTAAACATCTCCATACCTCCACAGGTATGTCATCTGGACCAACTGCCTTTCCATTCTTGTTCCTTTTTAAAGCTGCCCTCACTTCCACCTTACTAATTCTCTGCACTTCCTGATCCACTATCTCTCCCCCCGTTGTCCTCCTCTCTCTCTCATTTTTCTCATTCATTAGTTCTTCAAAATACTCCTTCCATCTACTCAACTCTCTCTGTTCACTCACTAGTACATTTCCCTCTCTATCCTTTATCAGCCTAACCTGCTGTACATCTTTTCCAGCTCTATCTCTCTGTTTAGCCAACCGATACAAGTCCTTTACTCCTTTTTTACTGTCCAGCCTTTCATACAGCTCATCAAAGGCCTGAGCCTTTGCCTTTGCCACCATTCTTTTTGCTATGCGGCTAGCCTCACAGTACTCCTGTCTACTTTCTTCATCTCTCTGGTTATCCCACTTTTTCTTAGCTGCCTTCTTCTTCTGAATACTCTCCTGGACTTCCTCATTCCACCACCAACTTTCCTTGTCTTCTTTCCTCTGACCAGACGAAACACCCAACACATTCTTGCCAATTTCTCTCACCACCTTAGCTGTGTTTTCCCAGTCCTCAGGTAGCTCCTCACTGCCCCCAAGGGCCTGTTGCAATTTTTCCCTGAACTTCCTGCAACCATCCTTCTCCTTCAGCTTCCACCATCTAATCTTTGGCTCTGTCTTCACTCTCTTCCTCTTCTTTGTTTCTAATCTCATTCTACAGACAAACACCCTATGCTGCCTTGCTACACTTTCCCCTCTTACGACTTTATAATCTCCAATCTCCTTTAGGTGGCATCTCCTGCTAAGGATATAATCCACCTGTGTGCACCTCCCTCCATTCCTGTATGTCACCCTGTGTTCTTCCCTCTTCTGAAAGTACGTGTTCACCACAGTCATTTCCATTCTCTTTGCAAAATCTACAACCATCTGACCTTCCACATTTCTGTCTTTCACACCATACATACCCAGCACCTCTTCATCCCCTCTGTTTCCTTCACCAACATGTCCATTGAAGTCTGCACCAATCACCAATCTCTCCTCTCTAGGGACACCATCTACCACTTCATCCATCTTACTCCGAAATTCCTCTAACTGATGTGGTGAATTTGATCTTATTAATTCTATCGCCGTAACATTAATTTCTATCATGTTGTGAAGATCCTGGTTGAAGTTTATTCTGTGGGACCTTAGGGTTTCAGTGGAAGCTGAGAAAGGAGCCATCTGGACAGGAAAGGGGCCCCTGAATGTTAACAATGCTATATATGGGGTTAGGCGACCAGGGCTATTCTAGAGAGAATGTATGTTAAAAACCTAATATGGCTTGAGAGCAGCCATACATCGAAACTGAGGCTATCTTAACAGAAACCAGATGTGGGCTATACGTCCACAGCAGGTATAAAACCAGGAGCTGAAATGTATGTTTCAGAGACTATTGGCTGTTCTCTCCAAGCTGTTTTGCAAAGGCTTGTTTGTGACTTCGACCTCTCAATGCTAATAAACATCTTTATATGCAAGAGACGGGTGTCACCGAAGAGTTTGTTCCTACACCTTCACAGCATCGCTACTAAATAAACCACACTGACAACCAATCTGTGGTGCATATGAACTGACCACATTCAAAATCACACCATCAACCTCCAACTTCAGGCTCAGAATCCTGTCTGACACTCTCTTTACATCCAGAACACTTTTCCCAAGCTGCTCCTTTAGGATTATCCCTACTCCAATTCTCTTCCTCTCTACACCATGATAGAACAGTTTGAATCCACCTCCAATGTTCCTAGCCTTGTTTCCTTTCCATCTGTTCTCCTGGACACACAGAATATCTACCTTCCTTCTCTCCATCATGTCTGCAAGCTCTCTTCCTTTACCAGTCATTGTCCCTATGTTCAGAGTCCCTACTCTAACCTCCACACTCCTGCCTTTCCTTCTCTCTCGCTGCCTTCTAACCCGCCTTCCTCCTCTCCTCTTTGATGGTCTTCGACCTACAGTAGTCCAATTTCCACTGGCACCCTGCACCAACAGCACCGGAGGCGGTCGTTGTTAACCCGGGCCTCGACTGATCCGTTATGGCAATCATATTCGTGATCTGCATGATAGTTTTGGCACAAGTTTTACACCGGATGCCCTTCCTGACGCAACCCTCACCATTTATCCTGGCTTGGGCCCGGCACCAGAAGTACACCAAGTACACCCCTAATGGCTGGTTTACTATTATTTATCTATATGCTACACTAAAATGACCATGGTGACTAGCCAGTGATAAAACAAAAACTAGTGATTTTTTTTTTTTTATCTTAAATGTGATAATTATTGTAGTCAGTGTGCTACAAACTAATATATGCTAATAGTTATTTAAGTTAAGGTCAACATTTCTCACTGCCCACCTGCTCAGATATGTCCTCAACCTGCTTAAGTAACTTTTTAATTTTTGTGTTCTCTATGCCACCTTTTTGGATTTTTTTGTCAGTTCCATCATCACATAATTCATGGATCAAAACAGCTACATTGGTAGTGCAAAAAAGTTATGAGCATGGCATGTTGTGTCAACCAACCCCATGTTCACACTATCATGCTAAATAACACAATCATTTCTCAAGGCTGATGTTAGCTTCCCATTCCCATTTTTTTATAACTGTCTTTGTAAACACGGGCTATAGAGAGATCGTGTCATCCTACCCATGTACAATCCCAATTCCAAAAAGTTGGGAAGCTGTGCAGAATGTGAATAAAAATAGAATGCAATGATATGTAAATCATGAAAACCACATTTAAAAGGCAAATACTACAATGACAACATATTAAATGTTGAAACTAAGAAAATGTTATTGTTTTTTTTTAAATATATGCACATTTTGAATTTGATACCAACAACTTGTTCCAAAAAAGTTAGGACAGGGGCATGTTTATCACTGTATTACCTTACCTCTTCTTTTAACAGAACTCTGTAAGCATTTAGGAACTGAGAAGGACCATTTGCTGAAGTTCTGAAAGGGAAATGTTTTTTCATTCTTGTTTGACATAAGATTTCAGCTGCTCCACAGTTTAGGGGCTCCTTTATCATACTTTTCATTTCGTAATGCAGCAAATGTTTTCAGTGTGTGACACGGCAACAGAAATCAGATGCTAGCAGATCGTAAAATGAGAGTTTTAATCTCACACCATGGATTGAGCAAAATCAAAAACGGTAAACAGTCCAAGAGTCCAAACACAGATCAAAAGAAACAGGCAATGGTATCCAAGGGGGAAGGCAAAAAGACACATCATCGAATCCAAACAGTGGTCAAAAAACATGGAAATACAGTCATAACAAATGCTTAGTAAGATCGAAGATGCAATACTTTGCGTCCTCTCTAAGCTAGATAGACTGCCCCGAGTATGCTGGGACATGGAGTTTTGAAGGGAGTTTGACGAAAGCGTGACACAGAGTGTAACACACCTGGACTGCAGGCAGGCAGGTTTAGTGCCCGGACTCTTTTTAATACGAAGCAATGTTGTTGTAATACATGCAGAATGTGGTTTGGCATTGTCTTGCTGAAATAAACAAGGCCTTCCCTGAAAAAGACATCATTTGGATGGCAGCACATGTTGCCAAATACATATCTATCGTTCAGCATTAATGGTGCCTTCACAGATGTGCACGTTACTAATGCACACCTATACCATCATGAATGCCAGCTTTTGAGCTGTGCAGTGATAACAAGTTAAATGGTTTTTAGCCTGGAGGACACAGTGTCCATGATTTCCAAAAAAAAAAAAATCAAATTTTGAATTGTTGGACCACAGGACACTTTTACACTTCAACATTAATTTCCAAGTCCATCATAAATGAATTCAGGGCCACAGAAGGTGGCAGCATTTCTGGATCCTGTTTGTGTACGTTTTCTTCTTTGCGTTTTAGAGTTTTAACTTGCATCTGTAGAACTGTTTTCAGAAGTGTTCCTGAGCCCATGCCATGATTTCCATGACAGAATCATATCTGAATCATATTGTTAGTTAACCACCAGGTGTTTTTTTTTTTTGCATTATACAAATGTCCTATCTTTTTTTGGAATGTGTTGTTTGCATCAGATGAAAAATGGGAATTTATTCTTCAAAAAACAATGAAATTTCTCAGCTGTACATACTGGCTGTTTTTAGTTTCAGTGCACAGTGTGGCAAAACTTAGCAAAGCTGCTAAGTTTCTCAGTATGTCTGCTCAGGACACAATGTGCAGTGTATTATTTTGAATGAAAAAGATTTATTGGCAATTTATTATAGACAGAGCTTTATGTAGGGGCTGTGTTTCCCGTGGCAAGTCAGTTGGACCAAGTGTTATTTGTATATGTAAGCATATAAATCCTGCACTGGAAAAATTAGTGTTTGAGTCTGTAAGTGATCTTAAACGCCAAACTATATTTTTTTCAGTGGTATTAAAAAATTTGAAATATAATAATTACAGAATGATTTAGATTACAGAATGCAAGGTCCAGCATGGGGGAGTAGTGCAGTGCTGCACAGGCAGTGGGAGATTGCAGGGGGGCCCTTGGCAGCCTAGGCCCTTGCGGCAGAAACTGGCTCTTGGCATGTGGAATGTAACCTCACTGAAGAGAAGGAGCCAGAGCTTGTGCGGGAGGTTGAGAGGTACCAACTAGATATAGTTGGGCTCACCTCCACCCACAGTGTCGGCTCTGGAACCAAACTCCTTGATAGGGATTGGTCCCTCTCCTACTCAGGGGTTGCACAGGTTGAGAGGCGCCGGGTGGGAGTGGGGATACTGGCGGCCATGCAGTTGGAGTTTGTCCTGATGGACGAGAGGGTCACCTCAATGCGAATTAAAATCGCAGAGAGGAAAAAACTTTGACTGTTGTGTGTGCTTATGCAGCAAACAGCAGGTCAGAGTATTCGGCCTTCTTGGAGCAAGTGGGCCGGGTTCTGGAAAGGGTCCCACCTACAGACTCCATAGTCGTACTGTGGGACTTCAATGCTCATGTTGTCAATGACTGGGAGACCTGGAGAGCGTCTTTGAAAGCGTGATTGGGAAGAACGGCCTGCCCGATCTAAACCCAAATGGTGAATTGTTATTGGACTTCTGTGCCAGGCATGGATTGTCCATAACAAACACCAAGTTCGAACACAAGGATGTTCATAAGTGTACATGGTACCAGAGCTCCTTATGTCAGAGGTCAATGATCGACTTTGTTGTTGTTTCATCTGACATGGGACCATATGTTCTGGACACTCGGGTAAAGAGAGCTGCTGAGCTGTCAACTGATCACCATCTGGTGGTGAGTTGGATCAGATGGCAAGGAAAACTGATGGTCAGACCCTGTAGGCCCAAGCGAATAGTGAGGGTGTGCTGGGAACAACTGTCGGAGGCCCTTGTTCAGAATGATTTCAACTCCCACCTCCGGGAGAGCTTTTCTCATGTCCCAGGGGAGATAGGGGACATAGAGTCTGAATGGACCCTGTTCAAAACCTCCACTGTGGAAGCTGCCAGGCATAGCTGTGGCCAAAAGCTTGTGGGTGCCTGTCGGGGCGGTAACCCAACAACCCCCTGGTGGATACCAGTGGTGAGGGAGGCCGTCAAGCTGAAGAAAGAGGCTTTTAGGGACTGGATGACCCGATTGACTCCCAACTCAGCAGAGAGGTATCTACAGGTGAAAAAGGTGACAGGTGCACCGGTGGCAGAAGCAAAATCCAGGGCGTGGGAGGAGTTTGGCGAAGCCATGGAAGACTTTTGGTTGGCTTCAAGGAGGTTCTGGACAACTGTCCGGCGACTCAGGAGTGGTTGGGGTGGCTGCGCCCAAGCTGTATTAGGCAAGGGTGGAGAAACTCTGAGGATATTGTCGGTCGGTGGAAGGAGCACTTTGAAGAGACATGCCTCCCTCACAGGAGTCAGGGCCAGAGGCCTCTGGATATCGTGGGGCTGATGTGCCTCTACAATATTGCATGGACCTCAGGAACAGTACCCTTGGACTGGCAGACCAGAGTGGTGGTCCTCATTTTTAAAAAAGGGGACCGGAGGGTGTGTGCCAACTATTGGGGTATCACACTGCTCAGTCTACCTGGGAAAATCTATGCCAAGGCACTGGAAAGGAGACGCCGACTGATAGTTGAACCTCAGAGGAGGAACAATGTGGATTCCGTCCTGGCCGTAGAACAATGGATCAGCTTTTCACCCTCTCATGGATTGTTGAGGGGGCTTGGGATTTTGCCAACCCAGTCTACATGTGTTTTGTGGATTTGGAGAAGACTTACACCCAGGTTGCCTGGGATATCTTGTGGGAGGTCCTTCGGGAGTATGGGGTACTGGGGCTACTACTCCAGGCCATTTGATCTCTGTACTCCCAGAGTGAGAGCCGTGTTCGTATACTCAGCATTAAGTCGGACCCTTTCAGTATTAGCGTTGGGCTACAGCAGGGTTGTGCCCTGTCTCTACTCCTGTTCGTGATATTCATGGACGATGTGTCAAGGTATAGCCAAGGTCAGGAGCGCATTATGTGTGGAGGACTGTACTGAACTGTAGTGGTGAAGAGGGAGCTGAGCCATAAGGCAAAGCTCTCTGTTCACCGGTCAGTCTACATCCCCAAACCTCACCTATGGTCAGGAGCTGTGGGTAATGACCGAAAGAATTAGATCGCGAATAAAAGTGGCAGAAATGAGCTTTCTTCGCAGGGTGGCAGACTACATTCTATTTGATAGGGTGAGGAGCTCGGCCATCCGGGAGGAGCTTGGAGTAGAGCCGCTACTCCTCCGCATTGAGAGAAGCCAGTCGCCGTGTTTCGGGCATCAGATTTGGATGCCCCCTGGATGCCTCACGGTGGGGGTGTACCAGACATGGCCTACTAGGATAAGGCTGCCGGGGTCGTCCTAGGACCCGCTGGATTACATCTCCAAGTTGGCCTGGGAGCGGCTTGGTGTCCGTGGGAATGAGCTGGAGGAAGTTGCAGGGGACAGGGTTTCTCTGCTCTCCCAACTGCTACCATGACCCTATCTGGATTAAGCGGTCGATGATGATCATCAATCATCAATCATCAATCATCAATATCATTATCATCATCATCATCATCATCGAAGTTTAAAATGTGCCAGTGGGAAGATTTTCTCTTGTGCCTAGAGCTTATTTGTGTGATGCTCAAGGTTGTCTGGCTTGAGGGAAGCTATCAGAGTCAAGCTCCACACATACACACACACGCACACACACATACGCACGCACACAACCCCCACACAGACTCACACACATATACATACACATGCCTATGTGAAAACCTACCCATGGATAAATTACATGGGCGACTATCACTTCAATTGATGGCATTTCGACACTTATTGTCGATAAGGGTCTGTCTGGTGGGAGTTATAAGTTAGATTAGAGGTTTCTGTGCCTGGAGGCTATCTTTATGATGTTCAAGGCTCAGCGGTCTTACTATGGTCAACCCAGTCCTATTTCATCAAGAGTGGATAGTGCATCTATGTACACTCTTGATCAAACAGGTGATAGTTTGGACGAAGAAGGTGATGCAGAAATGGTCTGACTTTCCTGTAAAGAGGCAGATTCATTTGTGAATAATCTGGGTAGATACAACCCAGAGAAAGACGACCTGCACATTTTCCTCAAATGTTTCGATAATGAGGAGGCATGCTTACTATTGAGATACGCTCTGAATGATGAGGATGCGATGGCTTTAAATCCTCGTAAGTACGTGGAAGCGAATTGAGCGAATGAAAAACAGTGCTGTATAGCTTCTTATGCTGTGGTGGGGGTTGAACCCGAGGTTTTGTTATCTGATCTCGCGCCGATTAAACAGGGCCCATATGAGTGTTTTGCTGAGAGACTGTTTATATATTTTTTGGAGTGTGAACACATAGCTGAGCGAGAGTCTAAGAGTTTCTGGCAACTGATTCTGGCTCAGTGCCTGCTGTCTATTAAAGAATCGCTTTAACCGCATGTGGATTTGGAATGTATCAGCACTAATAAACTCCTAAGAAAGATGACTCAGTATTTCACTCTCCAGCACACACAAGTGAAATCGCGTCACCATGCTAGATAACAGTCTATCTGTTAACAAACAGTCAACAAAGATAGACACTGTTCAGTTCAGGAAATTCTGTTATCGCTGTGGCCGTGCTGGTCATGTGAGTCGCCAGTGTAATAAAAATGATTTTTCAGGCACCGCCATTGCTTGCAAACATGAAACATTGGCCAGTACTTTGAAGATTTTTTGTCAATCAAATTAAATGTTGAGCCTAGTGTGCCACCCACTGAATGGGAGCAAATTGCTTCTGATCAGAGAGTGCAGACTACGGCTATCCCCTTCTGCTGAGGGGCCGGTGGCTAAACCGCGGGAAAAAACTAATAAGTCTAAATAACTAGCTCAGAACTTGCACATGGCAGACTTACACTCAGCAGCTAATATCGACAGAGATTCATGTGGAAGACCAGTGGTTGAAGTAAAAGGGTAATAGTTCACCTTATAGCTGATTGACACAGGAGCATTAATCAACCTGATTAATCAGGCCCCTGACCCAGATTGGATATCAAATCAATCCATCAGGGTGCATGGTTTTGGCACGGATGATGCGGTGCGAGCTACAACTGTTGAAACTCCTCCCTTGCAGATGGCTATAGGTCAGGATGATTTTGTGGATCGAGTGTGGTGTTGTGAGACCTGTGGCATATGCTTCAAGTCTGATGTCAGCAGTGGAGCTTGCCTACGACTCGTGCACCAGACACCTGTTGGCAGTACATTGGGCAGTTCAACACCCATGTCACCGGATTCTGCAAAGTCATCATCCACATGAGCCCATCCAATTGCTTCTCAATGGCCATGTCACAGGTGTTCATCAGAAGTCTGGTGTTACAGAGCTGGTGGATGGAAATCGCAGAACAGATACTGCTGCTAAGGCTGTTGAAAGGGAGGGAAAATGTGGGGTGTCTTTGCGGGCTGACTCTGTTTCCAGCATGAAACGAGATGACGCTGATTCGGTGGGGCAGTCTGAGACCTGCTGAAGGCCTGCACCCGCTCTCCACCCCCTGATCTCACATACCTGGACTCCATGCCTGTGGACAAAACCCCACAGAGATATCTTTGAGATGTCTGGTCATGATGAGGCTGTTTAAACTGTTTCATAAACCTTTTGTTTTTCCCTTTATCATGTATGTTTTCCAGGCTCTGGGCAGACTGCCAAGGCTATTCACTATCAGCAGGCCCGGAATGTGAAACAGTCCTCTCACACTGTGAGAGGAGCAGTATTTTGCTGTTTAAACTTTTTGTTTTTTTCTTATTTGTGTCTGTTATCTGTATGTGCCTGTTACGAATGATGTCTCAGGATGGTTGAAACGGTTCCATTACCATAGCAGTAATGCAGGGCTGTATTAAGTCATGATGACCAATGTTAAATAACAGAAGTAGTATTAAAGTAGTATTAAAATCAGGTATTACAATGTTCTTGGGGTGTATTACAATGTATGTGCAGTTGGGTTGTTCATCTCTGCAGGCCCTGACAATGAGTGCTTGTCTCTCTGGCTAATGCTGATTGAGTGAAGAAGGTCACTTCAGATACGTAGGGTTGTTACAAATTCTTTTGGTAAAACCCTAAGAGTTAGTTCAGGCAGGAGCACAGAGAGTTGAGACTTGGAGAGATAAGTGGGAACTTATAAGTCCACTCTCAGGTTTACTGGGGTGATGGGTGCCCTAAAGTCTCTCAAGCCTATTTTTTCTATTTTATTTCATTTTTCTTAAATTTGTCATATTTAGCATGATTTTTCTGTCTTGATTTCTATTTTTCATATTTCCTTCATTATCATAAAAACTGTTTTGTCCACTGGCAAAACTCCTTTTGGACTCAGGTTGAGGTTTTTTTTTACACCACAAAAGATAATTTTTCCATTTTCACAATCTTACAAG
Organism: Pygocentrus nattereri; assembly: GCF_015220715.1. Taxonomy (NCBI): domain Eukaryota; kingdom Metazoa; phylum Chordata; class Actinopteri; order Characiformes; family Serrasalmidae; genus Pygocentrus; species Pygocentrus nattereri. Next base: position 14,139,575 of record NC_051220.1, read on the forward strand.
TCACATATAAAGGACATTTAACTACAGCTCAACAAACCAACCAGCCAAAAAGACTCCTATAACATGAATAGTGAGCTCCATAAATTCACCTCAAAGCAATGAAACATACTTAATGAGCTGCACAGACGTTCTTTCCTGATGTAGAACAAAACCTGCTCTTCTCCACTGCAATACTAAAGTAATATAACCTAAAATTTTAATGATTTACATTTTACACATTAACAACTACATAAATTCTAATTTGGTATGGGCAAGTACTAAAAATGTCCACTCATACTTGGCATATTTGGTAAAGTTGTCCAGTGTGCAAAATACCACCGGGTATTCAGGGGTCCCTTGTTGGCTGCTAACTCACTCGCCATATCCATTGTTGACCAGAGGAAGATGAGTTCCCCTTTTCAGTCTTGTTTCCTCTCAAGGTTTCTTCTTTATGTTCCATCAATTAAATATTAATTGACAGGGGATGTTTTGTCAGAGGCATGTAATTATATGCAACACATTGACAGCTCTGAGTTCTTTTAATACATGATGACCTCTCCTGCAGAGTGTAAGGGTGAGCTATATAATGTGATGGGGATGCATAGTGACTTTTTTGAGAATGCAGTCACCAACTGTGCTTGAAAACAAATTTCACTTTCACAGTTTTTACAAACATTCTCACATTCACCAGTGTTTTCATACTTGGGATTTGTTCTTAGATAAGAACAGAATCTCAACACTCTCAAGAACAATTGTGTGGTTTAAGAATATGTTCATTAAAGAGAAAGACAAAGAGACAATGGTTGAAGTATAAAAAACACAAAAAAATAAACACAAAAAACAATAATAAACTTTTCTTTTTTGCTGCTAATATCATGATTGAAACATCTAAAAATTGTATATAGTAGCAAAGGTCAGACACCATGTTTCCTCTCAAAGAAGCTTAAGCTCTGACTGTTTGGATGGTCAACCGGGTCTTGAACAGTTCTTATTGTCATGGTAACATCTACACTAAATGGTACTCACTTCTTCTGTAGTAAAACACACAAAACCTTCCAAAACTTGTGTGAATATCAGTGTCTTGCCCCAACACTAGTTATGAACATGACCGGCAATGATAACATACTGCAACAATTGCGGATAGAAGCGACTCCAAGCAGTGATTTAAGGGTTGCAAAAATAGAATTGAGCTATGCACTCAATTGTTTATAATATGGTGACAACGCTCACAAAAAAAAAAAATCCAATTTCATCACCCTTAAAGTGTGGCATAATAAATATTCTGTCATCATTTGATTGGGTGGGCCTGTGTTACTGTGGCTGCACCCCTGAGTAGACTGTGGCATTGAGAAAATTGAAGAAAAAAGTGCTAATTACAGTCAGGGTAGTAACATGGCAGCAATGTATTCTTTATTTTTTCATGTGCTAAAATAAAACTAAATAAATAAAAACTAAAGCACCTTCCTTAAGTTTCATTGGCAGAGATCAGCCCACAGACGATTTGCTATGATTACAGTACTGCAAGCCAACACTGAATTATAGTAAGTGTGATAGCCCACGCCCCCCACATACACACATAAACAAACACATACATACACAGAATGTAATTGATTAACATTGTTATTAAATTCATTCATTCATTAACTGCTGTTCTTTTCATTAGTTGGCCTGTTTGATATCCAATTGTTAGCACACCAGTGGCTTCCTTCTTTTTCAGGACATTCCAAATTGTTAAATTGGCTATGTGATAAATTTTCTGTGTAAAATGTAAATAAATGTAAATAAAAACAAAATGCAATGATTTGCACATTTCATAGACATATATTTCATTCATAATAAAACATAGGACACATATCAGATGTTGAAAGTGAGACATTTTACCATTTCATGAAAAACACTAACTCTTTTAGAATGGCAGCAACAAATCTCAGAAAAGTTGGGACAGGACCGTGTCTACCATTGTGTAGCATCCCCTCTTCTATGCCATGTGCACTTATGCTCCCCCATACCATCATGTATGCTGGCTTTTGAACTGTGTGCTAATAACAAGCTGGGAGGTCCTTACTCTGAAGGACGCAGTGTCCATTATTTCCAAAAAGAATTTCACATTTTGATTCACCTGACCACAGGACCACATTGGTCCATTTTAAATGAGCTTGGGGCCCAGAGAATTTGGCACCATTTCTGGATCCAGTTTATATATGGTTTCTTCTTGGCATGATACAGCTTTAACTTGCATTTATGAACTGCACAGAGAACTGTGCTCACAGACAATGATTTCCAGAACTGTTCCTCAGTCCATGTTGTGATTTCCAGTACAGAATCATGTTTATAATGCAGTGAGGGCCCGACGATCATGAGCATCCAATTTTGTTGGCCTTGTCCCTTGTGTACAGGGATTTCTCCAGATTCTCTGAATCTTTTGATGATGTTGTGTACTGTACATGGTGGGATATCCAAAGTCTTTGCAATTTCACATTGAGGAACATTTTTCTGAAATTGTTGCATAATTTATTTATTATTGTTTAACAGTTTATTTAGATGCAGTTTTTCACAGTTTGGTGAACCTCTGCCCATCTTTACTTCTGAGGGACTCTGCCTCTCTAAAATAACCTTGGACCTTGGACCTTTCAGTCCAATACTTTTGGAGGAGACGAGAGTGCAAAAATAAATAAATAAATAAATAAAAATTAATGGAGACCTTTTATTGTGAGCACTCCTGTACCATGGGTCTTAGTGTGTCTCCCCCAGTAATTATGCCACTGGAAATGACATACACTTTTGAATTAAGTACTACATCTCTCTGCTTTTGCATTTTTTGCATTTTTAGATTGGCTGTATGTTGGATTTTATGAACATCATTGGTAATCTATCTTTAGAGCATCAGCATCAATACATGAAACCACATCAGAATTATAGTTCAATCATATGCTGGTTACATTGTAAGCAGCCCAGTGAGGAATTTCAACAGGCAAGGCTCGCTGCTGAGAACATGTTAGCAGACATTTGTTCTGGCTCAGGAACAGATGACATTGGAACAAACAGATGTGTATAAGGGCGTCACAGTGATGAAAGTTATGATGATGACGACGAGGCTAAGGAACATACCTGTCACTGTGATAATGGGAGCGTCGCTGAAGACTGCATACACAAATCAAGTTGCTTCTGGTCTGCACTGTATATGTATGTGCAGGCATTCTCAGAAGCACACGAGTGAATTATTCAGAGGAACAGAGTGCCCAGTTTGAGACTTCTCTCTCTCTCTGAGGAGTGACATATGCTTCAAGGAGAAATGCATTGTGAGTGTGTGTTTCTTTGTGTGCAATCTAGCAAAGAGAAGGAAACTGTCCTATGTGGATGTGTTGCTTCATCCGGTGCCATGGCAGCATGTGTTGTGTGAAGCAGGGAGGAAATGGCCTGTTTTCTGCAGACCCCCTTGTTCTATTTGAGGAGCTTTGTTTCACGCCTTCTAACCTTGAAAGAGGAGGGACAGGAGTGCTGCTTTTCATCCCCTCACTCCATCTCTCCCCACTGATCATAGTGCCAGGCTGTGTCTCCTCAATCTGATGAATATTTGATGAGGATTTTGTTCTGTGGCACTTCCCTCTCGTTCTCTCTTGCGCATGGTCCCCTTTTTCCTTCTCTAGGTCCTTCACTTACTTTATCAATCTCTTCCTGTCTCTCTCTGCTCACTCTGTACCACTCTAATCTCAACCCTCTTTCCGGGCTTTTTCAAGCTATAAAAGTCTCAGTGACTGATAACAAAAAAGCGTGGTGCATTATGACATGATACTTGCTCAAAAGTTTCCAGGCTTTTTCAAGCTATAAAAGTCTCAGTGACTGATAACAAAAAAGCATGGTGTATTATGACGTGATGCTCAAAAGTGCAGATTCTTAAATTTCAATGAAGGATGTGATATTTTGTTATATTTGGGCTATATATACACCCTTACTTCTCTGACTGAAAGTGTAAAAATCATTCCTCTGGGCTCCAATGCCTGAAATGTGACTGTTTTCTTTTAAATTTGATTCAAACAATTATGTAAGAGTTGCGCGTACACTAGCTTGGTTGTATTTATTAGCCTATAGATCCATAGCTAGGTTAGGGAAGGATAAAGATTGGTTGAACATGTCAAAGATTACCAATGTTTACATCACGAATCTGCATAGTGCATGCTCTCTACTGTTGCAAGAGAATGTAGATTAATTAAAATGCTAAAAGTAATGTCATTTAATAATGTTACAATGCAACATGATAACATAAACTTATTTTGGTTCAGAATGCCACCATTATTGCATTAAAACATTTTATTGTATAATTATATTTGAAGAATACAGCATAGCCATCATAATGATTCTAGCTTGCAACACTTAAAAAATTTGGTTCTTCATGGGTTCTTTAATAAAGGGTTCTGTATAGCACCAAAATGTTCCACTATTGTTACAAGGTACTATATAAAATATATTTTGCTAAGAGTGTAGAACCATGAACACTCAAAGATTGATGAAGAATGTGCACAGGGGTTCTTTGAGTATTCATGATTCTATATGGAACCATTTTCTTTACTATGGATTCATTGAAGAACTATCATTTTTAAAAGTGCTGGGGTTGAAGTCCCTCTCAGCTTCTTGCTGTGCTGGTCTGCAGTGTCAGTGATTCGGTCTCAGCACTGCTCTGCTGTGCTCAGTGCTTCTGCAAGTAGTCTGACTGTGTGTAACCAGTGTTGGTATAGTTCATTGAAAAATAATCAAGTAGAGTCACGTGACTGACTGAACATGATGGCGGCTTAGGGTTTTTTGCTCCCGGCTCGGCTACACCAAATTGTTGTTTTTCTCCTGTCAGAGGATATTTGGTTACACTCAAGTACTGGTCTAGTCTTTCTGAACCGATATGGCAGCTAAATCCAAAAGCTCGCGCTCCGACATTGAGGCAATAACCGAGTCTGTGTTGGAAAAGTTACTCGACAAACAGCGGAACTTTCTGGAACCACGGCTCGCACAGATTCAGCAGTTGGGAGGGGACACTGACGCTAAGTTAACTGCGATTCAGGCTAAGCTGGACATGTTAACGGCTAGCATTGAAACGATAAACTCCAAGGTGAATGCGATGGAGTCTGCAGTGGAATCCAACTCGAGCACCATTAAGAGTCATCAAAAAACTCTTCAAGCGATGGAACTCAAGCTAGTGGATTTTGAGGATCGCAACAGGAGGTGTAACGTCCGAATCATCGGCCTGAAAGAAGGCACTGAAGGTGATAACGCTATCCAGTTCCTCACGCGCTCACTCCCACAGTGGTTCCCCTCATTAACCGGGTCCTTGATAGAGATTATGCGCGCTCATAGGATTTACAATGAAGCAGCATCTAAACGTGGAGAGAATCGCACGGTGATTTTCAACGTTCTGCGATACACGACCCGGCAAGCCATCCTGCGCGCTGCTAAAAAGGAGCCTCTCACGCAGAACGGCCGCACCATCCGCTTCGCACCGGACTTCAGCAACCATACAGTGATGTGACAGCGGGCCCTTTCTCTTGCCATGTCAACAGCCTGTGACAGGGGTATGGAGTTCTTCCTACTCTACCCAGCTACATTGAAGATTAAGGAAGGTGCTCATTTTCGCTCCTTCACGTCTTCTAAGGAAGCTGAGGACTTTCTGAATACAATATCCGATCCCTCCGCGGTTGCTTCCCCCTCAGCTTCACATATTGAGTGAGACCAAGGCCTCTCAAAGTTAACTTGTCCACTTAGTCCCTTGCTTTTTGCCCTTTCCCTTGAACCCCTAGCACAAACAATTCGCCTGTCCTCTGAGTTGATCCCCGTCTCTATTCACAATACTCAACATCATGTAGCCTTGTATGCTGACGATGCGGTCTATTCCTCATCTTCTGTCTATCTGTGATGAATATGGCTCTATCTCTGGTATCAAAATTAACTGGTCCAAGTCTGCTCTGCTACTTCTAAATGAATTGGCTACCACTACACCTTTTGTGGCCAATATCCCAGTGGTTCAGAACTTTAAGTATTTAGGTGTGGAAATTTTCCCCTCCATTAATCACACTGTCAAGTATAATTACTCTTCTATACTCAGCAAAGTGTGTCATGATTTGGAAAGATGGACGAGTCTTCCTCTCTCATTGCAGGCCCGGGTATCGATTGTAAAAATGAATGTTCTTCCCAGAATTAATTTTATTAGTTCAATGATCCACCCCCCTCTGATTACTGGAAAAGACTTAATTCTATCATGTCTGATTTTATTTGGAGAAAGAAGCAGCCTCGTCTTAAATTGTCCACCTTACAAAGGCGGAGGGAGGAGGGTGGGTTAGCGGTTCCTAATTTTAAGTTATACCGTTGTTCTTTTGTACTGAGGCCAGTACGCACCAGGCTGGAACCAAAAATTAGTATTTCCTGGCGCTCGATTGAGCAAAATGCTGTACATCCTTGGAAACTGGAGGATATTCTCTCTGCGAACGTTAGTAATAAACCATGCCAGCTACGGTTTGGGCCAATTATCTCATATCTCATTCAGATATGGCAGGACATGAAAAAGCTAGCTAAAATACCTTGTAAGTGGCATGTAGATTCTCCAATTTTTAATAAAGGAGGCCTGTTAATTGGAGGAAGGCCTATTACCGCATCTCATTGGGCCGATAGGGGTATTTCTCATCTGGGAAACATTGTTGATGATAACGGCTTACGATCGTTTAAGGATATTTAGTCTAGTTTCAACTTACCCACGTCTTCCTTTTTTTTTTATTTACAGCTGAGGTCTGTCCTTAGAGCAAATGGTATATCATTGCAGCATCGGTTATCTACCCACCCCATTTACAACATATTTGGTAATTCAGATAAGACTAGGGGAATGGTATCTAGGCTTTATCGGTTTCTATTGGAAACATCCTATCTACCTCTCACCTCATACACGCTCTGGAAACGGGACTGCTCTGATTTAGATGATAACTTTGATTGGGCGGTGGTCTGGTCTAATATTCTAGAAGCTTCCCGGAACCCTGATCACCAGTTAATTCATTGGAACTACATACACAGAACCTACCTCACTCCTCACAAACTTTCCTTTATGAATATTCTTAATAACCCTACGTGCACACAAAGGCTTTCGGTACTTTTCTTCACATGTATTGGGAATGCCCTCCTGTAACATCATTTTCGGACAAGGTTGGTTCTAGGCTTTCAAATCTTGTTTCGCTGGAGATACCCGCCATCATACCTACTCTACTGTTTAATGACTTTTCGGAATTCTCTTTATCCAAAAGTGAAAAACGTATTATTCTGGCTGGACTCACTGCGGCAAAGAAAATGATCGCAGTTCGTTGGAAACCTCCTCATTCTCTCTCGATTACAGCCTGGATTTTTTCTTTCTTGGACATAATGTACATGGAACTCTCCACTGCCCAAGTTAATGGTGCTAATGAAGCTAATATTAATATTTGGTACGATGCAATCGAAACCCTGAAAAATATGTAATATGTTGTAAAAACTCCCCCCTCCTTTTTTTCCCCCCTATTTTATTTTATTTTATGGTCTTGTTATGTCCTTTGTTCTATCTCTGCTTGTGTGATTTGTGTTATGTGTTTTTGCAGTACTGGTTACTGCTTTCGTTAAACATAATAAAGAATTGATCGCAAAAAAAAAAAAAAGAAAAATAATCAAGTACAAGTTACTAATGACGTCTCTGAAAATTTAATGGGATTCCTTTACTTATTTTTTCTTGGAAAAAGTAAAATTACTGTACTGTTCTCTGTCAATGTACTCAAAGAGTGTTGTAATCAGCAGGCTTAATGATGAAAAGTATAAAACTACAAGAACAATATAGAATTTTAATAAATAATGAAACCATAATATACTGTTTACATTCACATAAAGGTTGACTAACAAATAAAATAGGAATAAACTAGAAAGGTATTCAGAGATCAACACTATATAGAATTTAACCATCAGACATTCTTGCTGGCAGGACTACAGAGTGATAATATGAAAAGCTTCTTTAAAACATTTACTTGAATAACAACATTTATATGTAAAACGTAATGATAATGCCACATTTAAGGAACAAAAAATGGAACAGCAAATCTAAATGAGTATCAGTAAGTGCCCCTGTCTTAAAAATAAATCAACTGTATGAATCTAAACAGTGAAAGAATGCTTGGAACGTAGAATCCAATAGATAGACATGCAGCATCTTAAGAGTTCCATAACAATCACAGTCAAAATTGTATCAGAATGACATAAAAGCTCATTGAGAGCTAACTAAAAGCTCATCTAAATGGATAAATTCATAAAAAGTTATAGAACTGTCTATGTAATTGAACACTGTGTAATAGAAGTGAAGTGAGGGTAGACAAGCACAATCAATGTAAAAACTTGCAATGTTCTAAGCACCCCTGCCTTGCTTCCAACCTATAATATAGCTTTTCTCACCTCATATCTGTCAGCCTCTGTCTCTTGTCTCTTTGCCCTTTTTACTTTTTTGATGTCTACCATAAGAACACAAATTGATGTTTGACATAAATGCAGACCTAACATTACCCTTATACCCCAAAGATTTCATACCTCAAAATGTATAATGTTTCAGACAAATACAATGCCCCAGTATCTTGCCATTCTTTCTAACTGCTCTATGAACGAGATAACTAAGGAAAAATATATTGCAGACAATCAGATCAGCTCAATTTAGAGGTGGCTAACATTTAATTTTGCACACAAAACATACTGTATTAATTCAGAAAGAAGTTCAGAAGTTCTTGGCAGTGATAGAGTGACTTCATATTTCACCTAGCTGGAATAGAGAAACAAAAATTGTCAAAATGTCAAATAAAGTTTTGCACACAAATACTTGTTTCATAGACTTTAGACTTTAGCTCTTAAACAAAGAGACAGAACTGCTTGTTATGGTAATTACCAGTTACTAAATGCTTTGATGTACAATATTTAGCACACCAACATGTATATGTAGTTACATCAAGATTTCTTAGGCAATGGGTTTTAAGAGCTGATCGTCCTTCTATGTAGCACTGAACAATATCTGCAAGGCTTGACACCTTAGGGAGAATAACATGAGGGACGTATGGAATGGTATATGAAGACCATTACAGGCTGTAAGCAGAGGATGGACAGTGAGTTAGAAAGTGACATAGAGAGAGCCAATGAGTTCAGTATCTTCTATAACTGGTTTGACTGCCCTGTTTAGATCTCTACAGCTCCTTCAGCTGTCACCTCCACACCTCCCAATTTTCAGCTCCAGATACTTCAGTCTCTCCCTGCCAGGATGTCAAAACCTCATAATGTCCTATTGACATTTATGCTCACACATTTATGCTCCCACAGGCTGAATGCACAGACAACACAGCCCCCTCTCCCCCTTTTTACACATTGACTCAACAGATCTGATCTGCAGTACCACTGCAGCTCCCCCTTCTCCACCTCTGCACATCTTCACTGCAGACCAGGTTAGAGGTGAGCCATCAAGACATCATGCCTCATTCCAGTATGCAAGAGGGGGCAACCCAGTGAGATCAAAGACTTCAGGCTGGTTGCTCTAATATTGTGATTGTCATGAAGACCCCAGGTTCGACATGCAATGGACCCCCTGCAGTTCGCCTACAGGGAGAAAGTGAGAGGGAAGGATGCCATGCTCCCATGTGGACAAGGGTGATAGCACTCTAAGAGTTCATGTTCTATGATTTTTCCAGTGCCTTTAGTACTATTGAGCAAGTCCAACTGAGTGATAAGCTAGCAAGGATGCAAGTCGATCCACTCTCCTGGATTACTGACTACCTCACTGTCAGGCTGAAGGACATCAGAATCTCTGGTTAGCAGCACTGGAGCACCACAAGGGACCACCCCTTTTCTCTTTACGCTGTACAGCTCAGACTTTATATAAAGATGTGCCACATGCAGAAGTTTTTCGAATGACACTGCCATTGTGGCATGTGTAACCCAGGTTTCAGAATAGCTTATTAATTAGAATGTATTATTAAATAATACATAGAAGCAGTGTTAGTAAGAAATTAACAGAAATTACATGTCTATAAATTCATTTAATTATAGATTATAAATTAATAAATTATTAATAATAAAAGAAAAATGGGAACATGTATAAGGTTTAGCGTTTCAATATTAATATATAACATTAATAGTATTTAAACTGAGTGCGGGTACTAAGACCGCCCACTGCGTAAAATATTAACCAATTAACAGCTTACCTCATAGGATTCCCTGGGACCAGCCACTGCACCAAATCTTAACAAATTAGCAGTCAAGATAGGCGGAGCTCTAAGCTTTCCTATGCTAGGGGATCTCATTCTCCGGTTGGTGGCTGAACGTGCAGGATATCTCTCCAGCTAGGCGCTGAGAAACGGAGCTAAACACTATAAATTTGAGAGTTTGCGAGTGAGTATCACTAGCAAGGCGCTGCTTATAGCTTTATTAAAGCTTAAAAGTTTTAAATACGCTAGTTTAGCCACTAAACCACCAAAAGGAGGATCGCAGGAGGAACTTTCGTGACTGCCGCACACGATAGCCGAGTTGCTGCCGCGGTTGCCAGATTGGCGAGTGTTGAACACCCAGATTGGAGTTGGTGAGTGATTAAACCCATAAAACTTAATATTTTTTAGGAGATAACACTAAAAACTAAGGATACAACTTCTAACCTAGCGCTATAATATGCTAACGGTGGGGCAAGCTAATTGTTTTTATTTGAGAGAGTGAGTTGTAAGATAATACTGTTATTTCTAAGTTAACTGTAATTACTTGATCTGGGAACTGCTGTATGTAGTCTTGAGTGTGGACAAAATGGTTATTAGTTACTAAGGGCCCTGTTTCTTTATAACAGGCCAGTTTTTGAGGGGATGAAAAATTCTGATAGAGATCTGCCGCGTGGTTACCAGAACCCCAGTCGCGCCAAAGATGGGATGGCGAGCCATGGTCCAACGGAACTCTTCATGAGCCTTAAACCTTGAGTATTCCTCATTTTATTCGCGTGGACTGTTTCTTTTACCGCAAGGGAATTCCACTGCACTCCCAAGAACTCGCAAGAACTGTAGCTGTTACAGCAACAGTTATTTGAACTCAGAGACACTCTAAATACTCCTTTAATCTTTAAATTCTTCATTTGAGTTACTGAAAAGTTGTTTAATGGTTGGTTTCACTCGTTTCTACTGTATTTAATATTAATTGATTTGCTATTTTTGTTTTGGGCTTATTTTATACTCTTGTATTTCGGTACAACTGACATACTGGGTTATTCTGTTTACTGTTAGTAGTTATTTATATTCTGAAGGGTAATATTGTCCGGGTAAGATAAACTAAGTAATACTTGAACTCTCCAACCCCTAGTAATATCCACCTATTATTATTATTATCAATATTATTATTATTGTTATACTTACCTAAATACTGACTTAAATCCTGATGAAACCTGAAAAAGATAGTTATTAAAATAGATACATACTAAATAAAGATACTTATCTGAGGACTGAAAAAAATAGATCAAACATAAAATAATAACTACTAATACCGAATAAGGAATACTAAAGAAAAGAAAACCCAAAAGATACTTACCTGTCACTGTTTTTTTGTGTATTTTGCTGGTTGTTTTAGTTGTTTTATTTACTGTTATTTTGGGGGAAAACCTTTTGCTTGGATATTTTGCATTTTTGTCTACATTATTCCTTTTATTATTTTCTACTGTGGAATCAGAGTTAAATTTGTTAATACAACAGAATTCTTTATTACACTTGGTCTTGTGTCTCAATTTTACTGCTCCTTCTCGAACCTATCTGGTCCATAATTTTCTCTAGTTCCTTTTTTTAAAAAAAGAAACTATTAGTGTAACCACCCCTAGAGGGCGCTACAAATTCTTGGCGAGCCAGCCAGGAGCAGAGAAAGCCGAGACACAGAGGCCAGGTGTTTGGGAAGCAAACACTAACTACAACAAGCTAAATTAGAGTGCTTTGTCAAAATACAAGATAAAATTCAAAACTGTCAATATGGAAATAGTAGAGCGTGAAACAGTTAACGTAGCTAACTCAGTCCTCGTTAACGGCCTAACTGAAACTGAAGCAGATTCAGATCTGTCTAGCTACCTAGAACAGTATGGTCCTATTAGCAGGGTTCTCTGTATCGATGACCCCACTTCAACATTCCACAAACACGCAATAGTGGAATTCAAGTGTTCCTCCGCAATGGACACGCTTAGACCGCTGCTTCCATATACTTACCCCAGCCCAAGTAAAGATGTTGCTTATCACTTGAAGGCCTTAGCAAGAGTATATGTGCCCCCAGCTGCCGGACGTGCCACACATTGTTTCCTGGATGAACTACGAAAACTTGCGGCTCAAAGCAACAAGTCATTCTCTGAGCTCCTGCAGGAACATCTTTCCTTGTGCCATGAGTCTATTCTTGCCGACGAAGCAAGAGACCACACCGGTAAGGAAGATGTTGAGACCGAATGTGAGGGTGATGTTCTAGTAATCAATCAGACATGCCCACCTCAGACTTACCGAAATCCCACAATGACTGACTCCAGAAGGTTCGCCACAACTGATCCCGTCATCGCATTGGGTGACGTAAACCCACCTGCAGTGCAACGTGTCGTAGTTGAGCACATTGTCAGAAGTGAAGAAGCAGCATCACACACAAATGTAGCAGCAAGGCTTAGAACCTTCTCAGGAAAGACTCCACACCCCAATAGTGAGGTAGATTATGACTCTTGGCGCAACAATGTTGAGCTTTTGCTAAATGATCCCTCTCTGTCAGATTTGCATAGATCCTTGACAGTCTCCTGCCCCCAGCTGCCAACCTGGTAAAACACTTAGGCCCTTTGGCTACTCCAAAAGCCTACCTTGACCTGCTGGATTCCGCTTTTGCTACAGTTGAGGAAGGTGATGAACTTTTTGCTAAGTTTCTAAACACCTTACAAGATGCTAGCGAGAGGCCCTCTGAGTACTTGCAGAGGCTGCATGCTGTGATGAGTAGAGTCACTAAACAAGGAGTAATACCTGCTACTGAGGCTGATAAGCATCTGCTGCGTCAATTCTGTCGAGGTTGTTGGGACAACGGCTTGATAGCTGATCTTCAGTTAGAGCAAAAGAAAAACAGACCCCCAACATTCTCAGAATTTCTACTTCTACTTCGCATTGAAGAAGAAAAGCACACAGCCAAAGAACAACGGATGAAGAAGCACCTAGGTAATGTCAGGCATCGCGTTAGTTCTCATGTCATTCAGGCTGAAAATTGTGATGCAGAGGTAAAAGAAGACCCATTGACAGCTATGGTGAAAGGGTTAAAGAAACAAATGGGCGAACTTCAAGGACAAATCAAGGCCTTAAAGCCCCAAAGGACTTCCGATTCACCAGAGGATACCTCTGATTTGAAAACCCAAATTGTTCAGCTTCAAAGCCAGATCACTCGTCTGCAAGCTTCAAATTCACAAAAATCAAAAGTGGAGCACTCTGGGGAAAAGACCAAACGAGTTGCCAAAACTGTGTCACATGAAACTCAAGCTGGTGCTTCTAAACCACTTTGTGGAAAGCCAAGGCCCTGGTACTGCTTTTGTTGTGGTGAAGATGGGCATATTGCTACTTTATGCAATGCTGATCCAAACCCATCCCTGGTGGCTGTTAAAAGGAAACAACAAGGGAAAAGCAGCAAGCTTGGGAACTTGAGCATTTCTCCAAACTTCATTTAAACTGACCTCAGTCTCTGTTGAGGGACAAACAGAGACTGTACAAAGGAGACGTCCCTACCCTAACAGGAGTTTAGTTGACAGCAAAGCTGCCCGTGCTACATACCATAAGCAGCTGCCAAGTAGATTAGTGGGAACAAAATGTACCTCTAATGTGACTATCAATGGCCGGAGCTACAATTGTCTTTTGGACACAGGCTCCCAGGTGACCACAATCCCTCAGTCATTTTATGAGACCTACTTGCCTCATGCCGAGTGTAAACCTCTTAACGATCTACTGGAGGTAGAAGCTGCGAATGGACAACTTGTGCCGTATTCCGGTTACATTGAGCTGAACATAACCTTCCCTGAAAGTTTCCTTGGCACCTCTATTGAAGTCCCTACTTTAGCCCTAGTGGTTCCTGACAAGTGTGGATCAGCTCAGTCCCCCTTGTTAATAGGCACCAACACATTAGATGCTCTCTATGAGAAATATTGCGAAGAGTGTTCAGCAAATTACCAATCACAACATCATGGATACAAGATGGTGTTGAAAACCCTTGAAGTCAGACACAAGCAGACCGAAGACAGTAAGGTGAGCGATGTAAGGCTTTGCAGTGAGGAACCACAAGTCATCCCAGCACATCAAAGCTTGGTGTTGGACGGCTCTGTGACCACAAGGGGCCCCGAGAAGCAATTCGTTTTACAGCAACCCACAACATCCCTCCCTGGAGGTCTTATAGTGACCAGCAGTCTGCTCACTTTACCAAACAAACCCCAAACTAAGTTACCAGTAATGCTAAAAAATGAATCAAATCGTGACATAATTCTCACACCTAAGAGAGTCATCGCTGAACTGCATGCCGTGCAGCAGGTACTTCCCAGTGCTCCTTCCACTGGAAGTTCAGTCCCAAATCCACCGTCACCAGTTCCAAATTCAGGAGTGCAATTCGATTTCGCTGACTCTCCTATTCCTGAAGAATGGAAGGAAAGGGTAACCTGTAAACTTAATGCAATTCCAGAGGTGTTTGCCCAGCACGACCTTGATTTTGGTCATTCCAGCAAAGTGAGGCACCACATTAGACTGAGTGACGAGACTCCTTTCAAACAAAGAGCCCGCCCTATACACCCACAGGACATAAATGCTGTGCGCCGGCACTTGGAAGAATTGCTTGAAGCTGGGGTGATTAGGGAGTCAGAGTCTTCCTTCTCATCACCCATTGTTGTGGTCCGAAAGAAGAATGGCGACGTTAGGCTTTGTGTTGACTACCGCAAGCTGAACTTACAAACAGTAAAGGATGCATATGCCTTACTGTGGCAGATGGTGTTCTTGTTCACTTATTCTCATTTAATACTACTGGTATGGGTTCATATTGGGACGTCACTGTGACCCTATAAAAAGGAGGGCCTAGGGAGTCCTCTGCCCTGCTTGCCCCTCCCCTCCTCTTTTTGCCGGTGAATTTGACCTTCCGGTCGGTTTGGCCCGTGGGTTGCTGCGTGGTTTGACGTGGTGCAGTGAGGCACAACTGCAACAATTGGCATGTTTTATTCAAGTCAGGTAGGACCATGGGTGGTGTTCTCTCTTTTATTGGTGTGTGGGTTTGTAGTGTGTGAAGTAATGAGGTGATTTTGTATTTATTTGGTAGTGATTGCAGTGTTGGTGTGGTGCTGTGGTCCAAGGCCTCCATTTAGTTTTTACTCTGCCTCTTCATTGCTTTGTTGCCTTACATCTCCACTATTTTGCTGTTTCACGGCTTTACCTCAGGTAGGAATAGTCCATTTATTAAGAATGTTTTAGCTAGTGTATTTACTCTTTAATTATTCCGCTAGAATTGTCCCGCAGCTGCTGCTCCTATTCTTTGATCGATGTCGCGCTTCATATCATTGGTATGTCCTGAGATTTTTTTTATTGCTAGATTATCCTGGTCGAGAGTAGTGTGTAATTAATATTTGTATTTTTTAGATGTGGGCCGAGTAAATCTCGGGTAAGGGAGATTAATGTCCCTCTGCTGCTCCTTCTTCTGTGGTGCTGCTGTTTTTCTTATGTTTTTGGTTTCGTTTTTTTTTCTCCTCTGCTCCATATTTTGGGGAAGTGGTATATCTTTTTAAGCTGCTACTTGAAGACTAGTTGTTAATTTGCTATTCCCTTGGTTATTTATTTGTTTTGGGTAGTTGTTTGTTTACTTTTTTTTTTTTGGTTTTTTTGCCCAGTCGCGGGTTATCTCCTTTGGAGATTTCTGGGTTTTTTTTTGTGTTAAGGTTATTTATTTATTTTTTTGGCTCTTGTGTTGGGTTTTTTTTGTTTCTATTTTTCGAAATTCGTTAGATTATATTTTTGTTAATATTTTGGGCTTAGTTTAGTTAATTATTTCTTTATTTATGTGTGTATTTTTTTTTAGTTTAATTATTCTTTTTTTTTTTTTTTGAAGCGCAGGCCTTATTTTGGTTTGGCTTGTAGCTCTTATTTGTATCGTTTTTCCTACTGTTTAATTTTATTTTTGTTATGTGAGTGGTTTATTTGGGTATGTTTTCAGTTTTGGGTTTGTTTATTTAGTTATTCTGTTTTCTTGTGACTCTAATTGGTTTTGTTTTTTTTTTGTTTAGGAATCTCTCTATGCTTTTTCTTTTTCAATAAATTGCGGTGGTAGCTAACTTTCTAGTTTCCAGTCCCTAATATGGGATCATTTTCCATGCTCTTTTAGACAAGTGTTGATTTAATTTAACAGCTGCAGCTAAGTATTTTTATAGTTTTAGATAGCTATTTGAGTTTTTGAAATGAATGTTGACATGAAATAAAAGTATTTTCTGAAAATAAAAACTGACTTGTGGAAAACATGTCTCTGTCTTAAACAAAGGAACCTGAGTTTTTCTTGTGGCTAGAATTACTAATTATTTCCCGAGGTGAAATTCCTTGGGTGGCGTAGTCGATGATTAAAGGGTAATTTTATATAACCCTATTTTAGTGTGCATTATCCCTTTTTGTAATGAACGTCACAATCTGGCGTAGTCGATGATTAAAGGGTAATTTTATATAACCCTATTTTAGTGTGCATTATCCCTTTTTGTAATGAACGTCACAATCTGGCGTAGTCGGCAGGATTTGTTGTGTTGACAGAGACTTGTGGTTCCATTTTTGTTGTTGTTGTTGTTGTTGTTGTTGTTGTTGTTGTTGCTCTGTATTTTTATTAATATATTCTCTTCCTTTTCTTTTTTCTTTTGAGTATAGGTGGAGAAAAAGCAGCAGCACCACAGATAAGGATTTGAATATTTTGGTGGGTGGGGTTAGTTTTTCTTCTATCTCTGGTAATTTGGAGTAAGCACTTGGTTAGTTATGGCTGAGGAAATTCAACAGCTTCGGGAGCTTGTAGCACAGCTTCAGGCTGATAACCAGCGTCTCCTTCAGGAGAAGGGTGCCTTGGTGGCAGGTGGCAGCTTACCAGCTTCTCTAGTTAATGAGCCTTCTGCAGTTGCTAGCCCTGTTACTACTGAACGACTGGTTGTCGTTCCTAGGGATAGGAAGTGCCCTATGTTTACTGGTAAGTCCGGCATCAGCGTAATTGAATGGATAGAGGAAATACAGGCATGTATGCGGGCTCGACATCTGTCAGTTCTTGACCAAGCATATTTTATCTTTGATCATTTAGAGGGAGAAGCACGTAGAGAGATAAAGTATCGGAGTAGTGCAGAGCGAAGTGATCCCACCATAATATTTGATATTTTAAAAGAGCTGTATGGTTGTGCCTCATCTTATGTCACACTCCAGCAGGCCTTTTTCTCTAGACGGCAGCAGGAGGGCGAGACATTATTGGAGTTTTCCTTAGCTTTAATGGCTTTAATGGAGCAGGTTGAACAGGCACCTGCTGGCACCCTTGATGTCGGAGTATTGCTCCGAGACCAGTTTATTGAGCATGTGCTGGATGTCTCCCTTCGTCGGGAACTTAAACAGTTTGTTCGTCGGCACCCTGGTGCCACCTTGTTGGAGGTGCGAGGGGAGGCTATGCGCTGGGAGAGGGAGGGGTTGCCCGGGGGAACCAGGGGACGTAGTTTTTCTCTGCCGTCGGCTTACGGGGTGCAGTATGGTGTGCAGGGGATCTCTCCAACCCCAGTAGTAACCCCTCGAGCATCGGAGTTAGGGGAACTGAAGGAACTTCTGAAGCGGCAGCAAGGTTAGATTGATCAGCTGACTCAAGCCCTTACTTCCTTGCAGCAATCGTCCAGATTTAATCAACCCCCTTC
This sequence comes from Pygocentrus nattereri, assembly GCF_015220715.1. Classification (NCBI taxonomy): domain Eukaryota; kingdom Metazoa; phylum Chordata; class Actinopteri; order Characiformes; family Serrasalmidae; genus Pygocentrus; species Pygocentrus nattereri. Next base: position 14,157,471 of record NC_051220.1, read on the forward strand.
TGGTCGTGTTGTATGTCATAAGTGCCAACAGCCTGGCCATTTGGCGAGGGAGTGTGAGGGGGAGCGTGTTAGCTCCCGTAGTAGTATTCTGTCTGGCGCTCGTTTTAATAGGGCTAGACTTCCTTCTGCTGTACAGCAGGAAAACTAAAGCCCACTGAGTTGCGGAGCCAAAGCTCAGAGGGGGCATTTTCGGGCTCAAAGGCGGACAATGTGCACCGGTTGATGTCATTCTGTCCTAATATTACAGTTTTTATTGGGGGGATAGCTGTGACTTGCTTGGTGGATACTGGGTCCATGGTGTCCACCATAACAGAGTTTATTTTTAGAGCAGTTTCAGTCTTGGGGTCCTGATCGTCTTCAGTCTTGCCACTGGCTGCGTCTTCGAGCTGCCAATGGGCTTGATATCCCCTATATTGGCTATCTTGAGCTTGATGTAGTTTTGTGTGGTAAAGTTGTCCCTCAGTGTGGTATTTTGGTGGTTAAGGATCCACCTGGGGCATCTTCGTTAGCTCCTGGTATTTTGGGCATGAATGTTATCAGTCGCTGCTACCAGGAGTTGTTTGGGGTGCATGGTTCTTCTTTGTTCAGTTTGCCTTCAGTGTCTCAGGCCCCAGGTCCAGTCTTGGATGCACTGCAACAATGCCATTCCTCTGTTTTTCAGAATTCCAGGAATCCTTCTGGCCAAGCCAGGGTCCGTGGTGCCCGTGCAATCCGTGTGCCAGGTGGTGTTATGAAGCTGGTGCCCAGTACTTGTCCAGAGCACTTCTCTGGTGAGGTGGTATTGCTGAAACCCCCTGAGAGTGGGTTACCAGCAGGGTTGCTGGTCTCCCCTTGTTTGCTGCCAGTGGTCAGAGGTACTGTTTATGTTCCTGTGGTCAATGTAGGCACCACAGAGATGCTGCTGCATCCCTGTGTTCAGTTAGGCTCCTTGAGTCTTGCCTATGTAATTAATCTTCCTTCTGGGGTTGAGGAACAGAGGTTTGCTACTGCAACTATGTCTTCACAGGCGGTTGCTAGTTCTGTACAGACACAACTTGAGTCGTTGGATTTGTCTATGCTGTCAGAGAAGGAACGAAGTGAGGTTGTGTCTCTGCTACAGAAGTTTCAGACAGTGTTTTCTGCTCATGAGAGTGACCTGGGTTGCACAAATCTCATCTCTCATGATATTCCTTTACTGGATGAGGTTCCAGTGCGACAGCGTTATCGGCGGGTTCCCCCATCAGAATATGAGGTAGTGAAAGCCCATATTAATCAGCTGCTTGAGGCTCAGATTATACGGGAGAGCAGTAGCCCATATGCATCTCCCATTGTTCTGGTAAAGAAGAAGGATGGGAGTATGCGTATGTGCGTGGACTATCGCCAGCTGAATAGTAAAACTAGGAAGGATGCTTTCCCCCTGCCTCGTATTGAGGAGAGTCTGGATGCCTTGTCCGTATCTCGGTGGTTTTCTACTCTGGATTTGGCCAGTGGCTATAACCAGGTCCCGGTGACTGAGAGGGATAAACCCAAAACAGCTTTCTGCACTCCCTTTGGTCTGTTTGAGTGGAATCGTATGCCCTTTGGTCTCTGTAATGCCCCAAGCACGTTCCAACGGCTCATGCAGAGGATGTTTGGCGACCAACAGTGTCAGTCATTGCTTTTGTACCTCGATGATATTGTGGTATTTTCCTCATCCGTCTCTCAACATATTCAGCATTTGGAGGTTGTTCTCGACCGACTCCAGAGGGAAGGATTAAAAGCTAAATTAGAGAAGGGTGCCTTCTTTCAGCAGGAGGTTAGTTATTTGGGGCATGTTATTTCTGCCAAGGGGGTTTCCACTGACCCTGCTAAGGTTGAGGCCGTGGCTCAGTGGTGGCGGCCTCAAACCGTGTCAGAGTTACGCTCTTTCCTGGGATTTGCCAGCTATTATAGGCGTTTTGTGGAGGGTTTTGCCCAGTTGGCTGGCCCTCTCCATAGATTGGTGGCAAAACTGGCTGGCACCAAGTCCAAGAAGGGGTCTGGTCAAACTGTGGGTGAGGCTTGGACGCCTGAGTGTGAGCAAAGCTTTGAGGCCTTGAGGGCAAAATTGGTTTCTGCCCCCATGTTGGCTTATGCAGACTTTTCACGTCCCTTTATTTTGGAGGTGGATGCTAGTTACAGCGGTTTAGGGGCAGTCCTTTCCCAGGAACAGGATGGTCGCCTTAGGCCGGTGGCCTATGCCAGCCGTGGCCTTCGTCCTACAGAGCGCAACATGACTAATTATAGCTCCATGAAATTAGAATTTCTGGCTCTGAAGTGGGCCATGACCGAAAAATTTCGGGAGTATTTGTTGGGTCATCGCTGTGTTGTGTTTACGGATAACAACCCCTTGAGTTATCTTCAAACCGCAAAATTGGGGGCTATGGAGCACCGTTGGGCGGCTCAGCTCGCTGCTTTTAACTTTGAAATTAAGTATCGGTCAGGTCGGAGTAACCGGAATGCTGATGCTCTTTCTCGGCAGTATGCTCCGGGGTCTAATTGGACGGAGCAGATCTTGCCAGGCACTGTCATCCCGGCCTCTTTGCAGCAGGTATCAGGTTTGGATAGAGTGCCTGTCATCCAGTCCTTAGTTTCAGTGTTCCCTGGCTCCTCTCCATCAGACCTTTGCCAACTTCAAGGGGCAGATCCTGTATTGAGGGACCTCTGGCACTTCTGGAAGGAACAAAGGCAACCCACTCCAGAAGAGAGACGACAGCTTTCTCGGCCAGTGTTGGCCCTTTTGCGTCAGTGGGATCGTCTGGTCGAACAAGATGGGGTATTGTTCCGCCGGGTGTTCCGTCCTGAGGGAGGTGAGGAGAATTTGCAGCTTCTCCTGCCTGCAGCCCTCAAGGGGGATATTTTGACCTCCTTACACCAGGAGCATGGCCACCAGGGTGTAGAGCGGACCTCGGAATTGGTTAGGGAGCGCTGTTACTGGCCTGGAATGGCTTCAGATGTGAAGCAGTGGTGTCAAGAATGTGAGCGCTGCCAAGTGGCTAAGGATTCTGGGTCAGGACCACATAGTTTTATGGGGCATTTGTTGGCTTCTAAACCCAATGAAATTGTGGCCATAGATTTTACCATCTTAGAGCCGGCAGCAAATGGTCTGCAGAATGTGTTGGTACTCACTGATGTGTTCAGCAAGTACACCGTGGCAGTCCCTACTCGGGATCAGCGGGCCACTACAGTGGGGCAGGTTCTTTTAGCCGAATGGTTTTACAAATTTGGGATACCCAGTCGGATTCACTCTGACCAAGGTAAGAGTTTTGAGAACTCTGTAATCCAGCAGGTTTGTAGTTTATATGGAGTGGAGAAGTCCCGGACTACCCCATATCACCCTGCTGGGAATGGGCAGTGTGAGTGATTCAATAGGACTCTTCACAATCTGTTGCGCACCCTCCCTGTCACAAGGAAGCGGGATTGGCCTTCTTGTTTACCTCAAGTTCTCTTTTGCTATAATACCACTCCTCACCAGGGTACGGGTGAATCGCCCTTCTTTTTAATGTTTGGCAGGGAGGCTAGACTCCCAGTGGATTTTCTCCTCGGTCGAGTGTCGGAGCCTGTGTCTGGAGATGTGCATGATTGGGTGTCAGAGCATCAGGCCCACCTTAAAGTTGCCTTTGAGGGTGCCCGGGACAGATTGTTGCAAGCAGCTGGACGTCGAAAGGAACGTTATGATCAGAGGGTGCGTGAGGCACCCCTGCAGGTTGGTCAGTTGGTGTACTTGAGGCATAATAGCTGGAGAGGTCGTCATAAAATTCAAGACGTTTGGAGTTCTGTTGTCTATCGGGTGTTGAAGGCACCAGCTGGGGAGGGGGCTGTGTATACCATAGCATCGGTGGAACATCCGCAGCAGGTAAGACATGTACATAGAAGCATGTTAAAGGCCAGGGTACACTCAGTGCCCTTGCCTGCCCCATCGGGTGGGCCTTCACCCACTCCAGTGGTAGTGGAAGGCGATTCAGTCAGTGATGATGATGACTTGTGTGTGTGTGTGGGTTTCTAAGGCTCCTCCTTGTGCTGTCTCTGCAGTCCCGAGTGGGTCACCAATAGGCTCTGCGCCAAACCTCAATGTGGAGATGGGGTTAGTTGGTGAAGATGTGGTGGCTGGACCAAGGTTGGACCAAGGGGTGACTAGCTCCCTCCCAGTCATGTTGTTCCCTTGAAGAGGACCTTTTAGTTTGCTGGCTTCGCGGCGTACTACACGTACCACAGCTGGACAGCACCCTAATATTCACCACCTTCCTAGATCTGTGGGTCCACCGGGCACAGGGTCTAATAATTTAGTAAGAGTGGTGCCTAGTGAGGGGTCTACCCTCTTCAGGCCATGGAACTAACAGTTTAGCGGCTAATCGTCAGGCGCCGATTTAAAGAAATGGGGGCAGAATGTGGCAGATGGTGTTCTTGTTCACTTATTCTCATTTAATACTACTGGTATGGGTTCATATTGGGACGTCACTGTGACCCTATAAAAAGGAGGGCTTAGGGAGTCCTCTGCCCTGCTTGCCCCTCCCCTCCTCTTTTTGCCGGTGAATTTGACCTTCCGGTCGGTTTGGCGCGTGGGTTGCTGCGTGGTTTGACGTGGTGCAGTGAGGCACAACTGCAACAATTGGCATGTTTTATTCAAGTCAGTGATTGCAGTGTTGGTGTGGTGCTGTGGTCCAAGGCCTCCATTTAGTTTTTACTCTGCCTCTTCATTGCTTTGTTGCCTTACATCTCCACTATTTTGCTGTTTCATGGCTTTACCTCAGAATTGTCCCGCAGCTGCTGCTCCTATTCTTTGATCGATGTCGCGCTTCATATCACTGATGTGGGCCGAGTAAATCTCGGGTAAGGGAGGTTAATGTCCCTCTGCTGCTCCTTTTTCTGTGGTGCTGCTGTTTTTCTTATGTTTTTGGTTTCGTTTTTTTTTCTCCTCTGCTCCATATTTTGGGGAAGCGGTATATCTTTTTAAGCTGCTACTTGAAGACTAGTTGTTAATTTGCTATTCCCTTGGTTATTTATTTGTTTTTGGGTAGTTGTTTGTTTACTTTTTTTGTTTTGTTTTTTTTGCCCAGACGCGGGTTATCTCCTTTGGAGATTTCCGGTTTTTTTTTGTGTTAAGGTTATTTATTTATTTTTTTGACTCTTGTGTTGGGTTTTTTTTGTTTCTATTTTTCGAAATTCGTTAGATTATATTTTTGTTAATATTTTGGGCTTAGTTTAGTTAATTATTTCTTTATTTATGTGTGTTTTTTTTAGTTTAATTATTCTTTATTTTTTTTTGAAGCGCAGGCCTTATTTTGGTTTGGCTTGTAGCTCTTATTTGTATCGTTTTTCCTACTGTTTAATTTTATTTTTGTTATGTGAGTGGTTTATTTGGGTATGTTTTCAGGTTTGGGTTTGTTTATTTAGTTATTCTGTTTTCTTGTGACTCTAATTGGTTTTGTTTTTTTTTTGTTTAGGAATCTCTCTATGCTTTTTCTTTTTCAATAAATTGCGGTGGTAGCTAACTTTCTAGTTTCCAGTCCCTAATATGGGATCATTTTCCATGCTCTTTTAGACAAATGTTGATTTAATTTAACAGCTGCAGCTAAGTATTTTTATAGTTTTAGATAGCTATTTGAGTTTTTGAAATGAATGTTGACATGAAATAAAAGTATTTTCTGAAAATAAAAACTGACTTGTGGAAAACATGTCTCTGTCTTAAACAAAGGAACCTGAGTTTTTCTTGTGGCTAGAATTACTAATTATTTCCCGAGGTGAAATTCCTTGGGTGGCGTAGTCGATGATTAAAGGGTAATTTTATATAACCCTATTTTAGTGTGCATTATCCCTTTTTGTAATGAACGTCACATTACCTAACTTAGAAGAAACATTCAGAGCATGAACATCGCCTACTTAGAGTCCTCCAACGATTGAAAGAATACGGGTTGAAGCTGTCCCCAGAGAAATGCAAATTCTTCCAGACGTCCGTCAGATATCTTGGACATATAGTCTCAAGGAATGGTGTTGAAACTGACCCAGAAAAAATTGAAGCCCTGAAAAACTGGCCAAATCCAAAGAATCTTAAAGAGCTCCGTTCATTTTTAGGATTTGCAGGATACTATAGAAGATTTATACAAGACTTCTCAAAGATTGTGAAGCCTTTGAATGACCTAACTGCTGGGTATGGCCCTGTCAGGAAGAAGTGCAAGGTGGGCAATAGGGATACTCTTTATTACAAGCCTAAAGAGCCATTTGGAAGCCGCTGGACCGAAAGCTGCAAAGAAGCATTTGACACAATCATCAACAAGCTCACTTCAGGCCCTGTCTTGGCCTATGCTAATCCTAAACTCCCATACATTTTGCACACTGATGCCAGCACCACAGGTCTTGGAGCTGCACTTTATCAAGAGCAGGATGGTCAGATAAGAGCAATCGCTTTTGCCAGCCGAGGACTATCCTGTAGCGAATCCCGTTATCCTGCCCATAAACTTGAATTTTTAGCCCTTAAATGGGCTGTAACTGAAAAGTTCAGCGATTATCTTTATGGTAATTCCTTTACAGTCATCACTGACAGCAATCCCTTAACATATATCCTTACCTCAGCAAAACTAGATGCCACGAGTTATAGGTGGTTATCCGCTTTATCCACCTTTTCGTTCAAACTCCAGTACCGCCCAGGAAAGCACAACCTTGATGCAGATGCTCTTTCACATCTTCCTCATAACACTGGTATTGATGATCCTACCTCACAAAAAGAGCAAGACAGGATCCGCCAATTTACATTGCAGCACTTACCTGAGTTCTATCATGACATCAGAGTTGGCCCTGAAGTAGTGCAAGCTATTTGTGAAGCCCGGCTTGTGCGTCAGCCCTCTGGCTCTGCCTCTGAAAGCTCCAGTATTCCATTGGTGGAATCTCTGGCGTCACATCCAGATTCCCTGCCCGATGGTTTTGTACAAGGAGAACATTTCAAAGGATTCCCAATCATTTCAAAGTTGTCTGAGGCAGAAGTATGTGAAAAACAGAAATCTGATTCTGTTATCCGGGAAGTGATCTCCTCTCTAGAAGGGGGAGGGGTGCCCTCTCCTTCTGCAAAGAAGGAGATTCCACAATTGCATCTCATGTGCAGAGAATGGAACAGGTTACTACTGAGAAACGGAATACTGTACAGAAAACGGCAAGACGGACGAGAGGTACAGTACCAGCTAGTTCTTCCAGAAGAATGGAGAGAAATGGTCATGACAAGTCTACACGATGACATGGGCCACTTAGGTGTAGAACGCACCCTTGATCTAGTAAGGTCACGGTTCTATTGGCCAAGAATGGCAACTGACATCGGAAACAAGATCTGAACCTGTCGCCGCTGTGTCCTCCGCAAAGCACCGTTGGAGAGAGCAGCTCCCTTAGTAAACATTCGAGCCACCAGACCTTTAGAGTTGGTATGCATGGATTTCCTTTCAATTGAACCTGATCGAAGTAACACTAAAGATGTCTTGGTCATCACTGATTTCTTCACTAAGTATGCAGTAGCTGTACCCACTCCCAACCAGAAAGCCAGAACCGTTGCTAAATGCTTATGGGAGAACTTTATAGTTTATTATGGCATCCCAGAAAGACTTCACAGTGATCAAGGCCCTGACTTCGAATCGAAGACAATCAAAGAGCTTTGTGAAGTAATCGGCACACGGAAAGTTCGTACCACACCGTATCATCCAAGGGGAAACCCTGTGGAACGCTTCAATAGGACTTTGCTGAGTATGATTGGGACTCTGAAAGAGGAACAGAAGTCACATTGGCATGACTTTGTGAAACGCCTATAGTGCACGCCTATAACTGCACAAAGCATGAAAGCACAGGATTTACTCCCTATGAGCTCATGTTTGGAAGGAAGCCTCGATGGCCAATTGACCTCGCTTTTGATGTTACTATAGATCACCAAGAGGGGATATCCCACTCTCAGTATGTACAACATTTAAAGACCCAGCTAGAAGAAAGCTATAAGTTGGCTATGGAAAATGCAGCTAAACTGGCAGAAAAGAACAAGACCAGGTTTGACCGAAGGGTAACTGAATCTATCCTAGAAAAAAATGATCGAGTACTGGTCAGAAATGTAAAGTTGAGGGGCAAGCACAAATTGGCGGACAGATGGGAGTCCACTGTCTATGTTGTTGTGGAGCGTATTGGAGAACTTCCTGTGTACAAGGTCAGGCCGGAAAATCAAGAAGGGCCAGTACGTACACTACATCGAGATTTACTTCGCCCCTGCAACTTTCTGTCAATACCTGATGAAGACCCCCCTAAGGCTAAAGCAAAGAGGCCTAGAACACGCTCAGTTTTGCACAGGAGTGACTCAGAACCCTGTTCGGATCTGGACGACTATCCTGTCCCCTACTACACAGGTCCCTTGAGGTCTGAACCAGTGGAAATCATTCGCTTCCATGAAAGCAAGAATCTGGTAACCCTACCTACTCCTGAACTCCAGTCTGAACTGGTACCCAGTCAGCCGATTGATGATAGCTTACCTAAGAAAACTCCTGAGAAAACTCCTGAGAACTTACCTGAGAAAACTCCTGAGAACTTACCTGAGAAACCTGCCGAAAGCTTACCTGAGAAAACTCCTGAGAACTTACCTGAGAAACCTGCTGAAAGCTTACCTGAGACAACTCCTGATATCTTCTCTGATGAATCACCTGTAAAGAAGAGTTTACCTGGAAGATCCCAAGATGCTACCTACCTACCTGCAGAACCTGTAGTCAACCAAACTGCCGAACAGGCTACACTAGAGTCTGTAGAAAGTGTAGAAGACAATGCAGAGATTCAAGAACAGTCCAACTATCCATCTGAAGACCGTGAAGCTGAAATCCCAGTAAGGCATTCAACAAGGCACAGAGAAAAGGCTAAAAGACTAACATACCCTGAACTAGGAAATCCCCTTGTTTCTATAGTGCAATCTCTATTCCAAGGCTTAAGCACTGCCCTTACTGAATCTCTCATGGATGCCCCCTATACAAATTCATGCTCACCTGCTAGACATGCCCTTTGCATGCACAGGGACGTGCATACAGTTTAAAGCGGGAGGGTGTAACCCAGGTTTCAGAATAGCTTATTAATTAGAATGTATTATTAAATAATACATAGAAGCAGTGTTAGTAAGAAATTAACAGAAATTACATGTCTATAAATTCATTTAATTATAGATTATAAATTAATAAATTATTAATAATAAAAGAAAAATGGGAACATGTATAAGGTTTAGCGTTTCAATATTAATATATAACATTAATAGTATTTAAACTGAGTGCGGGTACTAAGACCGCCCACTGCGTAAAATATTAACCAATTAACAGCTTACCTCATAGGATTCCCTGGGACCAGCCACTGCACCAAATCTTAACAAATTAGCAGTCAAGATAGGCGGAGCTCTAAGCTTTCCTATGCTAGGGGATCTCATTCTCCGGTTGGTGGCTGAACGTGCAGGATATCTCTCCAGCTAGGCGCTGAGAAACGGAGCTAAACACTATAAATTTGAGAGTTTGCGAGTGAGTATCACTAGCAAGGCGCTGCTTATAGCTTTATTAAAGCTTAAAAGTTTTAAATACGCTAGTTTAGCCACTAAACCACCAAAAGGAGGATCGCAGGAGGAACTTTCGTGACTGCCGCACACGATAGCCGAGTTGCTGCCGCGGTTGCCAGATTGGCGAGTGTTGAACACCCAGATTGGAGTTGGTGAGTGATTAAACCCATAAAACTTAATATTTTTTAGGAGATAACACTAAAAACTAAGGATACAACTTCTAACCTAGCGCTATAATATGCTAACGGTGGGGCAAGCTAATTGTTTTTATTTGAGAGAGTACTGTTCTATTGTTATTGTTGTAAGATAATACTGTTATTTCTAAGTTAACTGTAATTACTTGATCTGGGAACTGCTGTATGTAGTCTTGAGTGTGGACAAAATGGTTATTAGTTACTAAGGGCCCTGTTTCTTTATAACAGGCCAGTTTTTGAGGGGATGAAAAATTCTGATAGAGATCTGCCGCGTGGTTACCAGAACCCCAGTCGCGCCAAAGATGGGATGGCGAGCCATGGTCCAACGGAACTCTTCATGAGCCTTAAACCTTGAGTATTCCTCATTTTATTCGCGTGGACTGTTTCTTTTACCGCAAGGGAATTCCACTGCACTCCCAAGAACTCGCAAGAACTGTAGCTGTTACAGCAACAGTTATTTGAACTCAGAGACACTCTAAATACTCCTTTAATCTTTAAATTCTTCATTTGAGTTATTGAAAAGTTGTTTAATGGTTGGTTTCACTCGTTTCTACTGTATTTAATATTAATTGATTTGCTATTTTTGTTTTGGGCTTATTTTATACTCTTGTATTTCGGTACAACTGACATACTGGGTTATTCTGTTTACTGTTAGTAGTTATTTATATTCTGAAGGGTAATATTGTCCGGGTAAGATAAACTAAGTAATACTTGAACTCTCCAACCCCTAGTAATATCCACCTATTATTATTATCAATATTATTATTATTGTTATACTTACCTAAATACTGACTTAAATCCTGATGAAACCTGAAAAAGATAGTTATTAAAATAGATACATACTAAATAAAGATACTTATCTGAGGACTGAAAAAAATAGATCAAACATAAAATAATAACTACTAATACCGAATAAGGAATACTAAAGAAAAGAAAACCCAAAAGATACTTACCTGTCACTTTTTTTGTGTATTTTGCTGGTTGTTTTAGTTGTTTTATTTACTGTTATTTTGGGGGAAAACCTTTTGCTTGGATATTTTGCATTTTTGTCTACATTATTCCTTTTATTATTTTCTACTGTGGAATCAGAGTTAAATTTGTTAATACAACAGAATTCTTTATTACACTTGGTCTTGTGTCTCTCAATTTTACTGCTCCTTCTCGAACCTATCTGGTCCATAATTTTCTCTAGTTCCTTTTTTTAAAAAAAGAAACTATTAGTGTAACCACCCCTAGAGGGCACTACACATGTGTAATGGGAGGGTAGGAGGAGGAGTACAGGAAACTGGTGAAGGACTCTGTGGCATGGTGCCATAGGAACAACGTGCTACTGATCACTTCCAAGACCAAGAAGATGGTGGTGGATTTTTTCATGGCTAGGCTAATCTCGGCCAATCTATACTGAGGAGGTTGAAAAAGAGAGGCTTAAGACCTATAGGTATCTCAGACTGCAACTGCATGATAGGTTGGACTGGTCAGCCAATATAGACATCCTGTAAAGAAAGGGGCAAAGCCAGTTCTATTTCCTAGGAGACTGGGGTCCTTTAACATCTGTAGGAAGCTCCTGCAGATGCTCTATCAGACTGTGGTTCCCATCTGCCTTTTTATGCTGTGGTGTCCAGGAGAGGAAGCATGAAAATGAGAGACAAGATGCGACTGGACAAGCTGGTCAGGTGAGTTGGGTCAGTAGTGGAACTGGACTCTGTGGTTAAGGTGGCTGAGAGAAGGACATCACACAAACTGCTCTTCATTATGGATGATGATTGCCACCCACTGCACACCATCATCATGGATAAGAGGAGCATGTTTAGTTGCAGGTTGCTGTCACAGAGCTGCTCAACCAACAGACTCAGGAGATCCTTTGTCCCTAGAGCCATTGGGCCAGAAGAGAAGAGGGAAGAGGATAGCTGAGGACTGAAACTCTTATGCTAAATCAAATGTTTAATTTATCTATTTGCATATGTGGACACCTTACTGTATATATAGCACACCTTTTCACACATCATGCACAGCTGGACACTGGCAAAACAGTAAGTCACTTCTAGCCTTCATAATTTCAAAATGGTTTAAGATGCAAACATCATCCACATATCAGAGCATTCAGTAGACCCACCCCTAACTAGCAAACTTGATATCATTGAGCAGTGACATCAGCATCAGTGAGTAATTTGGCTTGGAATATCACCTAAATCCTTATTGCTCTGCTTTCATATTCCAACAAATGGTTAAAAGAGCAGCATTATTCACACATCAGATCACTCACTAGCTTCTGCCCTCACAATCCATCAGCAAGCAATTCAGCTCCAAATCGCCCAAACCCCTTTGCTACTGTTATAATACATCTCTGCTTTTTGCCTTCATATTATAAACAAAGGGCTTTCAGTTTACCCTGACGTTGAGTATTAAAATATCTGATATTAAATACACCACTCAATTTGCAATTAAACACCTGTCTTGCTGTGTATCAGAATTTTAGCACTCAGCATGAATCTTGAACCCTTTCATGAACCCTTTACTTGAAGGGTACGTGACCTGCCAGTAATTAAGGTATTTAATGAATACCTAATCAGAAAGAAATGAGTCACTAATTAGGAACAAATGATAGTCATTTATTAACAATTACAAGATTAAATTACTAATGCATGTTCTAATTAATGAAAATGAAGGTAATAAAAGCTTTCTTCAGCATCTGAATTTACCAGGAATTCATGTGTTAATTAAGCATACAAAAAGAATGTTCGTACTCATTGGCATACTGCTAGAAGCTGTTAGTTTCATCCTATTCATGCAATTTATGATTGAATATGGCACTCACCCTATACACATGACTGTGGGGACAAGCACTTCTGTGGTGTTTGGAATTCTAGATAATTGATTTTAAAAACAATACTGCTAAATTGATATAAAGGTGTGCTCATAAAGGTGTAATTGTTAAAATGTTGTTTTATTTTAAAATATAAATAAATTGGGTCTCACTTTATTTGGATAGTCCACCATATTTCCCTATATATTCTCTACAGATGTTCAAATTGTTAACAAACTGTCTGTTGAAACTGTTGATTCTACAAAGAGGTTAAGATTTGGACCAGGGTTAGGGCTAGAACTAGGGTAAGGGGTGGGTTTAGGTTTTGGGTTGAGGTTAAGGCTAATGTTAGGATTAGAACCAGGTTTAGAGTTTAAATTTAAAAATGTAAATTTAGTGGATATTTAATTGAATGTAACTTGAAAGTAAATTAAGTATCTACAAACCATCTAAAGTGGACTATCCAGAGAAAGTGTATAAATTGTAGCTCTAACATGTTTTTCAAGTGTAATATATCTGTAAATGCTAGGGACACAAAAATGGATGTTTCTGTGGAATGGCCCTTACCTATGTGTGTTACGATTGGCCCCTCCCAGTCTCCTCATGTGCTTGTGTTTACGTTTGTCCTGTCCATGTGCTCATGTTTACTTCCTGGTCTTCCATGTGCATTTGTTTTGGCTTTTGTTTCCATTGTTCTGTTGTGCTTCCTCGTCCTCCCTCCATTTTTTGTCCTCATTGTTTCCTCTCCTGTTTCTGTGCCCTTCTGCCTCGCATTCTCCCATTCCTGCCTCTGGCTCTGTGCCCATGTCTTCTGTTTCCGTTCTGGCTCCCGTTCCGGCCTCTGTGCCTGTTTCCTGTTCCTGTTTTGTTGATTATAGTTTGTATTGTTTGCATTCTCGTGCTGTTTGGTTTATTTGGTCCGTTTCTCCATTGTAGATTTCATTCTGTTTATTGCATCATGTCTGACCTATATTCCTTCTGTGTTGGCTACATGAACCTGGACCGTTACGACTATGACCCTGGATTTGCCCATAAGTCTTTTATCTCAGTGTATGCGTCCGCCTCCTCGCTCCACATCAATGTCCTACTACAATGTCATATTGTTACAACATAAACATAAACTGTTGTTTTAATAAAGTTTTATTTACTGAAAATACGTATTAGATTTAATTACAACTGTGAAATATTTTAACATATGCCACCTTTAGAAAAATGAGTTTTCCATTATAGATTTTTTTTTTTTTTTTTTAATGGCTGTTTTAGTAATGGAAACAAAACATTATGAAAATGTAACACTTCAACTGTTTCTACAGCTGGAAATTACCACAAATTTTTTCTTCACCAGTAAATGGCAGTAATTGTGGTAGTAATAAATGCTATATGTCAAGTGGCCATAGTCTTAAGTGAATATCTCCATGAAGCCGTTTAAGAGAAGCAAATTGAAATTTTCTAAAAGGCCAATGTATCTCTTTGGTGTTCTGCAATATTTTTCTTACTTTTACAGGTGAGTTATGCAAACACATGCTGGATTATATATGCAGTTCACATCATGGATATAATATTTAGATACAATAAAACATGTGGTATTGTTCTGAGAGTTGTAAATAAGTATTTTTCATGCCTCACCTCTTTTTAAACTAATGTGTAAAACATGCAGCTGGTGTCTGTGGTGAAACAGAACATTTTTGAAACGCTGTTTCTAAATTTGAAAAGTACCTTAAATATTTGGTTTGGTGCTTACTTGCAGTAAATCTTTTTTTAAGTTTTAAAAGTAATAAGGTGTTTGTATTTCTCATCAGTGTCTTGTGTTTCTAGCAATATGTGGCATCTGGCATGGCATTCTGTCTGGTTAAAAATCGCATGTTAATTTTATGGTTCATTCAGGCATGGTTCATTTGTTATTCCTCCTTTGACTCTTATTGGGAAGGGCTGTGTGCATGGCAGCAGTGCTTCACAGGGGCTAATAGTAAAAAGACTGAGCCAAGACAACAAGAGGGCACACTAATTTATTAGCCGAGCACTAGCCTAGCGTGATATTCTCTCCTTTTCTTTTGTATGCCGTACTGAATGTTTCAGTAAAGCTGAGTCATAGACTCAGGGTTGAAAGACATGATATGAGGAGGTTTCTCTATTTCCACTGAACAGCTGACAAACATTACATTATTGTTGGTGTTTAACAGAACTGACAGGTCAGTATTTTGTCTGCTGCACCATTTAAGGTAGAACAGGAACATTCAAACAAGAAGTTAAATACAACCTCGCAGTTTTAACGCGGGTAATATTTTTGATGAGGAGTTTTAGGCTATCACAATATCACACCTAAGGTTTTATGTAGCTTAATAACATCAAATCAATGAACAGTAGCTTTAGCTCGCATGTAGCAATATTCATATTTCAAATCAAATTCAAATTTATTTTGTATAGTGCTTTTTACAACGGATGTTATCAAAAAGCAGCTTCACAGAATTCCAGAAAAGACAGAGTTTTAAAAAGAATGTAAAAATGAAAAAAACTTAAAAACCCCCGGTGGGCAAGCCAGGGGCGACAGTGGCAAGGAAAAACTCCCCAGAACTGAGGAAGAAACCTTGGGAGGAACCAGGCTCACCAGGGGGGACCCATCCTCCTCTGGTCAAACTACCTACAAGTGATTATACTACTAATATTAATAGCAGTAGTATTGGTAGTAGGAATAGCTAGGAGTCTATGAGAGCATCAGTGTAGGGTGGGCAGCTAGTCCAAGGCAGGTGGTGGTAGCTGGAGCGTGGGCAGCTGGTCTGAAGTGGGTAGCAGGAGGGCTCTACAGTCAGTCGTCCTTCAGTGTCCGGCCGGACATGTGGGCGATTGTATACTCGGGAAAAAAGCAGGGAGATGGAATTAGTTTTATTTTGTCTGCTTGTACGTAAAACAGTAGATGTAAACATTTACAGAGTGTGGCTAATGACTCCGGCAGATCTGACTATGACAGCTTAGCTAAAGGAGAGAACCAGGACACACAGATATGGCAGCACTCTGAAACATTTTGGCATCCCTTCGCTCCACCGTCTACAAACCTGAGTGACCGCGTACAGGCAGCGGGATGACAGCACCAGTGTCTCAGTTTACTATAATTCCCTGTGTCCATGGACCCCTGGATCTCCTGCCTTTATCTAAGGGGGAACATTACCTACCAAAAGCTAAACTGAACAAGTGAGTTTTCAGCCTAGTTTTAAAGATTGAGACTGTGTCTGAGTCCCGAACATTTTCTGGGAGATCATTCCAGAGTTTGGGGGCTTTATAAGAAAAAGCTTCTCCCCCAGCTGCAGCTTTATGAATTCTAGGAACTATTAATAAGCCAGCGCTCTGGGATCTGAGTAGTCGTGATGGCTCATAATGGGAAATAAGTTCTTGTAAGTACTCAGGAGCGAGCCCGTGTGGGGCTTTATGTGTCAATAAAAGAATTTTGTAATCAATATGGAATTTAACAGGCAGCCAATGGAGTGATATGATCAAATTTTCTAGTTTTAGTGAGGACCCTGGCTGCGGCATTTTGGACTAGTTGGAGTTTGCTCAAATTCCTGCTCGTACATCCTGACAGTAGCGCATTACAATAGTCTAGCCTGGAAGTAATAAAGGCATGTACTAGTGTTTCCGCATCACGCAGGGATAGGGCATTTCTTATCTTGGCAATGTTGCGAAGATGTAGAAAAGCTGTTCTAGTGATGCTGCCTATGTGTTCATTGAATGATAAATCTGAGTCAATTATGACACTAAGATTTTTTGCTGCTGATCCAGGTGTAACTGGAAAGTCAGCGAGATTTAAAATTAAATCTGGTAGTTTATTTCTTGCCAATTTAGGACCCAGAAGGAGAACCTCTGTTTTGTTACTGTTTAGTAGGCAGAAGTTCCGTAACATCCAACATTTCACATCTTTTACACAGTCCTCCATTTTCTTTAATCTGTATTTGTCATCAGGCTTGGCTGATATGTACAGCTGCGTATCGTCTGCGTAACAATGAAATTTAATACCATGGTTACTTATAACTATGCATAACGGTAACATGTATAGAGTAAATAATAATGGTCCCTGAATAAAATAGAGCCCTGTGGGATTCCAAATTTTAATTGGAAGATAAATTGTTTACACTGACGAACTGATAACGTTCTGTTATGTAAGATTTGAGCCATGATAGGGCTGTCCCTGTGACTCCAACCATGTTTTCTAACCTTTCTAGAAGAATATTGTGGTCTATTGTGTCGAAAGCTGAGCTGAGGTCAAGTAGCACTAACAGGGATACGTAGCCTTGATTAGAGGCAAGAAGAAGATCATTAGTTATCTTAACTAGAGCTGTCTCAGTGCTGTGATGTGGCCTGAATCCAGATTGGAATTTTTCATATATATGGTTCTTATGTAGATATGAACTAAGTTGTTGGTCTGTCATTAGAATATATAAAATAGAATTAGAATTATATAGAATATCAAGATTTGGTTTCTTGAGGGACGAGTTTACTATAGTTAAAATAGGGTTTATAATGACTGGTGGTACTTCTTTGAGTAATTTTGAGGGAATTGCATCGAGGATGCAGGTTGTGCAATTTGCAGAAGAGATAATCTTCTCTAGTTCCAGGTGTGGGAGTAGGTAAAATGTTCCCAGACTTTCTTCTACAACTGTGTTTTCTTCTGTATCAGCCAAGTCAGATGACAGCCAGGTTGGATTTAATACTGTGAGTTGAATTTGTTGTCTGATATTTTAAATTTTATTATTAAAGAAGTCCATAAAAACTTCACTGGTGAGAGTTGCTGGGATTTCTCGTTCAGTACCTGCCTGATTTTTTGTGATTTGGGAAATCACACTAAACAGAATTCTAGGATTATATTTATTATTCTCGATCAATGAGGCCAGACATGCTGAGTGAGCTTTAATGAGATCATTTCTATACTCTATAAGGCTGTCCTTCCAGGCAGAGTGGAACACTTCCATCTTGGTTTGTCGCCATTTCCGCTCTAGTTTCCGAGCTTTTTGTTTTAAGGTACGGGTTTTATCATTGTACCACAGGGCGAGCTTTTTCTGCCTTATTCTTTTTATTTTAAGTGGCGCCACCTTTTCTAAAGTGGATTGGAAGGTATTTTCAAAATAATCAGTTAGTAAATCTAACTCCATTTGGTCTGATGGAGTGAAAACTGGCGTTGATAGTTCTGGCAAATTTTCTACAAATTGTAGGGCGGTAAAAGGTTTTATTGAGCACTTCATAGAATAACGAGGGGATGTACATATATTATAGCTAAGACGTAGCTCATACGAAATTAAGTAATGGTCGGAGACTGCTAAGGTTTGCGGTAGGATATTAAGCTTGTCTATGTTGAGACCTAGTGTCAAAACTAAATCCAACGTGTGACTGCAGTAGTGTGTAGGCCCTGTTACATTTTGGGTAAAACCAACAGAGTCCAGAATTGAGGTAAATGCCTTTTTTAGTGGGTCATCTACCTTGTCAAAGTGAATATTAAAATCTCCTACAGTCATTACTTTATCATTGCACACAGCCAGGTTTGCAGCAAAATCACTAAATTCTTTAAAAAATTCAGAGTAGGGCCCAGGTGGGATTTGTAATGTGAATGGAAAGGACCTCAAAGGAAGTAAAAGTCTTGCATTGTTTCTGACTAATATCTAGAGTATTTTGGTAGATTACACAGACTCCACCTCCCTTGCCTGATAATCTTGGCCTATGTGAGTAATTGTAGCCTACAGGAGTGGCTTCATTTAAGGCTGAATATTCATCTGGTCTAACCCATGTTTCAGTAATACAGAAAATGTCGAATTTATGATCACTTATAGTTTCATTTACGATGACTGCTTTTGAGTTTAGTGGAGTAGTCCAAATTTTAGGTCTAAGTGCTATCATCAGAACACAGATATATATTGATTAGGTTACTTAAACAGGCTGATTGAGTTTTTCTATGATTAAATTTAGTTTTAATTTGGGGCAAAGAGACAGTCTCAATAAAGCTGATCTTGGGTGACGCCTCAAGGCGGATCGCAGATGGTCGGTTTAGCCTGTCTGTCTGCTGAGCCGAGGGCTGAGGGCTGAGCCGGTCGAGCCCTGTTTTGAAGGGAGGCTGGGGGAGTGACCTACCGGGGGGTTCGCGACCCTCTACCTCGAAAGAGGCTCGGTGATCTTGGGCAGACACCTGCTCTTTGGCACCAGGCACGTCCATGCGCGTCTTCCCTCGGCCGCCCATATATTTCAACTCTTTAACAACATCGTAATTCAGAGGATCCAGTGATATTTGAGAAAAGAATGTTCACTTGACAAAATGTATCGGGTTCTGAATATTTTTAATTAACACAGGGTTCGATAGAGGCGACTTTTTAAAAACCATATTCATTCTAGCTGTTGAGAAACGGGGATTAGACCCGGAGTTCCTAAAATGGGCATAACAAGGACTACAGAACGATGAACGACTACAGTGGTCTATTGTCCATTTTATCAGCTCACTTGTTCCTCTCTGGTGTTCTATGTGGATACGCTCTGTGGCTAACAAGGCTCACATTCTAAATTATTTGTTTACAAGGACAAATTTGGCTTTCTTGTTTTTGACTGAAACTTGGCAACAAAATATGGAATTTATCCATTTAAATGAACTGTGCCCTAGGGATTGTTAATTTGTTGGGACTCCGCATTTTTGTCAGGCCACGGTGGAGGTCTCACTGTGGTTTGGAACAATCGGTTTTCTTGCCAGTTGGTGAGCACGGAGCCTTTTACTACTTTTGAATACAACTGTCAAAAGTTGGTAGGCTAAAGCCATTTTATTATGTTTTAATATATCAACCTCCTGGTCCAGCTGGTCAGTTTTTAACCGAGTTTACTGACTTTCTGTCTTCTCTTATAAAGCTGGACAAAGTGCTATTACTTGGAGATTTTAACTTGCATATTGATGATGACACTGATCATGTGGCTATTGAATTTCTTAACATTACTGAATCTTTTAATTTTAAGCAACTTGTCTTGGGTATCACTCACACAGGTGGTCATACCTTGGACCTTGTTTTTTTCTGGGATTAGATATCGATCATATTTGCTGTGAGAATCTTTTTATCAGTGATCATAATTGTATTTTTTTCAATCTTTCTGTAAATGCTGACCCTTTGTGACCCTTTCATACTCTCATGTACACTCAGCGTACAGTTGATCAGTTCTCAGCATATTATTGTTGTGATCTGTTGTGTGTGAAATGTAAATTCTGATGATGATGTTGAGTTCTTAATGCAGTCTTTTAATGAGCATTGCTCTATGTTGATGGATAAAGTGGCACCTTTGAAGGTCAGGCTATCTGTAATACTTCTCTGTGGATGACGGACGATGTCCGATGTCTGAGACAGAAGCGTCGCAAGACTGAACATTTATGGAAAGCAACTGGGCTAGAAATGCCCCATTTATACCTTAAAGATCTTCCTTCAAAGGAAGGAAGTAAAGGTCTGTTTACTTTGCTAGAAATTTCATTTCTTCTTCAAAGAGAAATCCAAAGATTTTATTTGATACTATAAATAACATTGTTTCACCACCTCCTTCCATATTACCTTGTTACTCTGTTGATGATTGTAATAATTTTCTTACTTACTTTGTTGATAAGGTAATGGCTATTAGGTCCAGTATTCAGCCTGTGTTTTGTTCTGCCAATACTAGTCCTCCTGTATCTCTTACTGTTAAGGACTCTTTCCAACCTGTTAGTTTAGAAGATCTGTTGGTTTTGACAAGGAAATTGAAGCCATCTTCTAGCTCTCTGGATGTAATACCATCTTCTTTATTTTTAAAAGTTTTACCAAATATTGGTCCTGCGGTATTAGCTGTTATAAATTTTTCATTGTCTACAGGATGTGTTCCTTCTTACTTCAAACATGCTACAATTCAGCCAGTAGTGAAAAAGTTAATTTAGACCCTGCTATGCTTACAAACTTTCGGCCTATATCTAAACTCCCATTCTTCTCAAAAATCTTAGAAAAAATTGTGGTAAATCAACTCGCTGCTGCATTGGAGAGACATAATATTCATGATAAGTTTCAGTCTGGGTTTCAGAAACAGCACTCTACAGAGACTGCTCTTTTGAGGGTTTCAAATGATATTTTAATGTCTTCTGATGTAAGTGATTGTTTTGTGTTAGTACTACTTGATCTTAGCTCTGTGTTTGATACAGTAGACCACTGTAATTTGATTAAGAGGTTAAGTGATTGGGTTGGCATATCGGGCATTGCATTAGATTGGTTTACATCTTATCTTACTGAGAGAAGTTTTACTGTGACTATTGGAGAATTGGTCTCTGATTCCTCTCCACTATGTTGCAGTGTTCCACAGGGTTCTGGGACCCCTGTTATTCTCCTTATACTTGTTGCCTTTGGGACAGATTATATAAAAGTTTTAATATTGCTTATCATTTATTTGCTGGTGAGCCATTGAGGCTTATAGATTATTGAGGCTTCTAGGCTTTTTAAATGCTATCAAGGATTGGACAACGAATAATTTCTTACAGCTAAATGCTGATAAGACAGAGGTTTTGATTGTTGCTCCGGAAAAGGTTGCCCCCATGATCAAACAAAGTCTTTGGACTCTTTCCTCTGCCTCCCACTTTGAGTTTGCATAATTTAGGGGTTATATTTGATCAATCCTTGTCGTTTGACACCCATGTTAGGCAGCTTACCAGGTCTTGCTTTTTTCATTTAAGAAATATTAGTAAACTGAGATCGGTAGTTTTAAATGTGGAGTTAGAAATGCTTATACATGCCTTTATTTCATTTCAATTAGACTATTGTAATGCTTTTTTCTTTGCTTAGTATGCTTGCTCGTGGTCATTTGCAAGCTATTCAGAATGCTATTCCCCTTACAAAAAACTCTTCATTGGCTTCCTGTTGCATAGGATCCAGTTTAACATCCTTACTCTCACTTACAGAGCACTGCATGGGCAAGCTCCTGCATATGTGGCTGATTTACTTCACCGACATTTATCAGCTCGCTCTCTCAGGTATAATAATCTAAGATTATTGTCTGTGCCACGTACTTACTTAAAGACTCGTGGTGACTGAGCATTTGAGGTTATAGCACCTAGATTATGGAATACTCTGCACGCTTTTTTAAGGTCTGACGATTCTGTTCATTCTTTTTTTAAAAACAGGCATAAAAGACTTATGTTTTTAAACAGGCATTTTGGGTAATTGGTCTGTATTAGGTTTCTATCCTATGTGTATTTGTTTTATGTTTGTCTTTTGTTTAACGTTATGTTTTTGTTTTTGTAAAGCACTTTGTGACCTACATCTGTCAAAAGTGCTGTATAAATAAATTTTACTTACTTGCTTACAAGGTTCCAGGTGTGAATGGGGAGCAGGGCTGTTAAATTTGGTGTTTTGTGTACAATTCGCTCATACTGACCACTGGATGCCATTTAACATGACACTTCATGGCAAAGAACTCTCTGAGGATGTGAGAGGTAGAATTGTTGCTCTCCACAAAGATGGCCTAGGCTATAAGAAAAAAACACTCTAAAACTGAGTACGTTGGCCAAGGTCATACAGCAGTTTTCCAGGACAGGTTTCACTTGGAACAGGCCTCGCTAGGGTCGACCAAAGAAGTTGAGTTCATGTGTTCAGCGTCATATCCAGAGGTTGGCTTCAGAAAATAGACACGAGTGCTGCCAGTATTGCTGCAGAGGTTGAAAAAGAGGAGGGTCAGCCTGTCAATGTTCAGACTATATGGCACACAATACATCAACGCCATTACATTAGGAAGCCTCTTCTGAAGCTGATGCACAAGAAAGCCTGGAAGCAGTTTGCTGAAAACAGGCAGTCCAAGAACATGGATTACTGGAACCATGTCCTGTGTTCTGATGTGACCAAGATAAACTTGTTTGGCTCAAAAGGTGTCCAGCATGTGTGGTGGCGCCCTGGTGAGGAGTACCAAGTCTCTTACCTACAGTCAAGCATGGTGGTAGTAGCATCATGGTCTGGAGCTGCATGAGTGCTGCTGGCAATGGGGAGCTGCAGTCCATTGAGGGAAACATGAACTTCACCATGTACTGTGACATTTTAGATGACATTTTTAGGAAGAAAGAAAGAATAAATGAACAAATGAATGAACTTTATTGATCCTGGGAGGGTAATTACAGTGTTACAGTAGCAAGACATATAATTGCACGTTGTACATAATTGTACATATACTATGCAGAAAAATAGAAATAAATCTAGACATAAAATAAAGTACAATAGTAAAATAAGTATTAAAGTATATCTATTTATATATTTACATGGCATATGAGACATATTTGCTGTATTTCCAAGACAGCAGGCACTGAGTGGTATGAGGTAAACTAAAAAAACATATTATAGAACAATATGGTTTTAGGCCCCACCACAGCACAGAGATGGCTCTAGTTAAGATAACAAATGATCTTCATACCTCTGATAAAGGCCATGTATCTCTGCAGGTATTACTCGATCTAAGTGCAGCTTTTGACACTATAGATCACTCTATTTTCTTGGACAGATTAGAAAACATGGTTGGAATCACAGGAATAGCATTATCCTAATTCACATCCTACCTCACTGACCGGTTTCAGTTCATGTAATTAAATAAATTATCATCTAATTATATAAAAGTGAAATATGGAGTTCTACATGGTTCTATTTTAGGTCCTCTGTTATTCACATTGTACATGTTACCATTAGGCTTAATTATAAATAGAAATGGAATTAGTTTCTACTGCGATGCTGATGATACATAGCTGTACATATCAGCCAAACCAGATGATGAATCCAGATTAAATAAAATAGAAGATTATGTAAAAGATATAAGACTCTGGTAAAATAAAAGTTCTCCTTCTTGGTCCAAAGGCTGCTCAGAATAAATGTTCAGATTTATTGTTATATCTTGTTGACTTCACTGTAGTACCTGGTTCAGTAGCTAAAAATCTTGATGTGGCAATTGATTCAGATGTGACATTTAATCAACACATTGATGATATTACAAGGACAGCGTTTCTTCACCTCTGAAATATTTCAAAGTTAAGAAATGCATTATCCCTACATGACGCTGAAAAATTTGTACATGCCTTTATAATTTTAAGGCTGGACTACTGTAATGCATTGTTGTCAGGATGTTCCATCAGGAACCTAAATGAACTTCAATTAGTTCAGAATGCTGCAGCTAGAGCATTAACTAAAACCAGAAAATCTGATCACATCAGCCCAGTTTTATCAGCATTACAATGGCTTCCTGTCAAATTCCGTATCGACTGTAAAATTCTTTTATTGATGTATAAAGCCCTGCATGGTCTTGCACCGGAGTACCTGAAAAATCTTATTTCCCATTATGAACCACAACATTTACTTAGATCACAGGATGCTGGTTTTCTATTGGTTCCTAAAATTCAGAAGACTTCAATGAAGGTGTGGAGAAGGGAACGTGGCTGAGTGTCGAATGCGGGACGGAGAGGGCAGTCCGGTTGAACCAGCAGGTTTAGTAGCTGACGATGCTCACCTGTGCCTTGTTTCTGCCAGCCTACTTATAGTCATCTCTCCCTTCAGTAGGGGCACAGCTTCAAGAGAGGAGACCCCAGCAAGGCGCGAGAGGGAGCCAAATGGAACGAGTCTGTGAGACATTAATGTGACAGGCTGAAAAGCCATTTAAGTTGTGTTTAAAACAATACATCTGCTCTCTGCCTTCACCCCTGCCCCGGCATCTTTCCTCACCACCCATTCAAAACATGACAGGAGGGAAGAGCTTTTTCTTACAAAGCCCCCAAATTGTGGAATAATCTTCCAGTTAACATTCACAACTCTGATACAGTCTCAACCTTTAAGTCTAGACTAAAAACACTTGTTTAATTATTATTATTATTAGTATTAGTATTATTATTAGTATTATTAGTATTAAAAAAATACTTTAATTTAGCATTTGATCATTAGCGTTCCCCTTTAGATAAAGCCAGGAGATCCAGGGGTTCATGGACACAGAGGCTTTTGGTAAACTGAGATGTTGGTGCTGTTGACCCACCACTTCATGTGATCACACAGGTTTGTTGACAGTGGAGTGGGGGAAGCCCAGTGTATCAGGGTACTCTCATATCTATGTTACCCTCTGGTTCTCTCCTTTAAGTTTATGCTGTTATAGTTAGATCTGCTGGAGTCACCAGCCACACTCTGGGGGGGGGGGGGAAATATATATATATATATATATATATATATATATATATATATTTCCTCCTCACCTATCACCAAGCTGCTCTCCTGTTCATTTCTGCCAACTGCAACACCCTCAGTTACATCACTGTGCCATCCAGATGTACCAGCACTGAGATTGGATAAGACTGTTTCAGCTCACTCCTACTTTTCATAAAGACTCAGTCAGATACTGCCTTTGTAACGTGGAGCGATGAGGCGGATGCACGTGATGAGAAAAGTGAGATTTATTTTGGGCAAATCAAGGGTCATGGTTGAAATGGTTCAGGTTCAGCCAACACAAAGAGCTGGAGAGACAAAACAAAACAAAACACTGAATTCCAATCAGCACAAACAATGCATGCAATACAATCTGCACATTAAACATAGAGAGCACGTCAAACAATACATCAAATATATCCATCAAAGACCAATGAAAACAAGGGGCAAACACAGGGCTTTAATAGCATAAGGATGACGAGGGACAGGTGGAAAACAAGTGGAAACAAACGGGCGGAGTAACAAAACAAGGGGGCTGGACTGGGAATATAAACACAAATGCACATGGAAGATCAAAACAACACTAACACATGGACAGGAATGGGAGGGGCCAGTCGTGACAGCCACAGTCAGAGACTGCCTCTACCAGTGCAGTTTCTAAAGCTTTACCATGCAGACTTCAAACTCCTCTTAGCTTTTATTTGGTATTTAACTTTATTGTAATACTGTTTGACCAGAGGAGGATGGGTTTCCCCTTGTGAGTCGTGGTTCCTCCCAAGGTTTCTTCCTCCAGTCTGAGGGAGTTTTTCCTTGCCCCTGTTGCCTCTGGCTTACTCACTGGGGGATATATGTTGTAACTGTATGTTTACAAACTTCTGTAAAGCTGCTTTGTGACATCATTGTAAAAAACGCTATACAAATAAACGTGAATTGAATTGAATATAGACATGACTAACTCTGAGTTGCATAAATATTGTAGTGTAAAGTGCATAGTGAAAGTGTCATTACAGTAATTGTGATATATTGCGCAGTGTGTATTAATCAAAGAGGAGATACAGTGATGTGGTTCAGCACAGTTCAGATAGCAGGACACAAGTACCATCTCTGCAGTAAGGAGAATTGTAGAGCCTTATAGCAATCAGTAAGAAAGATCTCACACGGTGCTCTTTCACACAGCACAGCTGTAACCAATGGCCACTGAATGTGCTTCTTCTTTCATCCAGTGTAGCATGCAGGGCATCTGAGGTGTTGTTCGAGATGGCTAACAGCATATTGAGCATCCTCTATTCTGCCATAAACTCCAAAGAGTCTAGCTTGACTCCTACAACAGAGCCAGTCTTCCTAATAAGATTGTTAATTTTATTCAGAGTACTTTTGTTAATGCTGCTGCCCCAGCACACAACAGCATAGAATAGGAGCTTAGCGCACACACCAAAAGACTCCTCAGGAAGTAGGGATGGCTTTGGCCTCCCTTGTACACAGTAAGTGTGTTACAGCTCAAGTCCAGCTTGTTGTCCAAATTCTGAAGCAGAGCATTATCCCCTCCCTTCGGAAACTGCACCGCATGGACCCCAAACACACTTCCAAGATGACAACTGCCTTGCTGAAGGTAAAGGTGATGGACTGGCCAAGTATGTCTCCAGACCTAAACCCAATTGAGCACCTGTGCAGCATCCTCAAGTGGAAGGAGGAGGACATCCTCCAGCTCTGTGACATAATCATGGAGGAGTGGAAGAGGATTACAGTACCAACCTGTGCAGCTCTGGTGAATTCCATGCCAAAGAGGGTTAAGGCAGTGATAGATAATAATGGTGGTCACACAAAATATTGGCACTTTGAACTCAATTTGGACATGTTCACTGTGAGGTGTACTCACTTGTGTTGCAAGCTATTTAGACATTAATGGCTGTGTGTTATTTTCAGAGGACAGTAAATCTATACTGCTATACAAGCTGTACACTGACTACTTTAAGTTAAATCCAAGTTTCATTTCTATAGTGTTGTCCCATGAAAAGATATAATAATATATTTGCAGAAATATGAGGGGTGTACTCACTTATGTGAGATACTGTATATCGTAAGTGGAGCTGATAAAATGGACAATAAGTGCAGCAACAAGGAGGTGGTCATACTGTTATGCCTGTTCAGTGTATCACTGTTCTTGAGAGGGTTAGTAATGATTAACCCTTGCTATTTTGCTCTTAATCAGTAACAAAGTGTGCCTGTTTCATCGCTTTACATGGCATAAACATTATGAATTCATCATGAGTTATCAGTAATCATTGCTTTCTTTATAATAAATTTAGAATTGAATTGAGAACACCTCAACCAGCACAACAGAATGTTGTAAATTGCCAATCAGGTCTACTAGATGACAAAATACAAAAATGTGCATAGAATTAAGGATTCTCATGACCCTAGGAGAGAGGCACTGCACTTTCCCTATCAATTATTAACTAATTTCTGAGTTCAATGGAAACTGTAGGATAAACCATTCCCTCATGAAGCACTGTGTATCAATATAGGAGTTAAAACATATCATATTATTAACATTATTAACAATTAAAACTATGGTAACTGTCACAAATGAGGATTAGTTTCAAAACAATGTCAGTGTAAGGTTTTGATTTTATTAAATAAACAGACACTAGATGGGTAAAAACAGACAAGATAACATAAGAAATCAAAAACAATAAATTCAAAACCAGACAAATACAAACAGGCAGATACAAGGTCAGCATACCTAACCTGATGACCCAGAGGACAAGATGATGAGAGGACAGAGCTACAGAAAAACACAGTTGCGAGTGACTGAGAGCACGTCACTGCGGCAACGTTCTCTCGTGTAAGTTCCTAAATCAACCAAAAGCGGTAAGTACCTGCAATACCATAGCTTCTGCTGGTTGTTTTGCCTGCTCAGAGTGTGGCATGTTTAGTTTAATCCCTGATATCTAGGGATGATAGTGGCTGTGTTTGTGCTAAGTGCCAGCTGGTTAGCTCTCTTGTGGAGAAGGCAGGCCAGCTGGAGGTATGCATCCAGGGTTTATTAAGGGATAGACAGCAAGATTCACTGCTAGCAGCTCTGGGTGCCTTAGGGAGAGTCAGCACTCCTGGGCGAATGGGTGACATCTCGGCGACATAGCTGGAAAGCTAATGCTAATGCCAAAGCTAGCCCACCAGAACACCATCCTCCTCCGATCCGCGTGTCAGACAGTTTTGCCCTGCTCAGCGAAGCACCCACTCAGGAACCTGTTAAAAGTGCCCTGGTTATAGGAGACTCGATTGTTCAACACATTAAATTAGCTACTCCTTTAGGGGCGCCAGCAGTAACAGTTAGCTGTTTACCTGGAGCCAGAGCACCAGACATTAGTGGGAACCTTAGACTGTTAGCTAATAAGACATGTTCGAGGACAGTCATTCATGTAGGGGCCAATGACATCCATCTGCAGCAGTCTGAGGTAGCTAAGGGTAATATTAGAGAGGTGATTAAACTGGCCCAGACGA
Source organism: Pygocentrus nattereri (assembly GCF_015220715.1). Classification (NCBI taxonomy): domain Eukaryota; kingdom Metazoa; phylum Chordata; class Actinopteri; order Characiformes; family Serrasalmidae; genus Pygocentrus; species Pygocentrus nattereri. The sequence continues at coordinate 14,185,686 of NC_051220.1, forward strand.
TGTCCAATGCCATAATTTGCTTTGGTCCCATCCCCAGTCAGCCTACAGCAGACTTTTAGCATTAAACTGCTGGATGTCCAAGTGGGCTTTAGCGATATTTGGTTACATTTCAAGGGCAAGCCTGGTCTTATAGGTAGGGATGGTGTCCACCCCATGCAGGAGGGTGCTGCCTTATTTTCTTGCAGCATAGGACATAATCTTTTAGTTAGTCGGCAGAGTAGTGTAAATAGCTGATGACAATCCAGACCTGGGACCAGGCCACAGACAGGCAGGCTAAACCGACCATCTGCGAACAACCTGGAGGCGTCACCCAGGTTCAACTTAAGTTAAAGTTAAGACTGTTTTTGACTGTCTAGATACAAAGATACAAATGTGACACCTTCACTTCTTTTGAGGTTCTCTCCATCCACATTATTTAATTGAATTTTCATTATTTAACATGTACAGACCACCAGGGCCCTACTAATTTTTAAAAGAATTTAATGATTTCGTTGCAAACCTAGCCGTGTGCAATGTTAAAGTAATAATTGTAGGAGGAAGGCAGATGACCCACTAAAAAGGCATTTACTTCAATTCTAGACTCTGTGATATGGCAACAGAATTCAGATGCAAGCAGATCATACACAGGCGATGGTACATAAGGGAAAAGGCAAAAGCGTGACATTTTGAAATGAAGCGGGGGGGGGGGGGGGTCTAATCTATAAGTAACATCATTAACTTGTTTAACTACTTTAAAAGATCCTATATATTTGGTCATGAGTTTACGACAACCTTCAGTCACTTCTGGAAATCCTTAGTAGCCAGCCACATGCGGTCCCCAGGATTGTAGACAGGAGTAGGACCTCTGGACGTGTCGGTCTGCCTGCTCCTTCTGACATTGTAACGCCATTTCAATGCACTGATGGGTCTGCTCCCATACTTACTCGCTATGTCTCATCCAGTCATCAGTGGCAGGCACGTCAGACTGTACTCCGGTCCATGGAGCCAAAGGAGGCGGATAACCTAAAATACACTGAAAAGGGGTGATATTGGTTGTAGAGCTGGTCAGAGAGTTCTGAGCCATCTCTGCCCAGGACAAATACTTCGACCAGTCTAAAGGGTTATCATCAATATGTCCTGAGGAAGTTCCCTAGCTACTGGTTAACCCACACTGCCTGTTAGATTGGGGATGGTATCCTGAGGACAAACTTACCAAAACCCCCAAATGCTCGAAGAAAGCCGCCCATACCTGGGAAGTGAACTGCAGTCCTCAATATGATACTATGTCTTCTGGTATCCCGAGTGTCCTAAAGACATGTTGAAACAGTGCCTCTGCCATCTGAAAAGCACCAGGAAGAGCATTAGATGGCACAAAACGTACACCTCGTGAAAACCTATCCACTATCGTCAGAATGGTATTAAAGCCTTGTGATACTGCTAGATCAGTGATGAAATCCACTGCAATATTGGACCATGGTCTCTGGGGCACTCGTAAAGGCATCAGTTTCCCAGCTGGTAACACCTTGGGTGTTTTACACTGTGGACATACCGAACAGGATGCAACAAAAGAATGAATATCCTGGGTCATGGACTCCCACCAATACCTGTTATTCAAGAGTTTGAAAGTATGTGTTTCACCAGGGTAGCCCAAAGTGAGTGAAGAGTGAGCCCAGGTGATCAGCGGGGTTCTAAATTGGTCTGGTACGTACAGTCTTTCTGAAGCACAATGCGGAGGCATTTGAGTGTGAAGCAAGGATCTTTCGATGTCTTCATCTATTTGCCAACAGATCTGGAGGAAGGATACCTTCAGGGCACTCCTTCAGGCAGTTGGAGGTCTATTCTAAGTTCTTATGGTCAGTCAATACTACGAATGGGTGATTGGTGCCTTCCAGCCAGTGACACCATTCTTCAAGAGCCAATTTCACAGTCAACAGTTCTCCATCCCCGGTCCCATAGTTTCTCTCTGTAGATGACAGCTTATGAGGAAAAAAAGCAACTGGATGCAATTTGGCCTGAGAACCAGATCTCTGCGATAGAACAGCTCCTATCCCTGTTTCATCATAGGCATCTACTTCCACAACAAAGGGTTGAATGGGATCAGGGTGAGTCACGATGGGCGCTGTAGTGAAGGCTTCCTTCAGGTTCTGGAAGGCCTTGTCTGCCTGGTTCATCCAATTGATCCTCTTAGGGTTACTTTTTAATAGAGAGGTTAAAGGAGAAGCAATTGTACTAATGTTCCTGATGAATCTGCAATAAAAGTTTGCAAATCCTAAAAATGTCTGTAGCTCCTTGAATGTAGTGGGTCTGACCCAATTGATCACTGCTTCCACCTAGTGGTCATCCATGACAATACCTTGATAACTGATGACATATCCCAGAAATGACACTGACTGCAGGTGAAACACACACTTTTCTTCCCTGAGATACAAGTTATTATCTAAAAGTCTTCTTAGGACAGCGCAGACATGTACATGTTCCACTCATCTCCTTCCTTTATCCAGATTAAATTGTAGGCACTACAAAGATCAAGTTTAGTAAAATATCTGGCCCCCTGTAGCTGTTCCAAGGCAACAGGCACTAAAGGTAAGGGATAAGGGTAAGCCTTAGATCTAGAGATCAATACAGGTGCGTAACCCACCATCTTTCTTTTTAATAAAGAAAAAACTGGAAGCAATAGAGGACTTGAAAGGTCTGATAAAACCTTGATCCAAAGCTTCCTGGATGTAGACATCCAGAGCTTTGTGTTCCTCTTTGCATTAGGGGGTAAACTCTGACTTTGGGAAGAACGGGATCCTCCTTAAGTTCTACGGCACCGTCATAGAGCCTATGGGGTGGCACCTCGGTGGAATTGTTCTTGTTAAACACTTAATATAAGTCTAGGTATTCAGGGGTAATTTCAAAAATGGAATTCTAGCAAATAGTCCACAACTGAGCGCTTTCCCCTGATGTAGTTGGGATAGTAATTCCCCACTGGTCTTTCCCTCATAGGGATGGTCAAAGACCAACTTAAATTACTTAACAAACTGACTATATGACATATGATGAAGCCTCATCCAACAAGCAGTGGGAAGTGCGGAGCTTGTGGTTGGTTCAACCAAGCTCATCTGCTGGAGCTGGCCTGTAAGCCCTTTCATGCTAGCTTCTTAATGGCTAGCTGAGCTTGCTGATCAGCTTGCTTGTGGGCTAGCGACTCCAGGGACTGCATCACTCCGGATAGAACGTTGATGTTAGCCTAGGAGTTATCCTTGCTCTGTGAGGGCTTTTGAAGAGCTTCCAGATCTGCCGTCTGCATGATGGCAAAGCATTCTGTGACAGAATTCAGATGTGAGTAGATCATAAAAAGAGAGACGACAGTACACACAGACGACAGTACAAAATGGAAAAGGCAAGAAACAGGTAATCCAAAGGTCCAACAACACAAAAAGGCAATCATAAACACTCAGTAAAATCACAGGGATACAATACTTCACAATGTATCTCTAAGCCCAGCCTTATATACTAGAGCTAAAAGGTCATATGACATCAAACACAGGTGAAAATGATTAGAATTCTGGAGATTGTGAGCGCTGATTGGAGTGTGAAACATAAATAAAAACAGAATATGATGATTGGCAAATCCATTTCTACCTATAATGAATTGAATACAAGACAAAGACAAGATATTTAATGGATAAACTTTGTTTTTTGCAAATATTCACTCATTTTGAATTTGATGCCTGCAACACATTCCAAAGAAGTTGGGACAGGGGCAACAAAAAAGACTGAGGAAGTTCAGGAATGCTCAGAAAACACCTATTTGGAACATTCCACAGGTGAACAGGTTAATTGGAAACAGATGAGTGTCATGATTGCGTATAAAGGGAGCATCCCTGAAAGGCTCAGTCATTCACAAGCAAGGATGGGGCGAGGTTCACCACTTTGTGAACAATTGCATGAGCAAAGAGTCCAACAGTTTAAGAACAATGTTACTCAATGTGCAATTGCAAGGAATTTAGAGATTACATCATCTACAGTCCATAATATCATCAAAAGATTCAGAGAATCTGGAGAAATCTCTGCAAGTGCCTCAGGCGGCACTGCATTAAAAACCGACATCATTCTGTAATGGATATTACCACAAGGGCTCAGGAACACTTCAGAAAACCATCATCAGTGAACACAGTTCGTCACTCCATCTACAAGTGCAAATTAAAACTCTACCATGCAAAGTGAAAGCCATATATCAACAAGACCCAGAAGCACCGCCGGCTTCTCTGGGCCCAAACTCAACTGAGATGGACTGACGCAAAGTGGACAAGTGTCCTGAGGTCTGACGAGTCCACATTTCAAATTGTTTCTGGAAATCATGGATGTCGTGTCCTCCGGGCCAAAGAGGAAAAAGACTGTCCGGATTGTTATCAGCACACAGTTCAAAAGCCAGCATCTCTGATAGTCTGGGGGTCTGTTAGTAACTTGCACATCTGTGAAGGCACCATTAATGCTGAAAGATACATACAGGTTTTGAAGCAACATATGCTGTCATCCAAGCAACGTCTTTTTCAGTGACGTCCCTGCTTATTTCAGCAAGACAATGCCACGCCACATTCTGCACGTGTTGCAACAGCACGGCTTCATAGTAAAAGAGGGGGGGTACTAGACTGGTCTGCCTACAGTCCAGACCTGTCTCCCATTGAAAATGTGTGGTGCATTATGAAGCGCAAAATACGACAACGGAGACAGCATGGACTGTTGAACAACTGAAGTTGTACATCAAGCAAAAATGGAAAAGAATTCCACCTACAGAACTTTTAGTGTCCTCAGTTCCCAAACGCTTATCGCGTGTTGTTAAAATGAAAGGTGATGTAACACAGTGGAAAACAATGTCCCTGTCCCAACTTTTTTTGGAACTTTTTGCAGGCGTCAAATTCAACATGGGTGAATATTTGCAAGAAACAATTAAGTTTATCCGTTTGAACATTAAATATCTCGTCTTTACAGTGTATTCAATTGAATATAGGTTGAAAAGGGTTTACAAATCATCGTATTCTGTTTTTGTATGTGTATATATATATATATATATATAAAATGTCCCCTCGCTATTCTACAAAGTGCTCAATAAAACCTTTTACCATCCTACAATTTATAGACAACCTTCCAGAACTATCAACCCCAGTGTATAGAAATGCTCTCACTAAAGCTCACTTATCATATCTGGCCTCGCTGATCAAGATTAATAAATATAATCCTAGAGCACTGTTTAGAGTGATTTCCAGAATTACAAAATATCAGGCAGATACTGAACCACAAATTCAACTCTCACCAGTAAAGTTTTTATGGACTTCTTTAATAACACACATATTCTAAGCCACTTTTCCCTCAGGGTTGCTGGAGCCTATCCCAGCGGTCATCAGGCGGAAGGCAGGATACACCCTGGACAGGTCGCCAGTCCATCGCAGGGCAGACAGACAGACATACACATCTAGGGGCAATGTGGCATGTCCAATTGGCCTAACTGCATGTCTTTGGACTGTGGGAGGAAACCCACACAGACACGGGGAGAACATGCAAACTCCGTACAGAGAGGACCCTGGTCGCCCAGGGAATGGAACCCAGGCCCCCCTTGCTGTGAGGCAACAGTGCTACCCACTGCGCCACCGTGCCACCCTTTCATAATAAAATTGAAAATATTAGACAACAAATTTAATACCCACAGTATTAAATCTAACTTGGCTGTCATCTGACCTGGCTGATAAAAAACATAATGTAGTTGTAGAAGAAAGGCTGGAAACTTTTTACCCACTCCCACAGCTAGAACTAGACAAGATTATCTCCTCTGCAAATTGTACAACCTGCATACTCGATGCAATTCCATTCAAAATTACTCAAAGAAGTACTACCACTTATTATAAACCCTCTTTTAACTACAGTAAACCCGTCCCTTAGCCTGAGCCATGTACCCAAAGTTTTTAAACTAGCAGTTATTATACCTCTGATCAATAAACCAAATCTTGATGCTAGCGTAATGTCTAACTACAGGCCTATTTCTAACCTACCATTTATATCTAAGATCTTAGAAAAAGCTGAGGCCCAACAACTTATGAACTTTGTTCATATCTACATAAGAACTACATATATGAAAAAGTCCAATGTGGATTCAGGCCACATCACAGCACTGAGACATCTCTAGTCAAGATAACTAATGATCTTCTTCTTGCCTCTGATCAAGGCTATGTATCCCTGTTAGTGCTACATGACCTCAGCGCAGCTTTCCATATGATAGACCACAATATTCTCCTAGAAAGGTTAGAAAACATGGTTGGAATCACAGGGACAGACCTATGTTATCGATAAACAATTTATCTTCCAATTATTCAAAAGATTTGGAATTCCATTATTATTTACATTACACATGTTACTGTTAGGCACAGTTATAAGTAACCATGACATTAACTTTCACTGTTACGCAGACAATACACAGTTGTATATATCAGCCAAGCCTGATGAAAAATACAGATTAAAGAATATAGAGGACCGTGTAAAAGACGAGGAAGGCTGTATGTTGCGTAACTTCCTCACACTAAACAGTAACAACACAGAGGTTCTCTTTCTGGGCCCAAAAGTTGCAAGAAATAAAGATTTAATTTTAAAACTCACTGACTTTCCAGTTACACCTGGTTCAGCAGCAGCACTAGGACAGCTTTTTTACATCTTCACAACATTGCCAAGATAAAAAATGCCTTATCCCTACATGACACAGAAACATTAGTACATGCCTTTATTACTTCAAGGCCAGACTATTATAACACACTACTGTCAAGATGCACTAGCAGGAATTTAAGCAACTAATTCAAAATGCTGCAGCCAAGGTCCTCACTAAAACTAAAAAATTGTATCATATCAGTCCAGTGCTATCATCACTTCATTGGCTGCCTGTTGAATTTTGCATTGATTACGAAATTCTTTTGACGTATAAAGCTGTACATGGGCTCGAGTGCTGCCTTATTAATAGTTCCTAGAATTCATAAGGCTGCAGCTGGGGGAAGAGCTTTTATTTATAAAGACCCCAAACCCTGGAATGATCTCACAGAATATGTTCAACTCAGACACAGTCGCAGTCTTTAAATCTAGGCTGAAAACTCACTTGTTCAGTTTAACTTTTGGTAGTTAATTTTTCCCCCCTTAGATAAAGGCGATAAATGCTCAAAAAGTCCAGGAAAAGGCTACAATAGCCAGCTATGAGGTCGCCCAACTCATTGCAAGACATGGCAAGCCTTTTTCAGATGGAGACCTCATAAAACAATGCCTCGTTAAAGTCACCGAAACAATGTGCCCTGAAAAGTGCAGGACTTCAACAACGTCACCATGTCCAGAAATACAGCTGTGCGATGCATTGAAGACTTGTCAGCCAACGTTAAACTGCAACTGTCTGATAAAGCTTGTGCTTTTGATTTTTACTCCATCGTCTGCGATGAAAGCACTGATGCCACAGACACCCCACAGCTGCTCATTTTTTTTGCAGGGAGTGGATGAGAACTTTGGAGTTACAGAGGAGCTGCTCGATCTTAAGAGGCTAAAAGGCACAACAATGCGTATGGATATTTTTGAAGCTGTGTCAGACTCATTTTGTCAAAATGGGACTTAAATGGGACAAGCTGTGTGGAGCTACAACAGAGGGGGTCCAGCTATGGCAGGTGCACACAAAGGAATGGCCTCTATGATGTGCTGTAAGGTGAAAGAGCCTGGAGGTGAGGCTTTTAAAATGCACTGCATTGTTCACCAAGAAGCCCTTTGTGCTAGAAGGAGAAGGACTGACCTCTTCATGAGCTGAATGACCCTCTCTGGTTGGCAGACATAGCATTTTTACTTGATCTGACTGATCACTTAACCACCCTGAGCAAGAGCCTACAAGGGAAAGAGCAGCTTGTACCACAAATTCTTCTCTGAAGAATCAACATCAGCAGTTTTCCCTCCCCGAGTTCTACCTGGGCTTGGAAAAGGAAAAGTTTCCTCTGATGAGACACCACGTGAAAAAAATGGTCAGTCTATTTGGCTCAACATACATATGTGAGCAAACATTTTCACTGTTAACACTGAACAAAAGCAGATTGAGAACCAAAATGACCGACAGCCATCTCCATAATGTCCTTCGCATCTCAACCACTAAGTTTACTCCAGACCTGCCAGCCATCCTTCGGTCCAAAGCACAGCAGCACTGCGTACCCGTGAGTTAATGCATGTGCCCTCAGTGAAAAAAGTTTGGACACTCCTGCTCTATGTTATACACACCCAAACAGAATAAAACTAATTCAATTTCTCTAACTTTTTTTGAGTAAACAACCGCCCACCTGTCCGGCTGGACACTGAAGGACAACTGATTGTTGAACTCTCATACTACCCGCTTCAGACCATACCCCAGCTACCTGCACCTGCCCTGGACTAGCTGCCCACCCTACATTGAAGTTTTCGTGGACTCCTAGCTATTAATACTACTACTAATACTACTACTATTAAAATTAGTAGTATAATAACTTTGTAGTTAGTTTGACGAGAGGAGGATAGGTCCCCCCTTGACTGGTTCCTCCCAAGGTTTCTTCCTCAGCTCTGGGGAATTTTTCCTTACTGCTGTTGCCCCTGGCTTGCTCACCTGGGTTTTTTTACATTCATGCTAAAACTTTGTCTTTACTGGAATTCTGTGAAACTGCTTTGTGACAACATAAAAAGCACTATACAAATAAAGTTGACTTGACTTGACTTTGATAGGCATAATATTGCAGAGCACTGTGTCTGAGGGGTATCTTGTGACAACAAACATAAATTAACACATGAATTCTTGATAAATTCAGATGTTGAAGAAAGCCTTTATTACCTTCATCTTTATACGTTATGCATTTTTCTGTATTTCTAGTTATATATCTGCTTGTAATAAGTATTTTGTATATATTCTTATTTTTACATTGTATCTTTATTATTATTATTATTATTGTGTACAGTGCTCATTATTTTACAATATTTTATAGTTCCTAGAATATTATTGAGAACTTTCTAGTAGACCTACTAGTTATGGAACTAATTACTGTAGTGGGAAAAGGAACAAGATTACCGAGATACGTGCGATTTTTTTTTCATTCTGCAATGATCTGCAACGATCGTTCATTCAAAATATCAAACATCTAACATTTATTTAAGATATAATGATTGAAAGAAAGAATTTTATCTTGTTGTTGTTGGTATTTTTCTCAAATCTTTGTGTGCCACAATTGTTGACTAGATATTCTTAAGAGTGAAATCTAACTGAATTATATTTCCATACATGTTTTATGCATTAAAACTCACCAGAATGATTTGGAACGCTTAAATGATCAGTCATGACTTCCTGTTTCACATGGGAATATAGTCAGCTGCACAAATCTGGAAATTAATAGCAACAAGAAAATAACAGAACACATAACAGAACAGAAAATGACACATTTCCTGTATCAGGACAATAATTAGGAAGTTTAAAACAACTGGAGATGTTAAGACTCTTTCAGAAGAAGGATGTATGACTATACAGACAACACACATAGTGAGCAGGATGGTTCAAGTAGAAAAAGAATCTCCAAAGATCATAGATAGAGAATTGCAGACTTCAGGCTTGGGGTCAGGATGTCTTCTAAACTATTCAAGCGCCTACAGTTTGCCAAACGTTACTGGAACTTTCAGTGGGACCGTGTTCTGTGGTCAGATTAGACCAAAACAAACAGCCAACAAACACCTGAGTTGAGTTTGATGTGGACAACAAGAGTGCCCTATAGAAAAGTACTTCATACCCACTGAAAAGTATGGTAGTGAACCTGTGATGTTGTGAGATTTCCCTACTCCACTATGCAAATTGTATGAATACATGGAATCACAGACCCCTTATGTACCAGCAGATATTAAATCAAAACCTCTGACTGCCTCAGCCAGGAATCTTAAACTGGGCCATAGTTTGGATTTTCCAGCAGGACAATGATCTAAAGCACACCTCAAAAATTATACAAAAATAGTTCACTGTCAACAGAAAGGTTTTAATATGGCTATCCCAGTCCTTGCCCGAAAACCCATAAAAAACCTGTGGGATGAACTGAAGAGGAGAGTCCACAAGCATGAACCACAGGATATGAAGGATCTAGAGAACTTTATATTGAGGGATAGTCTCAAATAACTTGTCATATGTTCTCCAGTCTCACTAAACATTTCAGGAAAAGATTTAGAACTGTCATCTTTGCAAAGGGAGGCTGCAAAGTATGGAATAATTTTTTTTTAATAATAATAATAAATTTTTTTTGCTCATGTTTACCAGGGGTAACAATATTTGAGGAGGCCTCTGTGTATGGTTTCTTCAAGTTTTTATTTGCATGTGTGGATGCAATGAATTATGTTCACAGACAATATTTTTCGAAAGTTTTCAAGAGCCAGGCATGGCCTACTGGGACAAGACCCCGGGATCATCCTAGGACCTGCTGGAGGGATTATATCTCCAAGTTGGCCTGGGAGCAGCTTGGAGTCCCCGGGAATGAGCTGGAGGAAGTTGCGGGGAACAGGGTCATCTGGGATTCTCTGCTCTCTCAACTGCTACCGTGACCCTATCTGGGCTAGTGGTTAATGATGATGATGATGATGATGATGTTCAAGAGCCCATGCAGTGATTTTCACTAAAGAATCATACCTGTTTTTAATGATTGTCACGATCATTGAATACAAAGATTTCTCTGGATTCTCTGAAACTTTACATGAAATTATGTACTATGGATGATGAAATCCCCAAGTTCTTTTGTATTTTATGTTGACAAATCTTATTTTTGAAATGTTGCACTATTTATTAATGCAGTCTTGTGAACTCTTTCCCATCTTTACTTCTGAAAGATTCAGCCTTTCTGAGTTGAATTATACTGAATTATATTAATGACCTGTTGTCAATTAACCTGATTAGTTGTGAGATGTTCCAAATGAGGGTTTTTTTTTGTTGCCCCTGTACCAATTTCAAGATATATATATATATATATTACCTTGGACAGTGCCACGATTGGCCCCTCCCTGTCCTGTCCATGGGTTCGTGTTGTGTTTACTTCCCAGGTGTTTTCAGGAATTGGACTCCGCCCCTTAGTTCTAGGTAAAGGAACTCTTAATGCTTCACCAGACCAAGAGATCTTGGATAATTTCATGCTACCAACTCTGTGGGAACAGTTTGTGGTTGTCCCCTTCCTGTTTCAACATGACTGCACACCAGTCCACAAAGCAAGTTTCCATAAAGACATGGATGAGCGAGTTTGGTGTGGAAGAACTTGACTGGCCTGCACAGAATCCTGACCTCAACCCGACTGAACACCTTGGGATGAATTAGAGCAGAGACTGTGAGCCAGGCCTTCTTGTCCAACATCAGTGTCTGACCTCACAAATGAGCTTCTGGACGATGTCAAAAATTCCCATAAACACAGTCCTAAACCTTGTGGAAAGCCTTCCCAGAGGAGTTGAAGCTGTTATAGCTGCAACAGGTGGGCCAATATCATATTAAACTCTATGGATTAAAAATGGGATGTCACTCAAGGTCACATGTGTGTGAAGGGAGACGACCATATACGTTTGGAAATATAGTGTATATTGGGCTTGTTGTCGTAGACCTGGTTGCTTGTTTCTCTTGTAAGACCACAAACAAAAGCAGTAGGAAGAGAAATTAAGAAATGCCTCCTATTCAAATGCAAGCATTTAAAACTGACAGATTTTAAATCATCTATGAATGCCTGGAAATGTTTGTGAACAGAAGAAGGCTTATAGACTCCAAACCATTAATTAAGCCATTATTAATAATTATTTATGTTATTTTTATGTAAAATTATTATGAATTTTATGTGAATCAGACAAGTAGTGTGGAACATTATGGCTAGTGGCGCTTTGTTGACTGACTCATCATATGTTTTTCAGAGTGATCTGAATCAGAAAAATTGCAATCAATATTGATTGCAATCAGTATCTGATGGTGCAGTAGTATTTAGTGGTAGATTGTTCAGATCTGGCTATTTGGTGCTGTTCATCTGTCCAAGTCCATCTGTTCCTTAGTTGTGATACTTTCATTCTCAGAATCACACTGAGTCAAGAGTTTTCAAATTTTCTGTAACTTACTCTGTAAAAGTCTACCAGGTAGAAGTGTTACCCAATACACCATACCAACCAGGTATATTTCCATGCTCTAAGACACTTGATCCAAATAATCAGCTGATTAACATACATTCTTGAACCGAAGTAGGTGTGTTAAAGTATTGAACCACTACAATATATAGGAGAGAGACTGCTGGAGCAACACTGGGAACCTGTACTGTACATCAAGCTACAAACATTGAGATCCAACTGAGCATGCAATATAGTAAAATCACATTAGTGTCCAATACTTTACCAGTAAACTATATAGTAATGATAGTAATGATGTTGTTTAGGTGAAGAATAATATACTTAAAATGTCATTATAAATGTATCCTTATCACAAACTTAACATTGTTATAGCATGCCTAGTAGGTACAATTTTTCACAGAGCTTTTCTTGCAGCCTTATTATTATTATTATTATTATTGTTGTTTTTTTTTATCACTTCTTTTGTGTCAAGAAATGTAACTAACTAAGGTTTATTCCCTTATTTCTTAGAGCTTCTTCAAATTTAGAAGAGCTGCTGTTTGTCCATTTGAAAGTGGTGGGTGAATTAAACAGATTGTTATTTTAGCCTTTAAAAAATATGACTCTTTTTGTTTCTGTAGATGTAGCATTATAGGGCAGTCATCTGGCAAGGGCAGTTTAGGCTCTACTACAAATGCATTACTTTGTTCAGGCTCTAAATCTGTTATAAAATAGTCTACAACAATGCTGCCCAGTGAAGAATAGTATATACAATTTCCCTGAGATCCAGCTCTTATCCTTCCATTTACAATTTAGATACCATTGCATAATTTCAGTACTTATTTTCCATTGCTGTGAAAAACACCACTAACTCCGTCTTTGAATGGGTGCTTTGGAGTTGTACAGGGGCCAGCCTGGTTTGGCCATGCAGATGGTTATTTGCCTCTGAACTTACAAAATTGATCTCTTTGCACTATGTCTCCACATTGTGAAACAGATCCTAGAGGCTGGAAATGTAAGATTATTTTCTGGAAGTCTTGTAATCATTCTTTTTGGTAATAGTAGGGATGAGAAGGTGGAATGTATATTGCACAAAAATATACATTTTTATGAGTGTTCATAATATTGTTATTGATGTATGACCAACTATGTGCTTATTACTATTACTTTGTCTCTTTCTCTCTCTCTTTCTTTCTCTCTCTCCTCTCTTTCTCTCTATCTTTGCAGGGCAGCCTCTTTGCCATGTGTTGCTGAGACATTTGAATGGAGTCCAAGCACAGTTTACATGCATTAGGTCTACATGCATCAGCTTTCACTCTTTCACTTTGATTAATAATTCTTTACACACACACACACACACACACACACACACACACACACACACAGTTTCAGCAGCTGTTACTGTTTTCTGCTGTGACTCACTAAAGTAGTGGTGAGCATATGGATAGAGAGACACATCATGGGAAAGAGATCTGACCTTCTCCACCATATACATACAAACCATGCTTGCATGTTCCATGAAAATGCCCTGGCATTTACTTTTCTTCTAAATATCCCACTTAGATCACTGCATTAACAGCTCAGCAAATATCGCTTGGACAAATGTCATTAAGGACATACAGAAATCTCATTAGATTTCTGTAGATTCTCATTAAACTCACACTGTCTGGCAGATGTTACAGTCTGACAGAAAAACAGAGGTGGATTTTGTTTTGATGGGAAAATTTAACAAACACAAATTCCTCTAACATTAACAAACTTACATTTACCATTCATTTTATTATACAGTGTCTTCTACTTACACTTATTAGACCACCTAGCTTATAGCTCCTCCATATGAGCTTTAGATTGAATTACTCAATAAGGTCTTTTCCTTTTAGAAATCTGGTTCGTATCACCACAATATTCAACAATTCTGATTCTGGATTTTTCTCTAAAACTAAACATTTCCCATCAAACCTTTCTGAATGACTTTGTTTACACATTAGTAATTGAATTATGGAGTCGTTTTGAAAATTTGGTGGGATTAGTTGCTTTCCTAAAGAAATACACTATATGGACAAAAGTTCCTAATTATTGAGTTCAGGTGTTTCAGCCACCCCCATTGCTAACAGGTGGATGAAATTACATAGCCTTGCAGTTTCAATAGACACACATTGGCAGTGGAGTGGGTCCTACTGATGAGCTCAGTGACTTTAAAAGTGGCACTGTCATAGGATGCCACTACTGCTACAAGTCAGTTTGTGAAATTTCTGTCCTGCTAGATCTGTCTATTAACTGTACGTGCTATTATTGTGAAATGGAAGCACATAGCAGCAACAACAGCTTAGCCACCAAGTAGCAGACCATGCAAACTCTAAAACTCTAAAAGCTAAAGTGCGCAGTGCCTATCCTCTGTTGAATCACTCACTAAAGACTTACAAATTGCCTCTGAAATCAAAATCAGCATAGGACCTGCATATTAGGAGCCTCACTAAATGGATTTCTATGGGTGAACAGCTACACACACACCTAAGACCAAAATGCACAATGCAAAGAGTCAGGAGAGTGGTGTAAAGGATGGTGCCACTCTTTTCTATCTATCAGTCTGAAGGATGAGCCTGAGTTTGGCGATTTCAAGGAGAACATTACCTGCCTGTCTGCACTGTGCCTGTCTAAACAGTGTAAAGTTTAGTAAATGAGGGATAATTCAATGGGGTTGTTTTTCAGGAGTTGGGCTCGGCCCCTTAGTTCCTGTGAATGGAAGTCTTTAGCAGACCAAGACATTTTGAATGAATGTATGCTTTTAACTTTGTGGGAACAGTTTGGCAAAGCCCTTTTCTGTTCCAGCATGACTGTGCCCCAATGGACATAGCAAAGTCCATAAAGTTATAGCAGGGAGAGTTTCGTATGGAACCCTGACCTCAACCCCATCGAACACCTTTAGGATGTGTCACGATTGGCCCCTCCCGGTCTTCCATGTGATTGTGTTTACCTTCTGGTCTACTTGACATTTTGTCTGATGTAGTGTATTCTTTGTAGTGCATTGTATTGATTGGTGTTTGTTCTTCTGACTTCTGTTGTGTATTTAATCTGTGTTTCTTTCGTCATGTCTGTGCCATCTCTCTGTGTTGGCTCTCTGACCCTGGACCATTTTGACCCTGACTCTGGATTTGCCCTTAATAAATCTTGCTTTCTTCACATATGCGTCCGCCTCATCATTGCTCCCCGGCGTTACAGAAAGACCAGCCTACCAAGGATGCGGTGAGAGAGCAAGACTCTGGTATGTGATTGTTCTGTTGGGATGAAACTCTGGCTGTTTCGATGCAGCCCAAGTTCGACATGTCGAACACATCTTGTTGTTCCCATAGAACTTTGAAAAAAGGCTTTGTGTTATAACGACGAGATCCCAGGTAAGCGCTTTTGGGCCATCTTGATCAATGCTGCAGGGAGGAGTGACCTGTAGCGCAACATGTGGTTAGATGGAAGGAACATGCAGGAGACCCTTTCTACGGCACTCAGCTCATTCTCAAGTGCCACTGTGAGCTTCCCCTAGCTCGGGTGAGCCTTGGGAGTGGCCAAGAGGATTCCATTTCTGTGTGTTCCTCCAGGTTGTCGTAGCATTCCGTTTTGGGCACAGTGGACACCGTTGAGCCTGTTCATGTTCCTGGCATTGTGGATGCTGCCCGAGTTCCTGATCCCATTGCTGCACTGCATGCCTGTGCCTCCAGACGCACTGCTACCAGTAGCTGCCACGCCTGTGGACCCGCCACTACCAGTAGCTGCCACGCCTCTGGACCTGCCGCCGGTCGCCATGCCTCCGGACCTGCCACCAGTCTCTGTGACTCTGGACCTGCCATCAGTTGCCACGCCTCCCAATCTCTCTGCCTACGAGAACGTTGCTGCAGGCCTGCCTGCCTCTGAGGACATCACAGCCCCTTTGTTCCCACCCATCCCACCCTCCCTGTGTCTGCTGCTCCCCATGGGACTCTTGTTCCGCCTGTGTCTGCTGCTTCTTGTGGGCCTCCTGTTCTGCCTGTGTCTGCTACAGTGTCCTCTGTTTTGCCTGATCCTTTGTTTTTGCCCTCCTCTGTTCCTGGTTTAGTTTTGTTACCTGCTGTTGTGTCTGTTCCTGTCTCTGCTTCTGTTTCTGTCCCGGTGTCTGTATGTGCATCGGTTCCTGTGCCTCTGTCTGTTCTGGTTCCTGTTCCGTTGTCTTTTGCCTGGTTTTTGTTTTCCTTGTCCCGTTGTGCCTTCTGTCGTCCCTCGTTCTGCATTGTTTTCTGTTGTGCCTCCTCGTTCTCCCTCCTGGCCCTTGTTTCGTCCTCTGTCTGTTTGTGTTTTGTCTATTCCTGGGCCTTGTGCTGTCTTTCCTTTTTCTGTTTCTGTTCCAGTTTCTGGACATGTGCCCTTGGCTCCTTTTGTTGTCCTGTATTCTTCTACTGTGCCTGCTCTTTGTTGCCTTGTCTCCTGTCTGGGCCTCTGCTCCTGTTTCTTTGCCTGCCCTGTTTTCTAGTGCCTGTTCCACCTTCTGTTTCTTGTGTCCCGTGTCCTGTCCCTGCGCTTTTCGTCCCGGCTCCTGTCCCTGTCTAGTTCCGTATCTGGTTTTGGTCTTTTGTGTCTGTGTTTGGTTTTGGTTTTTGTTGGCGCATTTCAGTGCTGTCATGATTGGCCCCTCCCAGTCTTCCATATGATCATGTTTACCTTCTGGTCTACATGTCATTTTGTCTGATGTAGTGTATTCGATGTAGTGCATTGTATCGATTGATGTTTGTTCTTCTGACTTCCGTTGTGTGTTTAGTCTGTGTTTCTTTCGTCATGTCTGTTGCCCGATCTCTCTGTGTTGGCTCTCTGACCCTGGACTGTTTTGACCCTAACTCTGGATTGCCACTAATAAATCTAGCTTGTGCTAGATTCGCATGTGCGTCCACCTCATCATCGCTCCCCGGCGTTAATGAATGAACTGGAATGGAGACTCCTAGCCAGAAGACTGGAAGGAGGGAACAACCCCATATTAATGCCTATGGATTTAGAATGGAATGTCATAAAAGGTTTGACATGGTGGTGCAGTGGGTAGCACTGTTGTTCACTGCAAGAAAGACCTGGGTTTTATTCCTGGCTGGGCAACAATGGTCTTCTCTGTGTGGTGTTTACATGTTCTCCCCCTGACTGCCTTAAGCACTGTCGCATGTTGTTTCCTCTCACTGTGTGTGTGTGTGTGTGTGTGTGTATGTGTGTGTGTGTGTGAGTGTGTGTCTATCTGTCTGTGTCTATGTCTGCGATGGACTGGTAACCTGTATTTCCTGCCTAAATGTGTAAAAAATGTGTATGTCATAAAAGCTCCTGTAGGTGTAATGTATGGGTGTCCCAATACTTCTGTCCATATAGTGCATGTTTGAAAAAGAGATTTGTCAGTGTGAAGAAACTTTACAGATTTAAATAACCTTAACAACCTACACTAATTTAAGGGTTCTTCCTAGACCCATTCTGAAGAGCTTCTTAAACCTTTTGTAGCCCGGCAGCAGCCAATGAGCTGTGCGGGTCCTCTGATGAAGATTCCTCTGGAACTCCTTAGTTCAAGTTCAAGTTCAAAGTGTTTATTGTCATTTGTACAGAGGAAACAAGTTTCCTTATATACAATGATAAACTTACTTTGCTCCTCGCTGAAGAATGCCAGATATAACATTAAAAAATACAAAAGAGTATATATACAACCATATAGTAGTTGCAGGTTATTCCTGAGGAAAGAGTTCTTTACCAGTGGGGTACGCATCACACGTCTGTACCTAAGTCTGGCAGACCGAAGTGTGAATAGGTATTTCTGATTCAGAACTCTGATTGCGGTGGGGAAGAAGGAGTTCTTTAGTCTGGAGGTCTTGCACATCATGCTCCTATATCTCTGGCCTGAGGGCAGAGGTTTGAACAGTCTGCCCTGGGGGTGGGTGGGGTCTTTGATGATGGAGGCAGCCTTCCTTTGGACTCTATGGTTGTAAATGTTCTGCAGAGAGTGCAGTGGAGAATTGGTGATCTTCTCTGCAGTCTTCACCACTCTTTGTAGGCATTTACGATCCATCACGGTCAAGCTGCTGTACCACACGGTGATAGTATTAGCAGTTGTAGAAGTTGCTGAGGATCACCGGAGACATCCCAAACTTCCTCAGCCTCCTCAGGAAGTACAGCCGCTGTTGAGCCTTTCTGACTAGCTGCTTGGTGTTCAGTGACCATGTGAGGTCTTCACTGATGTGGACACCCAGGTATTTAAAGCTGCTCACCCTCTCCACCTCGAGCTCCCGGATGAAAAGTGGCCGATGAGGTCTCCTCTCCTTCCTCATGTCCACTATCAGCTCCTTTGTCTTGTCTGTGTTGAGGATGAGGTTGTTATCATCACACCATGACACCAGTCTGGTCACCTCCCTCCTGTAGACTGCTTCATCTCCACCAGTGATACGTCCTATCACTGCTGTGTCGTCAGCAAACTTCAGAATGATGTTGTCCTTGTGGGAGGCGACACAGTCATGGTTGAACAGGGTGTAGAGAATAGGGCTGAGGACGCAGCCCTGTGGAGTGCCGATGTAGGTGGTGATGCTGGCTGAAGTCCTGTTGCTGATCCTGACAGACTGGGGCCTGCCAGTCAGAAAGTTCAAAAGCCAGTCACAGAGGGTGGGGTGCAGGCCGAGTGTGGAGAGTTTGTGGGTGAGTTTGTGTGGGATGACCGTATTGAAGGCTGAGCTGTAGTCAACAAAGAGCATCCTTATGTAGGAGTCTTTGTTTTCCAGGTAGGAGAGGGAGTAGTGAAGGGCAGCAGCGACTGCGTCCGAGGTGGATCTGTTGTGACGGTAGGCGTACTGCAGGGGGTCCAGCGTGTCCGGTATGCTGTCTTGGATGTGGGCCAGCACCACTCTCTCAAAGCACTTCATAATGATTGGAGTGAGTGCTACTGGTCTGTAGTCATTCAGGCTGGTGGGGGGGGGCTCTTCTTAGGAATGGGGACAATGACTGTCCTTTTGTAGCAGGTGGGAACAATGCTCTGGCTGAGAGAGAGATTGAAAATGGAGGTCAGTACATTAGCCAGCTCGTTCGCACATGCTCTGAGGGCCCGCCCAGGAATCTTGTCTGGTCATGGTGCCTTGCGGGGGTTGATCTTTCTCAGAGCTCTGCAGACCTGGCCTGTTGATACTGACAGAGGGGGGGGCAGGGGTTGTGTGGGCTGTGTGTGTGTGAGCCTTCCAGTGCTAGTGTTGGAGGTTTCGAAGCGGGTGTAGAAGGTGTTGAGGTCATCCGGTAGGCTGTCTGTGGAGCTGATGTTGCTGGTGATGGTCCTGTATTCTGTGATGTGTTGTAGGCCTTGCCACATCTGCCTGGAGTCAGCAGTGGAGTAGAAGCCATCCAATTTCTCCCTGTACTGCCTCTTGGCTGCTGTGATGGCTTTCCTCAGTCTGTACTTCGCAGCTTTGTACTCATTGCCTGATCTGTATGCAAGAGAGCGAGCATGGAGCATGTGTCGTACCTGACTGTTAATCCAGGGCTTCTGGTTGGGAAACCTCTTCACTTGTGTGGTGGGCACGATGTTATCCACACACATGCTGATGTAACCAGACACGTGTTCAGCATATTCCTGAATGCTGACAGAAGAGTCCTCTGTAGTGGCTGCAGCTTTAAACACATCCCAGTCTGTTGTAGCAAAACAGTCCTGCAGTATGCTCTCAGTCTCCGGAGACCATACTTGAACCGTTATGGTAACCGGATGTGTTTGTTTCAGCCTTTGTCTGTAAACCGGGTACATGAACAAGGAGATGTGGTCTGAGAGTCCAAAGTGGGGGCGGGGTGCAGCCCTGTATGCACCGCGTACATTACTGTACACGCGATCCAGGATGTTTTTGTCACGAGTTGGAACGTCCACGTGTTGGAAGTATTTCGGAAATACAGTCCGTAAGTTGCACTGGTTGAAATCACCGGCAATGATAAACACGGCATCAGGGTGAGCCGTCTCTAACGCGCTGATGACGTCATGGAGTTTGCCGAGCGCTGCCGCAGAGTTAGCCCGCGGATTAATATATACAGATGTTAAAAATACAGCGCAGAATTCCCTAGGTAAATAATAGGGATGACATTTTAACAGCAGGAACTCCAGGTCTGGTGAGCAGTGCTTATAAACGGTCCGTATGTCTCTACATCTCGCGTTGTTTACAAACACACACACACCTCCACCCTTAGCCTTACCGGAGGCTGCCATGCAATCTCCACGATGCACAGAGTGAGTCTCTAGCTGGATAGCACTGTCCGGTACTCTGTCTGAGAGCCAGGTTTCAGTAAAAATTAGAGCACAGCACTCTCTTGTTTCCCGCTGAGATGTTATCCTAGCTCTCAGCTCGTCCAGCTTGTTCTCCAGTGACCGCACGTTAGCTAGCAAGAGGCTAGGCACTGGTGGTCGGCTAGCGCGAGCCTTTAGCCTAGCATGCAGCCCTCCCCTCTTGCCTCGCTTGCGTCGCCGCCTCTGGAGCGCTCTACTCGGATCAGCGTGCTCACTCGCGGTCGGTAGGTCTGGGTCTTCCTGGTGGTGGTGGTGGTGGCTGATGGGGGCGGATAATGGGTTGTAGCTCCGGTGGAATAAAGCCGCTAAATCCATGCATGTTGTTGTCTTTTGCGATGTCCAGCAGAGTTTGTCTGTCATAGGTTAAGAGTGCCTGGCACCTGTGCACTGTAAATTAATGCACAGAAAAAGAAGAAAAAGCCGGCATTCTTGAGCAGAGCGAGCAAACACATCTGCCTCGGGGGGCGCCATGCTGCTAACTCCCATCACTCACGTTTCCTCACTGCTTCATTTGAACTGCTGAACTGTGAGCAGAATCTAACTAGAAGGGGCTTACTGTCTAGCCACACCGTACCCAAGTATTGTTCAGGCCTGCAACGCGTTTGTTGTTTTGTGAGTGTGTGCGTGTGTGTGAGTGGGCCCACTTCCAGCATTTTTAAAGGTGAAATTTTGCATAGTTCTGTATAAATGTTATTTGTGCTGTTGATTAGCTCAAGTTTGTGAAAGTAATAGTCAGTTTTACTGCTTGTTTGATCCTTCTCATCATCGTTTGGAGGGAGTGTTAATTGAAGAGAGTTTCCCTGTGCAGGCTCTTTGTTTAGGAAAGCCTTCGTACTGTATTTTGGTTGGTTAACCACTTTGGTAACAGAAAAGTAATTTTCTAAGAGCATGTAAAGTTTACATATAGCTTATAATTTATTTATTTTCTGGTTCTGTTTACCATTGATCAAATGATACATCAGTGAGCAATAACAGTAATATTATTTTACTCCTTGTGTATGGTCTAGTTCTTTTTAGTAACAGATGTTAATCTATTCTTTGCCGTAGGTTGAATATTTTGTTTCACATAGTACAAAACCACAACGTTTGCTTCAAACCCATAGCTCCCTCCTCTAGATTTTAAACAGGATTAGTGCTAAGGAAAGGGGTGCATTTATAAAAAATGTTTTCCACAGAATGGTCCTTTAGGGAATGAAAGTGGTTCTTTATGGCACCTTTATGTTTTTTAATAGCATAACACACATTTAGTCTTATTTTTGATATTTCTTTAAGATCCTCATACTACCCTCATAATTTGCCATCCAGAGCCCACTAAGCTGTGTGCAATAATGCATCCACATCAACAGCCTCCTTTCTGCTTCGTTACTCTGTCCTATGTGGCATCCTTTTTTCTTTTACCTTCTTTCTTCTCTTTCAGCCTCTGGATTAACGATGTGCTGCTTTAATAATGTGCATGGTGGCATTTTTGAGAAATAGATGAAGAGTTTTCCTCAAAATTGAAATCCTTTCATGTCGCTCTGGCCCCATTCCACATGATGTTGATTCCATAATCTTTGCATGGTGATTAATCAAATGGGTCAGGGGTGGCCAAACCAACTGTAGAGAGTGATGAATGAATTAGGGAGAGCTTATAAATAAGCAAACCTTTCACTCCTGTTGCATGTTCCTTGTGTCCACATTTATCTCAACATCAGAGGTAATTAGTGGCCCTTGACTGATGGGAGAGGAGAGAGATAGAGAGAGAGAGACAAGTGACTGACAGGCATCCAGGAAGCCAAAGTAATGATGAGCAAGGGAGTCAGGCAAGACTGAAAGAGAACAGCAGGAGCTTTATGTGTGTGTCGGTCTGGCAGAGAAAAGTAAGGAGAAAAGCAAATGAGCAGAAAAGAGGGAGAAAGGTTAGAGATTAAGGAGGACAGGTGGAAAGATTGAAGTAAACAAGCCACAATTCAGGTCTAATCTCATTACAGACTGAAGCCAAAGATCTGAAAACCAGCCTGATGCCACAGGAGACAAAAAGCATGTGGAGAGAATTTAGCCTTATCTTTGTCAGTGGTGTAGAACAGACAGCAAGAAAGAGAAAGTATTTTTGTCTGAGGCACTTTTCTATGACCTATGAGTTTGCCAGGGTGTATTTAATAGTTTCAGTGTATTTATTATATAATGTATATTATGTATAACATTTTAACATTTTATGGACCAACTGAAATGGTCCAAATTTTTTGGCAAAAATACTATAGTATAGTTTAATAATGTGTTCTATAAAGGGATCTTCATTTATTTAATTTATAGCCAGAAGATCTATTAACATATATTGACAACAGACAACAACACAGCAGCCTCAACAACTGAACATACTCTTAAAATTGTCAGTGTTTTGTGTGCCCATTATTTGCCTTTTGTTTCAGCTACTATTCTTTTTAGAAGGCTTGTTTTCAGTTTTTCAAAGAAATCTACAGGGATATTTTTACACAGAAAAATTCCTCCAAAGGTCAGTCTCAGAAATTGGTTGCATTTTCTTCACAATCTAAGTCATTCTAAATACATTCAATGATGAAACAAATATTATTATACAGATTAAAAACACTTCTGCACAACTTCTTACACTATATTCACCTACTGTTTTTAAGTCTCTGTTGTTAAGGAGGTTTGTTCATAAACATGAATGTAATGTTTACAGACTCATATTTAGCTAGCACACAGTCCATCCCTGTGCTCAACTGTCACTGATGCTTTAGCACTGAATGGATGAGTGAAGAAAAATCACTACATTTTAATCAATAAGTCTCTTAAATGATATGTAAATCATGCTTAAAGTAACCAGGGACACAAGCTGGTAAGTGTTACAACCCCTGGTCATAACAACTTTTCTGTATGTATGTCTGTGGCCATTTTGTGTGTTTTCCATCTTGTTACATCATCTTGGTCACGTGGGGCAACCTCCAGGTGTAAGGGGTCACCAAGAAGCTACCGGAGAGACGCTGACAAGACGGAAGTACATCTGTCCAGACCAGCCCTGACACTCTGCCTCGCTTTACTTGCAAATCTTGTTAAAGCGAGTGCCTTTTGTTTTGGCTAGCTTTTCTCCTAGCTTTAAGCAGGGAGATAAAGTACACACACACACATTTCCTAAGCCGCTTCTCCTTCTGGGTCGTGGGGTGTAATGGAAGCTGTCATCAGGTGGAAGGCAGAGATAAAGTAGCCCTTTGTATTTTTGTTTCATATTGGTTTCAGGATTGATTAGTTTTATTTAAAACCCTTATTTGTTTTGTTTATAAAGACTCATCCCCAAACCATCATCCCTTGCTATTGAGCTTTTGAGGAAAATAAACCTGGGCAATTTCCTGGTTTAAATGGTGCCTGGTGTTTGGTCTAGCAGCAAGCCTAGGGAGAAAGGCCTGTCTCATTTTCTGTTACAGCGTGACCCTAGACAGGGTCATAACACAAAGCATATAACATCAGTTGTGATTTTAGATTGAAGGTTATGAAATGTTTTGCTTCTTCTGTAGAGTTACCATTTCTGGCATATAAGGTTGTGTTTCAGCTCTGATGATATTTTCTTTGCTTCTTCACCTTTTTCCCAGCAACCTGAAGAAGAAGCACACAAGCGTTTCCAGGGCAACTTATGTTTAGTGCTGGTGTTGAGTGCATTATGTCCCATAATTCCTCAAAATAAAAAGCCTTTTCTTCCTGTCACTAACAGGCACAGAATCAGAATGGATTCAGCCTATTCCGGGGTGGCTAATAACAAGTGCATAATAGAGCTTGTCTTTTTTCATTAGTCTCCTCTGATGAACTGATAAATAGAGCTCCAGTGTGTTCGCTGAATTTAAATGCACTCTGGGCTTCTAATTTTTGCACATTGACTCATTCGTTTGATAAAAAAAGTTCCACACAGTATGGGAGCTGTTGGGTGCAGGAACTCAGATGAAAAGCTCCTCATCCTCTAGGAAAATGGACTTCAAACGGTGAGGTGGACGAAGGCTTGGCAGGCTTGTTTGGTAGTCAAATAATGGGATTCAGCCTCTTTGCCTTTGTGTATCATTAACACCTGAGATCATTGTTTTTGCTGTGTATAATTCCTGCAAAGATTATCTGTAAGAGGTATAACAACTAGAAAATTTCGGCACATGGTTCAGGAGTAAGAGAAGTAAGGAGTAAGAGAAAAAGAGTGAAGGAATGAAATGGACTGCGATAAGGACCAATAACTGCGAGATGGAGGGAGGGCTGAGACCTGAGACCTGGAGGGGCTTCTGGTTTTCTGTCAACTTTGAAGTTTAATAGGCCATTTCTCCCCAGACTTAAGGAGAGCACAGGCTACCTTAAAAGTTCTGCTAGCCTGTGGAGGGCTGCAGATCAAAGGGGATGCACTGGACATCCACCCCATGGAGAAGGGGTGTGTGTGCGTGGACTGCATGAATATATCCCTCTCCTGAAGCAAGTTAAAATGTGGGTCCAAGTCTGTGGAATAAAACCTCTTAACTTAATTATCCATAAAACCATGTCAACTCATGTCAAGTATTATAAAACACAATTAATGCTCTAAGCATTACTCAAAACTGTTTCCAGACCTGAACAAACAGCTGTTAACTTCTGGGAGCTCAGGATCAGCTCTCATATACTGGGGACCAAACAGCAACATTGAAGCATCTCATTTTACACTTGCTGTACTCAGCATGCCTCACCTGGGATGACCAGGGATTGTGGAAGAAAGACATATATACAAAGTGTCACTGTCATAACAAAACCTTGCACCACTTCATAATAATCATTAGCTTGGGAAGTATTAAAAATAGTTATTAACTTATTTAAAAATTAAAAAGGTCATAGGTCATAATTATTCAATTATTTTTTAAACAGCACTAAAACTGAGAGAGACAGGCCTATAAGCATTTAACTGAGGCAGGCAGACTTGGACCGGAAGAGCAGGCCTAACATTTCCATATATGGAATGGAGTGAACTCCACTCCAGACATAAAGCAGGGTATTGTAATGAAAGGAGCCTTTGTGGTAGGAAAACACCTGGAAGGTCAGAAAGAGTAAGAAAACACTACTTGTACAGTAGATGCTAACTGGGAATAGGAAGACTAGCTGATAAGGGTTGGTAAGAATCGATCTTTGAGCCAAATTAATTAATTAAATAATTAATAAATTAATTAATTAAGAAAGTGTTACAAACAACGGACACAGGGAGAACAGGAGGGCCTGACAAAACAAGGCAGAGAAAATTAATTAAAAAAACATATCTTGAGTTGGGTGAGAAAACCAGCCATTAGGGGTGTACTTTGTGTACTTCTGGTGCCAGTCCTAAGCCAGGATAAATGGTGAGGGTTGCGTCAGGAAGGGCATCCGGCGTAAAACTTGTGCCAAAACTATCATGCGGATCACAAATATGATTGCCATACCAAATCGGTTGAGGCCCAGGTTAACAACGACCGCCTCCGGGGCTGTTGACCAGCAGGGTGCCGGTGGAAATTGGACTACTGTAGGTCGAAGACCATCAAAGAGGAGAGGAGGAAGGCGGGTTAGAAGGCAGCGAGAGAGAAGGAAAGGCAGGAGTGTGGAGGTTAGAGTACATAGGGACATAGGGAACATAAGGACAATGACTGGTAAAGGCAGAGAGCTTGCAGGCATTATGGAGAGAAGGATATTCTGTGTGTCCAAGAGACCAGATGGAAAGGAAGCAAGGCCAGGAACATTGGAGGTGGATTCAAACTGTTCTATCATGGTATAGAGAGGAAGAGAAATAGAGTAGGCATAATCCTAAAGGAACAGCTTGTGAAAAGTGTTCTGGATGTAAAGAGAGTGACCATGACAGGATCATGAGCCTGAAGTTGGAGGTTGATGGTGTAATTTTGAATGTGGTCAGTTCATATGCACCACTGGTTGGTTATCAGGTAGAGGAGAAAGAGGAATTTTGGAGTAAGATGGATGAAGTGGTATATGGTGTCCCTAGAGAAGAGAGATTAGTGATTGGTGCAGACTTCAATGGACATGTTGGTGAAGGGACCCAGGGGGATGAAGAGGTGCTGGGTATGTATGGTGTGAAAGACAGAAATGCGGAAGGTCAGATGGTTGTAGATTTTGCAAAGAGAATGGAAATGGCTGTGGTGAACACATATTTTCAGAAGACGGAAGAACACAGGGTGACATACAAGAGTGGAGGGAGGTGCACACAGGTGGATTATATCCTAAGCAGGAGATGCCACCTAAAGGAGATTGGAGATTGTAAAGTGGTACCAGGGGAAAGTGTAGCAAGGCAGCATAGGGTGGTTGTCTGTAGAATGAGATTAGAAACAAAGAAGAGGAAGAGAGTGAAGACAGAGCCAAAGATTAGACAGTGGAAGCTGAAGGAGGAGGATGGTTGCAGGCAGTTCAGGGAAAAAGTGCAACAGGCCCTTGGGGGCAGTGAGGAGCTACCTGAGGACTGGGAAACTACAGCTAAGGTGGTGAGAGAAACTGGCAAGAATGTGTTGGGTGTTTCATCTGGTCAGAGGAAAGAAGACAAGGAAAGCTGGTGGTGGAATGAGGAAGTCCAGGATAGTATTCAGAAGAAGAAGGCAGCTAAGAAATAGTGTGATAACCAGAGAGATGAAGGAAGTAGGCAGGAGTACTGTGAGGCTAGTCGCATAGCGAAAAGAATGGTGGCAAAGGCAAAGGCTCAGGCCTATGATGAGCTGTATGAGAGGCTGGACAGTAAAGAAGGAGTAAAGGACTTGTATCGTTTGGCTAAACAGAGAGATAGAGCTGGAAGGATGTACAGCAGGTTAGGCTGATAAAGGATAGAGAGGGAAATGTACTAGTGAGTGAACAGAGAGAGTACTTTGATGAACTAATGAATGAGGAAAACAAGAGAGAGAGGAGGACAACGGGGGGAGAGATAGTGGATCAGGAAGTGCAGAGAATTGGTAAGACAGGAGGCTGAGTTGGAGGTGGAGCAGTTTGGAGATAAAGCCAGAGAGGCCAGGTTGAGATGATTTGGACATGTGTTGAGGAGGAATAGTGGATATATTGGTCAAAGAATGTTGGAGATGGAGCTGCCGGGTAGAAGGAGAAGAGGTAGACCTCAGAGAAGGTTTATGGATGTAGTGAAGGTGGACATGGAGATGGTTGTTGAAAAAGTAGAGGAGGCAGTGGATAGGGCAAGATGGAGGCAGATGATCTACTGTGGCGATCCCTAAAGGGAGCAGCCGAAAGAAGAAGAAGAAGAAGAATCTTGAGTTGGGTGAGAAATTAGGCTTAACAGACTTCTCAGGAAATTTAGACATACTGTGAATCAAGCTGGGTCCAGGGACATTTTAAAAAAATAGAAGGAGGGGTGATGAAACCTCCAAGGGAGTGGTGATAGATATAAGATGAATATATGATGGATATAAGATGAAATGCATTTGCGAGTGGAACCACCTGCAGCTCAATGTGACAAAGACAAAAGTGGTGGACCTGAGGAGGGACAAGGCACCGGTGACCCCTGTGTCCATCAGGGGGGTCATTGTGGACAATGTGGAGGATTACAGATATCTGGGTGTGTATATTGACAATAAAATGGACTGGGCTAAGAACACTGACACCTTCTACAGGAAGGGCCAAGGTCATCTCTATTTTACGAGGCGAGGTCCTTTAATATCTGCCAGACTATGCTCAGGATCTTCTATGAGTCTGTGGTGGCGAGTGATATCTATGCTGTTGCATGCTGGGGAAGCAGGCTGAGGGTGGTAGATGCCAACAGACTCAACAAATTGATCCGCAAGGCCGGTGATGTTGTGGGTGTGGAGCTGGACTTGCAGTGTTGGAGATGAGGACGCTGTCTAAGCTGCAGGCCATTATGGACAATGGCTTCCACCCACCCTACGACACGGTGATGAGACACAGGAGCTCATTCAGTGCAAGACTCATTCTACCAAAATGCACCACAGAGCACCACAGAAAGTCATTCTTACCTGTGGCCATCAAACTTTATAACTGCTCCCTCAGTGTGTGATTCACAAAGTACGGTTCATCTGTGCAAAACTCAATACCTAACAGTACTGTTCATATATGTAATAATAATAATTGTGTGCAATAACTTAGAGGTACAATAATTTTGAACTGCTTTATACTAGATGTTTAATATTTATTAACACAGTCACCACCACTTTACTGTATTCATAAGAACTTAAATCTTGTGTACATATTGCAAATTTCTCATTATCTTTGTTTTAAATTATTAAAGTTTTTACTCTTTTACATAAATGGTTGCAACTGTAACATCTGCAATTTCCGTCTGGGATCAATAAAGGATTCTGATTTGGCTTTCCGGATGCCATTTTGTCACTTGGAACTTAATAAATGAAGAAGGGACCTCTTTCCTTGCTTCAAAAAAAAAACCTGCAGCTGAAGTTTGGTTTTTCATCTGTCTTTGACTTTTTGCAAGAATGCTATTTCAATCTTTTTGATTCATTACCCTTTTTTTACATCAGAACATACTTTAATCATTTTTCTGCATTAGAGAACAGATTAAATTAGAATTAAAACTTTAACTTAACATTAATTAATTAGTGACGTTTTTCCACATCATCTGGGAGCAGAAGATGGGGTGCTCTGAGTCCCAACATTTGGTGGCCTAGTAACGGGATACAAGGGACGAATCTGCGATGCGTGTCACCAGTCCAGTGATGAATGCGCCACCGCATGGCTGAGTGAAAGAAAGGCTTTTGCCCACACGAGCACTCTAATTTTAAGGTAAGGCGGACACCTGTTAAAACAAAGTTCTGCTAATATTTTTGTGGGATAAAACTTTCAGTTCACTCAGTTGTGTCGTCGCAATTTGATAAAATAGATTTTATAAACTGTATGCTTGCTATTTGATAAGATTAATTTACAAGAGTTGTATTTTGGCATACTGATGAGACTTGTACAGTCGCAATTTGATGGGATATAAAAGAGTTGATTTATGTTTATGGTTTGCAATAAGAATTTTTACAGCCATATGGGAAGGAAGGAAAGATGAGATAAGATAAAAATCATAAAAAGGAGTAACAGTTAAGAAAATACTGGGCGGATAAATTAAGTAGTTTTATGTTGTGAGAATAAAATTTAGTAATTGGTCTAAAGCCGTCAGTTAACCAAAAATAGAAGTAAAAAGACCATGCGTGAGAATAAATAGTCTGAGTTTAAGCTGTGCGATGAGGATATATAAAAAGCATGCTAGAGAGAGAAAGCTCTGAACTTAAATGTTTGTCTGTGTGAATTGTCTTGATGTGTGTGGCCATTTTGTTTTTGTTGAAGCTCTGAGAATGCTCATATAAACACGTGACCAACTGCAGCAGCATGCGAAAATTGGGACACATCTATTTTCTTGGTAAGAATTGCAGTGTGTATAGAAATATTAATGTCACAATTGGCCCCTCCCAGTCCAGTCCATGTGCGTTTGTTTCGGTTTGGCCCATGTGTATTTGTTTTGTTTTTTAGTCCAGCCCCCTCGTTTCATGACTCCACCCCTGATTGTCTCCACCTGTGTTTCCACCTGTCCCTCGTTTACCCTTATGTATTTAAAGCCTGTGTTTTCCCCTGTCTGGTTACTGGTCTTTGTTTGAACTGTTCTGGTTGTGTTGTTGGCATTGTTATTCTGGTTTGTCTGTCATGTCTGTCCCCCGACCTATCTGTGTTGGCTATGTGAACCTGGACTGTTTAGACTATGACCCTGGATTTGCCCACAATAAAAGTCGCTTATCTCCGTTTATGCGTCCGCCTCCTCACTCCCCGGCGTTACAATTAAGGTAATTTGAGAGAATTATAATCAGAGTAATTTCTATTATGGTAAGAGATAACAAAATTACAGAGCAAGAAATAAATTATGAAAATATATCTTTTTGGGAGATCTGTTAGAGTGGATGAAACGCGTTTGTTACCAGTAATTCAAGAATAAGTGCCAGCGGTCCCCCGCTAGATGAGAGACATTAAGAAATTTATTTAAGTATTGAGAAAAGAGAAGTGCTCTGGGAGAGAAGTCCACAGATTAGACGGAGTGACTAGTAGTCTGGCAGAGAGGAGACAGGACAGAGAGGGAGAAAGGATGGGGGAAATAGCACATGCGCAGATCACACATCCACACACATACACTCTTGCCCACATAACCCGGCCCACAGAGAAACTCAGAGAAGTCACTCCCTCACTTACATACAAACATACACTCTCGCACACATAGCTCCACATGCAGAGGAACACAGAGAATTTGCTCCCTGACTTGCGCACACATACACACACGCACACACTCACCTACACACACACATTCTGTACAGAGAGACTTCAATGCAGATTATTTCACTAATTAAAGGAAAGTAAATGTCTTATGAGAAACACATGAGTCAAGTTATAACAAAAAAACAATAACACTTTTCAGTTTAATGTTAGCTAATGTCATTAGGGCTTAGGAGCATTGCATATGAAAAAAGCAACTTCCATTACTATGGGTTATAAGGTTGACCTCTTCACAAACATGCCTTACACACCTTGTTAACATCTAACTCTTTTTTGTTGACCAAAGCTAGGAGAACGCGATATGACATCATTCTTTCAGCCTCTGAATTGACAATAAAAAAAAGTTCTGAAGTAAATCCAGCTGAGAGGTTGGCTACACCTGATGATGGAGAGCCACATGATTGAATTATTAACTACCAGTTTCTTAAAACCCAGACAAGATTTGTATAGTGAGCCATTGTTCGATAATGACAATTTTGTTTGAAGATGGATCATTTTTCAGAGGTCCAGAAGGCAATTTAGCATGGTATGCTGTAGCAAGGGATAGACCTGAAACTGATTTTGCAGCTGTATTCAGCTTCCACAATCATGTTCAGCACAACTAGCTGAAATAAAAGCATTAACTACTGCATGCAATTAGCTAAAGATTTAAATGTGACTATCTATTGTGATTCTGCCTACAGTTACGGTGTCTGTCAGATCTTTGGATCCACTTGGGCCCAAAGTGGATTCGTGTGAGCAGATGGGAAAAAAATCTCCCATGGTAAAGCAATAGCAGAATAATTAAGGGCAATCCAACTTCCTAAAAATCTTGCCATAGTCAAGTGTGCAGGACACAAAACAAACAGCTCTGTGGCTATTAGAGGTAATAATTTCCATCCATCCATCCATTATCTTCTGCTTCTCCGGGGTTCGGGTCGCGGGGGCAGCATCCTAAGCAATGAAGCCCAGACCTCCCTTTCCCCAGCCACTTCCACCAGCTCTCCAAGGGGGATTCCGAGGTGCTCCCAGGCCAGCTGGGCGATATAGTGACGCCAACGTGTCCTGGGTCTTCCCCGGGGTCTCCTCCCAGGTGGACTTGCCTGTGACACCTCCCGAGAGAGGTGTCCAGGAGGCATCCTAACCAGATGCCCGAACCACCTCAGCTGGCTCCTCTTGACGTGAAGAAGCAGTGGCTCTACTCTGAGTCCCTCCCGGATGACTGAACTTCTCACCTGATCTCTAAAGGAGAGTCCAGACACCCTGCGGAGGAAACTCATTTTGGCCACTTGTATTCGCGATCTTATTCTTTCGGGCATTACCCAAAGCTCATGACCATAGGTGAGGGTAGGAACATAGATCAACCGGTAAATCGAGAGCCTTGCCTTATGGCTCAGCTCTTTCTTTACCACAACAGACCGGTAAAGAGCCCGCATCACTGCTGACCCAGCACCAATCCACCTGTCAATCTCCCGCTCCCTTGTACCATCACTCGTGAGCAAGACCCCGAGATACTTGAACTCCTCCACTTGAGGCAAGAGCCTATCCCCGACCCAGAGAGGGCTCTCCACCCTTTTCCACCTGAGAACCATGGTCTCGGATATAGAGGTACTGATTCTCATTCCAGCCGCTTCACACTCGGCTGCAAACCGATCCAGCGAAAGCTGAAGTTGGCGGCCTGATGTCCCCAATAGGACCACATCATCTGCAAACAGCAGCGGTGTGACCCTGAGGTCACCAAACCGGACACCCTCCATCCCCTGACTGCGCCTAGAAATTCTATCCATAAAAATTATGAATAGAATCGGTGACAAAGGGCAGCCCTGACTGAATCCAACTCTCACTGGGAACGAGTCTGACTTACTGCCGGCTATGCGAACCAAACTCCAGCTTTGTTTGTACAGGGCCTGAATGGCTCGTAGCAAAGAGCCATGTACCCCGTACTCCCGAAGCACCTCCCACAGAATACCCTGGGGAACACAGCCGAATGCCTTCTCCAGATCTACAAAATACATGTGGACTGGTTGGGCAAACTCCCATGAACCCTCCAGAATCCTGGAGAGGGTGAAGAGCGGAACCCGCACTGCTCCTCCTGGATCCGAGGTTCGACTATAAGCCGGACTCTCTTCTCCAGTACCCCTGCATAGACCTTGCCAGGGAGGCTGAGGAGTGTGATTCCCCTGTAGTTGGAACACACCCTCCGGTCCCCTTTTTTAAAAAGAGGCACCACCACCCCAGTCTGCCAATCCAGTGGCACCGCCCCCGATGTCCACGCAATATTGAAAAGGGCGTGTCAGCCAAGACAGCCCCACAACATCCAGAGCCTTGAGGAACTCAGGGCGGATCTCATCCACCCCTGGAGCCTTGCCACCAAGGAGCTTCATAACTACCTTAGCGACTTCAGCCTCAGTAATGGACAAGCCTATTCCCATGTCCCCAGACTCAGTCTCCTCACTGGAGAACGTGTCGGTGGGATTGAGAAGGTCCTCAAAGTATTCCTTCCACTGCCCAATGACGTCTTCAGTTGAAGTCAGCAGCACACCATCTCCACTATATACAGTGCTAGTGGCACACTGCTTTCCCCTTCTGAGTTGCCTGACGGTTTGCCAGAATCTTTTCGGAGCCGACTTAAAGTCACTTTCCAAGGCCTCACCAAACTCCTCCCATACACGGGTTTTTGCCTTGGCGACAATTGAAGCCGCAGATCGCTTGGCCTGTCGATACCTGCCAGCTGCCTCTGGTGTCCCACAGGCCAACCATGCCCGGTAGGACTCCTTCTTCAGCTTGACGGCATCTCTCACCTGGGGTGTCCATCACCGGGTTCGAGGATTACCGCCCCGACAGGCACCAACTACCTTACAGCCACAGCTACAGTCAGCTGCTTCAACAATGGAGGAACGGAACATGGCCCGTTCTGAGTCAATGTCCCCCACCTCCCCCAATATCTGGTCAAAGTTCTGACGGAGGTGTGAGTTGAAGATCAATCTGACAGGTTCTTCTGCTAGACGTTCCCAGCAAACCCTCACTATACTTTTGGGCTTGCCTGTCTGACCGGCATCTTCCCCCACCACCTGATCCAACTCACCACCAGGTGATCAGTTGACAGCTCAGCTCCTCTCTTTACCCGAGTGTCCAAAACACATGGCCGCAAGTCCGATGACACGACTACAAAGTCAATCATTGAACTGCGGCCTAGGGTGTCCTGGTGCCATGTGCACTTATGGACATCCTTGTGTTCAAACATGGTGTTCGTGATTGACAAACTGTGGTTTGCACAGAAGTCCAAAAACTGAACACCACTCGGGTTCAGATCAGAGAGGCCATTCCTCCCAATCACACCCCTCAAGGTCTCACTGTCATTGCCCACATGAGCGTTGAAGTCCCCCAGTAGGACAATAGAGTCTCCAGGAGGAGCACTTTCAAGCACCCTTCCCAAGGACTCTAAAAAGGCTGGGTACTCTGAACTGCTGTTCGGTGCATAAGCACAGACAGCAGTCAGGACCCGTTCCCCAACACGAAGGCGTAGGGAAGCTACCC
This sequence comes from Pygocentrus nattereri, assembly GCF_015220715.1. Classification (NCBI taxonomy): domain Eukaryota; kingdom Metazoa; phylum Chordata; class Actinopteri; order Characiformes; family Serrasalmidae; genus Pygocentrus; species Pygocentrus nattereri. Next base: position 14,219,812 of record NC_051220.1, read on the forward strand.
TCTCGTCCCCCGGAGAAAACCCCACCATACAGGCACCGAGTTGAGGGGCTATGAGAAAGCCCACACCTGCCCGCCTCCTCTCACCATGGGCAACTCCAGAAAATAATAAAGTCCAGCCCCTCTCAAGGAGATTGGACCCAGAGCCCAAGCTATGTGTTGAGGTGAGCCCGACTATATCTAGCCGGTATCTCTCAACCTCGTGCATCAACTCAGGCTCCTTCCCCGCCAGTGAGGTAACGTTCCAAGTTCCAAAAGCCAGTTTCAGCAACCGAGGATCAGAACGCCAAAGCCCACGCCTTCGGACACTGCCCGATCCACAGAGCACCGAACCCCTACTACTGCCCCTCCCATTGTTGGTGGGTCGATGGGAGGGGGGACTCATGTAACTCCTTCGGACTGGGCCCGGCCGGGCACCATGAGTAAATGCCCGGCCACCAGACGCTCGCTGGCGAGCCCCTCCCCCAGGCCTGGCTCCAGGGTGGGGCCCCGGTAACCCTGTTCTGGGCAGGGTACACAAGTCCTGTTTTTGTTTTTCAATAGGGGTTATTAATAGGGGTTATTAATAATTTAATTGATCAATAAACTAAAAAAGCTGCATCAGCAGTTCTCCAATGTCCCCTATGTGACCACCCCCGTTTGGGTCACATTCTTAGTTTGTCTGACGTAGAAGAACCAGAATACACTGCCAGCTTAAATAGTTTAAAAGAACTACAGAACTTACCTGCTCTATATGAAAAAGTTAACTGGAGAAGAAGGGGAGCAGTATGTATTCATGACATCTGGTACAGTCCGAATGGACTCTATGTGGCATTACTATTAAGCATTTTGATACATGATGCTCATGGGCCAACCCATGTTAATCGAAAGGAAGTGATTAAGTTAATCAAACAAGATTGGTGGTCCCCTTACCTGGTTCCAGCCATAGACAAATTTTTAAGCAGATGTGTGCCATGCGCACAATATAATTACAGAAAGTCATTTACTGCCCCATTATTCCTGTACCAGATGGACCATTTAGACATTTAGTGATGGACTATATTAATATGACTAACGTCTATAATGATTAATAATGAGCTAACATTTGGTGGTATTGCTTACCTACCACTTTAAGACCAACTTTGCCTAAGACATGGACGGGCACATGTGACATTGCTGTACTTACAATGTCAATAGCTATAATTACTGAATATGACAATGCACCACACCACAGAACTAAGAGATCAGCATCTGTTCCTGGTAGTTTTGACAACACCATCTATTTTGATGCCATAGGGGTCCCAAGAGTGGTCCCTGATAAATTCAAGACAAGAGATCAAATAACATCAGGGTTTGAATCACTCCTTTTCTGGTGGTCAACCATCAATAAAAATGTTGATTGGATCAATTACATCTATTACAATCAGCAACGTTTCATTAATTTTACCAGAGTTGCCATAGGAGGACTTTCTGAACAATGTGATGCCACTAGTTTAATTGCACTTGCACTTGATATGCTTTTGGTGGAAAAAGGAGGGGTTTGTGTTATGATTGTGTAACCCAGGTTTAAAAGAAGTTCATTTATTGCATAATACATATAAATAATTTAAAAAAAATAAGTAAATAGATAACATTGGAAAAGAAAAATTAGTACATTAGTAACATTAGTAAGAAAAATAATCACTTTTCTCTATAAGGTAACTTAATAATAGAAAATAATTATAAAAATTAAAATCCATATTATTTATTGGTAACAGTATTTGAACTGCGAGCAGACTAGCTTGTAGACCCATGGGACTGCCCACTGTGCAAAATATTAACCAATTAGCAAACAAATAGGTGTGGCCATAAGCTTCCCTACATGAGAGGATCTCATCCTCCGGTTGGTGGCTGAGCGGACAGTATATATCTGCTGCTACGCACTAAACACTTTGGATTTTAATAAGTTTGTGAGTAAATACTGCAAGCTAAGCGCTATCTGCAGCTTTACTAAAGCTAGAAAGCTTAAGTTCGCTAATTTAGCCGCTAAACTGACCGTGAGGAGGACCGCTGGTGACTTTTGTGTCTATCGCACATGGGAGCTGAATTATCGCCATGGGTTGCCAGATTGGCAAGAATTAAACACCTAGATTGGATTTGGTGAGTGATAAACTTGTGAAAGTTAATATTTTGGCAAAAACAATGCTAACAGTTAAAGGTAACAACTGCTAAAATAGTACTGTAAAATACTAGGAGTGGGGTAATTGAACTGTTTTAATTTTAGAGTCCTATTTTTCTGTTGGGTTACTGTTGTAAGATTTTTCTGTGTTATTTCCAAGTTAAAAATGTTAATTGTGTAATTTTATGATGTTGAAGCTGCTGTATATAGTCCTGAATGTAAAGAAAATTGTGATTAGATACTAAAGGCCCTGTATTACGAACAGGCCAGTTTTGTGGGGATAGAGACCTGTGGACTGGTTACAAGAACCCCAGTCGTGCAGGAGACAGGATGCCAAGCCACAGCCCAAAGGACTTCTTTCTGAGCTTCAAACCTTGAGTATCCCTATTTTTCACCCATGAGGACCCTTTTTTTTCCTCTCACGAGTAAATTGCACTTGACTCTCACCTAACGGACAGGAGTTAACAAACTCACAGGAACCGTTGATCAGTTAATTGAAATTTGAATGAATTGGTTTGTATAGCTGATTACTAGTGGGGTTAATATCAGTCAATTTATTTTTATTTTTATTTTTTTTGGTGAAACCACTCATTTGTGTTATTCGGATTGTTGCTGATAATTATTGAATACTTTGAATACTATTGAAAGAGGAATAGTAAGTAATTATTTAACACTACCTCAATATTTGGGTCATTCCACTAGAATGGTTGAAATTGGACTTTGACATTTTCAAATTTTTTGCTTAAATGTATCATTGATATGTATACCTCACAGTCAAACATGTAACGGGGTTGAGTGTGACGGGGTTGTGATTTTTGCACAAAATGGCCGCTGCTCTACATACTGTATATCAGAGAGAGAGCACATGGCATGCATGAGATTCAGAATTAGCATATAGTTTTGAAATAAAAAAAACTTTTTTTATAAGTAATAGTTTTCTATCTTTTTTTCATGTGACGGTGTTGAGTCACTGAGTTTGGCGACCACAATATCACAAGATAAATGACCAAAATTAAATAAAAGAAGGAAGCCACTTGCCTGTCTTTGCTGTCCTGTTGTCCAAAAGACTTGAGTGATGTCACTTCTTGATGTATATGGATCATATGGATCATACCATTGTTTTTGTGGGGGAGATTCATTTGTGTTACGGGGTTGAGGGGTTACTTAGGTACAGAACTAAATAATGTGATTTTAATAAATAATTATCAATTAATTTTGAAAAATAATATCACAAACAATTAAACACAGACAGTTGTTTAGGTTGGCATCAAAATATATGGACTTTTTTATAGTTGTATTTGGTATATTCTAAGTATACTTTCGTTGAAGGCCATGAGGGACATGACAAAATAGGTGGTGTCAGCAAAAATAAATAAATAAACAAAGTTCTCATAAAAAGATCAAATAAAAAAAAATACACTGTATTAAAGGAGATATTTCAATGTATGTGTAAAGCTGTTAAAATATAGATTTTTGTGACCCAGTGGATAAAATACACCTAAAGAGGAGATGAGGACTCAAAATGTGCCATTTCCATGGAATGACCCATTTACTTTTATTAAAATACTAATTTCAACTCCCTAGACTTTAACAATTTTTCCCTTATTAGGATACTTACCCTAATACTCACCTGGACCCTCAATAACCATACTTACCCTAAAGGCTAGTCCGGAATCCTGAAAATAAAAAGACAACAGTCATTACAATAATTTATACACTAAACATAAATACCTACCTGAGGACCGAGTAATAAATATAGGAAGCCAAACCTAAAATAACAATTACTAGCATCAAATAAATATACTTATTTAGTATAATAAGTATAACTTTAATAAGATACTAAAGAGAAGGAAACCAAAGAATACATACCTGTTTTCTGATATTTTTTTGTACTGAATTGATTGTTTTAGTGGTCTTATTTGTTTTCTTTGGGAAATATCTCACTGCACCCTTTGTTTACCTTTGTTTACATTACCATTTTTTAAATTTTATTTAACTTTATTCTGTGGAACCCACTTTAAACGTGTTAATACACTACAGTTTTCATACACCTGGTCTTGTGTCTCTTATTTCCACTGCTCCCAGAGTGAGCCTATCTGGTCCATATTTTTCCCTTGTATTTAGAGAATAGTTATTAAAGTAAGCATCACTAGTGGGGTGTTACAAAACCAAGCGAGCCAGCCAGGAGCAGTAAAACCGAGACACAGAGATCAGGTGATTGAGAGATAAAATTGAAACGGTCAACATGGAAATAGTAGAGCATGAAATAGTTAATGTAGCTATCTTGGTCCTCGTTAGTGGTTTAACTGAAACTGAAGCAGATTCTAGTCTGACTAGTTACCTAGAACAAAATGGTCCTATTAGCAGGGTTCTCTGTATTGATAAGCCTACTTCTATGTTCCACAAAAATGTGATAGTGGAGTTCAAGAGTTCCTCTGCAATGGACACACTTAAGCCACTCCTTCCATATACTTATCATAGCCCAAATGAAGATGTTGCTTATCACTTGAAGGCTCTAGCAAAAGTATATGTGACTCCAGCCGCTGGACGTGCCACACGTTGTTTCTTGGATGAACTTTGAAAACTTGCAGCACAAAGCAACAAATCATTCTCTGAGCTCCTGCAGGGACATCTTTCTTTGTGTCATGAGTCCATTCTTGCTGACAAAGCAGGTGATCACAGCAGTGAGGGAGATGTTGAGACCACAAGCGTGAGTGATGTTCCACTAATCATTCAGGCATGCCCTTCCCATACCCATTCAAACGCCACCACGACTGATTCTGGAAGGTGTGCCACAACTAATCCAGTAATCTTATTGAGTGAAACCCACCTGCCGTGCAATGTGTTGTTGTTGAGCATGTTGTCAGAAGTGAAGAAACTTTATCACACATGCATGCAGCAGCAAGGCTTCAACTCTTTTCAGGAAAGACTCCACACCACAATAGTGAGGTAGATTATGACACTTGGCGCAACAATGTTGAGCTTTTGTTAAAAGATCCCTCTCTGTCAGATTTACACAGATCTCGCAAGATCCTTGACAGTCTTTTGCCCCCAGCTGCAAACTTGGTAAAACACTTAGGCTCCTTGGCTACTCCAAAAGCCTATTTTGACCTGCTGGATTCAGCTTTTGCTACAGTTGAGGAGGGTAATGAACTTTTCGAAGTTTCTAAATACTTTACAAGATGCTAGTGAGAAGCCTTCCGAGTATCTCCAGAGACTGCATGCTGTGATGAAAAGGGTGACAAAACAAGGAGTCATACCTGATACAGAGGCAAGCATCTACTGCGTCAGTTTTGTCGGGCTTGTTGGGACAACGGGTTGATAGCAGATCTTCAGTTAGAGCAGAAGAAAAACAGACCTCCACCCTTCTCAGAATTGCTACTTCTACTTCGCATTGAAGAAGAAAAGCACATGGCTAAAGAACAATGGATGAAGAGCCACCTAGGTAATGTCAGTCTCGTTGATAGCTTTGGTGAAAGGGCTAAAGAAACAAATGGGCGAACTTCAAGGGCAAATCAAGATTTTAAAGTCCCAAAAGAGTCCTGACCCCACAGAGGATACATCTGATTTGAAAATACAAATTGTTCAGCTTCAAAGCCAAATCACCCATCTGCAAGCTTCAGATTCACAAAGACCAAGAGTGGTGCACCCTGGAGAAACCAGTTGCAAAGGCTGTGTCACTTGAAACTCAGGCTGGTACTTTTAAACCACTCAGTGGGAAGCCAAGGCCCCGGTACTGCTTTTGTTGTGGCAAAGATGGGCATATTGCTACTTCATGCAATGCTGATCCAAACCCTTCCTTTGTGGCTGCAAAAAGGAAACAACTAAGAGTAAAGCAGCAAGCTTAGGGAACTTGAGCGTGACTCTAAACTTCCTTTAAACTGACCTCAGTCTCCGTTGAGGGACGAACAGAGACTGAACAACGGTGATGTCCCTACCCTAACAAGATCTGGGTAAACTACAAAGCTGCCCATGCTACATGCCATAAACTGCTGCCGAGCAGATTAGTGGGAACAAAATGTACCTCTCAAGTGACTATCAGAGTTACAACTGTCTCCAGGACACAGGCTCCCAGGTAACCACCATCCCCCAGTCATTCTATGAAACTCACTTGCCACATGTAGTCTGTAAACCTCTTAACAACCTACTGGAGGTAGAAGCTGCAAATGGACAACCTGTGCCTTGTTCTGGTTACATTGATTTAAACATCACTTTCCCTAAAGATTTTCTAGGCACCTCTATTGAAATCCCCACTTTAGCACTAGTGGTTTCTGACGTGTGGATCAGCTCAGTCTCCCTTTTTAATAGGTACCAACACATTAGATGTTCTCTATGAGAGTTGTTGTAAAGAGAGTTCAGCAAAGTACCAATCACAGCATCATGGGTACAATATGGTGCTGAAAACCCTTGAAGCCCAACACAAGCAGACAGCAGGATGAGTGATATAAGACTTTACAGTAATGAACCACAAGTCATCCCAGCACATCAAAGTTTTGTGTTGGAAGCCTCAGTGACCACAAGAGGCCCAGAAAAGCAATTAATTTTACAGCAACCCACAACATCCCTTCCTGGAGGTCTTATAGTCATCAGTAGTCTGCTCACCTTGCCTAACAAACCCCAAACTAAATTACCAGTGCTGCTAAGAAATGAATCAGATCATGACATAATACTCACCCCTAAGAGAGTCATAGCTGAACTGCATGCTGTGCGACAGATACTTCCCAGTGTTTCCTACACTAGAAGTTCAGTTTTGAACCCACTGTCACCAGTTCCAACTTCAGGAGTGCAGTTTCACTTTGCTGACTCCCCTATTCCTGCAGAATGGAAGGAAAGGATAACCCGTAAGCTTAATGCTATACCTGAGGTATTTGCCCAACACGACCTTGATTTTGGTCACTCTAGCAAAGTGAGACACCACATTAGACTGAGTGACGAGACTCCTTTCAAACAAAGAGCCCGCCCTATACACCCACGGGACATCAATGCTGTGCACATTTGGGAGAATTGCTCAAAGCTGGGGTAATTGGGGAGTCTCAGTCTTCGTTCTCATCGCCTATTGTTGTGGTCCGCAAGAAGAATGGCGACGTTAGGCTTTGTGTCGACTACTGCAAGCTGAATTTACAAACAGTAAAAGATGCTTATGCCCTACCAAACCTAGAAGAAACATTCTTAGTACTGACTGGCTCACAGTGGTTTTCAGTACTTGACCTAAAATCTGGTTATTACCAAATTGAACTAAATGAAGCGGACAAACACAAGACTGCCTTTGTGTGCCCCTTAGGCTTCTGGGAGTTTAATAGGCTCCTGCAGGGGATATCAAATGCTCCTAGCACGTTCCAAAGACTTATGGAAAAGTGCATGTCTGACCTGAATCTGAAAGAAGCCATTGTATTCCTGGACGATCTCATAGTATTCTCTGCAACCCTGGAAGAGCATGAACGTCGTCTGCTCAGAGTCCTCCAATGATTGAAAGAATATCGATTAAAACTGTCCCCAGAGAAATGCTAATTTTTTCAGACGTCAGTCAGATATCTTGGACATATAGTGTCAAGAAACGGTGTCGAAACTGACCCAGAAAAGATTGAAGCCCTTAAAAACTGGCCAAATCCAAAGCATCTTAAAGAGCTCTGTTCATTCTTAGGATTTGCGGGGTATTATAGGAGATTTATCCAAGACTATTCAAAGATTGTGAAGCCCTTGAATGACCTAACCACTGGGTACAGACCTACCAGGAACAAGTGCAAAACAAACCATGTGAGGACTCCTTACTACAAGCCTAAAGAGCCATTTGAAAGGCGCTGGACAGAGAGCTGCCAAGAAGCATTTGACATCATCATCAATAAGCTTACTTCGGCCCCTGTCTTGGCCTATGCTGATTCTAAGCTCCCGTACATTTTGCATACTGATGCAAGCACCACAGGTCTTGGAGCTGCACTTTACCAAGAGCAGAATGGTCAGATAATGGTCAGATAAAAAAGAGCAACTGCTTTTGCCAGCCATGGACTTTCCCATAGTGAATCCTGTTACCCTGCCCATAACTTGAATTTTTAGCCCTTAAATGGGCTATAACTGAAAAATTTAATGACTATCTTTATGGCAACTCATTTACAGTCATCACTGACAGCAATCCCCTAACATATATATTTACCTCAGCTAAACTAGATGCCACAAGCTATAGTGGTTATCTGTCTTGTCTACCTTTTCATTCAAACTCCAGTACCACCCGGGAAAGCACAACTTTGACGCAGATGTTCTTTCCCGACTTCCTTGTGACACTTGGGTGGACACTTGCTCCTCACAAAAGGAGCAAGACAGAATCCGCCAATTGACCTTGCAGCACTTACCTGAGTTTGCTTGCGGCACCACTGTTGACCCTGAAGTAGTTCAAGCCATTTGTGAAGCCCGTCTTGTGCGTCAGCAATCTGACTCTGCATCAGAAAATTCCAGTGTTCCATTGGTGGAATCCCTGGCATCACATCCAGATTACCTGCCTGATGGCTTTGTACAAGGAGAACACTTCAAAGGATTTCCAATCATTTCAAAATTATCAGAGGCAGAAGTGCGCAAAAAACAGAAATCTGATTCTGTTATTTGGGAAGTGATCTCCTCTCTAGAAGGGGGAGGGGTGCCCCTTATTACACCTTATGTGCAGGGAATGGAAAAAATTACTTTTAAGAAATGGAATACTGTACAGGAAACAGCAAGAAGGACAAGAGGTACATTACCAGCTGGTTCTTCCAGAAGAATGGAGAGAAACTGGTCATGACACATCTACACAATGACATTGGCCACTTAGGTGTAGAACACACCCTCTATCTAGTAAGGTCACGGTTCTATTGGCTGAGAATGGTGACTAACATTGACAACAAGATCAGAACCTGTAATTGCTGTGTCCTCTGCAAAGCACCATTGGAGAGAGCAGCTCCCTTAGTGAATATTCGAGCTACCAGACCTTTAGAGTTGGTGTGCATGGATTTTCTTTCAATTGAACCTTTTCAATTGTGGCACATTTTTCCAAACAACACTGCCCCAGATGGTTCAGTAACTAAGGACCTGAAAGGTTTAGTTGCTTTAGCTAACGAACTTGCTGAGAATTCCAGCACTGATAACCCATTCACCAAGATGACCTAACAAGGAAGGACGCAAAACATGTGTCCCAGATGATGACTACTGATCATGGTGTTGATGACCTGTATGAAAATCTGCCCCTGTATGATAATCTACCAGATCGTCTTAATGACACTTCCCACATCTAACTCCAATGATCAATCAGGCGGAGCTGACGTATTAATGACCTCTCGTTCTTGCCTGCAACTAGTCCTCCTACTTGGCGCAAAGTCAATAGGACAGAAGATAACACTCCACATTGTCTAACTTTGTAATCCTTTGTTTGTCTTGTATGTTACAAGTTAATTATGTTCACATTTATCTTGTTTGTCTTTCACTTACTAGTATTTAGTTTATTTTTCACTTATTAGAATTTAGTCACATTTTTTTTACTTTTACACAATATAATTAGCCTTACATTTTTTACATTTTATATTTTAAATTAAGTTTCAGCCTTGCCTTACCTTTTACTTGGACTTCATTGCTTTGTGTCTATAGACCCACACTCACTCTATTGCATGATTTAAATGATTTTCATGTGTATGAGTCTGATTTGCTTTTACGGTTAAGCACATGTTGCCCAACTACAAGGAGTTGAGCTTGGACACTGTTAATAGCTGAGGGCTTGAGTTAGGACCGGAAGGTTCCTTATTTGGCTATATGGGTATACCTTGGGATAACTGTTATGTGTATAATGAGGTCACGAGACTACATAATGTATTCGTTAGACTTTATAAGCAGAGTGGACCATTTATGCTATTATGCCCATCATGTCTGACTATTTCTCGCCCACATTTACAAGTTAATCAGACTCCTAGTTTGGCTTTATTTTATATTATTAAGATATTATGGTAATGTTTTCTTTGCTATTAGGTGGGTCCTGGGACACAGGTCATGTTTTCCCTGGAGGAGGGATATGGTAAAGTTTTTGGCAAATCCTTTATTCTTTAATTCTTTATCCTTTAAATTTTCCTTAATTTAGAAGTTTAATTTCTTTAATTTTAGACATTTTTAAAAGTTTTGATAAGTTTAATTTAGATTATTTTAGTTTTGATTTAAAACATTTGATTTAACTAAGTTTTGCATTTTTGCACCTTTTTAGGATGTAATAACCAGTAGTGAGTAGTTGACTGACAATTTTGATTTATGTATAACTGATATAATCTTTATTAACATTTTGACTTTGAGCACTTACATTAATATTGTTTATTAATCTGTATTAATCAGTTTGATAAACTCAATTTTACTTAACTAACCAGATTTGATGATAGTTTGAATTTGACTTACTTTCCAAGTAGTTTTATAATTTTGTATTTTCTTGTCATGTAACCATTACACTTTTAATCTATGTTCTCTATGTAAACGTGCTGATAAGTATGGGTTATTCATGATTAATTTATCATGAACAAGGAGGGAAATGTCAGGGGAAATTAACCCTTGAACCCTAATTAATAAAAGTTTTTATCATCATTAGCTTGGGAATTATTAAAAGAAATAAGTTATAAGCACTAAAACTGAGACAGATAGGCCTATAAGCATTTAACTGAGCCAGGCAGACTGGGAACGGAAGAGCAGGCCTAACATTTCCATATATGGAATGGAGTGAACTCCACCCCAGACACGGAGCAGGGTATTATAATGAAAGGAGCCTTTGTGGTAGGAAAACACCTGGAAGGTCAGAAAGAGTGAGAAAACACTGCTTGTACAGTAGATGCTAACTGGGAATAGGAAGACTAGCTGATAAGGGTTGGTAAGAATTGGTCTTTGAGCCAAATTAATAAGAAAGTGTTACAAACAGCGGACACAGGGAGGACAGGAGGGCCTGACAAAACAAGGCAGAGAATTTTATTAAAAAAACATATCTTGAGTTGGGTTACCAGACTTCTCAGACATATTGGGAATCAAACTGGGTCCAGGGACATTTTAAAAAAGGAGGGGCAATGAAACCTCCAAGGGAGGGGTGATAAGGTTGCTCAGCTTTGGATATAGGATGAAATGTGTTTGTGTTGTCTTCACATTTGGTGTTCCTGAGGCCATCTTGTTGTGAGCAGAAACACCACAGTACCACATACTGTAGCTTGCCTACTATTACAGTAAGTGCCACAGATTCTGTAATAATTAACAATGGTTAATATTTGAACACTGAACAAATAAGTATAAAAGCATATCAGTAGCAAAATTCCTGTATTCCTATGTCTAATAAATGATGCATGATACATTTTCATAAATGTAGCACTAGTAGCTCTTAAAAGCTCTTTATTATTAAAGACAGTTTTCATGACTGATGCAAGGTTTCATGGTGGTTCTGGGACAGTTTTAAATAAATTTATCATACAAAAGTTATTGTGGTGTATGACTGTACGACTATGAAGACCATGAAGGTCATGAGAGTTTGTAGAGTCTTGCGGATGCAAGATGACACTCTTTACTCTGGAATACACTGTGTAACAGCAAGTTTGACAGATGGAAGCAGGGCACTGGAAGTTGTTTTAAGTTAGAGGTGTTTAAATTTTAAGTACTGTGATGAGACCTATGGCATTTTGTTTGTTTAGACGCTTTTCATTCTTTTTCATGCTGGAGCCTCAGCATTCTGACGGAGAAAACGATTTAGAAAATCTTCAGTTATGCACTAGCGGAACAAATCAGAGCCGGGGCGGGGCAAATGACCGGGCCCTTTATACCCTTTATTATTAAATAAAGCTCATCATAACATCATTTTACAACATACACATGCCTGCAACAGCTGGGCTTACAAGCTTCGGCACCATGGAAAACATGTCATTTTGAAGTCCATCAAGGACATGAAATATTACACACAAAGAGAACAACAAAAACATTAGGCTACATGGTAACTAATGATAAAACAGCACAAATTCAAAACAGTTCAGCACCATGGATATTTTGACACCCACTTTATCTATTTCAAATCAGTAGCTTTTAAGTTTGGTAAAACTGGCTCAGCGGCCCACATGCTCACAAACACAAGTACTTTAGGCCTATTCACTACTATTTGAAGGGCATACGACAAGCCGCAAACTCATCCACGATGCTCTGTTTGTCCATTTTCTTTGCTCTCTCATTCTCTATGGACAACATGGCAAGTCCACTATATCTCTCCTGTCCCACTGTGCTCCTCAAGTGGTTTTTAATGAGTTTTAACTTGGAGAATGAGCGCTCAGAAGCTGCAATGGTGACGGGAAGAGTCAGAAATAAAAGGGGGGCGGTGCAAACCTCACTGAATGTAGAAGTTACTGCTGGGTTGTTGACAAGGAACATTTTTGCCAGATCTGCAACAGATTTTTGCTTTGCTATCTGGTCCTGAAAAGAGGTTCTAAAACAAAGCAGCTGGCCAGGGAAGCTGGGGGCGGTGTCCTGACTGTAGTGCTCACTAAGCTGCCGGGCAGCTTGGTGTAACTCCTCAGCTCCTGCTTGCAGTAGTCTGTTGGGGTGAATTACCTCAAACATTTTCACAGTTTTTAGAAACCATGACTTAGTCCTGACTGTGGCAACCTTTAAAAGCCCTGTGTAAAACTTGAATGACGGGTGATGTAAGGTAGGCTATGCCTTTGGACGTATTCCGTGCTCATCTGGATACAATCAGGAGAGGGCCCGCCTTCTCCAGCTCTCTTCGGACATGATAGAGGCCTGGCTACTTGAAATCTTATCCTCTCTCCCATCCGGGCCCCCTCTAGGCCCGGGCTGGGGGCGTGCCGTCCTCCCAGCCCCCCCGAAGCCCCGCCCCTGCTGTTATGTTAGATTACTTTTAACGTTTAAAAACAACATTATGCCACCTTGGGTAGAGAACTAGCCCCTATTTCTATTTCTTTCTCTCTTTGAAGCTCAGCCTGTATGAATTTGAGTGACGTGCCCCAAAAGCAGCCAGCTATTTTCTCCTGGTGAAAATACTGTGTTCACTTAAACAATGCAGATTTTTAAAATCTAAAAATAAAAACTTTGCTCAAAAATAAGCACTTGGTTCTACACTACACCCAGATTATTAGGAAGTTAATAATGCTTTACTCTTCTGTTGAATATCGCTGGAGTTAGAAAGTCATTAAAGAGTCGAAATATAAATACTGCTACATAAGTTAAGCTACTGGGCTCTGAATTAACATCATTGCATTGGCAGCCTCCTTAAAAAAACATGCAAACCAGCACTTTTATCAGTAAATTTTCACACGATCAGGATGGATAAAAAGAATGATTTAGGCTGTCAAATATCCTAACTATTCTTTTAAGGCTAGTAATATTTTCGGACAGGGACATTTGCTAGCTTCGCATTCCATCTTAAATAAGCATATGTCTGAGACATTATAATAACTGCAGCACTATTTAAGGTGGAAAATTCAAACAAGAAGCATGCAAAAAAGCAGCTAAACTTAGCCTCGTAATTTTAATGCTGGTAGTATTAGGAGGCTGAAGTTAGTTACTCAGGCCCAATCCCATTTCACCCCTTGCCCCTAACACTTAGCCCTACCTCTCTGTTTTTCTCACGTGTAGGGGTAGGGTTGTCCCAATTGTTGCTGAGATAGAGGGGAAGGGTGAAGTGTTAGGGGTATTTGGCCCTTCAAACTGAGTGTTACGAGAAAATTCCCAAAACACCCTGCGAATCATCAGCATGATGGCTGCACAAGCAACCAAAGAGACACATAAATGTAAGTATTTCTCTGTTAAAAAGCCGCTGTATTGTAAGATAACCATTGTAATAGTGTTTTATGGTTATTTCCTTCATAACACACATAAAAATCGCTAGTAATATGTTGATATCTCTGTCGTTACCTGGCAAATTTTCCTGTTCCACCTTCAATGGTGCAGCAGTTACGTTCTGGTACAAGAGGTTGCCTCACCATTTTAGGTGGAATGGGAAATTGATCATGAAGCTGGCAATTAGAAAGCTAAGTTCAGCTTCATATCACCGAAGAATCCTTAGTGGTGATAATAAACAATTGCCCCCTCTTTGAATGTATATGCTGCCCTAAATGTATTTAAGCAGTGAGGAGCTGAACTTTACCCTCCTCTGCTGCCACTGCAGACTGGCAGGGTCACCTACAGAGCAGTGCTAGTAGCTGTTAATGAAGTAATGTAGGTTTTTGTTTGTGCTCATTTTTAATTGGTAACTCGTTTGACTGATTAATGCAAAAAACTGAAGTGAATGAATCGCGAGCGCCGATGCTTTCCAGTCTCCTTGGATAAATGGCAAATGTCAGTGTGATATATCATAATTGTCAGAGCGAGTGACCAAGAGAGCATGTCAGAGCGAGCGACCGAGAGAGCACGTCAGAGCGAGCGACCGAGAGAGCACGTGGCTGACTAGCCTGTTAACTTTTAATCACATTTTATTTATTTTAACTTTAGTTATTTATCTTTAATTTATTTATTTTTAACCTACCGGACTGTCTAAAGACATGGCCCCACTCAGCTCTCCAGCTGGTTGTAGTAGCTGTCTGTGGCCAGAAGGTCACGGAACTCGAGGGAAGAATCTCTGTGCTCCACCAGATTAAAGACGATGAGGATCTCCTTGACTCCATGATGGCAACATCTCAGGCGATCAGCGCTGGATTAGACGGCAGTCTACCTCAAGCGGTTGCTTCGGCTGCGGGGGATGAGGAGCACTGGCCTCGGCTCGGAGCTAAGCCTAAGGCCATGAAGGTGTACTGCTCCACGCCGAGCCAGGCCGAGCCATGGTCCGTTGCAGGTGGACGCTCGCGGGATGGTAGGCGATCCGCCAGCCACCTGACAATTATGAAGATCAGTGTAAACAACATGTTCTCCGTACTGGAAGAGCTGGATGATGCCACTGATCACCGAGCCGTGACCTCATCATTTACCCCTGCGACAGGCCCGCAGGCCTCAACAAACCACCCTCATAGTTGGCGACTCGATCGTCAGGAACATTCAGCATCGCTCAGCTGCTGTCTCTGGTGCGTAAGGTCTCTGACATTACGGTGCAGCTTCCCAGTTTTTTACGAAAACACCACTCAGTGGAGAGGATAATAATCCACGTGGGATGTAACGACATCAGAAACCAGAGCACAGAACTGTTAAAAAAGGACTTCACGTGCCTGCTGTCCTCCATACAAGACCGGTAAATCTGTTTTTATTTCTGGACCAATTCCTTCACTAGGAAGAGGCTCAGGTCATTTTAGTAGACTTTTAAACCTTCATACCTGGCTTCAGAATACCTGCCTTTCTAAAGGTTTGACTTTTATAGACAATTTTAACCTCTTCTGGAATCGCCCCTCCTTCTATAGATCTGATGGGATTCATCCCAATAGGCTGGGTTCTCAGTTTTTAGGACATAATATGTTTTACTCTGTTTTTAATTTGAAATGACAACTCAAGACCTACAATGCAAGTTCAATTATACCAGTAGTCATTAATAGTAGGAGACCTAGGACCAGCATTTTTACAAGAAATACCAAGAATCCTCATAATTTTAATGTTTTTATTAATCGTGATAATCTTATCAGCATTAAGCCATCTCTAATTTCCATAAACCCCCAAGAAAACTGTACTGATAACCCAATGAGTAGTCTTGAGAGTTTTAAGAAAAGAAAAGGTTTAGGTATAATCCATCTGAATATTAGAAGCCTACTACAAAAAGATAGAATGGATCATCTTAAAATCCTGGCTGCACAGTCTGATCCTGATATAATAGTTTTAACAGAGACCTGGCTTAGACACTGTACCAGTGATGAAGATATAGCTTTAAATAATTTTATCCTCCATAGAAAAGACAGTTTCAAGGGGAGGGGGAGTTGCTGTTTATACCAGTGTAAATTTACAAGCTAATGTTTTATGTGCAGTATCCAAAGAAAAATGTTATGAGTTCTTAGCCCTCCACGTTTCACACTGAAAAAATAACTCTTTTGTTTTAATTGGGATATACAGGCCTCCCTCTGCCCCACACTCTGCAGTCGAGGAATTAGCAGATCTTTTATCCAAATTTATCCATCCATCCATCCATCCATCCATTATCTTCTGCTTCTCCGGGGTTCGGGTCGCGGGGGCAGCATCCTAAGCAATGAGGCCCAGACCTCCCTTTCCCGAGCCAATTCCACTAGCTCTCCAAGGGGGATTCCGAGGCGCTCCCAGGCCAGCTGGGCGATATAGTCACACCAGCGTGTCCTGGGTCTTCCTCCTGTAATGCGCTACTGTCAGGATGTTCTAGCAGTAACTTAAATAAACTTCAGCTAGTTCAAAATGCTGCAGCCAGGGTCCTTACTAAAACTAGAAAATTTGACCATATTAGTCCAGTCCTATCAGCTCTTCACTGGCTTCCAGTCAAATTCCGCATAGACTATAAAATTCTCCTGTTAACGTATAAAGCCCTACATGGGCTCGCTCCTGAGTATCTGAGAGACCTTATCTCCTATTATGAACCACCACGATTACTTAGATCACAGGGTGCTGGCTTCCTAGTAGTTCCCAAAATTCAGAGAAGCTCTGCAGGAGGAAGAGCTTTCTCTTATAAAGCGCCCCAACTCTGGAATAATCTCCCCGATAATGTTCGGGACTCAGACACAGTCTCAATCTTTAAGTCTAGACTAAAAACTTACTTGTTTAGTTTAGCTTTTGGTAGTTAATGTTAATTCCCTTTAGATAAGGCTGCAGATCCAGGGGTTCATGGACATAGTGAATTGTGGGTAAACTGAGATGCTGGTGCTGCTGTCACTCACTACATGCAGTCACTCAGGTTTGTGGACGGTGGAGTGGGTGAATGCCAGTGTCTCAGGGAGCCTCCGTGTCTATGTTACCTTCTGGCTCTCTCCCTTTAGTTAGGCTGTTATATTCAGACCTGCCGGAGTCATTAGTCACACTCTGATAATTTTTTACATTTTCTGTTCTTCATAAATCCAGTCTAAACTAATTCCTAAATCTTTCCTTCCTCCGAGTTACTGACTGTCCACCGGTCCGGCCCAATACTGATGGATGTCCCACCCTCAAGTCCCCCTGTCCCCCTGATTGACCAGACTGATGGAAGTTTCTGGAACGCAGCTTCTCCACTACAGATCACATCCAAATCTATATGAACTCTAATTGTTTCCACTGTTGATTATACACACCTGAATATATTAGAACTGTGTGGATGTAAAATTGACTTTTCAATGTTTAACTTATAAGTTGTCTGACCAGTGGTAGGATGGTCCCCCCTTTAGATGTGAGTCTTGGTCCTCCCGAGGTTTCTTCCTCCTCCAGCTCTGAGGGAGTTTTTCCTTGCCTCAGCGCTCATGGGGGTTCTGTATATTCTGTATATTCTGTATATTATGTTCAGTGTTTTGTCTGATTCTCTGTGCTGTGATTCCCATTTTTGTAAAGCTGCTTTGTGACAACATCAGTTGTAAAAAGCGCTATATAAATAAATTTGATTTGATTTGATTTGATCCTCCCAGGTGGACTTGCCTGTGACACCTCCCGAGGGAGGCGTCCAGGAGGCATCCTAACCAGATGCCCGAACCACCTCAGCTGACTCCTCTTGATGGTTACTACTACTCCCGAAGCACCACCCACAGAATACCCCGGGGAACGCAGTCGAATGCCTTCTCCAGATCCACAAAGCACATGTGGACTGGTTGGGCAAACTCCCATGAACCCTCCAGAATCCTGGAGAGGGTGAATAGTTGGTCCAGTGTTCCATTACCAGAACGGAACCCGCACTGCTCCTCCTGGACCCGAAGTTCAACTATAAGCTGGACTCTCTTCTCCAGTACCCCTGCATAGACCTTACCAGGGAGGCTGAGGAGTGTGATTCCCCTGTAGTTGGAACACACCCTCCGGTCCCCTTTTTTAAAAAGAGGCACCACCACCCCAGTCTGCCAATCCAGTGGCACCGTCCCCGATGTCCACGCAATGTTGAAAAGGCATGTCAGCCAAGACAGCCCCACAACATCCAGAGCCTTGAGGAACTCATCCACCCCTGGAGCCTTGCCACCAAGGTGCTTCATAACTACCTTAGCGACTTCGGCCTCAGTAATGGACAAGCCTATTCCCATGTCCCCAGACTCAGCCTCCTCACTGGAGAACGTGTCGGTGGGATTGAGAAGGTCCTCAAAGTATTCCTTCCACTGCCCAATGACGTCTTCAGTCAAAGTCAGCAGCACACCATCGCCACTATATACAGTGCTAGTGGCACACTGCTTTCCCCTTCTGAGTCGCCTGACGGTTTGCCAGAATCTTTTCGGAGCCGACTTAAAGTCAAGGCCTCACCAAACTCCTCCCATACACGGGTTTTTGCCTTGGCGACAATTGAAGCCGCAGATCGCTTGGCCTGTCGATACCTGCCAGCTGCCTCTGGTGTCCCACAGGCCAACCATGCCCTGTAGGACTCCTTCTTCAGCTTGACAGCATCTCTCACCTGAGATGTCCACCACCGGGTTCGAGGTTTACTGCCCCGACAGGCACCAACTACCTTACGGCCACAGCTACAGTCAGCCACTTCAAAAATGGAGGAGCGGAACATGGCCCATTCTGAGTCAATGTCCCCCACCTCCCCCAATATCTGGTCAAAGGTGTGAGTTGAAGATCAATCTGACAGGTTCTTCTGCCAGACTTTCCCAGCAAACCCTCACTATACGTTTGGGCTTGCCTGGTCTGACCGGCATCTTCCCCCACCACCTGAACCAACTCACCACCAGGTGGTGATCAGTTGACAGCTCAGCTCCTCTCTTTACCCGAGTGTCCAAAACACATGGCCACAAGTCCGATGACACGACTACAAAGTAGGGTGTCCTGGTGCCATGTGCACTTATGGACATCCTTGTGTTCAAACATGGTGTTCGTGATGGACAAACTGTGGTTTGCACAGAAGTCCAAAAACTGAACACCACTCGGGTTCAGATCAGAGAGGCCATTCCTCCCAATCACACCCCTCCAGGTCTCACTGTCATTGCCCACGTGAGCGTTGAAGTCCCCCAGTAGGACAATAGAGTCTCCAGGAGGAGCACTTTCAAGCACCCTTTCCAAGGACTCTAAGATGGCTGGGTACTCTGAACTGCTGTTCGGTGCATAAGCACAGACAGCAGTCAGGACCCGTTCCCCAACACGAAGGCGTAGGGAAGCTACCCTCTCGTCCCCCAGAGAAAACCCCACCATACAGGCACCGAGTCAAGGGGCTATGAGAAAGCCCACACCTGCCCGCCTCCTCTCACCATGGGCAACTCCAGAAAATAATAAAGTCCAGCCCCTCTCAAGGAGATTGGACCCAGAGCCCAAGCTGTGTGTTGAGGTGAGCCCGACTAAATCTAGCCGGTATCTCTCAACCTCGCGCACCAACTTAGGCTCCTTCCCCACCAGTGAGGTAACGTTCCAAGTTCCTAAAGCCAGTTTCAGCAACTGAGGATCAGAACGCCAAGGCCCACGCCTTCGGACACTGCCCGATCCACAAAGCACCGAACCCCTACTACTGCCCCTCCCATTGGTGGTGGGTCGATGGGAGGGGGGACTCATGTAACTCCTTCGGGCTGGGCCCGGCTGGGCACCATGAGTAAATGCCCGGCCACAAGACGCTCGCTGGCGAGCCCCTCCCCCAGGCCTGGCTCCAGGGTGGGGCCCCGGTAACCCTGTTCCGGGCAGGGTACACAAATCCTGTTCTTGTCTTTTCATAGGGGTTATTATGGATCACACTTTGTCTGACCTGTCACCTAGGACCAGTTTGCCACGGGAGACCCTACCAGGACCTTTTGCTCCAGACAACATAGTTCCTAGGATCATTCAAGCATGCAAACCCCTCCACCACGATAAGGTGGTGATCCATGGAGAGGTATCCAAATAAGTGCTTCTGAATTGCTGGTCCTTGGTGATTTTAACCTCAACTCGCTTTCTAATGCATCCGATCACTTAAAGGAAATATGTGGCAATCTTAACCTAACACAGTTAATCAATGAACCGACTCGCCCAAATCTGAAAGAACCCACCAAGTCAACCCTGATAGATCTAATACTCTCCAACAAAGCTGACAAAATTACTGCCTCAGGAGTTTTTGAACTTGGCATAAGTGATCATTGTCCCATCGGATGCATTAGAAACAGTTGCACAAACAAAACAGGCTCTTGGTTGGTGGTTAGAAGAAATTTTAACAATTTTAATGAGCAAGCTTTCCTTTCTGACTTAGCAATGAGTGAAATCCACCTTACACTAGAAATCTCAGATGTTGATGGGGCACTAAACCACTTCAGTAAAACTTTCCTAACAGTGGTAAACAAACATGCCCCATTCAAAAAGTCAAGAATCAGAGACAGATCAATTCCCTGGTTTACGGGTGAAGTTTCCTCATTGTTTAAGGCCAGAAATAAAGCTTGGTCAACTGCTAGACGCTCAGGGGAGAGAGACCATTGGCTTACCTTCAAACAGCTGAGAAATAAGTGTACTTCTGCTGTTAGAAAAGCTAAATCAGATTATTACTTTAGCTTAATCACCAGCACTAGAAACCCTCAAAACTTCTCGAAAATAGTAAATTCTCTAAAAAATAATTCCCCCCTTTTTCCAACAAGTTTTAGTTGACGATCAGCTGATTTCTGCCCAGAAGGAAATATGTCAAGCCTTTAACTCACATTTTGCTGCAGCTGGCCACATCTTTGATAAGAATAGCACAAACCCATTGAATAAAACTGATCTCAGCTCTACTGTTTCTAAAACGCATGGTCTTTTCTCACTCCAGCCATTTTCTCCCTATTTGCCAGAATATATCACTTCATTGATGAATACAAATAACAGTATTATCAGACTCGCTCTAGTAATTGGATCAGCTGCCAGGTACCAAGAGTTTTTACTGAACTGGAAAAATCTGCTTTTAGTCACAGTGCACCAGTGAGCTGGAATTCACTAAAGGAAACACTAAAACTCAGCTCACTGGTGTCACTCAGTCATTTTAAATTTTTAATATCAAACCACCTACAGACAGCCTGTACCTGTTTTACTTAATCATATTTATTCGTAACTTTTATTTTTGTATTAGTTCTCCATCCATCCATCCATCCATTATCTTCCGCTTCTCCGGGGTTCGGGTCGCGGGGGCAGCATCCTAAGCAATGAAGCCCAGACCTCCCTTTCCCCAGCCACTTCCACCAGCTCTCCAAGGGGGATTCTGAGGCGCTCCCAGGCCAGCTGGGCGATATAGTCGCGCCAGCGTGTCCTGGGTCTTCCCCGGGGTCTCCTCCCAGGTGGACTCGCCTGTGACACCTCCCGAGGGAGGCGTCCAGGATGCATCCTAACCAGATGCCCGAACCACCTCAGCTGGCTCCTCTCGACGTGAAGAAGCAGCGGCTCTACTCCGAGTCCCTCCCGGATGACTGAACTTCTCACCCTATCTCTAAGGCAGAGTCCAGACACCCTGCGGAGGAAACTCATTTCGGCCGCTTGTATTCGCGATCTTATTCTTTCGGTCATTACCCAAAGCTCATGACCATAGGTGAGGGTGGGAACGTAGATCGACCGGTAAATCGAGAGCCTTGCCTTATGGCTCAGCTCTTTCTTTACCACAACAGACCGGTAAAGAGCTCGCATCACTGCTGACCCAGCACCAATCCGCCTGTCAATCTCCCGCTCCCTTGTACCATCACTCGTGAACAAGACCCCGAGATACTTGAACTCCTCCACTATCCCCGACCCAGAGAGGGCTCTCCACCCTTTTCCGCCTGAGAACCATGGTCTCGGATTTAGAGGTACTGATTCTCATCCCAGCCTCTTCACACTCAGCTGCAAACCGATCCAGCGAAAGCTGAAGTTCGCGGCCTGATGTCCCCAATAGGACCACATCATCTGCAAATCACACTTTGTCTGACCTGTCACCTAGGACCAGTTTGCCATTATTAGTTCTCCTTAGTTCTTTATTTCTTTTTATTTATTTATTTATTTCCTCTCATTTTATTTTGTTTTTTTATCATTACTTTTTTAAATTTGTGATATTGTACTAATTTCTTATCTATTTTTTATCTTAATTTCTTACCATTTAAATCTCAAGTTCTATTTTTTATCTACTTTTATCTTTTATTCACTGTTATTTTAAATTTTCTTTTAATTTAAAATGATTAAATGTAGTTATTATTTTCTTTGTCATGTCAATCCCTGTTTTTGTAAATGCTCGGCTACATTGAAAATGAGGGTTGCCCTCAATGTACTTCCGAGTCAAAATAAAGGTTGATTGATTGATTGATTGATTGATTATTGCTACAGTATGGAGACACAGCAGGAAAACACATCCTGATTATTTTTCCAGGCTATTTTAAATATGATTCACCTGTCCCGTCACGTGACACACAAATGCAATCACCACAGCTGGAGGCGGCATATTAGAAATGGCCAGAAAACCTTGTCTGTTTACGTAAAAGTTGCTGAAGAAAACTTGATGACGTATCAGGTTCTTGAAGGGTTGTCCCATTTCATAGGGGGAAGATTTCAACCACTACCCCTTGTAACTCAGTTTCAAGGGCTAGGGTTACACTCAAAAACAAGGGTTAGAGGTAAAAATAAGAAATGGGATTGGGCCTTATTTGCAGATCCCGATTTGTTTGGATCCTTATTCGCGGCTTCTCTTTAGAGAATGATGGTAAAACAAAGGGTGTGTTCACAAACGTTAAATGCTGTGCAATTTCTCATTTTAACAGACTCAGAGACTAATGATGGCAACATACTAATGAAGGAGTTAGGAAAGTGTACTGTGTTTGTCTTACCATTGTGAACATGAACATTATGACTATAAAGGAATAAAATATTTAATTCTGTAATATATGATGTTCCTTCAGTTTATTTCCAATGTTTTTTCATTGCAAGTTTAAAATATGAGACTGAAGAAAAAAATAAGGGTGAGTTTATGAATTCGATTTGAAGGAAATCCAAATCTAAATTTAATGTTATTAAATTGAATAGACTTTTTTTTCAATTGTTGATGTACCTGGCAATAAGCCACTATCAGGAAATGTGCATAAAAGGAAATAGACAAGAAACAAGAAATTTCAGAGGGGTGTATTTGCATGGAATAAAAGGATGACCGATTCAAACAGAAAAAACACTGTTTCTGTAAGAAAAAACGTTTCTTACGAATGTTTTAGCCAGACCTAAACTGATTTAATACATTCAAAAATGGGAACATGGCACATTATGCAGTAATGCACACAATACAATGAATAGGAAGCTGAAATTTCAGGTGGATACTGAAGACATTATTCACTTTGGGCCAGAATTACATATTCTCATAGAGATCCAGTCCCCCCCCCCCAGTTGAAAACATGGTTTTACCCTGGCCCAAGATGATTTATTACATATCATACCTGGTAACATGCCACGTTATGCAGTAAAGCTCATAATGAAATGAATAGGAAGTTGAAATTCCAGGTGGATATTGAAGGGCTTATTCACTTCTAGACCAGACAATTACATATCCTACATAGAAAACCAGTCTCCCTCTGTAAGGAAGACCTGGTTTTTACCCTGGCCCAAACTGATTTAATACATTAAAATACCTGGAAAAATGCCACATTATGCAGTAATGCACACAATTAAATTAATAGGAAGCTGAATTTCCAGCTGGATACTGAAGTCCTTATGAACTTCAGGCCAGAACAATTACATATGTAAGGTAAAGTCAGGCTTTAGCCTTGCCCAAGCTGATTTAATAAAATAAACTGGTAATTTGTTTCCTGAGTAATATTCCACACAGGAAAATAAATAGGAAGCTGAAATTCTATATAGGCATTTTTATTTCGAATGGCCAAAATGCTAGTTTCTTGAGCCACAGTTTATGTAGATTAGTAAAAGAAAAAAATTCTAGATAGACTTCGAAGGTATTGATAATAATGGGCTAGAGCCAACTCGCAACATGAGGGACTGTCTTTGATGATCATTTCACTTTATCTGGGAGAAATACTTGGAGTGCAAGCAAGCCATGATGAGCCACTCTGAAAAGTGTACTTATTATTACTTATTTTTACTCATATTCTAGTTTATCATCTGGCAGACAATTTTTATACAAACTGATTTACACCAGAATGAAAAAAAAAATCCTTTAGATGCCATGCATGCCATAACAACATGCCTTGTATCCTATATAACCTTTCAGACAATAAACTATGGTATTACCTCCTGAGACTTATGTTTGTCCATATACTTATACTATGCGTGACAGCTATGTTGTTAAACATCGATGCCAAAAGGTGTCGCTGTTCGTTTAGTTTTTCCTTTGCATTGCTACACGTAGTTTTTTTCCCCAGACAACGCGTTGATTTGAGAATATCTGATGGCCATTTATCTTCGGCATTGCTAAAAGTTTGTTACATTTGCATTAAAACCACATGAAAGACCTCAAATGGAGCATGGAGTTCGATGATGGTGATGGTGCCTTGGCTATCAAATACGGTTTATATTTTTTCTCTTTAGCATGCTGTGGAAATCTTTCTGAAGTCAAAATGAAACCGAGGAGAAAATTATCAGCCTGTTTCAAAGAAATCTCATAGCGTTAGATCATGAAGGCTACATAAATCCTAACTCTATATGGGGTAGAATTGCTACTGATCTTAGGAATAAGTTGTGCATTAGAAAATGGCTCTATCAAATGTGGCAGGAGGACGGGCAACGTTTAAAGTCCTGAGCAAAGGCAGCAGTCTGTCTAGTTAAAAACACTGATTCCTAGGAGAGCACTCCAAGTGAAGCACAACAAGCTAATTCAGCTAATGATAACAAGCAACTTTTCTGAGTTTGTAAAACAATTAATGACCCGAAAGAGCCATACACGCAGTGTGAAGCCTGCAAAGATTGGCTTCACCCTATATGTGTGGGTTATAAAAGCATAGAGGACATCCATGTGATCTCCATGGTACTGACCAGAATCCACTCAAAAGGTGAAGGGAAAACCAACCACAGCTAAAACAAATGCAAGAAAGAAAAATTGTCCATACTGGCAAGGAAGACAAATGTGCAAGTTCAGTGGCTGTAACTACTTATAAGCTTTTGATAACTGAAAAGCCACAGAAGAATCAAAGTGAAGTAGTTGGAATGGTAGAGGTAACAGGAAAAATTCGACACACTCTAGAGGAATTCCATCGGAGACTTCAAAAATCAGGACAGGGAAACGTTAAAAGCACAACTTGGTAGGGATCACATGACCAATTTTCCAGAATGGCAGCTCGTGGCTAGACCTCTTGCATTCTTTCCCTCTTTTTAATTGATTTAGTCGGTTTCAATTTCACTACCCCAGTAACTTTTGCTGTGAAAGAGATGTCGAGTACAAAAGGTAGAGTGATTTCTTCACTGGTGTCCTCTCCAATTAAGAAAAAAATCGAAGCAGATTGACTCATCCGAGATGGCTAAGATGGCGGATCTCTTCACCGATTCCATGGAAAAACAAGTTAGCTTTCTCCAGTCGCAGTTGGAAGCGACGTGCGCAGTTTTCAGGGTTCAACTGTCTGCAATCCAACACGACCTTTCAACACAGACTAAGCCAGTCCTTGCGATGATTTCAAAAGTTGATAAAGTTGTCAGCAAACAATGCAAGCAGAAGAAGATTCTCAACTGTCATACAACTCAGCTGGAGTCTGTTGAAAACAAGCTAGCTGAACTCGAGGACCACTCACGCCATAATAATGTATGACAGGTATGTCTCCCGGGGGGCTCCAAAGGTGACGAACCTGTTGGCTACATCAAAAAGGCAATCAAAGAGTGGTTCCCTTCCATTGGTGATAAAGACATGGAGATTGAGAGAGCCCACTGAATCTACAAGAGATCATCGGATGGCCAGAACACGCTGCGGGTGCTCATCTTCAAATTTCTGTGGTATCAGGATAGGCAACATTTGCTGAAAGCTTACAGGGGCGCAACCCTGTTGTGTGTTCAAGCTCCAGGCTATGTTTCCTTGTTGACTACAGCACAGCTGCTGTCAAGAAGAGGATGGCTTTCCTTTCAATTCAGAAATCTTTGAAAGCGGCTGGTGTAGAGTGTAACAGGGAGCGAGGAGGCAGACACACATGAGGAGATAAGCAACGTTTATTATGGGCAAATCCAGGGTCATAGTCCAAGGTCATAGTCCAAGGAACAGAAAACAAGGGCACAGAAACAAGAACAGAACACGGGACAACAGGAGCCAAAGGCACAGAAACAGAACGAGGATGAAAAACAGAGGGAGGATAAGGAGGCACACCACAAAACGATGCCTAATGAGAGATGACCGGAGAAACAACAGGATGAGAAAAACAAGAGTGGATCACGGACCACAGGCCACGCAAAAGACAGGAGAACAGGAACAAAGGGAACAGCAGAAACAGGAAGAGGAGGCCCACAAGTAACAGACATAGGCGAGGGCGGGAAGGGCGGGAACAAAGGGGCTGCAATGTCCACGGGGGCAGGCGAGCCTGCAACGACGTCCATGGGGGCAGGCGAGCCTGCAACGACCTCCATAGAGACTGGTGGCGGGTCTGGAGGCACAGTGACTGGCAGTGGGTCCAGAGGTGGGGTGATTGGCAGCAGGTCTGGAGATGCAGGCTTGCTGCAGGGTGTGGCCACGGGATCAGGCTTGCCACTGGGTGTGGCCACGGGATCAGGAGTGCCGTGGGGTGCGGCCACGGGATCAGGAACTCGGGCTGGGAACAGCTGCTCCAACCTGGAGGAACAAACAGAAACGGGACCCACTCAGCTGTTCCCAAGGCTCACTTGAGCGATAGGTAGCTCGCAGTGGCGCTTGCGAATGAGCCAAGTACTGTGCTGCAGGTCACTCTTCCCTGCAGTGTTGCTCAGACAGGCAGACCCAAGGCGCTTACCTGAGCACTCATCATCCGGACACAAGACAGGAAAGTCCTTCGCCTTCTTGCCAGGACCAATGAGACACCAGTGTATCCTCAGCGCCAGGGGATTTGCTCTCACTGGCTTGGTGGCGTTGGGACGTGGGTAACTCGGGCTGCGTGGAAACAGCCAGAGTTTCATCCCAACGGAACAGCCACATGCCAGTGTGTCACTAACCTGCTGCGTACATTGGTGGCTGGTCTTTCTATAACGGGGAGCAAGGAGGCGGACGCATATGTGGAGCTAAGCAACGTTTATTATGAGCAAATCCAGGGTCATAGTCCAAACAGTCCAGGATCATAGAGCCAACACGGAAAAATCGGGGGCAGACATGACATAAACCAGAATCAAACATCTAAACCAAGACCAATACAAACAATACCAGTACAACCAACAAAGACCAGCAAACATAAGGGGCAAACACAGGGTTTAAATACAACAGGGCTGATGAGGGACAGGTGGAAACAATCAGGGGTGGAGTCATGGAATGAGGGGGCTGGACCAAAACGTACATGGGCTAAACCAAAACACAAACACATGGACAGGACTGGGAGGGGCCAATCGTGACAGAGAGCTTTCTGCTATAACCAGCTCTGCTAAAAGTCAGCATGTCAGGTACTGTACATCATTTCTCTTCTCCACGGAGACTCTGCTCTTCTCTTTAGCCAAGTTAAATGAGAACACCGTGGAAGCATAGATCCAGTGATAATTGCTTGCTTACATTAAACTTTCCTGAATGCATAAGTCAAATTTTGTTGAAATTATGGTATCTAAAGTAAACTTAACTATGGTGTAACTAGGTTTAAATTTATTTTTATTTATTTATTTGATCAATCTATTCTTTGAATACTGATTATAATCAT
This sequence comes from Pygocentrus nattereri, assembly GCF_015220715.1. NCBI lineage: Eukaryota > Metazoa > Chordata > Actinopteri > Characiformes > Serrasalmidae > Pygocentrus > Pygocentrus nattereri. The sequence goes on from NC_051220.1 coordinate 14,247,679, forward strand.
TTATTTATCATGGTTAACATCTTTGTATTTCTGTTGTGTATTTTTATTCAGATATTTTATTTATTTAGTCACTTATTCATTTTGGATGATTAATGGTCTGATGTTCCTTCTATCTTTATATGTTGCTTTGTTGACTGATCTTTTGCTTAGGAACTTTGGTGTTATAGAGGGAGTGGTGTGATATCGTAGTTGCTATATGCACACTGGTGAACGTGTCACAGTTCAGATATGGGAAGGGGATGAAGCAGAGAATGAGAGTATCTTTATGCTCCCTCTCTCTTCAGTGGGGATTGTTCAAGTTATTTTACAGTTCGGGGGAAAAGGGAACATGGCACCCTAATGCTCTTTGTTTTCCAGTCTTATATGGTCTTTGCAACACAAATGATTTGTTTTGATGTACTGGTAATTTCCTATTTTCAGATTTCATTTACTAAATTGTGGTCTAAATATTTACTAAATAGCTTCAGGAGTCTCATCTTTTATCACAAGACGTGCCCAGAATGACCAATAAGTATTTTTATGTGGCAGCATTTTCCGCTGCCAAGAGCAAAACTAATGGTACTTTAATTCTTTTGTGTAGGAAGTTGAATATAACAATACTTAATACAGGCTCAGACACATCTGGAAGAATTGCACATCTTGAAGCATATATCATTAATAAAAAATTCACATTTGTATCAGTGTACGCTCCCTCTACCTTTGATCCAGATTTTTTAACAAAATATCTGTTAAAATTTGAATGTCCTTTGATTATAGGTGCTCACTTGAATACAGCTTTTAACAATTTACTAGACCATCCTAAAAGTGGCCAAGATAATACTCAATCTAGATCTTCTTTGGCAATGAACAAGCTTGCCTCTGATCTAGCTCTTCTAGACTTTTGTCTTCAATTACTCCTCAAGAGAATATACTTGTTATTCAGCGAGACACAAATCATTCTCTAGAATTGATGTTATCCTCGTATCATTAGCTTCATTATCATAGGTTCACTCAGCTGAAATCATTCTTTCATCACTCCGTGATCACCATCAAAATATTTCTAAATTAATCTTACACAACCTGTCTCAACGTGCTCTCAGATGACGGTTTAACACTACATTGCTGCAGAATGAAAAATTTATTGCTGAATTTAGCTCTAGCCGTAAAGATTTTATGGCTATCAATTATGGCGCAGTTACAGATCTACGAATTTTGTGAAGTAAAGTGATACATTAGATGGAAATCCACTCTTTTCGCCTCACAACTAAACAAAATCAAACGAAAAGAAATTACAGTCCTAGAAAACAAAGTTGCTTCTCTTGTTCATTCACTACAGATGTCCTTTAATGAAACTGTTGCAGCTGAGCTTGAATTAGTTAAAGGGAACTTAATTCTATACTTGGAAGGCATTCTGAATTTCTAATGAGTTAGACAATATTATTACTTCCATAGTAGTCGCCCTAGCCATTTGTTGGCCCTTAAATTACATAATAGTGAAATTTTTTTCTGATATTCCAGTTATAAAATCACCTCAGGGTCTTTTGATTACAGATTTGACTAGATTAATTCTATTTTGCAGCAGTTTTATGTGAAGTTTGTCACGATTGGCTCCTCCCACTCCATGTGCTTTTTGTTTTGATTTTCCATGTGCGTTTCTTTTGGTCCAGCCCCCTTGTTTAGTGACTCCACCCATGATTGTCACCACCTGTTTTCCGTCTGTCCCTTGTTATCCCTGTTTTATAAGCCGCATGTTTGCCCTTTGTTTTCGTTGGTCTTTGTGTTGGATGTTCTGTCTGAACTGTTGGTTGTACTGGTGTTGTTTGTATTGGTCTTTGTTGGTTTGTTTGTTTGTTTGTTTGTTTGATTCTGGTTTATGTCATGTCTGCTCCCCAATCTATCAGTGTTGGCTCTATACCCTGGAACGTTTGGACTATGACCCTAGATTTGCCCATAATAAATTTTGCTTATCTTAGCACGTGTGTCTGCCTCCTCGCTCCCCGTTACAGAGTTATACCAATCTGAATCTCAAATGGAATATAATGATCACATGAGTTACCTGAGGACTCTAAATTTACCATGCCTATCTAAAGAAAAAGCAGATATGCCAGAAACATTAAATGAACTCAAAAAAGCTCTACAAGCAATGAAGAAAGGGAAAGCTCCTGGTATGGATGGTATACTTATTTAATGGTATATTTATTTAACATTCTTTTCCCAACTAGGTCTGCCTCAGAGGGATGCGAACACGGCAATGATCACTCTTCTTCTCAAACCACAAAAAGACCCAACCTCCTGCAGCAGTTATCATCCCCTCTCTTTGATTGGATCAGATGTCAAATTATTTGCCAAGGTGCTTGCAACACACCTTGGAACATATATGACTAAATTAGTTCACCATGATCACACAGGGTTTATTAAAAATCGACTTGCCTGATTCGGCTCTCCCCACTTTACTCACCAATAAGCATTAATAATACTCATCATTACATTTCTTTATATGCTGATGACATTCTGCTTTTAATTAATAATGTACCTGAAACACTTCCTCATTCCTCATATCCACTCTGGATATTTTTTGCAGTCACTGTGGGTATAAGGTCAATAACACAAAATCTGCACTTCTTCCTTTGAATGATGCCATGAGGAAGACAAATCTGACTTCTTTAATTATCCATATAGTACATCAATTTAGGTACCTTGGGATTGAAATTCATTCATCCCTTCAATTAACAGTTAAGAAAAATTTTAACCAGATATTTAATAAAATCTGTGATGATATGAGGAACTGGAGTTGTTTCACCTAGGATTGAAAATTTATATTCTCCCTAGAGTTAATGTAATAAGTTCTATAATTCCGTTACCTCCTCCTGTAGGTTTCTGGGACAAACTTCACTCTTGTATCTCAGCTTATATATGGAAAGGCAAGAAACTTCGAATTAAACTTGCTACTCTTCAGCGTAATAAAGCAGACTGAGGACTTTCTCTTCCTAATTTTAAATTATATTATTATTCCTTTGTTATTTGTCCATTGTCAGTTTGGCTCAATTCAGATACTCAAACATCTTGGCGGTTTCTTGAGGAAAGTCTGGTTGCTCCACATAGATTACAAGATCTCATCTACTCGAATAATCCTATAAAGCAATGTAAACTGAGACATGGTCCTCTAATTAGTAACTTACTTGTGACATGGCGGGTGATAGAAAAACTAACTAAAACCACAATTGTCTGGCACAAATGCTCCCCAGTTTTTCGCAACTATAAATTACTAACTGCCAATAAGCCTTTCTTCTTTCCTCAATGGCAACAAAAGGGAATATATGTTCTGGATGACATCTTTAATGATTCGGGACTTCGGACATTCCAAGACTTGCTCGCATTTTATAGTATACCAGGTTTCTTGGTTGGGTATCCAAAGTTTATGTTATTGTGCTACGTGCTGTATATAAAACTTTAGGTCTACAAACCATATGGGAAAAAGAGCTAAAAAGTGCCCAAGGTCAAATCAATTTGCCTATTATATGGAATAACATCACTTCAGCCTCTAAGAATCCTAACCATCTGCTTATTCATTACAATTTTATCCACAGATCCTATTTAACTCCCTGCAGACGCTACCATATGTGCCTTATTGCATCTCCTCTTTGTAATTTCTGTTCTGATGGTACATATGATACATTTTTACATATGTACTGGGAGTGTTTAACTGTGCGTAAGTTTTGGACTAAGGTTTCTTTTACATTATCAGACATTCTCAATAAAACCACTCCAAATTCAGTACAAACTTTGCATTTGTTTGATGATTGTTTGATGATGAATGTAATTTAAATTGTGCTGAAAAGCGAATCTGGCTATCTGGCTATCTATGCTCTGCTCACATGATGAAACTCATGTCTGTCAAGACTACCAAGGTTAAGTTAAAGAAATCAATCTGGATAAAGAAAGGCTCTGTTCCTATACTCCTTTGGTCTTCTGTTAAATACAGCCTCACTGACCCAAATGAAGATTCTTTTCAGAAGAATTGTATATGTGTTTTCATGGCAAAAAAGGAGACAAATGATTGCAAGAACAGTTTGAGCTCTGAAGAAAGCATAGACAACCAATCAACAGACTTGTTGGGTACTAGTGAGGTGGACACTTGCTCTGATGGAGAATCACATGAGCAAGTTGAGTTGGAGGTAAAGAAAAGCTCACCTTTTGCAGATGTGTTGGCCAGCGTTTTTAGCATGCACATGAGAGACTGAAGTTTGGAGCTGATGACAATGATGGACCATGTACTGAAAATTCAAACTTCTGCCCTGAGCTGGTGGATTTGTTGGAACGTTACATGGGCACCATACCCCTTTTGTCAGGAGTGATGTTAAAACAATTTCACAAAACTTGGGATACAGATGCCCCAGCAGAAAACTGGTTCCAAAGAACAAAATGAATTGCTCTAAGAAACCAGCTACACTGCCAACCTGGAGATTTCTGACAGATAATGTCTGAGTTTGTTGCGGGTAGAGTATGGGGGATGACACTAATGAGTCACAAGAAAATCAGTAGATCAGAAATGAAAGGTCGGAAGGACACCAATATGACTGAAGATCCCTCCCAAAAAGAACCTTTCATTCAAGAAGTAAAAAAAGGCAAAAGAGATTGCCCAGGAAAAAGCCAAAGTACTTTACTGATCCACTGTCAAAAACTGCAACTGAACTAGAGTCTCTAAAGAATGAAGACCAGTGGATTGACTGACATCTTAAAGTGCATTGGCATTTCACAATCAGGCAGTGGACAGAAGGGAAGATTTTGTGGCTTAGTAACATTCCAAGATTTCAAGTAAAGAAATATTGGGATTGTTTTGGTTCAGAAGAGGCCTTCCTATTATGCCGTCTCGATTACCTCCAGGCAACACACTGGGAGATAACCTGCTCTTCCCAGAGCTGTCCATTGCTGTCACTGAGAAGAATGTCAAATCTACTTGAGGTTTTGTAAGTATACTGAATTTTATTCTGTAATTGCTTAACATTTTTAAACATAAATAATTCCTAAAAACTAAAATAATTTCTCAATAATTTTTTTTTTGTATACCTGTCTACAGTAAAGGCTCTTCTAAAATGTAACAATTAGAACACAAAGTATGTGGAATTTTTAACCATAGTGTAAAATGTGTAAACATTTCCTATGTTACTCAGATTAACATTTAATATTCTTTATCCATAGATGCAATGATTTCACAGCACTGCAGTGTTCAATTGATTCCTGGGCAGAAGATTCCCAAACAGTATGTGGGCAGAAAAAGTAAGATTTTTTTGCACTATTGCAGCAGTTATGAATTACCCTGATAATTCTAATGTTAACATTAGCTCTAATATATTTTTACTGCATCCATATGTATGTAATTTATATCACATTAATAATTACTATGTCCTTACAAATCTGTTAATCTATTGTAGCAACAAGAAAGAGCAGTTTAAGGGTGTGAGAACAATACATTCTAGATGTTTCATTCATGGTCTGCCATGTTTAATGGTTATGTCCATGGCAACAGCTACATCACGACCTTTGCCATCTGACCTTCAACCAGTGTCATTGCCATCATAATAACAGACCTAGGAGAGGGGTCAGTTTTATTTTATATTAAAATTAAAATAAAGTGAGTTCTTTTTGTTTGGTTTTGGCTCACATATCCTTTTCAATTTACAAAGGTACCAGCCTGCAGCAATGACATACTACCTCTGCAATAAGATTCATTTAATTTGCTTTCATCATCTTCATCAAGACGATGAGTGGTATTTTTATGATGGCACTGAAGAGCTGCATAGACCGGTGCATGGCAAAGTGACAGCAGCATCTTTAGTTGTGCAAAGAACATTCTTCAGCACCATCCAGTTTGCACTTTTGTGCATTCAAGTAAGCAAACTTTCTTTGTAATACCACTTTTTAAGTAAAGATCTCTTTATGAATCTTTGTGAAGCTGTGAATGTATCATCTAATAATGAAAACATTCCCTCTAGATTTCATTTTCAGCATATTATTTGGATAATAAATATAATTTATTATCTTGTGACCCAGATGCAACTTTGTCACACAGTGCCATTAGCAATTCTGAATAATTCAGAATGTACATCTCACAGTAATAAACTCTCTAATAATCTATTATCTTGACCAATAATTGAATGATGTTTATATTATATCTTATATCGTATTATATATTTTTATATTATTGAGAGGATATGACATTTTCAGGTTGATCATATACATTCATACCAGTATTCTTCATAGCAGTTTCCAAAACATATCACAACTGTCTACATTTATTTCTGTCAAGTAAAACTTACAGGTTTACTTACTTAGTTTACCAATAGATGTTTTCTGTTTCGCCCTGGAAGTCCATCTAGTAGCCACATTAGTACATAAAATAACATTCCTAATGTAATCCCGGTGATAGGCTCCAGCATCCCCCCGCGACCCTGACGGAGAAGCGGCTTAGAAAATGCATGGATGGATGGATGGATGTAATCCCAGCATAACATTTTGCCCTTTACTTAAAATTAACTAAAAAAATTTCAAGGTAATGTAAACTTAGGTTGTAACTCAGCATTCTGCACAGCTGTATAATTAATAATTTAGTCAAAAGTTACTGCTTTTTTGTGAGGTCTACAAAATAGCGTTGAGCTTAATAAAAAAAACAGTGAATGTGGTGACTTTCCTATAAGTTTATGTATACTTGAATATGTCATTAGATTTTTACTAGGTATGCACAATTTGTGCACAACGCAGGGATATAGTGTGACAATATCTGTTTTTAATTCATTTTATTGTATTTGTAGTCCTAAGTAAATTAATGTTATATTTATTTGTGATGCTACTCATGGTGCACTGAAAAAAAATGAGTCTTTGAGTCAACAAGCCATACATACAAAATTCTATTGCTTCTACTTAAAACATTGAGGTTTTTCAGCTTTACTTTATGTAAATGAGTATATTCAATTCAGAAATGTAATTTTTCTCTGAACTTAGATAAATACACTGAACGAAATAATATTTTTGAGTTGTTTCAACTCCTGGTCAAATTCAAGTTCATACAAATCTCTCTAGTACATTAACTCAAGAAGAAGAAGCACATCACATCCTTTGTGCACATTTTCGCGCTAATTTCAGCTCGTTTTCAGCTTCAGAGCTTCTTCTCAGGTAAGTTAATTCCATGTAAAATGAACGAACTCTCGTTTCAGTTTTTTTGCTAATGACTACCACTTTTGAACGAAGTTCATTGTGTTCCTGCTATTTTTATTGTGTTTTTGCCGCTAAGAGTTTATGCTAGTCAAGCAGCAAGTTAGCTAGCGCTAGCTATCTCTAGTTTAAACAGGTGAGTTATTTATCTAGTTGGTAGAAACATCAGCTAACAGTTTTTAATCACAATATATGACGATACAGCCTTGTGTATGGCTAGGTAATAATACACCTTTTCAATAATACTTTAGTTTTACCGACATGAAGAGGCCTGCTAAATCTGCCCGTGAGCTGCTTGGTTAGATAATTGTGAGTGGTAAGATCACTCATTTTGTTTGATCTCATATTAAGGCTAATGTAGTAGCTTAGTAGTTCAGATGAACATAATGTCACGATTGGCCCCTCCCAGTCCTGTCCATGTGCTCATGTTTTGGTTTTGTAACTCCGCCCCTGATTGTTTTCACCTGTCCCTCATTGTTCCGTGTATTTAAGCCCTGTGTTTGCCAGTCTTTGTATCATTGTATCCTTGTACCTGGTCTTTGTTTGTGTTGGTTCTTGTCATGTCCTACCCTAAATCTGTACGTGTCGGCTCATTGACCCTAGACTGTTCTGACCACGACCCTGGATTTGCCCGTAATAAATCTCGCTTATCTCAGCGTGTGCGTCCGCCTCCTCGCTTCCCCTTACACATAAGCTCAAACTCATGTATAATGAAATAAGATAAGCTATTCTAGAACATTTACTCAGTTTATAGACCATTTACTCGTGCCATCTGCCTTCCACTCTAGATAATCAGTATTGTTCCATTGATTCAGAGTGGCTGAAGATATTTTTGTTTTGATAGTAGTTTGCTTTTTTTTTAATTCTCTTTTCTCCCTTTTGCTAAAAGAAAAAGAGGTCTGAACCAGCAAAGCTGCGTGTAATTCTGGGGGACCATGATATACGAAAGCTAATCTTGCCTTCTGGGATACCTGATTCATGTCAAGACCTGGAAATGATCATCAGAGAGACATTTCAGCTTCAGGGACACTTCACCTTACACTACAAGGATGCTGATTTTGGGATTTTTTTTTCCTTAACCACAACAGCAGACCTTAAAGACAAGGACACTGCCAAAGTCGTCCTTGTTGAGCCTTTGAATATAACTTTAACTGAAAGTGTCCCATCAGAAAGTGTCTCCACACAATTAGATACCTCTTCAAGTTCATGTTTTTCTTCATCTGCTGACACAGTAGTTCTGTCTTCTCCAGAGTCCCATGGGCGTTCACAACAGTGGCCATCACATTTTGAAATTCCAGACTTTGCTTATGATACAGAGCTGATTCTTGAGTCTGCCAATGCTGCATTGAAAAATTATGTCAAATTTAACAATCTAAGCATCAAGTCTGATATTCTTAAAAAAAAACTGGCTGAAAAGTAGCAGTAGCAGAATTAAGTTCAGCACCATGGGTGATTGGGCTTTTTGCTCCGCTGCACCTCGTTTATGGAATGCCCTCCCTGACCATTTGAGGGCACCAGACAGAGTTTTAAAAAAGGATTAAAAACATTTCTTTTTAGCAGACCTTATGATTCTTAATTAACTTGACTGGTTTTATGCTGTTTTATACTGGTGATTTTACTTTGTAGCACTTTGAGATTTGTTTCAAAAGTAAAGTGCGTTATAAATAAAATTTATTATTATCATTATTATTGTTATTTCAGGTCAAACTGTTTTCCACCACAATCAAATGCCTCTCAGTATCAAAGAACGCGTGGTGATGTTTCGTAGCCTCGCCTGAATTTTTTTTCTGGTTTCATATGGTCATTCTCACGGCAATGCGATGAACTATTTTCCACCACAATGAACGCTTCTCAGTGGCAAACAACACATGTTGTTGTGTTACGGCGCCATGCCAGCGAGATTTCTCTGGTCTCATAGCCTTGTTCTCTTTATTTTGGCCTTATTTCAGGTCAAACTGTTTTCCACCACAATTGAACGCTTCTCAGTGCCAAAGAATGCGCGTTGATATGTTGTGGAGCTGCGCCTGAAATTTTCCTCTGGTTTCATATGGTCAGTCTTGCAGCAATGTCTTTATTTTGGCGTTATTTCAGGTCGAACTGTTTTGGACCACAATCAAACGCTTCTCAGTGTCGAATGCGTGTTGCTTTGTTGAGGAGCCGATTCTGGAATTTTACTCTGGTGTCATATGGTCTTTTCTCACAACAACGTCTTTATTTAGATCAAACTGTTTTCCACCGCAATCGAACGCTTCTCAGTGTTGAACACGCTTTGATTTGTTGCGGAGCAGCGCCTGGAAGTTTCCTCTGGTTTCATATAGTCATTCTCACGACAACATCTTTATTTTGGTCTTATTTCAGGTTGAACTATTTTCTACCACAATCGAACGCTTCTCAGTAGCAAACAACGCACATTGGTGTGTTGCGGAGCCACGCCAGGATTTTTCCTCTGGTTTTATAACTTCATTCACTTTATTTTGGCATTATTTCAGGTCAAACTGTTCTCAGTGCTAAAGAAAGCACGTTGGTGTGTTGTGGAGCCTCACCTGAAATGGTGCTCTGGTTTGGTATGGTCGTTCTCGCAGCAAGGTCTTTATGTTTGCAATATTTATGTTTGAACTGTTTTCCACTGCAATTGAATGCTTCTCACTGTCAAAGAATACACGTTGGTGTGTTGCAGAGCCATGCTTGGAATTTTCCTCTGGTGTCATATGGTTGTTCTCGCAGCTACGTTTTTCTTTTGGCCTAATTTCAGGGCGAATTGTTTTCCAACACAAATGATCGCTTCTCAGTGTCAAAGAATGCGCTTTGGTGTTTTGTGGAGCCACGCCTCAGATTTTCCTTTGGTTTCATTTGGTCATTCTTGTGGCAATGTCTTTTTTTTGGCCTGATTTCTGGTCAAACTGTTTTACACCACAATCCAACGCTTCTCAGTGTCGAAGAACGCGCGTTGGTGTGTTGTGGAGCCACGCCTGGAATTTTCCTCAGGTTTCATAGCTTCATTCTTTTTATCTTGGCAAAAAGCAAAAAGTTAATGAATGTATTTCAATCTCTCTTCCTCCCTCATTTACCTCCTAGCAAATACCTTGGCTGGGCTGTTGGCACTTACAACACAGGTGATATACATATTCTTTAACCACCCCACTTCTCCAGCCCCCAACATTTAGATCAGCCCTTTTAATCTCCCATCCAATTTCTCATGTCTTGTTATATGCTGGCATATTTAAGCACAGTGAGTTGGAGTAACAAACAAAGCTACATGCAGGGTGCAGATGAGGCCTCCACTGCTATTTGCATAACAGCCTTAATTCACTAGCAAGTGGACAAGAGTGAGAAGGAGAGAATGGAGAGAGATTGAGAGTGGAGAAGAGAAGAGAGAACACAGCCTAATGGATAGTCACGTTGGTTAGCATTCTGTCAGCATACATGTGAATTTCTGAGCAGGACTCATTTAAGAGTGTTCTATACAAATTGCTTACAGAAAGAAACACGCAGCTCCAGTGGAAAAAGAAAACTCACCTTTACATGCACATACTCGTAAGGGAAGGGTGGAGGACTGATCACAATGAATTAATATCATGAGATAAAGGTTCATGTAAACCGCGCATTGTAAATTACCTGCTATTACTTCTAACCTCTTCCAACCACATCCATCTGAAGAGTTAATGGGTATGCTTGTATTTTAAATAGAAATTTTAATATCTTACATTATTATTCAAATATATACTGAATGTCAATAACTATACATTCTTATAGTGCTAGGCAGATTTCATTGGCTAAAATTGTGTAAAATTATATTTGTTACATTATGAAAACCATCATGTTTGTATATGGACCTTGCTATGTGCAGAGGCGTATAGTCATGCTGGAACAAACAAGGGCTTTCCCCAAACTGTTGCCAAAAAGTTCAAAGTTAATAAGTCTGTGTAGTGTTCTGCTGGCACCTACACTGTAAACAATTGCTGTAATTTTTACAGCAAATATTTACAATAACATCCTGTATTCTGACATTTCTGCATATTACTGTATTTTGCTATGATTCTTGGGAGCTGCTGACCAGTCTTAACAGTTTATTGTAGAATTTACAGCACATTCATGAACACAAAAGGACCTCTGGGATGGCTACCTGATGACTTCTGAAGGTGGAGGTTTGAACTTGGATTGTGGCTTTTTGCTTTCTGTAACTAATAGTAATTGTGTCTGGTCTGTAGCACTTAGGTAAGTTCTCTGAACTTGCTAAGCCAGCACAGCACAACACAGCACAACGACTTGCTATAGCTAGCTAGCTATCTAAGTGTGATTAAATGTTGCTCTGTAAGTTAGATCCCTCAACACGTTTGTTAGATGTATGATGTGTTCTGTCACTAAAAGTTAAACTGAAGTTAATGGACGACTTCTGGAGGTGGAGGTTGAAAAAAGGATTGTGACGCCTTATTGGACCTCCTGGTACTAATAAAAAGTCTCAAAAAAATGGCACTATTCACACAATGCGGCCAAAGTATATAAGGTTGCATCTGTTATAGCTAGTTAGCTACCTACCTATACCTAGTTAGATACAATTATATATCTAACTAGGTATAGGTAGGTAGCTAACTAGCTATAACAGATGCAACCTTATATACTTTGGCCGCATTGTGTGAATAGTGCCATTTTTTTGATTGCCTTGATGTCTTATTAGATCATCCATTAAGGTTATCACTTTGCATTATGAATGCAATTTAGTGTTTAAGTACACAAAGACATGTATAGATAGAAAATATACTATGATGGTGCATGCATGCTTGTGTTAATGTGGCTTGCTATCATAAGCTAACTACCTTTTGTGGAGGGGCGTTGTGGTCTTTTTTAGACTTAATGTGGCCAATGTGCATGTACCTTTGCTGTAGTTAGTCGTCCCTTTATTAGTTCTATTTTAATTTCCTCTCTCTACAAAATGTTTATTTGCCAACTCTTATCATGAAAGCAGTACAATCTTACTTTTTTGGTTATGCCCAAAGACAGGTTCAGGATACAATTTTGAAATGTCAAGTAAACTTCTGTCAATTCAAATGTGGCAATTTAACACAGTTTTTGTCTCATTTGAAGAATCATATCCAATCAGGTTTGGAAATCATGTGCCCATTTTTGGCATGTGGTCAGAAATTTAGGGTGAAATCAAAATTTGCATCACATGCGTCTTGAAATAACAAAAAATGTTCTGTTAGCAGCCTTCCTGATTCTGTTTTAGACAGTGAAGTTTCAGGTTCTGGCCAGCATGATTATGTATTGATATCTGAAAATGAAAGATCAGAGGATTTAGAGGAATTGTTATTTGTGGTTATGTAAGGTGGTGAGAGAAACTGGCAAGAATATGTTTGGTGTTTCGTCTGGTCAGAGGAAAGAAGACAAGGAAAGTTGGTGGTGGAATGAGGAAGTCCAGGAGAGTATTCAGAAGAAGAAGGCAGCTAAGAAAAAGTGGGATAACCAGAGAGATAAAGGAAGTAGGCAGGAATACTGTGAGGCTAGTCACATAGCGAAAAGAATGGTGGCAAAGGCAAAGGCTCAGGCCTATGATGAGCTGTATGAGAGGCTGGACAGTAAAGAAGAGTAAGAGTAAAGAGAGTAAAGGACTTGTGTCGTTTGGCTAAACAGAGAGATAGAGCTGGAAAGGATGTACAGCAGGTTAGGCTGATAAAGGATAGAGAGGGAAATGTACTAGTGAGTGAAAAGAGAGTGTTGTGTAGATGGAAGGAGTACTTTGAAGAACTAATGAATGAGGAAAACGAAAGAGAGAAGAGGACAACGGGGGGAGAGATAGTGGATCAGGAACTAGTAAGGTGGAAGTGAGGGCAGCTTTAAAAAGGATGAAGAATGGAAAGGCAGTTGGTCCAGATGACATACCTGTGGAGGTATGGAGATGTTTAGGAGAGAAGGCAGTGGACTTTTTAACCAGGTTGTTTAGCAAGCAAGCAAGCAAGCAAAATTTATTTATATAGCGCTTTTTACAACAGGTGTTGTCACAAAGCAGCTTTACAGAACAATCAGTATTTACAGAGAGAAGAGAAAAGAAGAAAGAAAATCCGGGTCCGAGCCCCCATGAGCAAGCCAGCGGTGGCAAGGGAAAACTCCCTAAAAGAGGAAGAAACCTTGAGAGGAACCAAGACTCAGAAGGGGAACCCATCCTCCTATGGTCGACACCGGACAGCAAACATTATTAGTATGAAGTATTATAGTAAAGTGGGAAAAGAAAGAGAGAGATCTGAGGGTGAGGACTGCACAGCGCTGTACAGAAGCTCAGTGGTGGTGAAACCGGTCCAGAAGGCTGGTGAGCAGCGGCACCAATCAAGGCAGTAGAGGCAACAGCATCAGACGCACAGGATGGGCAGCTGATCAGCTCGGCAGAGAAAGGAGAAGAAAAAAACAGAGTTAGTACTGTAAAGAGTGGCTGACCACAGATTACAGTAAAACAGAGCAGTGTAGACTCCAGCAGGTCTAGACCTGACAGGGAAGACTAGTCACCAAATGCTTGACTGTACAAATAAGTTTTTAGCCTAGACTTAAAGATTGGGGCTGTGTCTGATTCCCGAACATTGGCAGGAAGATTATTCCAGAGCTGGGGGGCTTTGTATGAGAAAGCTCTCCCCCCTGATGTAGCTTTATTTATTCTAGGTACCAGTAGTAAGCCAGCACCTTGTGATCTAAGTAGGCGTGATGGTTCATAGTAGGAGAGGAGCTCACTCAGGTACTGAGGGGCGAGCCCGTTTAGAGCTTTATAAGTCAGTAATAGAATTTTATAATCAATGCGAAATTTAACTGGTAACCAGTGCAGGGCTGATAAAACTGGACTAATATGGTCAAACTTCCTAGTTCTTGTGAGGACTCTGGCTGCAGCGTTCTGGACTAGCTGAAGCTTGTTAAGGCTTTTGCTGTGACATCCAGACAGCAGGGCATTACAATAATCTAGCCTTGAAGTGATAAATGCATGAACTAGCTTTTCTGCATCCTGTAGAGATAATGAATTTCTTAATTTAGCGATATTGCGGAGATGCAGGAAAGCTGTTCTAGTGATATTAGATATATGTGTGTCGAAAGAGAGATCAGCGTCTATCATGACACCAAGATTTTTAACAGATAGGCTTGATGAAACTGAGAGATTGTTAAGTTTTAGTGTTGAGTTAGACAGTCTGTGTCTGGCTAATTTTGGACCAAGAAGCAGGACCTCTGTTTTATCTGAGTTAAGTAACAGAAAATTATTTGACATCCAATCTTTTATGTCTTTTATACAGTCCTCAATCTTGGCAAGTTTAATTTTATCATCCGGTTTACTTGATATAGTTTAACAAAATCCTGGAGAGTGAGAGGATGACTGATGTGTGGAGAAGTAGTGTATTGGTCCCGATTTTTAAGAACAAGGGTGATGTGCAGAGCTGCAGTAACTACAGAGGTATAAAGTTGATGAGCCACACCATGAAGGTATGGGAAAGAGTTGTTGAAGCAAGGCTAAGGCGAGAGGTCCAGATCAGTGAGCAGCAGTTTAGTTTCATGCCCAGAAAGAGTACCACAGATGTAATTTTTGCATTGAGAGTGTTGGTAGAGAAGTACAGAGAACGTCAGAAGGAGCTACATTGTGTCTTTGTGGATCTAGAGAAGGCATATAATAGGGTGCCAAGACAGGAACTGTGGTACTGTATGAGGAAGTCAGGTGTAGCTGAAAAGTATGTTAGGGTGGTGCAGGACATGTATGAGGATAGTGAGACAGTGGTGAGGTGTGCAGTTGGAGTGACAAATGGTTTCAAGGTGAAGGGTAGGGTTACATCAGGGATCAGCTTTGAGCCCCTTCTTGTTTGCAATGGCGATGGACAGGTTGACAGATGAGGTAAGGCAGGAGGCTCCATGGACCGTGATGTTTGCAGATGACATTGTAATCTGTGGTGAGAGTAGAGAGCAGGTGGAAGAGAATCTGGAGAGGTGGAAGTTTGCACTGGAGAGGAGAGGAATGAAGGTCAGTAGAGATAAGATGGAATACATGTGTGTGAATGAGAGGGAGGCAGTTGGAAAGGTGAAGATGCAAGGAGTAGAGGTTGTAAAGGTGGATGACTTCATCTTGGGTCAACCATCCAGAGCAATGGACAGTGCAAAAAAGAGGTGAAGAAGAGGGTGCAGGCAGGATGGAGTGGGTGGAGACGGATGTCAGGGCTGATGTGTGACAGAAGGATAGCAGCAAGAGTGAAAGGGAAGGTTTACAAGACAGTAGTGCGTCCTGCTATGATGTATGGTTTGGAGACGATGGCTCTCTCTAAAAGACAGGAGGCTGAGCTGGAGGTGGCGGAGATGAAGATGCTGAGATTTTCGTTGGGAGTGACAAGGATGGACAAGATTATAAATGAGCAGATCAGAGGGACAGTGAAGGTGGAGCGGTTTGGAGATAAAGCCAGAGAGGCCAGGTTGAGATGGTTTGGAAATGTGTTGAGGAGGAATAGTGGATATATTGGGCAAAGAATGTTGGAGATGGAGCTGCCAGGCAGAAGGAGAAGAGGTAGACCTCAGAGAAGGTTTATGGATGTAGTGAAGGTGGACATGGAGATGGTTGGTGTGAAAGTAGAGGAGGCAATGGATAGGGCAAGATGGAAGCAGATGATCCGCTGTGGCGACCCCTAAAGGGACCAGCCGAAAGAAGAAGAAGATGAATCTCTGTTTTTGAGGAGTTTAATTCTTTTCTATGTAAAATTACAAGGTAAATTGTTGCTTCCAGAGTCTACTATTCAAAATATTGTTGAGGAATTTCAGAATATTTGTGACATTGGTCAGTCATATTTACTTGTTAAATTAAGCTAGGAGTTGACTTTGCTTGGAGTACCAGAGGAAAAAGTTAAAAATGTGGTGGATGATTTGACCAGGGAGGATCTTCTGAAAGTGTTTAATAACAGAGTTTTGAGTACTGCTCAGTATGTCCTTATAAAACAAACAATTGTAACTCTGTTTGAATATAAGACAGTGAGGGAACAGTATGAACAAGTGCATTCTCAAACAACAAATCCTGGCATGCTCCAGGATGTAAAGGATGGCAAGAACTTTTCTGAAAATGTTTTATTTCAGACTAACCCATCAGCTCTGGGCTTAATTATTTATCAGGATTCCTTTGAAGTGGTCAATCCATTGGGCTCAGCAAAGAAAAAAAACAAATTTCTCACAGTGTATCTTACTTTAGCTGATATTTTGCCTCATAACAGGTCAAATATGGACCACATGCAACTTGTTTGTCTGTGTAATGAGCAACATTTTAAGTACTTTGGGCAAGACCAAGTTTTTAGATCACTGATTGAAGACCTCAGAGATCTTGAAGACTATGGCATTGTTCTAACAATGACAAAATAATAAGAGGTGCCTTGGTTAAGATTATAGATGATAACCTGGGATCTCACACTATTGGAGGTTTTGTGGAGAGCTTCAGCCGGAGCCTACATTTTTGCAGGTACTGTGATACAGATAGGAGCTTATTCCAGTCCACACCTCTAGAGACAGGCATTAAAAGAACAAGAGCATCTTACCAGAACAGTGTTCAGGAACTCACAGATAGTGGCAGCAATGTTGTGTGTGGGATCAAATTTGACTCCCTTAATAAGTTGAAATGCTGTTTAAAAGGTTTTTGGTGCAGCATCATAGAAAGGCTTCACCATAACCTGGGAGAAGGAAGCACATGTGACTACACTAGACACAAAGTCAGGGCTGAAGACTCTTGGGCAGTTTTACTGAGCTTAAAAGTTAAAAATTTGAACACAAAATGGCATAAGGGATCAGCCAAACACACTCATATGTTCTCCTGCCTCGAATCTCACACTGTGCCTCTGGCTATGTTCTGAAGCTAAAACTCACAAGTTGATTATGATTTGCATAAATGGGTCATTTTAGGGTTCAGGTTTGTACACACTAGAGACAGATATGATTCGCTTACACAAATGTGAAACATCAAAACAGACAGATCAGATCAAAGCAAAAAATCTGACTTGAGTAACAAAGCATGTGAACATGGCCTTATACCTGAGCTGATGAGCTCCCCAGTTAGTCAACATTAGATGGAGCTCATCATCCCTAATCAAAAAACTCTCTAAAATTAAATTGTACAACTAAATACAGGATGAGAAAAAATACTAAACTGCCACTTTTTCAAAACCCACTGTTTTATATTGTATTGTCTGAGATACTGTCAATTGATTTATTTTACAAAGGAATCATGGGTATTAACCCAGGAACAGGATCAAAGGTTGTTGCTGGAAAGCGGGAAAAGAAACAATCTGGAATGAATCCACATGTCTGCACACTGCTCAGGAAACTGATGGATTTTGAGTGGCTTTCTCTTCAGGAAAGCTTTGTACATAGTTTTGTTTTTGTTTTGCAGTGGGCATCTGTACTATGCAAATTTATTTTTTGTACTTGCAAATGTGCTGTTGAAGTAAAATAAGAAATCAAAATTTTGTGTCAAGTAATTGTCATTTATGGATTAGTATTAATGTATGACAAGGACATGTATGTCATTTATCCCACATATTAGTGGGATAATATACATTTTTTTATATTAAGCAGTGTGATTTCATGTGAAATATGAAGTTAATTCAGTTAATAAGTAATGGAGTTTCACACCATCTGTAAGTCACTTGTAATCATTTACCTTAAAAATTGAACTGACTTTTACAAGTAATGTAATATAGGTTGTAATGTGTATAGGTTTTCAGACAATACATTTACAATAGTTTTACTGTAGACAAAAAATATTTGACTGTCGTTTAGCATTAGAAAGATATTAAAAATATTACTGTAATTTATTATTTGCCTTACTCTTTAGCAACATATTTTCTGCCTTCTAGATGGCATCTTTTTAAGGGACACCCAAGCTAATTTCAACATCACATCCACAAGCCATATTCTACAACTGGGTCAATTGTTGTCTTCAGTCCCACAATGATTTTGCAATGTTGTTAGAAAGAATGGTGATGTAACTCAGTGGTAAACAAACTTTCATCCCATCTTTGTTGGAACATCTTGCAGGAATCAAATTTGAAATTAGCATATTCTTACAAGAAACAATAAAGTTCATAAGGTTAAATCTTAAATATTGTGTTTTTGTTTGGTTTTCTATTTAGTAGAGGTCAAACAAAATTCACTAATCACTGCTTTCTGTTTTTATGAGCATTTTACATACTGTCCCAAATTTTTTGTCACTGGGATAGTAATATCACAGCAATATATGACTAAAATTAGACCCGTTTTTAAAGTCCATTTTTGTTAAAAGTCTAAAACTAAAACTAAATAAAAAATGTGAAAATTGACATTAGTATATAGGAAAACTGATCTCAAATCAGCAAAAAAGAAGAGAAATTAATTGTGAACTAATATCCTACACTCCACGAGTGTTCTTTTGGACATTGGGTGTATTATGCAGCCCCTCAAACCAAAACCCATAACACCCCTCAGCACCTGTTAAAGCTGTTTCTTCCCTTTAAAGGGGTTTTTCACTCCACTGCTAAATCCATTATCTCCTTTAAACACCCACATCTGTGATGCAATAAAGTGTGTAATTAATTTCTCACATACGTACCAATTCCTCTCCTTCCCTCTCACACATCTATCCCTTGTGGCCCATACAGCTGAACACCAATCCTATCATTCCAAAGTGGTGCAGCAAAAAAAAAAAAATCTGTATTTGGGGAATCTGAATTACTGTTCAGTTACCCCACACAGTGTCTACAGTCTTCAGTGTAGGGAGAACTGTTTGTTCATAATCTGTTTGTCTCTAAAAAGCATGTCTTGAGTATAGCAGATACAGTTTCATTTTTCTCACGCATCTTAAACATTTCTTCACATGCTTTAAATATTTTTTCACTACAGCCTTCTTACTTTCCTCTCCAGGAACTGCACTGGTGCTAAAATTTGCTGTGAGTAAGAGGTTGATATGGTTTTATGTTTATGGACACCCTGAATGGATTTATACAACAATTTAATGTGTTGCTCAAGGCAGAAGATGTGTTTATGAGATGGTCTGGGAGCAGCTCCATCTGCACAAGTTCTTACTTGAATTAACATGCTTATCTCAAAATACGTTAAGATCTAGTTGAATGTTGGTCATGATGTCAGATGACCAAAATCCAACATACAGACAACGTCTAATTCTAATGTCAGACTGATGTAGAATAATGACGTTAGCTGACGTTGATATTTTGTTGGTTTTAAGTTGTGATGTAACATAACCAAAATCCAATGTCTGCCAAACGTCAAATGCCAACGTCTGATTGATGTAGAATAATGACATACAATTGTCTGTCATAACTTTAACGTCAGCTTGACGTAATATTCTAACGTCAATAGATGTTGATATTTTGTTGGTTTTAAGGTGTGATGTAATGCAACAAAAATCCAACGTCTTTCAAACATCAAATGCCAACGTTTGATTGACGTAGAATTATGACATAATTGTGAGGTATGGTGACCAAAACCCAACGGCTATTTACGTCATAACTTTAACGTCAGATTGACATAATATTCTAACGTCATAAGATGTTGATATTTTGTTGGTTTTAATGTGTGATGAAATGTAACCAAAATCCAACATCTGCCAAACGTCAAATGCCAACGTCAGATTGACGTAGAATAATGACATACAATTGTGAGGTATGGTGACCAAAACCCAAACGCTATTTACATTATAACTTTAACGTCAGCTCGACGTAATATTCTAATGTCATTCAACAGTGATATTTTGCTAGTTTTAAGGTGTGATGTAACATAAAAATCCAACATCTGCCACACGTCAAATGCCAACGTCAGATTGACATAGAATAATGACATACAATTGTGAGGTATTGTGACCAAAACCCAACGTCTATTTACATCCTAAACTTAATGTCAGATTGACGTAATATTCTAACATCATCAGTTTTTGATATCTTGTTGGTTTTAAAGCGTGATATTCACTAACCCAGATCCAATATTCCAAACGTCAAATGCCATAACTGTCATCAGATTGCCGTAATATTCTAACGTCATTCAATGATCATATTTTGTTGGTTTTAAGGTGTGATGTAACGTAACCAAAATCCAATGTCTGCCAAACATCGAATGCCAACCTCAGACTGGCCCAGAATAATGACATGCAATTGTGAGATATGGTGACCAAAACCCAATGTCTATTTAACTTTAATGTGAGATTGTCGTAATATTGTAACATTGTTATATGTTGATATTTTGTTGGTAACATAACCAAAATCTAACAACATCTAAACATCACATCCCAAGATTATATTGACGTAGAATACTGACATGCAGCCATGAGGTATGGTGACCAAAACCCAACGTCTAACTAACGTCATAACCTTTACCTCAGATTGTAACATTGTTAGATGTTGATATTTTGTTGGTTTAAAGTGTAATGTTCACTAAGCCAGATCCAAAATATTCCAAACATCACATGCCAACATCATGTAGAATACTGACATGCAGTCGCAAGGTATGCTGACCAAAACCCAACATCTATTTAATGTCATAACCTTAACGTCACATTGCCATAATATTCTCACTTCATTAGACGTTGATAATTTGTTGGTTTTAAGTTATGATGTAAAGTAACTACAATCCACGTCTTCCAAACATCAAATACCAATGTCACATTGACGTAATACTGACTTCCACTTGTCAGGTATAATGACGAAAACCCAATGTCTATTTAACATCATAAACTTGACGCCACATTTCCATAACATTCTAACATCATTAGACATTGATATTTTGTTGGTATTAAGTTGTGATGTAAATGACCAAAATCTGACCTGCAGTCGTGAGGTATATCGACCAAAACCCAACATCTATTCAACATCATAGTTTTAACGTCAAATTGATGTAATAGTCTAACATCAGTAGACATTGATATTTTGTTGGTTTTAAATTGTCATGTAAAGTGACCAAAACCTAACATCTTAAAAACATCACATCCCAAGGTTATATTGATGTTGATTACGGTCATGCGGTCATGAGGTATGGTGATCAAAACCCAACGTCTATTTAACGTCATAATCTTAATGTTTCATGTGATATTCTAACATCATTACACATTGATACTTTGTTGGTTTAAAATTGTGGTGTCAGGTAACCAAAATCCAACATTTCAAATGTCACATGCCAACCTCATATTGACAGAATACTTACATGCAGTCGTGAGTATTGTGAATTCAACAGGATATTTTAACATTATTACATGCTGATATTCTGTTGGTTTAAAATCGTGGTGTCATGTAATCAAAATCCAATCTCTTCCACATGTCTTATGCCAAAGTTGGTTTTAGGTCATGGAGTTTTAACCCTTACGAAACCAAATTCTAACATCAACAGACTATGACATTGTTGGCTCTAATTCAGCAGACTGTTCTGGGCTGATTCTGGTTTACGTCTCTGAGAGTTTGTGGACTTCCAGATAGATATTAGCCAGATGCTGGCCAGCTGTATATGGTTTAAAGTCACATTTACACTTAAGTGCCAATTCTAGCGTGAATGTTATGGCTGAACAATGTGGATGAAGGAAGAGGGCCACAGCACAATTAAGTTGCAGCAGATTTGTGCTCAGTTGATTTACAGCTCTGTACTTTTGGCCTATGTCTGACATGTCATAAGGGCTCACCAAAATAGAA
This sequence comes from Pygocentrus nattereri, assembly GCF_015220715.1. Lineage (NCBI taxonomy): Eukaryota > Metazoa > Chordata > Actinopteri > Characiformes > Serrasalmidae > Pygocentrus > Pygocentrus nattereri. Next base: position 14,269,515 of record NC_051220.1, read on the forward strand.
GACTGGGTTCTGGGTCAATTCTGCCTTACATACCCAAGTGTGGGCCAGAATTGGGCCAGATGCTGGACAGCTGTGCTTGGACTTAACTCAAATCTACGTTTAGAGCAAATTCTGACATGAATGTTGTGGCTCAATCGTGTAGATGAAGGAAGAGGGCCAAACCTTTATGCTGCGGCAGGTTGGTTGATTCACACCTCAGTTACGTCCATTTTAGCATAACACTTAATGTAATAGTTATCAGCTCAAGGTTTAGCTACATTACCCTTAATTGCTAATTCATCATGGCTAATGCTAACAGTAGCAGGTCCTCTCATCTGCACACACATCATCCTTCTGTGTAAGTCAAGAGAACTAGAAAACAGTTTAAAAATGGATGCTGTCATTCTTAAAATGAGGAAATATTTCCTGGTTCATATGAGAGTTCACTGCCAGGAGTCTGTTACATTAGTTCAACCTGTAAGTAGCTTAATTTTGATCATGGGTTCCTCAATGTTTGTTAGAACAAAACTTTCTTGTTGTTACAGATCATACAGTTGACACATAAAATGTCACATTCATGTCACAAAGTGACACATTCAGTCTGTAGAGGGATCTGTTGGAAACGCTGATTGTGGTGTTATTCCAGATTGCCAGGTAAAGGGATTTGTTGTACAGTTTGACACAAAAATAACTTGCTATCTGGAAAACAGTTAAAGAAGTAAGTAATAGCTGAATGCTTTCCCTCTTTTCATAGGCATCAGGAAGTGGACAGGTTTTGATTTATCCTGTTTTGTACTTGTTTGATGTATAATAAAAAACCTCCAGTATGAATATGATGATATGAATTATTGCAGACAGAATCAGAAAACATAGCTGTTTAGCAAATGAAACCACAAAACAGTGTCTCATACACAGTTGGCTTAATCTCATGTATTTTGTGAAGGCACATTGAATGGGTTGACACCTGTACTTCAGGGTCATTCACAAATGTTTTTTATTCCACAGTCAGATAAGTATGATTTTTTAGACGTGTTTGCCATCTGATTTAAAATAAAACGTCTGTGTAATTACATTCTAAACTATTTGCTCCAAGGTAGATGTCAGATTTAGCCTGTATTTCAGTGGCCTCTCAACTTTGCTCAAGAATGACCTGTCACAAAGGTAAAGCCTTTTTTCCTTCATTCATTTACTGTTTTTATTTATTTACCTAGAATCAACATTTTACTCTAAAATGGCTATTGATTATTAAGAAATAATATTACTAATACTAATCACAGATATTACTAATATTTTGCATGATCTGCAATAAATGAATGTGGCATCTTGCAGGACCACACCTGGCTTTGGACTAAAGTGGGTACTCATAACTGTGTGCCATATATAAGCCATAGCTGTGTGCCATATATAAGCCAATTCTGGCCAACACCTTTATATATACTACAGTATATAGGCCAGAGATGGACTAGAACCCTTAGTTCTACCCACTTTACAGTATGTCGGCCAGATCTGGACGATGTTTATTAGTTCGACTCACTTTACAGGATATGGGCCAGAGCTGGGCTACATCTGTTAGTTGTACAAATTTAAGTGTGTTGGCCTCATCTGGGCCACATCAATTAGTTCTTCTGGTTTTACACTATATGGACCAGATCTGGGCTGAGGACCCAGCCAGAACTGGGCCAAAAACAAAACCAAGGATGAGGTTCAAAATTGGGCCAGATAAATTTTGCTAACTGGGAAGGCACAGTGTTAACTATACATACTTACATCTGCTAAAGCGTCTCAGTGCTAAAGTCCTTCTAATGTAGGATACAGACAACTAGATGTGGTATTTTGTGGTATGTCAGTTGTGGTGTTGAGAAAAACAAAATCTGTCCGTCAAACACTTACTGCTGTTCATAAACTTAAATATATTTGTACAAACAAACATCCTCTCCATGGATCACCACCTTATCGTGATGGAGGGGTTTGCGTGCTAGAATGATCCTAGGAGCTATGTTGTCTGGAGAAAAAGCTCCTGGTAGGGTCTCCTATGGCAGACTGGTCCTAGGTGACAGGTCAGACAAAGTGTGATCCATAATATCCCCTATGAAAAGACGAAAACAGGACTTGTGTACCCTGCCCGGAACAGGGTTCCCGGGGCCCCACCCTGGAGCCAGGCCTGGGGGAGGGGCTCGCCAGCGAGCGTCTGGTGGCCGGGCGTTTACTCATGGTGCCCAGCCGGGCCCAGCCCGAAGGAGTTACATGAGTCCCCCCTCCCATCGACCCACCACCAATGGGAGGGGCAGTAGTAGGGTTTCGGTGCTTTATGGATTGGGCAGTGTCCGAAGGCATGGGCCTTGGCGTTCTGATCCTCGGTTGCTGAAACTGACTTTTGGAACTTGGAACGTTACCTCACTGGCGGGGAAGGAGCCTGAGTTGGTGCGCGAGGTTGAGAGATACCGGCTAGATACAGTCGGGCTCACCTCAACACACAGCTTGGGTTCTGGGTCCAATCTCCTTGAGAGGGGCTGGAATTTATTCTTTTCTGGAGTTGCCCATGGTGAGAGGCGGCGGGCAGGTGTGGGCTTTCTAATAGCCCCTCGACTCGGTGCCTGTATGTTGGGGTTTTCTCCGGTGGACGAGAGGGTAGCTTCCCTACGCCTTCGGGTTGGGGAACGGGTCCTGACTGCTGTCTGTGCTTATGCACTGAACAGCAGTTCAGAGTACCCAGCCTTCTTAGAGCCCTTGGGAAGAGTGCTTGAAAGTGCTTCTCCTGGAGACTCTATTGTCCTACTGGGGGACTTTAACGCTCACGTGGGCAATGACAGTGAGACCTGGAGGGGTGTGATTGGGAGGAATGGCCTGTCTGATCTGAACCCGAGTGGTGTTCAGTTTTTGGACTTCTGTGCAAACCACAGTTTGTCCATCATGAACACCATGTTTGAACACAAGGATGTCCATAAGTGCACATGGTACCAGGACACCCTAGGCTGCAGTTCAATGATTGACTTTGTAGTCATGTCATCGGACTTGCGGCCATGTGTTTTGGACACTCTGGTAAAGAGAGGAGCTGAGATGTCAACTGATCACCCCCTGGTGGTGAGTTGGATCAGGTGGTGGGGGAAGATGCCGGTCAGACCAGGCAAGCCCAAACGTATAGTGAGGGTTTGCTGGGAACGTCTGGCAGAAGAACCTGTCAGATTGATCTTCAACTCACACCTTTGACCAGATATTGGGGGAGGTGGGGGACATTGACTCAGAATGGGCCATGTTCCGCTCCTCCATTTTTGAAGTGGCTGACTGTAGCTGTGGCCGTAAGGTAGTTGGTGCCTTTCGGGGCAGTAATCCTCAAACCCGGTGGTGGACATCTCAGGTGAGAGATGCTGTCAAGCTGAAGAAGGAGTCCTACAGGGCATGGTTGGCCTGTCGGACACCAGAGGCAGCTGGCAGGTATCGACAGGCCAAGCGATCTGCGGCTTCAGTCATCACCAAGGCAAAAACCCAGGTGTGGGAGGAGTTTGGTGAGGCCTTGGAAAGTGACAAAGTCGGCTCCGAAAAGATTCTGGCAAACCGTCAGGCGACTCAGAAGGGCAAAGCAGTGTGCCACTAGCACTGTATATAGTGCAGATGGTGTGCTGCTGACTTCAACTGAAGACCGACTGAGGCCGAAGTCGCCAAGGTAGTTAAGAAGCTCCTTGGTGGCAAGGCTCCAGGGGAGGATGAGATCCGCCCTGAGTTCCTCAAGGCTCTGGATGTTGTGGGGCTGTCTTGGCTGACACGCCTTTTCAACATTGCGTGGACATCGGGGGCGGTGCCACTAGATTGGCAGACTGAGGTGATGGTGCCTCTTTTTAAAAAAGGGGACCGGAGGGTGTGTTCCAACTACAGGGGAATCACACTCCTCAGCCTCCCTGGTAAGGTCTATGCAGGAGTACTGGAAAAGAGAGTCCAGCTTATAGTCAAACCTCTGATCCAGGAGGAGCAGTGCGGTTTCCTCCCTGGTCGTGGAAAACTGGACCAACTCTTCACCCTCTCCAGGATTCTGGAGGGTTCATGGGAGTTTGCCCAACCAGTCCACATGTGCTTTGTGCATCCGGGGTATTCTGTGGGAGGTGCTTCGGGAGTACGGGGTAAATGGCTCTTTGCTACAAGCCATCCAGGCCCTGTACAAACAAAGTTGGAGTTTTGTTTGCATAGCCGGCAGTAAGTCAGACTCGTTCCCAGTGAGAGTTGGACTCTGTCAGGGCTGCCCTTTGTTACCAATTCTATTCATAATTTTTATGAATAGAATTTCTAGGCGCAGTCAGGGGATGGAGAGTGTCTGGTTTGGTGACCTCAGGGTCACATCGCTGCTGTTTGCAGATGATGCGGTCCTATTGGGGACATCAGGCCGTGAACTTCAACTTTCGCTGGATTGGTTTGCACCCTAGTGTGAAGCGGCCGAGATGAGAATCAGTACCTCTAAATCCGAGACCATGGTTCTCAGGCGGAAAAGGGCAGAGAGCCCTCTCTTGGTCGGGGATAGGCTCTTGCCTCAAGTGGAGGAGTTCTAGCATCTCGGGGTCTTGTTCACGAGTGATGGTACAAGGGAGCGGCTGGGGAAAGGGAGGTCTGGGCCTCATTGCTTAGGATGCTGCCCCCGCGACCTGAACCCCAAAGAAGCGGAAGATAATGGATGGATGGATGGATGGATGGATGGGTAAAAGTAAAATAATCCTCCTTTACAGTAAAATAAAGCTCTGCTGATTGTTCAACACAGTTTAACAATAAATGGTCTTAAACTCTGGAGTTAATGTAGAACTGCTGGTTCACCCTTTAACCCTGAAGATCAGCGCAGACTGCTGGTCACCCTAGCAACACAGACAACAGTCTCACCCAGCTAGTAGCTACGAAATGGCAAAGAGAGAGATTTAGGACGAACATAGATAATTTAGAGATGAATAGACTTATTTGCAATTATAAACAGTCCAACTGGTTTCCTGATACATTTATTCTGTAACAAGAAACTGCCAAACACTAATGTTGCAAAGCTGAAGTCAGTTTCTCATTCAAATTTTCCTGTTCCACCTTAAATGATGCAGCAGTTATATTCTGTCATCTCAGGCACCATTTAAGGTGGAATGGGAAAATTTGAACATGAAGCTGGTGAATGAGAAGCGACTTTAGCCTCCTTTAAAAAAACAAATGTTTAGAGACATTTTACAAAAAAAATATTCATTTTGAGGGAAAGTTTCCTGCTACAGATGTGAGAAAAGTGGCTACAGATGAGCTAAAGCTTAAAGCAAATCAAATTAGGCATGTGTTTTTGTTAATATTTTTGTAGTCTATACAAGGACATTAGCACATACTGGGACATATTTGCAGCCAAGATGGTAAAATTGACAAAATTTTGTGGCTCCTAAGGTGGTTTGATTTTTGTTTAAGGCCAAAATGCCCTCTGTCAACATTTGGGTTGCCGACCCCTGCCCTAGCTTGTTGAGCCCTGTGCACAGCCCAAGATAACTGCTGATACTATAAAGCTCACCTTTTGTAGTACAGATAGAACTGTAAAAATATCAAGACTCAAAATTTTATGTGCGTCTGCAGTCACACTCTTCTGTCCTAATGTGTTGCAGGTCAAATGTCATCTTAAAATCTCATTTCTTGTTTTATATAAGCACAAATACAAAACAACTAAGGTTTGCATAAAGCCTGTAAGCTTCTTACTTCTTGGCAACACGTCTGCAGAGGGATACGGTTTGTGTGTCAAAACAGTGCTGTTGTCACAAATATTAGCACGATTAGAAAAACTCAACCCATCAGCTTGTAAGGTTGGAACCAAATGTTGCATGATTGAGTATATGGAACAAATGAGACTGTAATATACACTGCTCAAAAAATAAAGGGAACACTCAAATAACACATCCTAGATCTGAATGAATTAAATATTCTCATTGAATACTTTGTTCTGTACAAAGTTGAATGTGCTGACAACAAAATCACACAAAAATCATTAACGGAAATCAAGTTTATTAACCAATGGAGGCCTGGATTTGGAGTTACACACAAAATTAAAGTGGAAAAACACACTACAGACTGATCCAACTTTGATGTAATGTCGTTAAAACAAGTCAAAATGAGGCTCAATATTGTGTGTGGCCTCCACGTGCCTGTATGACCTCCCTACAACGCCTGGGCATGCTCCTGATGAGGTGGCGGATGGTCTCCTGAAGGACCTGGACTAAAGCATCCGCCAACTCCTGGACAGTCTGTGGTGCAACGTGGCGTTGGTGGATGGAGCGAGACATGATGTCCCAGATGTGCTCTGATTCATGTCTGGGGAACGGGCGGGCCAGTCCATAGCTTCAATGCCTTCAATGCTGACACACTCCAGCCACTTGAGGTCTAGTATTGTCCTGCATTAGGAGGAACCCAGGGCCAGCCGCACCAGCATATGGTCTCACAAGGGGTCTGAGGATCTCATCTCGGTACCTAATGGCAGTCAGGCTACCCCTGGCAAGCACATGGAGGGCTGTGCGGCCCTCCAAAGAAATGCCACCCCACACCATTACGTCTGTCTCACGTGCTCATGGTGAACCTGCTTTCATCTGTGAAGATCTCAGGGCGCCAGTGGCGAATTTGCCAATCCTGGTGTTCTCTGGCAAATGCCAAGTGTCCTGCACACATGCACATTTGTGGCCTGCTGGAGGTCATTTTGCAGGGCTCTGGCAGTGCTCCTCCTGTTCCTCCTTGCACAAAGGCGGAGGTAGTGGTCCTGCTGCTGGGTTGTTGCCCTCCTACGGCCTCCTCCACGTCTCCTGGTGTACTGGCCTGTCTCCTGGTAGCGCCTCCAGCCTCTGGACACTACGCTGACAGACACAGCAAACCTTCTTGCCACAGCTTGCATTGATGTGCCATCCTGGATGAGCTGCACTACCTGAGCCATTTGTGTGGGTTGTAGAGTCCGTCTCTACCACGAGTGTGAAAGCACCACCAACATTCAAAAGTGTTTTATTGGTACTTTGTCAACTGTCTTATTTTGAGAGCAATTCTGAATGTGATGAATATAATATGTAAGCATGAATTCATGGTTGAAATTAGGTTGAATTCCAGTTGCTGAACAATGTTGAGTTTTGATATCAGTCTGAACAGCCTAAAAAAGAAGTGTTTTTCCTTTCTGTTTTTTTTTTCCGGTCTGTGTGGGTGTGTATATGTGTTTGTAATTAAGACATTTTTTTTAAGGCGACGTTTTCAGGACGCCATTAAGTGGCGACAGCAAGGTTGGGGCAGCCATAGCTCAGGTGGTAGAGCAGGTTGTTCACTAATCGAAGGGTTGGCAGTTCAATTCCAGACTGTAGTGCCCTTGAGCAAGACACCCAAATACTCTGACTAACATTGGTGTAGAGACTGGGTACCAACGTCAGCCCGATTGTCTTTCAACCAAAATTGAGCGTCTGTCCAACGTCGGAGGTTGACGTCAAGCCAATGATGGGTTTCGGCATCAGTCCGATTTTAATTTTCAACCAACATCCAATGTCTCTTCAACATCGGGGGTTGACTTCAAGTCGATGTTGGGTTTTGGTGTCAGTCCGATTTTCATTTTCAACCAAAATTTAACGTCTGTCCAACATTGGGTGTTGACGTCAAGCTAATGCCGGGTTTTGGCGTCAGCCTGATTTTCATTTTCAACCAAAATCCACCGTCTCTACAATGTCGGGTGTTGGCATCAAGCCGACATTGGGTATTGGCGTCAGTCAGATTTTAAATTTTCAACCAAAATTTAACGTCTGTCCAATGTTAGGGGTTGACGTCAAGCCGACATTGGGTATTGGCGTCAGCCGGATTTTCATTTTCAACCAAAATCCAACGTATCTACAACATCAGGTGTTGGCGTCAAGCCGACATTGGGTATTGGCGTCAGTCAGATTTTAAATTTTCAACCAAAATTTAACGTCTGTCCAATGTTAGGGGTTGACGTCAAGCCGATGTTGGGTTTTGGCGTCAGTCAGATTTTCATTTTCAACCAAAATCCAACGTATCTACAACGTTGGCTGTTGACGTCAAGCCGACATTGGGTATTGGCGTCAATCAGATTTTCATTTTCAACCAAAATCCAACGTATGTACAACGTCGGGTGTTGACGTCAAGCTGATGCCGAGTTTTGGCGTCAGCCTGATTTTCATTTTCAACCAAAACCCAATGTCTCTTCAACGTCGGGGGTTGACCAAGCCGACGTTGGTTATTGGCGTCAGTCAGATTTTCATTTTCAGCCAAAATCCAAAACCTCTACAACGCCGGGTGTTGACGTCAAGCCGACATTGGGTATTGGCGTCAGTCAGATTTTCATTTTCAACCAAAATCCAACGTATCTACAACGTTGGGTGTTGACGTCAAGCCGACAATGGGTTTCGGCGTCAGCCTGATTTTCATTTTCAACCAAAAACCAAAAAAAACGCCTGTCCAATGTTAGGGGTTGACGTCAAGCCGATGTTGGGTTTTGGCATCAATCAGATTTTCATTTTCAACCAAAGTCCAACGTCTTTCTGACGTCAATTTGACGTCCTTTGCCTGCAGGGCATGATCTACAAAGCCAGAAAAATTTAAAACAAAACAGGAACATACAGGAAGATAACAATTTATAGAGCAACACATAAAACAATAGAACAACATGGTTGTAAGCAGGACTACAAATGAGTAAGAGTCTAATAATTAGAAAAGTTGGTTACAGTACATCTATGGAACATATCAGCACCAGCAAACACTGGCCAATTTTGACTACCCTAAGCAGGCAATCTACAGAAGTCAAGAACATTTGATACTCTGAAAATTCAGTTAATTACAATTATTTTTTTTTTCAGATGTTGCTCGAAAACTAACATCTTACTAATTGTAGTTCAATTGCTATTCTGTGTCCCATGTGATAAAATGTTGAAAATATGCAGACTTCCTTTCTAATTAGTGAAGTCAGTCACTTTATTGTACATCTATTGCTGACACAGGTGCGATTGGCAATGCGCTCACACAGCCTGTATAATGTCCTTAGATAATCACTGTCAATAAAATGGGGTGCTCTGAACCATCCGCACATGAGGCTAAAGCCACCATGCCTACTCTCAAACACCAGCTAGAGGGGTATATCCTGGATTGGGCTATGGCACAGCTTCTCTTCAGTAATAGAACCGCTAATAATACATTTGTGGCCATGAAGCCCATGGTTCACGTGGCTCACAGCAACCAGGCTCCATACATTTTTTTATTAGGGCCCTCCTTTCAATTCTGACATAATTGTTATTATTATTGAACTCCACTCCAGACACAGCAGGGTATTGTATGAAAGGAGCCTTTGTGGTAAGAAAACACCTGGAAGGTCAGAAAGAGTGAGACAACACTGCTTGTACAGTAGATGCTAACTGGGAATAGGAAGACTAGCTGATAAGGGTTGGTAAGTGTACTAATTAAAGTAAAACATTTATTATGACATTTTAATGTGAACAAACAGAGTATACTTACCTGTAACATCTGAATGCATGCATGTCCATCACTCAAACCGGTTATATGAATACATGTAATGATCTACCTTTTTAAACTCTTTTAGATCTACCCCCTTGAGGATGTACACTCTCATTGGTTTAGTCCGGGGTGGGCTAATGAGTATATAAGGGGTAACATGGCTAATGGTGAGAGGAGCTGAGAGGCTGAGTTTGTCTCTGGAGGACAGAACTTTGTTGGCCGAGTGAATATACTTGAGAGACGGTCACGGATTGGGGTTCAGTGAAACTCATAATCTAACCAGTGGTAGCATTAAGCCATTATGAGCCGAGCTTACCTCCAGGCCAAAGTGTATATAGTGTAATGTATTGTCGTTGTTTGTTTTGTGTTTGTATAGTTTTCTTTTGGGTTTTTTTTTTGGGTGCACCTGATGGTGAATGATTTTGGAACCTCAAATCTGGTTTGAGGAAGCTTATTTACCACCACTCACTGTTTGCTGACATACCTCTTGTCCACACGACCCACATTACCACAGTGAGAAATAAGGGTTACCAGGCTTTTCAGGAAAATCAGACATATTGGGAATCAAACTGGGTCCAGGGACATTTTAAAAAAGGAGGGGCAATGAAACCTCCAAGGGAGGGGTGATAAGGTTGCTCAGCTTTGGGTATAAGATGAAATGTGTTTGTATTGTCTGTATATTTTGGCTTCCAGAAGCCATCTTGTCACTTGGAACTTGATAAACGAAGAAGGGACCTCTTTCTGTCCCTCAAAAAGGAACCTGCGGCTGAAGTTTGGTTTTTCATCTGTCTTTGACTTTTTGCAAGAATGCTTATTCAATCTTTTTGATTCGTTAACTTTTTTTACATTAAAACATACTTTAATACTTTTTCTGCATCAGAGAACATATTAAATTAAAACTAGAATTAAAACTAATTTGTCCCGACAACAGACAGCCCTGTCTGTTTTTCATCCTCTTATTCATAATGCAAATCACGATAACCTTTAATTTCAGAATTCTTTCACAGCTTGTTAATATGTTAAATATTTATGTCTATACTTATATATTTTTTTATCTTAATGGGCTAGTCTAGATTTATGTGACTGCTAGATGCTAGTGGGTGGAGTGACATACCTTGGAATAATGACTAATGACTATGGCTCTCGCACCTCTTAATTTTCTCGCCATTCTGCTGGAGCTCGTAACTCGACTTATCTTGGCTGTCTTTACTCACTTTCACTTTCCCCTCCCCCTGAAGTTCGATGCGCTCTACTCTCGTCTCCGTCAAGGCTTCCCAGTACTGGCGAGAGCGCCCCTGCTTAACATGGCGTCGGACGGAATGATTTTAACCAACCACGACCACCAAATCCGGGTCGGTATATTAACAGGTAAGCCGCAAATGCCTTTCAGATCATTTCATTTTGGCGTTCCGTGCTGATTGTTTTGCGGCGGCTGTCCGCGCTGTTAGGCCAGGTTTTGGTGGTTGTAATGAGTTCAGTATCTCTCTGCCTCTTCTCCAATGCTTCCAGGCGACGAAGGTTTGAAGCTTGGGGTTTGCTTCCATATTAAACTCCACAACTAAATTCTTCGACTGCCGCTGATTATGTTTAGTTCTGCATGTTTTTCCTCACTTCTGTCAAACAGTAAAAATCCCGGATAATGGGAAACCAGTTTGTGTGTTATGAATTATGCATGTCTTGCACACCTTATAGCGCTGGAAAACCGAGCTCTTGTGAGTCAGACACGATTGCGTGTGGCTACAGCTTTGTCCCGAATTGCAAAACCGACCAGGTGGTCACGCTCAGTAAATGTTTGTCACGAGTTTCTGGTTAAGCTTTAACGGCAGTTTTCTTCACCAAATGCCAGCTCTGTATAATAAACTCTGCGGTTTGGACCTTAAACCTAGTTGACGTAAATCCCAAGCGGCCGCTGACTGTCAGTCGTATGTAGCGATCAGATGGGTTGGATCGTTTACACCGATGGCAATTGTAATTTCTCTTCACGCACGAGCCCTGTTTTTTCTGACGGTGAAGTAGTGAGGCGGCCCCCTCCTTCCTGTAGTTAAACACTGCTGTCGTGCTGCCGTTGCTTGTCCGTGGGAGGGAGGGGGCGCGTACGGCGACTGAATGCAAATGCTGCTGAGGTCGGTGTGTGTCACGTATGCATGACTGCTGGAGTAAGGAAAGGATCCAGTAGAGGGGACTCGGCTACGTCCGGTCCGCCTGAGTGGGGGGAATCACCCTGGTTAGGCACTCGTGTATACTACCTGTAAATGACTCCGAGAGCGACGGGCTTTGATTTTTTACCGCTTAAGAAAGCTACAAATCAAACAGCAGCAGGCTTTGAGAAGGTATGAGGGATTCTCCCGAGGATATAGTTGAGAGAGCCCCCGTTCTCTCTTTCAACCCCCTCCTTCCATCAGAGTAACGCTTAGCCTCCAGTCTGTGCGATCGGTTAACACTGTTCTTTCCTGTGTTCTGACATATCGAGGAAGCAGATGCTTATTGATGAGGAACACTGTGTGTATGTGTGTGTGAGACAGTGGGAGAGGGAGCACAGTGAATGAGGATTTCTGACAGCAATAAAAAAGCATGAACGTGGAGCCGAACATAAAGCCGCTATAAACGAAATAGATATGATTTAATTAAGTAGGTCACATTCGTGTTTATGTGCATTTTGACAACACATTTTTTTCTTTTAAAAGTAAACTTAAATAGTAGGGATACATCACTGTTAATACTTGGGATTGGGTATTTGCCTGGTATTGTCCTCATTTACTTGCTCTTGACTTCATAAAAGAACATCTGATACCACCTGATACCATGTGACGTAAGCATAGTTAATGTATGTTGCAAATTCAAATGTACAGTATGATTCACCAAAGAACAAGATTTCTGAAATCACAATATGCCTGGCTTTAGATGACATTCCACTACAGCTGAAACAATCAATCGCTAGACTTTAACAACACTGAAAACTTCACAAGTGAGCTTATCGGTTGCATTAGCCTTAGATATGATTCCTGCTGTCGCTGTGCTACAGATACTGTTGTTAAAAGAGACAGATGAGGAGCATGAGAACAAAACTATGAAACATTTTTCACCTACAGCTGTTCAGAAGTACTTTTCCGATGTGGAACAACACCCATTCTTCTCCCCTGAAGTGCCATTACGTTTACTGATGTAGCATTGCTAGCTAATGTACATCATTTAAAATGAGTCAGACTCTAATTATTCAATTGTTAAGGTACATTGCATTCATTTACACTAACAACTACTTAATTCTAAGTACGTAATTCCTTATGCTATTAAACTTCTATTGGCAAGTACTAAAAAATATGTACTTATCCTTGAATTCAGTCTGTCACTAAAATTAGCTTTCTTAAGGTGTCGTATCCTATGGTATGGTATGGATAATCATAACAGTTTACACTTTTCGTGTAAGATTTGTTTTCATTCAAAGACAAATTTACATAAATTATTTTTTTTTCTTTTAAGCCAAATGGAGTAATTGCCAGGTGATCTTTTCCAAGGGGTTTGTTGGGGGAAAAATACACAGAAAAATAGTATCCCCTATATTTTTCTGATATAAATTTTAGCTACATAGCATGTACACTTATTTAAGTACATTTCAGTCAATGTTTATTAACAATTCTACTTTCACCACAACTAATATTGTGCTGCTACTGTTACTAGACCTGAGTGATGGGGCAGTGTAATTGGATATCGTTAATGACTGACAAATAACCCGGTGGCGATAATCGAAGTGTGATTAGAGAGGACTAGTTTACCATTAAACAGGTCAAAAATACAGTGTCTCACAAAAGTGAGTACATCCCTCACATTTCTTCAAATATTTTGTTATTTTTTCATGGGACAACACTATAAAAATGAAACTTGGATATAACTTAAAGTAGTTAGTGTACAGCTTGTATAGCCGTATACATTTGCTGTCCTCTGAAAACAACTTAACAAACAGACTTTAATGTGTAAATAGCTGGCAACACAAGTGAGTACACCTCATAGTGAACCAAATGTCCAAATTGTTCTCAGAGTATCAATATTTTGTGTGACCACCATTATTATCTAGCACTGCCTTATCCCTCTTGGGCATGGAATTCACCAGATTGAGGATGCTCAATTGGGTTTAAGTCTGGAGATATACTTAGCCAGTCAATCACCTTTACCTTCAGCAAGGCAGTTGTCATCTTGGGGGTGTGTTGGAAAACTGCTATGCGGAGCAGTTTCCCGAAGGGAGGGGATTGTGCTGTGCCTCAGAATGTCACAATACATGTTGGAGTTCATTTTTTCCTCAATGAACCACAGCTCGTCAGTGCCAGCAGCATTCATGCAGCTCCAGACCATGATGCCACCACCACCATGCTTGACTGTAGGCAAGAGACAGTTGTCTTGGTACTCCTCATCAGGGTGCCACCACACATGTTGGACAACCAAACAAGTGGTCTTGTCAGACCACAGGACATGGTTCTAGTAATCCATGTTCTTGGACTGCTTGTCTTCAGCAAACTGTTTTTTCTTGTGCTGCAGCTTCAGAAGAGGCTTCCTTCTGGGACAGCTGCCATGCAGACGAACTTAATGCATTGTTCTGCGTCTGGTCTGAGCACTGACAGGCTGACCTTCCTCGTCTTCAACCTCTGCAGCAATGCTGACAGCACTCATGCATCTATTTTTTGAAGGCAACCTCTGTATGTGACGCTGAACACGTGGACTTCTTTGTTCGACCCTGGCGAGGCCTGTTCCAAGTGGAACTTGTCCTGGAAAACCACTGTATGACCTTGGCCACCATGCAATAACTCAGTTTCAGAAGATTGTTAGCAATCTTCTTATAGCCTAGGCCATCTTTCTGGAGAGCAACAATTCTATTTCTCACATCCTCAGAGAGTTCTTTGCCATGAGTTGCCATGTTGAATATCCAGTGGCCAGTATGAGTGAACAGCCCTGCTCCCCATTCACATCTGGAACCTTGTATCTCTAATGAATCACAATACACAAGGGAGGGACAGTGACACAATTGAGCACAATTTGGACATGTTGACTGTGAGGTGTACTTACTTGTGTTGCCAGCTATTTAGACATTAGTGGCTGTGTGTTAAGTTATTTTCAGAGGATAGTAAGTCTGCACTGCTAGAGCTGGATCCAAGCCTTACATCACCAAGCGCAATGAAAAGCACTGAATGCAGTGGTGTAAAGTGCCACCACTGGACTCTAGAGCAGTGGAGACGTGTTCTTTGGAGTGACAAATCACGCTTCTCTGTATGGCAATCTGAAGGATGACTGGGTTTGGCAGTTGCCAGGAGAACAGAACTTGTCTGATTGCATTATGCCAAGTGTAAAGTTTGGTGGAGAGGAGATTATGGTGTGGGGTTGTTTTTTTAGCAAGTTGGGTTCAGCCCCTTAGTTCCAGTGAAAGGAACTCTTGATGCTATAGCAGTCCAAGAGATTTTGGACAATTTCATGCTCCCAACTCTGTGGGAACAGTTTGGGGACGGCCCCTTCCTGTTCCAACATGACTGCGCACCAGTGTACAAATCAAGGTCCATAAAGACACGGATGAGAGAGTTTGGTGTGGAAGAACTTGACTGGCCTCCACAGAGTCCTGACCTCAACTCGATAGAACACAGTTGGGATGAATTAGAGTGGAGAGTGCAAGCCAGGTCGTCTTGTCCAACATCATTGTCTGACCCCTCAAATGCGCTTCTAGAAGAATGGTCAAAAATTCCCATAAACACACTCCTAACCCTTGTGGAAAGCCTTCCCAGAAGAGTTGAAGGTGTTGTAGCTGCAAAGGGTGGGCCAACATCATATTAAACCCTGGGAGATGACAGAATACTTTTGGCAGTATAGTGTATAAATGCCTTACTTAGTGGATCTTGGGGTTTATCAAAGTGGATGTTAAAATCTCTGACCATTATTAAAAGGAATAAGGAATTCTTATTAATTCCTCAATCACTTATGTTAAGAAAAAAGAAAAGGATTTGTAGCCTACTTTGTGGCTCACAAACCTAAAGCTTTTGTATAGATGGTTGCTGAACCTCTACCCTGGCCGCTTAAAAGAGGGCTGTGTGCATAATTGGCGCGCCTGTGAGGGTGGCTTAATTTAGAGCAAAGTATTCAATCAAAATGATCCGTTATAATTTCATTTACAAACCCATTTCCAGAAAGGTTTTTGGACGCTGTGAAAAATGTACATAAAAACTATTAATTTAAACCCTTGAAAATATTACAAAGATGGCACATCAAATGTCAAAACTGAGAAAATTTTTAATTTTTGAAAAATATATGCCTGTTTAGAATTTGATACTTCTTCCGTGAAAGTTTGGATGGGGCAACAGAGAATCTGGAGAAACCACTTAATTTATTCTATATCTATTATTAAGTGACAAGCCCAAAAAACCCATTACAATTTGTTTTAATTATTAAATTAAAAATAAATATGATTCTGCGCTGGAAATCATTGCATGGGCTCAGGAACACTTCTGAAAACCACTGTCTGTAACAGCAGTTCGTCACTGCATCAACAAACGCAAGTTAAAACTAAAACACAAAGAAGAACGCACGTATAAACATGATTCAGAAATGCTACCAAATTCTCTGAGCCTGAGCTCATTTAAAATGGACTGAAGAAAAGTGTAAAAGTGTCTTGCTGAATCAAAATTTGAAATTCTTTTTGGAAATCATGGATGATGTGACCTCTGGGCTGAAGACCGCTCAGTTTGCTATCAGTGTTCATGATGGTATAGGGGTGTATTAGTACATATGGCATGTGTGACTGGCACATCTGTGAAGGCGCCATTAATGCTGGACGATATGTACAAGTTCTGGCAGCATATGCTTACATTTACATTTATGACAATTTGATCATTTTACACAGGTAGGTGAAGGTAATGTTTGAAGTCTTGCCCAAGGAATCTCATTGGTATAGTCTAGGGTGCTTGCCCACGTGAGGGATTGAACCCCAATCTACAGCATAGAAGGCAGAGGTGTTAATATGCTGCCATCCAAACATAATTTTTTTCAGGGAAGGCCATATTTATTTTAGCAAAACAATGCCAAACCACATTCTGCATGTAATACAACAGCAGGGCTTTGTCTTTGTAGTATTTTCCTTTAAAAATATGTTTTACATGGTTTGCATATCATTGCATTCTGTTTTTATTCCATTCTGCACAATGTCCCAGCTTTTTTTGGAAATGGGGTTGTTCAACAATAATATATATGATATGAAATGATATAAAGCCTTTATTGTCACCAGAGTAACCAGCAAAATTTTGATCAACCCGTCCGAGCACATACAATAGGACAAGAAGGGGGAGACAGGACAGGAAGACAGGAATGATGAAAAATACAGAGAAACAGAATACATGGGGAAGGGGAGGAGACAAACCCAGCACAGCAAGCAGCCATCCCAATGGCCTTAGATAGAAAAGATCCTAGTCCTAGTTTTAGACCAAAGGTGCTGTCACTGCAAAGTGGTATTACTGGTCTGATACTGATTAAATTAGTAGAACAACATTTTTGAGGGTTTTTTTTTTGTTTGTTTCATGTGAGGAACAGACACCGTCTCAGTTGAGTGAAACCTATGTGGCATCTCAAGGCAGCTAGCACACTGTTGGTTTAGTCTGTTTCTCTGCTGCCTGGCCCTAGTTTGTCAGTGACTGACTGTCCTACCCTGAAGGCTATCTGAAAGACTACGAGCTATGCTACGGGGTGGATACTGTCCTGTGAGGGGTGGATTCTGTCCCACATCAAAAGACCAGGCGTGCCCTCAAAAATATACCAATTATCTACAAATCTTGCTATGTTTTCTGAGCACCGTTCGGACAACCAGAAATTCAGTGACCATAATATCCTGTAAATTTCGGCATCATGTTGAACTGTGATGGGCCCAAGCATATTACAACATCAGACATCGTATGGGCTGATTTACACGTCTTTAATGGTATCTTTAGTTATTTCTGTCTACCGCAGACGAACGTCATTAGTACTTACATGAACGACTGTCCTGAAATATCTATGGCTAGCTTGCAGCTTTAAGTTCCCTTTGATGTGCAGTGCCCTGCTAAATCTTACTGATGCCCCCAAAGGAGATTTTCACGTGCCGTAAAATAGTCACCTATAACCAGAGCTTTTTTAACAGGCGTCTCAGAGGGTGTCTGCTGGACATGGAAGCTGAGTGTTGCTTGTGTGGGGTAGCTTTAGCACTAGCTTTAGCTTTGTGACTATGCTGACAAAATGCCACCCATTCGCTCTGCTGTGAGGGCTCTGCTGTGAGGGCTCTGCTGTGAGGGCTCTGCTGTGAGGGCTCTCCTGCCAGAATTGAGAACATGCTAACTCTCCCTTAGTCACCTGGAGCTTCTAACAGTGAGTCTGAGCCCTGCTGACTAGCCCTGCTATTTTCTAACTTCTGGTTGCACATCTCTAACTGTATTATCTTCTCCGCCAAGCATGAGACTTAACACTTTTCTACAAACAAAGCTAGTAACACTGCTGTCACTAGTGACGGTGAGAAGCATAACTAAACATGCTTCACCCAGAGCAAAGCAACAGTTCGCAGTCTGCCATACTGATACTCACCTTGTTTCATTGGCTGAATTGAGTCTTTTACGTGTGTCTTGCGAATATGATGAGTGAAGAAGTGACTTCCAAAGGCCGATGGTTGTAATTAATTGTGAGTAATATGCAACAGCATATTATAAATGTACAAAGCTGCAAGAGACTAGAAGATGGAGCAGAGAAAACACTCCCACCAGTAACTTTGAAAAACAGGAACTATGTCACAGGAACCAAGCGTCATCTCACAAGGAACTACATTAACATTATGTAAATTTCCCCCTAGTCATTGTTGATGCACTGAGAAATTTTAATTGATGAGGTTTAAAAAATTACGGAGTTTTAGGTAATGCCTAACATGTCTCCACTTGTACTGGGGAAGTGGTTGTGATTGTGTTTGTGTGTTTAGAAACAGGCTAAAATCACACAGTGTATTCCTGGCAGGACTGTAATGCTAATGCGATGTGTTTGAAGTGACTTCTGACTGTTATGGTATCAGCAACACTTCACAAGCAGGCCCTTGTTCACTACCAGCTTGAGTTGTTTGTGCATTAGTTCAACAGTGGATGACACGACAGTGGTTGGACTTATCTCTGGAGGAGATGAGACCGCCTACAGGGATGAAGTCCAGGGACTGATTGAGTGGTGTTCAGGAAATAACCTCACCCTGAACTCCTCAAAAACAAAAGACCTCATTATAGACTTGTGGCGGAAAGGAGCAGTCCCCACACCACTATACATCAATGGGGACTGTGTTGAAAGAGTCCATTCCTTCAGATTCCTGGGCAGACACATTTCTGAAGATCTCTCCTGGACCACCAACACTATGGCAGTGGTTAAGAAGGCGAAGCATAATTGATTATGTGAGTCAAAAGTTAAACAAAAAACAAAAGTGGTTCTAAAACTAAAGTCTTAAAATCAAGAAGATTAAAGATTAAATCTAGACAAGAAAAAGTTCAAAAATGTAAAAGTTAAAAACAAGAAAAAAAATTCAAAACTTAGAGTTAAAAATTAAATATCAAAACTTTTTTTTAAAAATCAAAAACTTTACCATTTCTCTCCTCCAGGGAAAACACAACCTGTGTTGAAGGACCCACCTAACAGCAATGAAACCATTGCCATAATATCATAATAATATAGAATAAAGTCAAACTAGGAATCTGATAAACCTTTACATGTGGAAACAGTCAGATGTAAATGGTCCACTTTGCTTATGAAGTCAAACGAGGTCAGCATAGAGTCTCGCAACTTCATTATACATAACAGGTATCCCATATAGCCATGTAGCCCAAAAAAAGACCCTTCTGGCCCCTGGACCCTTCCAGTCCTAACTCAAGCCCTCGACGTGTAACAGTGAGCAAGCAAGTAATTATTATGTAAAAAAATGGTGTGTGAGACTAAACCTAAGAAGTGAGAAACAAACAAAGTAAATGTGAGAAAAGCAAATAAGCACAAGATAAATGTGTGACCAGGTAATACATGATGGACATGACAGTAAGCAAAGCAATGCAAAAGCCGTGTAAAGGATTAAAACGTTGTGTAAGGCTAAATGATTGTGTTAAAATAAAACAAGGTAAAGGTGAGACTAAATATTGATAAGGATAAACAAACTAAATACTACTAAGGGAAAAAAAAAACTATATACTAATAACTAAAACTAATAAGTGAAAGACAATCAAGATAACTGTGTATACAATTAACTTGTAACACAAACAAGACAAAGGATTACAACGTTTAATAGACAATGGGGAGTGTCATCTTCTGCCCTATTGACTTTGCACCAGGTAGAAGGGCTAGTTGCAGGTGACAACAAGAGGTCATTAATACGTCACTTCTGCCTGATCGAGCTTTGGAGATAGATGTGAGAAGTGTCATTAAGACTATCTGGAAGATTGTCATATGGGGCAGATTTTCAAAAAGTTCATACAGCAGTCATCATCTGGTGCACATGTCTAGAGTCCTTCCTTGTTAGGGCTGTTTCAATCAGCCTCTCAAACAGTCCTTGAGCACATGGAATGATACAGCAACCGCACACTGCCAGAAGTCCTATAACTGTTGTCAAGGACACTAGTAGTGATTTAGCCAAACCAGACCATTTCCCGAACCAGGATTCCATCATCCTGGAGAATGGCTTATCTATGCTGGAATTCTCAGCCAGTTTGTTAGGTAAAGCAGTTAAACATTTCAGGGCATTTGAGACTGAACCATCAGGGGCAATATTGTTTGGAATAAATGTGCAACAGGTGGTGCCAATCATAGCACAAACCCCTCCTTTCTCTGCCAAAAGCTTATCAAGTGCAAGTCTATTTTGCCATGTCATTAAACTAGTGGCATCAAGCTGTTCAGAAAGTCCTACTATGGCATCTCTGGTGAAATTAATAAAACGTTGTTGATTGTAATAGCTGTAATTAATCCAATCATCATTTTTATTGATGGTGGAATAAAGAAAAGGAATGATTCAAACCCTGCTGCTATTTGATCTTTTGCCTTTTGCCCTCTTGGGACCCCTATGGCATCAAAACAGATGGTGTTGTCAAAACTACCAGGAACAGTTGTTGATCTCTTTGTTCTGTGCAGCGGTGCATTGTCATGTTCAGTGATTATGGCTATTGGCATTGTAAGTACAGTAATAGCACATGTGCCTGTCCAAGTCTTAGGTAAAGTTGGTCTTAAGGTGGTGGGTAAACAATACCACCAAATACCTGCTCTACCTACTAACATTGTCGAAAAGCTGAGTAATGGAAAGTCAGTCACTTTGTAGGTCTCTGCGCAATGTGGGAAGTGGTCCACAAAGCGTCCATTAGCAAAATGCAGAGTGAAACATGTAAAGTTACCTTTTTCAGGCTTAAAATGCGTGATGTGTGTCTAATCTTCCTAACTGGTGGAAATTTCCAGTGCATATGAGCACAGACTGAATCAGTAGAAATCGTTTTATTCTTGGTCCAAGGTCTTTAGGTTGAGTATCTCTGGAAATCATTAATGAAACATGAGGCACTGAATCTGACACTTTATACCATTGTGCTATTTCTGAGTCTAATTCTGCTTCCACTGCCATTCCTTGCGGTCCTATGATTATGTCTCCTTTTGTGATGACAATGGATCGTCTTTCCAAACATTCTTTCCAAGCCAAATCATATTCTTCATGTGCATTATATGGGTCATATAACAACGTACAATGTAAATCATCAAATCTTCCATTTCAGGCTGTATCCAAGTGCCTGTATCCAACTTTTCCATAACATGAAGTTGTTATATAAATTGGGCTCCATTAACCATAACCAATAAACTGTGGGTGTAAACATCTGATGTTCACATTCTGTGGTTAAAAGCATTTGCCAAACATGTGAAGGAAAGTCTACCAAAACTTCATCTGGTGTGCATTTAATGTCTGCATTTAATTTACACAGAATATCTCTTCCTAATAAATCAACTGGGCAAGTGTCTGAATATAACAGGGGCATTATTACTTTTTGTTTGTCAACGGTCAACTCTAGTGGTTCTGTGAATTTCAATGTTTGCATTTTCCCAGAGAAACCTTGTGTCCTGATCTTTTTATTGGACAAGAGGAGGTGTGCTGCTTCGGGGCCAATTACCGAATGTGTGGCCCCTGTATCCACCAGAAAAGGCAGTGTTTGTTGACCATTGATTGACACCTGCAGTTTGGGTTCCCCCACTGATGATGTGGAAGCCTCCAATTGCAGATACTCCCCCTCTTGTTTCTCTAGGCCCCGTCAATACCAATTTTGATTTGGCTGCTCTCCACTGGTGCAGTCAGGTCTTATGTGTCCTGCTTGTCCACATGTTCAGCATGTGATTGGGGGTCGTTGGTGCTGTTGGCCACTTTTCAGCTGTTGATCACCTTGCATGTTTGGCATTTATTGAATTCCTACTTGTGGTGGAATGCCCACAAGTTCCCATTGATCTCATTGGACCTCCCCTTCCTCCATTCCTTCCTCTTCCTCTTCCTCTTCCTCTATTTCCAGGCCCTCCATTTACATAGACATCGATGGGTTGTATTCCTGCTGTTACTGGGGCAGGCTGTGTGTTTGACCAAACTGGAGTGTTATTGGCTGGCATGGGATATTGTTGGACTGTTTGGTTTGGTTGTATCATATTTGGCTGAACTATTTGACTTGGCTGCATTGGGTTTACTTGAATCACTTGATTTGGTTGAGTCACCACTACTGCCTGTGTGACAATGGTTTCTTGTGGGTTTTGTTGTTTAACTACTGGGGCTCCTCCTTGTTGTAGTGTCATAACTACAGCTTGATTGACAGATTCATAATTTTTTTTTCTTGTCCTTTTTCTTCAACTCATTCAATTGTGCTTGTTGTAGGCGTCCTACCAATTTCTAATTGGTTTCTTTTTCCTGTTCTTTTTTCTTCATATAACTTTCCACATGATGAATCACATGATCTTTGAAAACCTTCCAACCCATGTTGTGCAGGCCCACAACTTCATCCAGGGCATTTTGCACTTCTTGTGGCAAACTTCTTTTCAGCATCATCTGAAAAGGTCTTTGATTGGTTTCTGTTTGGTTCCAGGATGATCCAGTTTCTTCTAGTCATTTTCTTTGAAAGGTGCTGATGAATTCATTAGCACACATACTTGGTTTCAATTCCAATGTTTTCAATTGGCTCAGATCCATTACTGATGGATATTCTTTTCTGATTGCATCCCACACCCTATTTCTGTACATGTCAAAGGACATGTCGTCATTTTCAGCTGATTTAATGAAAGATGACATATAAGAATACAAGAATAGCTTTCATCTTCACCTTCCCTATTGTTTGGGATAGAATGGCTTTAATGTCCCCCACCACCAGTTTTTGGCCTGCAGTGCATTCTTCAAAGGTGGTAATCCTCCATCATTCAGGTATGGCATTTGTTCAATCAGGCCTTTCAAGTCAATGAATGACCAGGGCACATAAATGCATTTGAGTCCTTTGTACAGTAGGGGACACTCAGTTGTAGGGGCTTGTCTTAATGATCGCAAATTATACCTTTGTTTACATCTATCTTCTTCATCATGACTGAATTCTGCATCAGAAGCATATTGTTCTTCTTCATTAGGCAGTTGTTGTTTTGATCTTGCATTGATTTTGTCTCTAATTTTTCTTTCATGTCATCCATTCCAGCCTGCATTTGTCTTAAATGGTTCATCCTCCATTCTCATCCCTTTCTCTGCATTCTTCTTCCTGTTGTTTCTGCTGCTCTACTTGTGCTTTTTGTTGTTCCAAGCATCCTTCCATCAGGCGTCTCAGCTCTTCTAGTGTTTGTTGTTGTTCCTGTGCACACTTTACCAGTGAATCCATTTCCTCCTGCATGGCTTGTTGCCTTTTCCTCACATCCTCAAGTGGTTCAATAACCACTTCTCCATTAATTCATTGGGGAGTTGGTTCATCACACACAATGTTTCTGGGTCTTAATGCCGATTGGTTTAATGCCCAGCCTTGTGTTTGCAAGTTTGGCACTGAAGTTGCAGCTGAATTAGGAGTGCTTACTCCTGCTGGCCTGGATCCAATGTGTGAGAATGGAGTTGGAGGGATTCCAAAAGTTTGAGGCCTCATGTCCATGCTGTGATGTAACAACTCAGCTTCTGTCTCTGATGCTGTTTCTACATATCTCCCCAAATAGATCGACATGTTTGTTTGTGAAAATCTTTCAGCGGTTCTTCATCTCACCTCATTGTTTCCTTTTGTGTCTCCATGGGATTGTTTTTCAATTTTTCTGATCCTGTCATTTGTACATGGCTTCTTTCCACTCTTCTGTTTGAATCACTGGAAAGTGTCTAGCTACTCTCTTGTGCTTGAGTTTAGAATAGAGTATTGGGGCATAGGCAGGTGGTCTTGTTTCATTCTGCACTGGTGTGCTTGCTTTATTGTCAGTCTCTGTCATCTGAGCATAGCTTTTCTCTTTTTCCTTAAGCTGCTTGGCTCCCTCTCAAAATGCTTGTAATATTGTAAGTCTGTGTTGTCTATCAGCAAGTTGATTTTCTGTCTTTTCCACTTTTATTCTGGCATGTTTTAGTTTACCTCTATTTTCAGCTATTTGGGCTCTTGCCTGCTGTGTTCCCTGTTCTTCTCTGATTTTTACAATTTCACATAAGTCCACATTTTATGATCCGCCTAAGGGCCACTGCTTTTCTTCAAATTGGGTTAGCCCGTTCTGTGTTTTCATACATTACTCTAACTCTTTTCTTGATGCAATGCCTTTTGACACCATTAAGTCAAGGGTTGTTGTTATTTTTTTTGCTTGGCTTAATTATTTCCCGTTTTCGAATTTATTTTAACAATGCTATAATTGTTCAAAAATAAGTAAGGGAGCTATAATCCTATTTTACAATGTTCAAAGCTAGGTAAGAATACTATGATTGTGTTTTACAAAGTTTAAAAACTAAGTAAGAACTTTTCTCTTACGGGCAGTAGACAGCACTCTGTTTGTGTGTGTGTGTGTGTGTGTGTGTGTGTGTGTGTGTGTGTGTGTGTGAGCTGCTCTTTGGTGTTCCTCAGTGGGTGGGGCTGTGTATGTGCACGTAGGTGAGGGAGTGACCTCTAACTTTACTCTGGGGATGGGGCGGTGCTGTAAGAGAATGTGTACTGCGTACTGTATACATGTGCTGTTTTCACCCTCCTGTCTGCCTCTCTCTCTGTCAGACTGTCAGTTACTCCTTTCAATCTGTTGAAAATTTGATTTTGTTTCTTGGTATTAGTAATTTTACACAATTTCTTAGACAACAATTCCTAAATAATCAATTTCTTTGACAATATAACAGACTATTTCAGTTCTCAGAATATTTTCTAAGCAATAATAATAACATTAATTTTGAATAGTCAAATTCTTGGTATTACAGTAAACTCTTTTCATTGCTTTAGATGGTTAAATCTTTACCAACCACACCTTTTAACATTTCGACCAGGCTAATTCACAATCAGGCCAGGACGAAAATAGTCTTCCTTGACCAACTGATTTTGGGAATTTCTAATTACATGTTGGATTCGAGCATGAAATGAGATCCTTCCAGTTTTTGTACAATGCAGCACAACTGCTTCCAAATCTGGATTTGGCTGTAAAATGGGGTAAATGGGGTCAGTTCAACATATTTTAATCCATCTAAGAGGAGTGCACCAACCCAGTACTTTTGCCTTTTCTCTGGCCCATAGCTGATCTCTTTTTGAGAAAACAAAAACTGAAGTGTTTTCTCTGTACACCACATCCATTTTGTCTGAGATATTTACACTAATATTGTAGAGTAATGTACCCCTCTCTCTGTCCTATGTTGAACGCCTATTCCAGCAATGGTAGATTTGTCCCAGCTCACAAATGCATTTATTTTTCTTACTGTAACAGCTGGCCTCACCAACAACTCACTGAACAGGCTCTGACCTAACGTGTCAAGCCTATCAATAATTAAAGAGGATAGCAGACTTCTTTCCCAGTTCATTTCTCTTTTTTTCAATCGTTAAGTAAATTTCCAACTCTCTGCACTGCCGGTCATCTAAAGAGGGGCCAAGCCAACGGTTACAACTTCACTGCAGCTTGTAATGGCAACGTCACTAGCCAGCAATGAATGTAATGAGCTTAATAAATCCTTATTCAACACTATCTTTATTCTTTGTTTTATACTATGGTTAGGAAAGGCTCCCAACTTCATCCCAACTTCATCCCAATTAACCACCTGTGTTAATCCCCACAATTTCTCATTAATCACTTTAGCTGTCTGCCAATTTTCTCTACTCTGGCAATGTCTGTATGTCCGCTCAAACCAAAAATGTGTTCTTACACCCTGCGTCTCTTTGCATAGGGAACTCTGCATAAGCAAACCACAATTAACTCTCAGCTCTCAACAGATGCTCCTAATTTTTTATTTAAATGATTACTTAAAATGGGAAAATAGCAATTCCTGCCCAAAATTCCACTACTCTCCATTTTCTCACTCTGAATTCTCGATTTTTTTTTTTTTTTTTTTTTTTTTTTCTACTTATGTGGTCACTCGTAATATTGATGGTCAAAATTGTTTATTTATACACCTTACTTCAAGCAGATCAAGCATTTATTTATCTTTTCTTTCACCCAAACAGCATGATCTTTACAGCTTTAAAAGACCATGCTGGCACATATTCTTGAGTTACCGGTAACAAGGGCGTTTCAACTCTAACAGGCCTCCTGAATAGGTATATTTTCATAATTTATTGGTACCCAGTTACTTCCAATTCTTGTTCTGTAATCTCTTATCATAACAGAAATTACTCTAATTATAATTCTCTCATTGTCTAAATCTTTGAACACTCACTACAATTCTTACATTAACAGGTCTATGTCCCACTTTTCGCATACCGCTGCAGTCATGTGCTTACGTGGGTTTTTTTTCAGCACTTCAAAAAAACAAAAAAAAAAAACAAAATGGCCACACACATCAATGTCAACAATCACAAATAAACATTAACCTTCAGCACTTTTTTCTCTCTAGCATGCTTTTATTTTTCCTCATTGCACGGTTTCACAGACTATTTATTCTCACGCGCTGTCTTTTACTTCTGTTTTTGGTTAGCTGACGGCTTAGTTCAATCACTATATTTTATTCTCACAACATAAAACTATTTATCCGTCCAACTTTTTCTAGACTGTTACTGTTTATTATATTTTTCTTTTTTCATCTTTTTCTCCCTTCCCATGTGGCTATAAAAATGATCTTATTGCAAATCATAAACAAAAATCAACTCTTTTAGATCCCCTCAAATTGCAACTGTAAAAGTCCTTTAAACCTCACTAAACATCTTGGCAAAATGCCATCATACAGTTGTCATAAATTTATCTTATCAAATAGCAAGCATACAATTTATCAAATTTATCTTAAACAACAAATAGCAACTAGCAAATAGCAACCACACAACTCTGTGAATAGAAAGTTTTTTTTTATCCCACAAAATATTAGCAGAACTTTGTTTTAACAGGTGTCTGCCTTACCTTTTAAATTAGATCGCTCATGTGGGCAAATATTTTTCACTCAGTCATGTGGTGGTGTATTCGTCTCAGGACTGGTGCTTGCTCAGTGCCACGGACCGTCTGTCGTTCACGCAATGCCTCGTGGATCTCTTGTCCCCGTTACTAGGCCACCAAATGTTGGGACTCCGAGCTCTTCGTCTTCAGCCCACAAGTCTTGGACGATGTGGAAAAACGTCACTAATTAATTAAAGTTAAATCAAAGTTTTAGTTTTAATTTAACCTGTTCTCTAATGTAAAAAATGGGTAGTGAATTAAAAAGTTTGAAAAAGTTTTCTAGCAAAAGTTAAAGAAAAGTGAAGAGTCAATCTTGCAAAAAAGTCAGTCAGATGAGAAACCAAACTTCAGCCACAGGTTCAGTTCGAAGGAGAGAAAAGGCTCTCCTTATTAGTTCCAGTGTGACAACATGGCACCCGAAAGCCAAAATGTACAGACACCTCAAAAACCATACATTTTATACCACTCTTGGGCGAGCTCATAACCCCCCCGAGGGTTTTGATACATCCTGAAATCACCTTGGTTATCAGTAGAACTGTTTTTTTTTTTCTAGCTTTCTTAGGAACCCTTGTTTCCTAGGGATATCAACATATATATTTTTTGTATACTTCCCTTATCCTGGCAGACTAGGTAATCTTGACCAAGTGTTGGGTGCTCTCCTCATTAATTTTGATTTATGGTCTAGTTTCTACCGGCTCTTATCTATTTCACTCACTAGCGGCTGGCTTGTTTTCGCTGAATATACAGAGTTTCTCAGGCTCCTAGGCCACGTGCACTTTAGCATCAAAGATCTCTTTCATGGCCTACACTATCTGCTCCCAAAGCGGAAACTCCATATTTGGAAGTGTTGGGCCTGCTGTTCTGGCAACTGGATCTGTTTGTCTCTGTTTCATGCTCATAACTCTGTCTTTAATCATTTCTAAGTTAATGATTATTACAAAACTTTTATTAAAAGGTGATTAAAGGACATATTTCTTCAAAAAAAAAACCTGACAGTGTGCTGACATACTGCATCTCAATGTGGAACAGCAGCTGCTCAGTGGCAGAGAGGAGAGCACTGCAGGTAGTCATAAACACAGCCCAGAAGATCATTGGCTGCCCACTGCCCTGCCTGGAGGACCTGTTCAGCTCCTCCTTCCTCAGCAGGGCAGCCAAAACTCTGAAGGACACATTTCACCTGGGACATCATCTGTTCGATCTGCTGCCCTCTGGTAAACGCTTTAGGTCTATCCCATCCCGGACAAACAGACTTGAAAACAGTTTTTACCCCAGAGCTGTACGGGAAGTGAACACTTCCAAACACACACACTGACAAGGATTTTTTAGAACACTGCTCAGTAGAAGTGAACTGAACACCACTACAATCCTTTACTGGCACTGACTTCATAGGACAATGTACGCTGTTCCAGTGTTCCACTCCACCTCTGTTCTATTTATTATTCACTGCACTATTTGTTCTCGATTATGCAATCTATATTCTTTCTGTGCAATAATTTTTAAGGTGTGTAATATTATAAAATGCTATAAGCTATCCAGGAATGTGCAACAGTTAACTGTTGCCTCACTTGTCTATTGTCTGTTTAGAATATAGTTTTCCTTTTTTTATATTTAAGATTTTAATGCTTTTTTCCTTAAATCTGCACTTTATACATATAAGCCTTATGTTTTAATTGTTTTGTGTGTAGAAAGTGCCGTTGGATTGCTGCTCAATTTCGTTGTACACTGTTCAATGCCAATAAAGGCATCTTATCTTATCTTATTGGGCTGATACCCGATACCAAGAATGTGGAGAAAGGAATGTTTTATTCTGTTCTGTAAGGTTTTGTCGATATTTAATATTGATAGAGAAAACCTCAGACAGAGGCATCATGCTAGACTGGTCTTAAGAACAATTTCTGGGTCCTTCTCAACCTGAGAGTCCAAATGATTACCAATACCTTCATGTAAACTGTTTCGTAGTCAAGTAGCATCCACCATAGGAATACGCAGGGTTTTTGTACTGAGGCCTACCTTAGTCTAAGTACTAGATTGTCAGTTTAAGGGAAGAGATGGCCCCTTCTATGTTGCACTGTATTAGTTGTCCAGTTTTGTTTGCTCATATCCTTAGAACCTCAAATCCTTGGTATGGTGCTTTGTTTTCTGTTTTTGTTTTTTTGCTCAACGGTACTCTGAGCTGCTAGATGTAGTAGCTGGTAGCATTTTGAGTGTTGAGGTATGTTAACACCTCCGTGCATAATGTTTTGCAATACATACACATACACACACAGCAAGGTATTCACATAAGTGTCATCCTTCATGATTGTCAAGTCTCTAAATTTTTAGTGAGTGTTCTTGTTTTGTATGGAGCAGAGGATTACACACATGTGTGGAGTAGAGAGTGGAGGCTGAAACTCAATGAAGTTGGGACATTGTGTAAAACATAAATAAAAACAGAATACAATGATTTGCAAATCCTTTTCAACCTATATTCAATTGAATACACTACAAAGACAATACATTTAATGTTCAAACGGATAATCTTTGTTTTTTGCAAATATTCACTCATTTTGAATTTGATGCCTGCAACAAGAAGTTGGAACAGGGGCATGTTTACCACTGTGTTACATCACCTTTCCTTTTAACAACACTCACTAAGCGTTTGTGAACTGAAGACACTAATTGTTGATGCTTTGTAGTTGGAATTCTTTCCCATTCTTGCTTGATTGACAACTTCAGTTGCTCAGCAGTCCGGGGTCTCCGTTGTCGTATTTTGCGCTTCATAATGCGCCACACATTTTCAATGGGAGACAGGTCTGGACTGGCATTGTCTTGCTGAAATAAGCAGGGACGTTCCTAAAAAAAAAAAAAAAAAGACGTTGCTTGGATGGCAGCATATGTTGCTCCAAAACCTGTCTGTACCTTTCAGCATTAATGCTTGACAGATGTGCAAGTTACCCATGCCATGGGCACTAACACACCCCCATACCATCAGAGATGCTGGCTTTTGAACTTTTCGCTGATAACAATCTGGACAGTCATATTCTTCTTTGGCCCGGAGGACACAGCATCCATGATTTCCAAAAACAATTTGAAATGTGGACTCGACAGACCACAGCACACCTTTCCACTTTGTGTCAGTCCATCTCAGATGAGCTTGGGCCCAGAGAAGCCGACGACGTTTCTGGGTGTTGTTGATATATGGCTTTCGCTTTGCATTGCAGAGTTTTAACTTGCACTTGTAGATATCCATTACAGAATGATGTCGGTTTTTAATGCAGTGCCGCATGAGGGATCGAAGGTCACAGGCATTCAATGTTGGTTTTCTGCCTTGCCACTTATTTGCAGGGATTTCTCCAGATTCTCTGAATCTTTTGATGATAGTATGGACTGTAGATGATAAAATCCCTAAATTCCTTGCAATTGCATGTTGAGAAACGTTGTTCTTAAACTGTTGTACTATTTGCTCACACAGCTGTTCACAAAGTGGTGAACCTCGCCCCATCCTTGCTTGTGAATGACTGAGCCTTTCAGGGATGCTCCCTTTATACCCAATCATGACACTCACCTGTTTCCAATTAACCTGTTCACCTGTGAAATGTTCCAAACAGATTTTTTGAGCATTCCTCAATTTTCCTAGTCTTTTGTTGCCCCTGTCCCAACTTCCTTGGAACGTGTTGCAGGCATCAAATTCAAAATGAGTGAATATTTGCAAAAAACAATATACTTTATCTGTTTGAACATTAAATATCTTGTCTTTGTAGTGTATTCAACTGAATATAGGTTGAAAAGGATTTGCAAATCCTCTTATTCTGTTTTTATTTATTTTTTACACAACGTCCAAACTTCATTGGAATTGGGGTTGTACATTAGGAGTAGCTAGTGTTATTATATAATAATGTATAATAGTTCAGTAGTAGGCTTAGATTAGATTAGATAAGATTCACCTTTTTTGTCCTTGTGCAGAGTAAAGGTATAGAGCCAATGAAATGCAGTTTGCATCTAACCAGAAGTGCAAAATACAGTATTATTTACATATAAAGTGCAGAAGGAAAGTATATTGTGATTAAAAAGTATATATAGATATGCAAGAAAAAATACACATATACAGAATGAGTGAAGAGCATACAGTAAGGTAGCATGTCCTGTGGGAGCAGCATATGTAAAAGTAAGCAGATTAAACTTATACAGTAATTGTTGGTGCAAATATGAATAGTGCAGTAATGGACTGCAAGTATGAATGGTGCAATAATACTATGATATAAAGTACAATATAGTGCAGTAAGTGCAAATATGTGGTTAAAGTGACTGTGTGGAGTTCAGCAGGGTCATAGACTCAGGGAACAAACTTTTCCTGAGCCTGCTGGTGCGGGACTGGAAGCTTCTGTAAAGCCTGCCAAATGCCAAATAAGAGGAGGGTAAAAATCCATGGTTAGGATGAGAACTTTCCTTAATGTTCCTTGCCCTGCTCAGGCAGTGTTTATGAAAAATGTTCTCAATGGAGCATTACTGGGCACCTGTGATGCGTTTGGCAGTTTACACCACTCGCTGGAGCACCTTGCGGTCAGATGCGGAGCACCTTGTTGTCCTCACACCATGGCACCAGGTGCTGCACCTGCTACCTGTAGGCCATCTCATCATCACCTCTGATCAGACCCATCATCATGGTGTCATCTGCGAACTTCATTATGGAGTTCATTTCATTATAGAGCCATGAACAGGAACTCGGTTGTGGGTGAACAGGGAGTACAGAAGATCTCATTTAACAAAGATCTATCAGTCAGGAAGTCCAGAATCCAAGCTGGCTAAGCCTTAACATTAGCTTGGAGGGGTCAATGAACAGCATTCTGACAGCATTCTGGTGGGTCAGTACAGTGTGGAGCACTGTGGAAATGGCATCCTCTGTTGACCTGTTTCAGCAGAAGGAAAACTGCTGTAGGTCCAGTGTAACATGCAGAAAGGACTTCAAATGTGAAAGAACTAGTCTAGTGTTCCCCAATAGGTGGCCCGCGGGCCTAATATGGCCTGCAAGGCTCAAACTGTTGGCCTGCCACCAGATACTTATGCTTGCGCAGTTACAGTCATGGATGCCGAGTTGATAAAGTTGTGTGGGATTGATATGGTGGAAGTAGTTTTGAGCCACAAAGAAAACTGTCATAGACTTGTTGAAGCAAGTACCACTATCGGACAGTTCTGCAGTGAGAAGTGTGGAGGTTCTAGCGGAGGACTACTTGTGTGTACTGCTCTCATATCTGAAGAAAGCGGACTTCATGTCACTTGCCATTGACATGTCTTGTGATAGGACGGACATAGAGCAGCTGTCAGTGTCCATGCGATTTTTTTGATGAGAAAGCTTTTTGAGAAGAGCTACTTTGTTTGTTGCCCCTACACGGGCGCACGACAGGTGAAGCAGTTTTTGACAAACTAACTCAATTCTTTTAAAAAAATGACTTGGACATGAGCAAAGTCACGTCTGTTGTCACAGACGGCGCCCCGTCCATAGTTGGTCAACACAAGGGTCTGGTAAGCAGGCTAGCAGTTGTTATCCCTGCTCTAACGCCATTTCACTGCATCATTCACAAATCAGTTTTGTGTGCAAAACTGTGTGGGGAAAATGAAAGACACCATGGATACAGTAATGAAGCTTGTAAACTTCATTAGGGAGACTTCCAGTTTGCAGCATCGCTTTTCATGGCCCTGCTGGAGGAAATGTCTGCATATCCTGCTGCATATCATGATCTGTTGCTGCATAACAATGTGCGCTGGCTTAGCAAGGGCAAAGTATTGGAGAGAGCGTACAAATTACATGAAGAACTTTGTTCTTTTTTTTTTGGCAACTTGCAAAATGAAAAGGCTCACTCTTCTGAAATTCCTGAATGACAGCAAAGAAATGGCTTATGTGCATTTTTTTATGACATTACGTCTCAACTTAATCAGCTTAATTTGCAACTGCAAGGAAAGAACCATACTATTGCAGACATGTATGAAGCAATTGAAGCTTTTTGTTTAAAGCTGGGCTTGTTTGAACGAGATATACAAGGAAGAAAACTGCACTTTCCTAAACTGAAGCAACACTGTGAGAAAAACTACACCACGTTCCAAATTATTATGCAAACTGGATTGAAGTTTCATAAAGATTCATTTTTTTGTTTCTCAATTAAACTCACGGATGGTATTGTGTCTCAGGGCTCTTTGGATCACTGAAATCAATCTCACACACCTGTGTTAATTAGTTTGCCAGGTGGGCCCAATTAAAGGAAAACTACTTAAGAAGGATGTTCCACATTATTAAGCAGGCCACAGGTTTCAAGCAACATGGGAAAGAAAAAGGATCTCTCTGCTGCCGAAAAGCGTCAAATAGTGCAATGCCTTTGACAAGGTATGAAAACATTAGACATTTCACGAAAACTTAAG
Organism: Pygocentrus nattereri; assembly: GCF_015220715.1. Taxonomy (NCBI): domain Eukaryota; kingdom Metazoa; phylum Chordata; class Actinopteri; order Characiformes; family Serrasalmidae; genus Pygocentrus; species Pygocentrus nattereri. The sequence goes on from NC_051220.1 coordinate 14,302,905, forward strand.
TGTGATCATCGCACTGTGAAGAGATTTGTGGCTGATTCAGAGGAAGGTTTCTGCCAGGCAAGTTCATCGGATTAAGAGAGCAGCTGCTAAAATGCCATTACAAACCAGCAAACAGGTATTTGAAGCTGCTGGTGCCTCTCGGCTTGCTGTGGTGCATAAACCTACTATTCAGCCACCCCTAACCAGTGCTCACATCCAGAAACAGTTGCAGTGGGCCCAGACATACATGAAGACTAATTTCCAAACAGTCTTGTTTACTGATGAGTGTTGTGCAACCCTGGATGGTCCAGATGGATGGAGTAGTGGATGGTTGGTGGATGGCCACCATGTCCCAACAAGGCTGCGACGTCAGCAAGGAGGTGGCGGAGTCATGTTTTGGGCTGGAATCATGGGGAGAGAGCTGGTAGGCCCCTTTAGGTTCCCTGAAGGTGTGAAAATGACCTCGGCAAAGTATGTAGAGTTTCTGACTCACCACTTTCTTCCAAAAAGAAGAATCATGCCTTCCGGAGCAAAATCATCTCCATGCATGACAGTGCACCATCTCATGCTGCAAAGAATATGTCTGTGTCATTGGCTGCTATGGGCATAAAAGGAGAGAAACTCATGGTGTGGCCACCATCTTCCCCTGACCTCAACCCTATAGATAACCTTTGAAGTATCATCAAGCAAAAGATCTATGAGGGTGGGAGGCAGTTTACATCAAAACAGCAGCTCTGGGAGGCTATTCTGACATCATGCAAAGAAATTCAAGCAGAAACTCTCCAAAAACTCACAAGTTCAATGGATGCAAGAATTGTGAAGGTGATATCAAAGAAGGGTTCCTATGTTAACATGTAACTTGGCCTGTTGGATGTTTTTGATTGAAATAGCTTTTGATTTCAGTGAATGTGACCTAATGCTGCAAATTCAACAAATGACCATTTTCAGTTCTTTACAACCTATAAAACGTTATGAAACTCTGCTGTGCATAATAATTTGGAACAGTGCATTTTGAGTTTTTTTTATTTTTGAAGAATATACTGTTATCATTGGGAGGTTTGTTCAATAAAATTCAATTTATACTCTAACAGGTGATGACTTTTATTATACTGACTCATTTGCATCGACCATTTAGGAAAATCAGGGAAAAATATAATTTGCATAATAATTTGGAACGCGTGTGAAAATGCAAGAGTATGCTGTGATGCGAGCGTTCTTGGGACGACTGATAGAAAACAAGGTACGATTAGAGAGCTTCAACCTCTCAAGTGAAATCCTCTTGTTTTTGCATCAGCCATTTTCTGCTTCTGCAGATGGCCAGTGGACTGCTGAGGCCAAAAGGCTGCTTCCATCTCTGGATGAGGCATCTCTTCAGATGGAGATCTCGGAAATTTCAAAATCAGATTTGCTCAAAGAACAGCACAAGGATGTTAGTGTGACTGACTTCTGGATAAACATGATTCCCCAGTTCAGCCAGGCAAGTTGGATTGCAATGCTGCTTCTCACAGTATTTCAGTCCACCTATATCTGTGAGTCATCATTTTCTTCAATGAACATTATCAAAAGCCAGGACAGAAACAAACTATCCAGTGCACATCTAGATAAGTGTCCTCGCATTGCCACAACAGAGCACTGCCCAGACTAAACTAACTAAAAGGAGAGAACCAGAAGGACACACAGACACGAGAGCACTCAAACAGTTTGACATCCCTCCGCTCCACCATCCACAAACCTGAGTGACCGCATGCGAGCAGCGGCACGACAGAACCAGCGTCTCAGTTTAGTATAATTCCCCATGTCCATGGACCCCTGAATCTGCTGCCTTTATCTAAGGGGGGAACTTTACCTACCCAAAGCTAAACTGAACAAGTGAGTTTTCAGCCTAGTTTTAAAGATTGAGACTGTGTCTGAGTCCCGAACATTTTCTGGAAGATCATTCCAGAGTTTGGAGGCTTTATAAGAAAAAGCTCTTCCCTCAGCTGCAGCCTTATGAATTCTAGGAACTATTAATAAGCCAGCACTCTGGGATCTGAGTAGTCCTGATGGCTCGTAATGGGAAATAAGGTCTCGCGGGTGAGTAGTGTATGTAAACAGTATAAAATGATAACAGTAAAAGAGTTAAAATTAATAAACTCATTCTTGAGCAACTGATCACATGAATAACAGGCAAATTCTCATAGTCCTGATTCACATATACTGCGTCTGCATGACTTGAGTGAGACAAAGTTTTGCTTTTCATTTCAGCGGCAATGTTAAGTGATCAAGCGCTTTCAAATAGGCTGTGCGTGCAAAGCGGCAGAGTTACAGATACCTCACTAAAGCACAGCAGTGTTTAGAGAATAGACCCGGGGCAGGCTTTTTTCTGTGAATTACACTGAAATAAGCCATGAAAATAAAGAAAACTAAATAGAACACTGTACAAAAACATTAAAAGGCCAATTTTATGCAATTCATGACAAAATAAACATTCCGTGCTGCAGACGGAATTCCCGAGTGGTCTACAGGTTTAAAACTCTTTTCCTAATCAGGAGACAGAACGCTGTATATGATGAACATATATATTGTGTACATTTATAAATGAAATTTCTATTGTGCAGAGTGACCATTTATCCATCTGAAAACAAGTCTGTATACCTTTCTTGCTGCTCTGCATCTCAAACACTATGTATGAAAGGCCAGTGCATTTAAGCTCACGCTAGTGCTTTGCTAACGCCTCGCAGAGGCAGAATATGTGAATCTGGTGTAACAGAGATGACGGAGCCTTCAGTCCAATGGCCACAGCTGCCCAGCAAAACACTAAAAATAACCGCTCTGTGGTTTAATTCCTGCTGTGTATTTACTGGGATTAAATGATCATGACTGCCATGTTATTTCAGCAGAGGATACTTTCAGCACAGATCTCTAGGCCTTCGCTTGACTGCCATTGATCGGGCCTGTGATAGACCATGGTGGTTTTATCTATTCATATTAAGTTAATACTCTTCAAGATGTTTTGATGAATAAAGTTATTTGTCTAATGCAGAAAGAGTAAAGTATGTTGGTTAAAATTATTATCCATGCCAATTTATTAGATTACCAATGCATTTTAATATATTTCAAGGTATTTTAAAATCACAATATAAAAATATAGCCAGAAGTGGCAATGATAGGACTCCAAGCACTTTCATCTTCAGTGTCTTACAAGATATAAACTTCGCATTGCTTCAGGTTGTTCTTTCCCATGGCAACACTGCATATTTTCAGACAATTTATTGATGGGGAGCAATAACAACAAAGCTTCATTTTCTGAAGTAGTTTCCAACTTCCAGTTATTGTGATTATTGCGTACTATAATAGAAACTTAATTCACAATACAATCTCTGTTTGCCATTCAATGCAGATATTTCAAATTCTGTTGTAATCAGACAGTTGCTTATGGATTTGTAGCACTTTGTCAGAATAAGCCAGGTCACATCAATATTTTAAAATATTGACATTCTGGTTGAAAGTTCTGATGTTTTTAATAATTATTTATCTTGGGACTCCACAGATTGTTCAAAGATCAAATTTGAGGTGATTTAGTAAAACCTCAAGTAATAGTAAGAAAATATCACCAAGACTTTCGTGCCACAAGATAAATGTTTATTTAAATAGTGTATTGTATACTATTTCCAAATTTGGTTATAATCAGAGAAAGACTGATGGATTTGTGGCATTTGTAGTAAAAAGCAAGGATGAGTAATTGATGCCACATGTTTAAGACCATATTTGAGAAAATGTTATTAAAATCCACAGAATAATTTGAAAACCTAATTTTTCAAACTTTTAGCAATGGCAGAAAAACCTGAAAGAATTTTAAAAGACTTGTATTGGGGGAAAATCTAATTCATTGCTACACAGCACCCCCTTTAAGTTATCGCTAACTTGGTGGGCTTCCCCAAAATCATATGATGTATATGCCTGTTAAGTTTTCACGTATGTGACGCAAGCTAAACTCAGGGGGCCTCATTCACATGTTGCCACATTGTTGATGTGATGCTATTAACACAAACAAACTAAAAAAAACATTTTTGGATAAAAATAAATAATTTAAGAAACTTATTTTTTCCCTCAAGTCTTTTGCCAATCAAATTTTTATAATTGTTGACCTCCACACTCCCCTTCAACATTATGAGACAGATAATCTGTGGATATTTGTAGCCTCAGACCAGTACAAAAATGTAAATGTCACATATTATGAGGGTGGAGCAAAATAGTTCCAGTTGGGCTTATATGTGGAATTTTGGTGGATTGCAACATTGACATTTGCAGCTAATGATTTGACTACGTCTGGTGACCAGAAATAAATATAACAGCCAATACTGTGATCAAGATTTGCTCAAATCAAATTGCAGGATTTCCTCAGTTAATGTAGATTAATTCAAATCTTCAAATCTTCATTCAAAATCTGAAATCTGAATTCAAAAGAATTCAGAGCATCATTGACACATTTATAGTCACTTGTGTCAGAATAGGCCAGGTAAAAATGATTGATTCATAACTTGCAATCACACACACACACACACTTTCTAAGCCGCTTCTCCCTCAGGGTTGCGGATGCAATGACACTTAAAAGGCAATATTTTTAAAATAATTATTTATCTTGAGACTTTGACAGTTGTTTTGAGACCAAGTTTTAAAGAATGCAGTAAAAATAAAAAGGAGGCGTATGAAACAGATTTTCAAACAGTTGATTTACAGAAAAGAAGAGTTTTTGCAAGACTTATATCTGCAAAATTGTCAGACTCGGTGGAATACATGAAATTCTGAACTTTCTGTGCCACAAGATATTGTAAAGCCTACGACTGGGTGTATGGTTGAAGTTTTTTGCATTTGATGCTGATGCTCCCTCTGGTGGCCAGAGAACATATTGCAGTTCCCGATTCTGTGACGAAGTTGTGTAAGTCAAATTTCCGTACTTCCTGTGGAATTTTGTAACGTACATGTGATTGCAAAGTTTTAGATGTTAATGGGATGTGTAGTTTCAAATGACCTTTATTTCAATCGTAGAAAGATATGACATATTAATAAATATGTACTAGATAAAATACTATATGTGCATATGGAGAACAATTGATGAATCAATCAAATAATACCTGTTCTTTGGTGGTCCTGCAGGGATTCTGACCTTTTGAAGAACAGGATGAATGAGAGTAAATAAGTTTATATTCTTTAGTGGACATAATCTACTGGGTTATCTAACGGTCTACCTCAGATTTACAACTCGAACATTGCTTGTTATATTTATGTACTTCAATACTGACATGAAGTAAAAAAAAAAAAGAGAGAACCTTAAAATTGGAGTAAAATGAACAAAACACTCTTCTCAACCATAATCAACCTACTTGTGCTATGATTTAATTTTACACAATAGGAGATGGCCACTCAGCATTGCCACGCATACAGCACCCCCAATTTACTTTCTTTTAAATCAGGGCTGTAACTAGCATGAATCCATCAGTTTATTTTTTGGGAATGCACGAATACTAAAATATGACTGTTTGTTTGTAGTTGTGTGGAGCACACGTGATTTAACGCTGCTAAAACTTGCTAAGATTTTAGGAAAGAGGTGAGTTCACTCTAGGAACTCTAGGAGTTTATAGTTCGTGTCGATTCTGAGTTTGGTGGAAGCTTTAACATCGCTTGATCAATGGTCCCCTGGTTGGCAGCAACTGCAGCCGGACGGAAAATGGGTGGAAACATGTAATATGCTCAACAGAAGCCAAAGTGCTTTCATACGCTAGCTCAGGGGTCGGCAACCTGCAGCTCTTTTACTGGCCTGGTGTGGCTCCACATCAGTGTTAAATTTCTAGTTAAAAATAAAATAATCCACATTTGCAGTAAAATAAAGGTCTGCTGATCGTTCACAGTTTCAACAATAAGTGACCTTAAATGATGGATTTAATGTAGCCTATAGCTGCTAGTTCACCTAGTAGTTAATGAAAAGGCAAAGAGAAGGATTTAAGATGAACATCCTTAATTTGGGGGTGAATAGACTTAATTGCATTTATTATCACTGCAATTTGTTTCCTGATACATTTAATCTGCAATGAAGCTGTCAAACACTAAAAAAATGTGAATCTGAAGTCAGTTTCTTGTTCTCCAGCTTCTTGTTCCAGTTGTCCCATTCCACCTTCAATGCTGCAGCAATTACATTCTGGCGCCTCAGACACCATTTAAGGTGGAACAGGAAAATTCAAATGAAAAACGACTTCAGCCTCATAAAAAGTTGAACATTTGAGAGACATTTTGCAAGAAACTGTTCTACTTTTGTGGGAGAGTTTTTAGTTAGTGATGCAAGAAAAGCAGCTACTGCTGAGGTAAAGCTTAAAGTAGAGCAAAGTAAATCTGCATTTTTGGTTGTATTCTATTTTTAGCCCACACTAGGACATTAGCATGTGCTGAGGCACGTGTACAAACATGTCCTAGTCACGCCACATATCTCTAGTCACTTGCGCTTGGTCACAGGAGAACAGATCACTGATCCCTCCGCCCAAACAGGGAATATATAACTCCAGGCTTCAGACGTTGCTAAAGTATATTGGCGGCTCATTTCACTCCTTGACCCCGCCACATCATGTCAAAAAGTTTAAAAGCACATTAGGAAGTGTGCTCTCTTGTGACGACAGCAGAGTAATGTCATTTTTCTTGCAGTAGAAGATACCACCAGGGCTATCACCAGAAAGTGGAAGTTTGATCTATTATTGTGTGGTATAATAGATCCTGAGTGGCTCTCTCATCAGCAAATTGTGAGTTAAACCCCAAGAGATGGCATAATTGGCCTCTCTCCCTGGGTGGACAGGACGGTCCTCCCTCCCCCTGTCTGTCAGCGCAATGCTACCTAATGCAGGCATCTGTTTGCTAACAGAGCTGTTTATTAGCATTATCCTCCAAGAGTGGGGAGCTGTTGAATGATTTTGCATTATCGACAGTTTGAAAAGATTTTAATTGAAATTGAAATATTGAAGTGTATATTTAAATATCAATAGATTAAGGGATGTGCTCACCCCATGCAAAATCTGCCTGAAACCATGTGTATTATTTTCCATTTATTTGCTGTGAAGAGTGCATTGCTATATTTCATGCCAGCCTCCTAAGCTGTTTATGCTGTTGTAAACAAGAAACAATATTGTTCTGTGCAGGTAATAGATGTAAACAGTATTGTTCTACGGCAGCAGTACAGTATAGGTAAGATGCTGTTGTTGAGTGCAAGGTTAAACCAGTTCAGACTGGGAGTGGGGAAGAGGTAGTAAGTGAGGTATTCACCAGCCTGATGGCTTTGTGAAATAGAAACTGTTGGTCAGTCTTGTTGTCCTGGACTTCACACTCCTGTAACATCTGCCTAAAAGTAGGAGTCTGTGCTGGGGGTGTGTACTGTCCCTGATGATGTTTTGGCCCCTTCTGATGACCATGGTGTGATAAATGTCCTGTAGTGAGGGGAAGGCAGCTGCTGAGGTGGACTGTGCAGTTTTGATCACACGCTGGGGGGCCTTCCTGTCCTGAGCAGGGCAGTTTCCATACTAGACCGTGATGGAGCTGGTAAGAACACTCTCGATCGTATTTCTGTAGAAGGTGCTGAGAATTTTGGCTGACATGCCAAATTTCCTCAGTCTTCTAAGAAAGTACAGTCGCTGCTGGGACTTCCTGATGATGAGGTGTGTATTGTGAGACCAGGTGAGATCCTCACTGATGTGGATGCCGAGGAATTTGAAGGTTTTCACCCTCTCCACTTCAGTCTCACCAATGTACAGGGGTGTGTGCAGCTCCTGCTTCCTCTTTGGATCAACAATAATTTCCTTGGTCTTGTCTGCATTCAAGGAATGATTTTACAGCTCTGAGTTTACAGTGCTTCATGTGCTTTTGCTGTGCTGGTCATACCCACAATCAGAGTTGCCTAGTCAGCTGTTGCAGATAGCATGTGCAAATAATGCACAAGAGCAGATAGGGAAAATCTATATTGAGGAAGTATATGATTGAAATGCATCAACTGTAATTAAAATTATACCTCAAAGGGGCACTGGTCTGCAGGTGAGGCTACCAGTGCTTGCAGACTGGGCATACTTTACCAGGTTTTAATAAGCTCTCTCTGACACTGCTGTGTGGTGCTTTGATCACATGTTAAGGCTGAATGCAACACAAACAAACAAGAAGATGTAACATATTCAGATACAAGAAAAAGGCAGGCGGAATAAATATGAGAAAGTTTCTGACTTTGCACAAACTGTGATATTGTGCGGGATTTATTCCACATTGGAAAAATGTTAGGAGAGCGGAGAGTTTCTTTACCTCATTTTGTGAGCTAAAGCTTGCAGAACACAGAGCTCATATCTTCATAGCTCAATTCAAGTGCAACTATCATTTGTTCCTCACAAAATAGGAAAGTGAAGAATGAGAATGTCCATAACTCAGTCTGATTTTAGAGATGTAGCTCCACAAGAGACAAAGCACAAATGGACAATGTCTTTAAGTGCTTTGTTCTTAATGAACTTAACTGAACAATCACAAACCTTCATAGCCTTTCAAAGATTCCAAAATATTTTAGTGAAAGAAGACAAACAAGGAGATCTTTAAAAACGACAAAAAATGTGTATATGTTGACATCCATCAGGCTTTCTTTCTTACTGCCACAATAGGACAGTCAAAGGGTCGCATGGAGCTCCAGGGTCGTATGTGGCTGACCCTTAAGCTAACACATCCATTCTCAGTTGTCGAGAACCACAGCTTTCGTGATTTGATGCACACTTTGGGATACAGCCTTGATGTAGCATCCCATCTCAAAGATATTTTGTGATCTTCACACTATACGAGACCACAACTAAAGTTATGGAATCAATGAAGAATAATATCTTTTATTAAATAAAGATATTGGAAGTAAATTCATTATGGATCATTACAAATACTTTGCTTTAAAAGTACCCAAGTCATCACACAGTGTGGGGGGGGGGGGGTGCATTGATAATCATTTTACAGTCGCTACACAGCCCCATCCATCCATCCATCCATCCATCCATCCTCAATCGCTTATCCATGTCTGGGTCACAGGGGCAGCAGCCTAAGCAAAGAGGCCCAGGCCTCCCTCTCCCCCGCCACCTCCTCCAGCTCTTCCGGAGGGATACCGTTCTCAAGACAGTCAAGAGATATAATCCCTCCAACGTGTCCTGGGTCTTCCCTGGGGTCTCCTCCCTGTCAGACATGTCTGGAACACCTCCCTAGGGAGGCGTCCAGAGGCCATCCTTACCAGATGCCCGAACCACCTCAACTGGCTTCTCTGAACGTGGAGGAGCGGTGGCTCTACTCCGAGCCTCTCCTGAATCGCCGATCTTCTTACCCTATCTCTAAGGGAGAGCCCGGTGACCCTGCGGAGAAAGCTCATTTCGGCTGCTTGTATCCACAATCTCATTCTTTCAGTCACTACCCAAAGCTCGTGACCATAGGTGAGAGTCGGAACGTAGATTGACCGGTAAATTGAGAGCTTCGCCTTCTGGTTCAGCTCTCTCTTCACCATGATGGACCGGTATAGGGTCCACATTACTGCAGATGCCACACCAATCCGCCTGTCAACTCACTCCATCCTTCCTTCACTTGGCTGTTCCGAGAAATCCTTTCTATAAAAGTTATCAACAAAAACGGACAGCCCTGGCAGAGTCCAACCCTGACTGGAAACCAATCGGACTTACTGCCAGCTATATGAACAAAGCTCCTGCTCTGTTTGTACAGGGACAGAATGGCCCATAACAACGAGCCCCTCACCCCGTGCTCCCCGAGCACTCCCCACAGGATCCCCCGTGGGACGTGGTCGAACTTCGTGTTCCACGACCTGGGCAAAACCCGCATTGTTCCGACTCTTCTCCAGTACCCCTGCATAGACCTTACCGGGTAGGCTGAGAAGTGTGATCGCCCAATAGTTGGAACACACCCTCTGGTCCTCTTGCTTGAAAAGCGGGACTACCACCCCAGTCTGCCATTCCAGGGGGGCCGCCCCAGATGTCCGTGCGATGTTGCAGAGGCGTGTCAGCCAAAACAGCCCTACAACATCCAGATCTCTCAGGAATTACCGGTGGATTTCATTCACCCCCGGTGCTCTGCCAACAAGGAGTTTTCCAACCACCTTGGCCTCCTCAGCCCGAGTAATGGACGGACCGTCACTCGGATCTCCAAGCTCTGCCTCCTCTGGGGAAGGATTGTTGGTGGGATTGAGAAGATCCTTGAAGTGTTCCTTCCACCGTCCAATGACGTCCCCAGTCGAAGTCAGCAATCCCCCAGTCCCACTGTATAGGGTGTTAGTCGGGAACCTCTTTCCTCTCCTGAGGCATCTGATGGTTTACCAGAACCTTCTGGGTGCCTGTCGATAATCTTTCTCCATGGCCTCACCAAACTCCTCCCACACCCAAGTTTTTGCCTCAGCAACCGCCGAAGCCGCCACCCGCTCGGCCCTTTGGTACCCATCTTTTGCCTCCAGAGTCCCACAAGCCAGCCAGGCCTGATAGGACTCTTTCTTCAGCTTGATGGCTTCCTTTACCCGAGGTGTCCACCAATGGGTTTGCCGCCACAACATGCACCTACGACCTTGCGGCCACAGCTCCGATCCGCTGCATTGACAATGGAGGCACGGAACAGGGCCCACTTGGACTTGATGTTACCGACCTCCCTCGGTATGTGGTCGAAGCTTTTCTGACCCAGCATGTTTGTTGATACTACTGTAAAACATTTTTGGTAATATATATTTGGGACCAATTTGTGACACGTGCATGAGTATCACGGACATATTAATAATGTAACCCATTTATCAGAGGAAAACAGTCCTGATTGGCCCAAAATTTGTTTAAGGGTGTTTTTTGGGACAGATTTTTTATGGGACACACCCTTATATCGGGTGCCCATCCAGCCTGGTCAGTGAGGGACACGAAATTGGGATAATGAAGTTTTATTCAACTCCTTTTATTTGGCCAGCATACAAGTAAAGAAACGTTCTAATGTTAGCACAGTTCAGGTTTAGCTTCGAATTTATAACTCTTTAACTGAAGCATTTTGACAAAGCCCAACAGGATATGCTGGTACTTATTACATGTATTTCAAGACAGTAGGGACAGAAGTCAAACATTACAACACTTGACAAAGTTGCTGAACATATGACCTATGAAGCTGTACTCACTATAGCAGCATACAAACACTACTGCATGCTACATATCTATCTATCCATCCATCCATCCATTTAGCAGGAATTTCTTAACATAATATTAATACAACTATTGTAGAGTTACATATATATGCAAAAGAACTGATAGGAACTGAGAGACTAGATTCTAGGGAGACTCCAGAGATGGAAATGGGCTCTGCCTCAGTTATTATACCGGGACAGAGTGTTGGTGACCAACAATCTTGTAGCCTCGATGATGTGACACAGGTTAATGGTTTGGATTTACTGCATCATGTTCAGAAGGCCTGTTTTTGGGTTGGGTATCACTGGCCTATTTTAAAATTGTTCCAGGTTTTAGTGGAATCACACTGAGTTGAATTCAGTTTTTATGAAAGTATTCATAATATTTTCTGTTTTGAGAAAAAGTGGTGTACTGGTCAAATTATCGTATCTGCTAGTGATACGAGTGTGATATCATTTCTTTGGTAAATCTTTTTAATTTGGGCATCCTTATTATTACTGATGTAACTATTAGCTTAATTCTTTACTTAACATGTAAAATCTCTTGAGCAGTAATTCTTTAAAGGGGTTTAAAAGTCAAAGTCTTTTTGTATGCATGTCATTTTCTCTCTTTAGCACTCTTTGTATTGTATTTTCTCTTTTCTTTCCTCTCTCCATTGCACTTTTTTGTTTTGTACTCTTTTTTTCAATCTCTTTCCTGTTTTTCTCCTTCTGTCACTCTTTCTTCTTCAATCTCTCTTTTGCTCCTTGTCTTTCTTGCTCTTTTTACCCACTCTCTTTGTTTTTGTCTTTCTCTCTCTGTCTTTCTCTCTTTTGCTCCTTTTGCTCTCTCCCTCTTTTTTGCTCTCTTTCAAGTCTTTGTTTCTTCTTTTCCCACTCTCCTATTCTCTGTCTTTGGTGTGTGCCATTACATTCTGTAGTCGTCCCTACAGGTGCATACCACATATTAATGCTGAGGTGCTTTACATGATTCTTCTTCTTCTTCTTCTTCTTCTTCTTCTCCTTCTCCTCTTCCTCCTCTCTCTCTCTCTCTCTCTCTCTCTCTCTCCCTTCCTACTTGCTCTTGCTCTTTTTTCTTCTTTTCTTCCCTCTGTTTTACACTGGTGACATTAACATTCTTTTGATGTCTGTTCCAACTGCATTTTCTCAAATTCAAATTTAAAGGAGCTTTATTGGCATGCTTGTTCTGAATCCAATCTGAAAACGTTCCCTAAACCATAATGCTGCCACCACCAGCAATGGTTATGGGGTGGCTGTTTCGGAGCCCCATATGCAGTAGGGTTTGCTGAACTGTTTTAAGGATTCATGATTCAAGAGTGTTGTCATACGTACAGCAGAACAGATGGTTACACTGTACAATGGAATTCTTATTTTCCTCTTCCTATCTTATATCTTAATATAATCTTAAAAGAGAATAGAAAAAAGAAATAGAAAATATAAGAATAACACTGAAAACAAAAGTAAAAAAGTACAGTTTTCAGATTCAGATTCCTTTATTGATCCCAGGGGGAAATTGCAGTTGTTACAGTTGCAGCCATTTATGTAAAAATAAACACTTTACTAATAATTTAAGACAATACAGAGCATTTACAGTATGTACACCAGATTTAAGTACTTAAGAATATAGTAAGGTGGCGGTGATTGTGATAGTAATATGAAACATCAGGTATAAAGCAGTTACAATTATTTAAATTATTTAAATTAAGTTAGTGTCCCTCTGAGTTTTTGCACACACAATTGTTATTATTGCACATGTAAACAGTTTCGTATTGAGTTTTGTGAATCACACACTGAGGGAGGAGTGATAGAGTTTGATGGCCACAGGTAAGAATGACTTCCTGTGGCGCTCTGGTGCATTTTGGTAGAGTGAGTCTTGAGCTGAATGAGCTCTTGTGTCTCATCACCATGTCGTAGAGTGGGTGGGAGCCATTGTCCATAATGGCCTGCAGTTTAGACAGTGTCCTCCTCTCCGACACTGCCTTCAGCGAGTCCAGCTCCACACCCACAGCATCATCTCCCTTGCGGATCAATTTGTTGAGTCTGTTGGCGTCTGCTCCTACTCCTCAGGTCCACCACCAGTTCCTTTGTCTTTGTCACATTGAGCTGCAGGTGGTTCCGCTCGCACCATGCGACAATGTCCTTCACCGTCTCCCTGTACTCATCCTCTTCACCCTTGCTGATACATCCAACTATTGCAGAGTCATCAGAAAACTTCTGGTGAAGAGGAAGGGAGAGAGGACAGTACCTTGTGGGACTCCAGTGTTGCTGACCACTCTGTCTGACACACAGTGCTGCAGGTGTACATACTGTGGTCTGCCAGTCAGGTAGTCAACAATCCAGGACACAAGGGGGGCATCTACCTGCATCACTGTGACCTTATCACCCAGAAGAGCGGTGTTAAATGCGCTGGAGAAGTCAAAAACATGACCCTCACAGAGCTGGCTGGCTTATCCAGGTGAGCATAAACTCGGTTGAGCAGGTAGATGATGGCGTCTTCAACTCCCAGGCGGGGCTGGTAGGCAAACTGGAGGGGATCTAGAAAAGGCTGGACTATGGGTCGGAGCTGATCCAAGACTAGCCTCTCCATGGTCTTCATGACATGAGACGTCCTTGGCGTCACTGGGTCGTGGTGTCTTTGGGACAGGAACAATGCAGGATGTCTTCCACATCATCGGGACCCTCTGGAGACTCAGGCTCAAGTTGAAGACATGTTGAAGTACTCCACAAAGTCTCTTCAGTTATCTTCTCACCTGGTCAGCAGTGTAGAGGTGGTGGGTGGGGGAGGGATGGAGGTGTGAGATGGGCTGTCACAAGAGGGGGGCAGGCTATCAGGAGGGGGAGGGGGGATGAGTGGTATGGTTTGCTGAGGACTGGCAGCAGAGGAGTCAGGCTGGGGGGGGGCAGAGCCTGCAGTGTCAAATCTGTTAAAGAACAGATTTAGCTTGTTGGCCCCGGGATGTCCTGGTGTAGCCATGTCTCCGAAAAGCACATTAGACTACACTCCCGGTACACTCTCTGACTCCTGGCTAATGCTGTCAGCTCGTCCATCTTATTCGCCAGCGACCTCATGTTGCCCATGATGACCGAGGGGAGACACGGCTTATATCCCTTCTTCTCCATAAGCCTCCGCTGTCTCTCCCTCACTTTCCCCATGCGCTGGTTAATTCCCCCTCTGCATCCCCTGTGTGTCCGTCTCCAAAGCTCTTCGGGGATGTTCTTTGTCCTGGTCGCCATGCCGACCGGCTGGTCCCGGGTGTAAACAAAGCGGCCATGCTGCATCACCGCGGCGGACACGGGGAGTGAGTGAAAGTAGCGCTTTCACAGCGAAAAAACAGACCAAAACACTCTCTACTTGCATGTTTCGAGAGGGCACAGCTTCCCTAAATTGCCTCGTCAAAATAAATAAACTATTAAAAAGGTAAAGAAAAGTTACGAGCAAAAACGAAAGAACATGAACGGGAGCTACTGTAACAGGCAGCATGCACGTTGAAAGAAAGTTAAAGTTACACATGCACATGTGCAAGTATGTAGAGCAGCTGTTCATAAAGTGCATTAAGACACGTCTAATATCCCCCTGGTTCATTTTGCTGGAGACCTGGTCCATTGTAGCACATCATTCTGCCCTTGCACAACTTCATAGCCTTCTGAATGCAGCATCATGTAAACTCAGGGGAAATAAATGATTATTCAATATAGGCATCCTATAGGATGGAGCTAAGAATTTAAAATATTGCCTAAATTGACCCCAAATGTGAAGAGTAGCGATTACCAGGGGGTTGGAGGAATGATTAACATATCTAATTGGTAGTGGAGAGGTAAGTAATACGAGTAGGGAGGAAGTGGGACCGGAACGATACTCCAACTCCCACCAACCCCGCCCAGTAGCCTGAAACTAATAAAGCAATTTTTGAATATTTGTTGCCCAGTAGTAAAATAAAAAGTTTGGAAGGGAAAGGCCACCATCAGAAACAAAATTTTGTAACACAGATTTTCTGACCCTGGGGGGATTTCCATCCCAAATAAATGATGCAATTAACTGGTCGAGCGCTTTGAAAGATTTTTTAGGTAAAAATAGTGGGATAGTCTGGAATAGAAAAAGAAAGTGAGGTAAGAAAATTTAAAGGGTGTGGAGGCCTGTGAAAGAGACCTTGCTGCTGGGTTAATCAGGAAGCATTCGCTTTTCTGCAGATTCAATTTGTATCCAGAAAATGAGCTAAATCTGTTAAGCATTGCCAGGATGGAAGGAAAACAACTATCTGGATCTGTGACATATAGTAATAAATCATCCGCATATAAGGATAATTTAATTTCGGAACCCATATGGGAAATTCCCTGGAAAGAATCAAGAGAGTTCAATGCAATGGAGAGGGGCTCTATAGCAAGTGCAAAAAGTAGAGGAGATAGAGGACAGCCCTGTCTCGTTCCACGAAACAGAGGGAAAAAATCTGACCTGACCCCGTTAGTACAACAATAGTATAACAATTTTATCCAGGATATGAAACTGTCCTTGAATCCGAATTTATACAACACATCCATCCATCCATCCATCCATCCATCCATCCATTATCTTCCGCTTCTCCGGGGTTCGGGTTGCGAAAGTGCATAAGCACAGACAGCATTCAGGACCCGTTCCCCAACCCGAAGGCGTAGGGAAGCTACCCTCTCGTCCATTGGAGAAAACCCCAACATACAGGCACCGAGTCGAGGGGCTATGAGAAAGCCCAAACCTGCCCGCCGCCTCTCACCATGGGCAACTCCAGAAAATAATAAGGTCCATCTCCTCTCAAGGAGATTGGACCCAGAGCCCAAGCTGTGTGTTGAGGTGAGCCCGACTATATCTAGCCGGTATCGCTCAACCTCATGCACCAACTCAGGCTCCTTCCCCGCCAGTGAGGTAACGTTCCAAGTTCCAAAAGCCAGTTTCAGCAACTGAGGATCAGAACGCCAAGGCCCACGCCTTCGGACACTGCCCGATCCACAAAGCACTGAACCCCTACTACTGTCCCCTCCCATTGTTGGTGGGTCGATGGGAGGGGGGACTCATGTAACTCCTTCGGGCTGGGCCCGGCCGGGCACCATGAGTAAATGCCCGGCCACCAGACGCTCGCTGGCGAGCCCTTCCCCCAGGCCTGGCTCCAGGGTGGGGCCCCGGTAACCCTGTTCCGGGCAGGGTACACAAATCCTGTTCTTGTCTTTTCATAGGGGTTATTATGGATCACACTTTGTCTGACCTGTCACCTAGGACCAGTTTGCCATGGGAGACCCTACCAGGAGCTTTTGCTCCAGACAACATAGCTCCTAGGATCATTCAAGCACGCAAACCCCTCCACCACGATAAGGTGGTGATCCATGGAGAGACACATTGAATAAATAATTCCATTCCACTCTATCAAATGCCTTCAGCATCCCATTGGATCAGCATCCAAAGAGACGAGAACCTCAGGAGCAGGAGTTGATCCCTTTGTGAAAATAACATTAAGAAGTGTTCGTATGTTAAAGAAAAGCTGTCGCCCTTTAATGAAGCTATTTTGAGCTGAAAATATTATATTGGGGAGAACAGCTTCCAAACGTAGAGCCAAAGCTTTAACTAAAATTTTAACGTCTGCATTTAATAGCAACAGAGGCCTGTAGGAAGCACAAGATGTAGGGTCCTTGTCTTTTTTCAATAACAAAGATATTGAAGCTTGTGTCATAGACTGTGGCAGTGACCCAACCCCCAGCGACTCCTCAAAAACTGCCAGAAGGAGAGGCCCAAGCTTTTTCTTAAATTTTTTGAAAAATTCGAGCAGAAATCCATCCGGGCCTGGTGCCTTGTTAGTTTGCATAGTTTTAATGGCCGCTCGGATTTCATCCAAAGTCAGAGGAGACTCAAGCTCCTGTGCCAATGCATGGTCAGCTGTTGTAAACTCAAGCTCATTAAAGAATGCTGACATTACTGAATCATCCAAAAGAGATTCAGATTTATATAAGTCTGAATAATATGATTTGAAAACTTGGTTGATTTGACAGAGAATCTGAGGAAAGTGTACCTGCTGAATCCATCACTTTAGGAATTATATGAGAGGCTGCTCGTCTCATTAGTTGATGTGCTAAAAGCCTGGAAGTTTTATTGCTGTATTCGTAGTAGTTACAACGAGCACAAAGTATTAAGCGCTCTGCTTCTGTAGTTGTTATTAGGTCATATTCAGTTTGTAGAGCAACTCTGTTTTTAAACAAAGCGGGCTATGAGGAGAGAGCGTTAAGCCTGTCCAACTTGGCAATCCCCAACATCAGGGCTTGAAGTTTTAGTTTCTGTTGTTTTTTAGAAAAGGCGGTGTAGGAAATAATTTGTCCACGTAAGTATGCTTTGAGAGTCTCCCAAAGAAGCGAAGGCGAGATTGTACTTTTCTTATTGTTAAGTAAAAATTCATCAATGATGGAAAAGATGAATGTATTAAAAGTCTCATCTGATAGGAGTAAGGAATTGAATTTCCAAGCTGGCAAAACTGTTGCGCGGCAGGAAAACTTTAAATTTAGAGTGAGTGGAGAATGGTCTGAGATTACGATGGGGTGATATTCTGTGGACTCTATTTGTGGAGTAAAAAAGTTATCAATAAAAAAAATAATCAATATGTGAATAGGTCTGGTGTGGGTGTGAGTAAAAGGAAAATTGTTTGATTTTTGGATTGAAATATCACCAGGGATCTATAACATTATTTTTTTGTAATGAAATCTGAGATTGACCGTGAGGATAGAGACTGGGAGAGATTAGAATGATCCGAAATAGGGTCCATAATACAGTTGATGTCCCCACCCATAATCAAATAGTAGGTGTTAATGGAAGGGATAGAGCTAAACAGACCATTCATAAAGCTTTAGTCGTCGAAGTTGGGGGCATAAATATTTACTAAAAGCACAGGAGTGTTGTATAACGAACCCAGGACAATTATATATCTACCGTTAGCATCCGAAATAGTTTTATCAATACTATGTTGGATCCCGTTTTTAATCAGTATTGCGACCCCTCTAGACCTAGAATTATATTTGGAATGAAAAACCTCTGAAACTTTGAATTTAACTAAAAACAAATAGAAAATAAATGTTTGAATAGAATAAAACCAGCTGGCTGGAAAGGGAAAGGACACATAACACGACCAACACACACACACACAAACACAGAGAAAAAATCCGCCCACAAACAGAACCCACCCAATGTCCTCGACCCACACAAAACAGAGGACCAGCAAGACTCCACCAGGAGCCAACCCTGAACAAGCCACGCCCCCGACTGCGAGACATGGTATGGAACAACAGGCAGCATCTGCGGAATTGTAGTAATAGTTACTGCACCCAGTATAAAATAACGAACAGATGAAAATGTTTGTGCACAACAGTGTGGACGAAACCAGTCCTGCGTGTTCGTTGATGCAAAACAAATGAGACGAGTAGATCAGACTGAAGTGAAACAAACGGTTTTATTACAGAATTCTGGAGAGGTTACAAACAGAGAACATGCATCATGTATCTCCCAAGTAAGCTCTGACCCCTTCTCATCTCACTCCCTTTTTATAGTCGCATGACCGCTCCTTCCTTACCCCAGCCTCCAATGTGTGCGTTAGGCCATCTCACTAATCCACATCATAAAAGTTTAAGGATGCGCTCGAGACTTGAGTGCGTCTGCAAGGTCAGCTTAAGGTATTCCCTGTGTTTACCAACTCCCCCCGTTTTCCAGACAATGGCTCTGCTTATCTGACCAGATGAACCACATGTGTGGTGTGCTAATCCCAGTGTCTACTACTATTAGGTTCGAGGTATTTCCTGTTATCTGACGTCCTTGTGTATTCCAACATTAGTCAGCACACAGCCTTATGTGCTGACTCTTAGCTCTTAGAATTGTACAATATGACCATTAAGCTTTCAATGCAAAACATAATACATCTTAAAAAGTAATATGAACAATACTAAGGCTAATAATTCCACAACAGTAATAGAATTAAACTGTAACCACAAATATTGAAGATGAATTCTTCGGTTTGGGTGCCAGAGAACGGTGGGCTCTTTCCACAAGAGGAGTTTTTTCCAAGTTAAACGGTTCCATAAGAAGCTTAGAAGACCAAGATGGCGGTGCGTGAACAACGCGAGGCTCAGCGTCTCTCCAGAATCTGCTTGTTAATGGTTTTCTATCTATTTTTGACTGGACTATTTATCTCTAATTGCTCGGCGTTGCTGTTCTACAGCAGACAGGAGCTTCTGGGCATCAGTACTCAAACCTCCGACAGTTTTATCGCCGATCTCCGACTCATTCCAGAGATCTCCAGAACACCGGAGGCCGCATACTCTTCCCGGCTGAGCGGAAGTGCACACAGACGGCGCCGAGAACGTAACCAAAGGCGGGGTAGGCGCGGAGGGCTACGAGCTACGCTAAAGCTTATACTACACCGGCTGCCCTTACCCAGCATTTTCCTCGCCAATGTCCGTTCTCTGGCTAACAAAATGGACGAAATACGGCTCTCTATCACCAACAACAGACGGATTATGGACCCAAACATCAGGATTTTCACCGAAACATGGCTAAACAACGGCTGCCCGGACAACCCTATTGAGTTAGCAGGACGACACATACGTAGCTGATAGGATAACAGAGGACTCCGGCAAGACCAGAGGTGGAGGTTTGTGCATTTATATTAACAAAGCTTGGTGCACAGACTCTGCTACTACCGAGAGACAATGCTCACCTAATGTGGAGTTTATAATGGTCAAATGCAGACCTCATTATCTCCCAAGAGAAATAAATTGCATCATAATCTCTGTAGTGTATATCCCCCCGGACGCTAATGCTAAGCTGGCTATGAAAGAACTTTATGCAGCCATTAGCAAGCACCAGACCAAACACCCTGAGGCTGCTTTTATTGTTGCTGGTGACTTCAACCACTCCAACCTGAAAACAGTTCTCCCCAGATTCCACCAACATGTCTCCTGCCATACCAGAGGGGACAAGACTTTGGACCATGTTTATTCCAACCTGCCTGGGGCATACAAAGCAACACCCCTCCCCCACATTGGACAATCTGACCATCTCTCCCTTTTCCTCACACCTCGATACTCACCACTCATCCAACGTGTGAAACCCACTGTGAGGACAATAAAAGTGTGGCCAGAGGGGATAGACGCCGTGCTCCAGGACCGGTTTAAAAATACTGATTGGAACACTCACACAGACTTGGATCGGTATGCCTCATCTGTACTGGACCACATCTCCACCACTATAGACAGTGTCACCACCCAGAAACCGATCACCATGTACCCCAACCAAAAGCCTTGGATGAACCGGGATGTTCGTCTCCTGCTGAAGGCCCACAACATCGCCTTCAGGTCGGGAGATGCACAGGCCTACAGTGCAGACAGGGCTGAGCTGAAGAAGGGCATCAAAAAGGCCAAACACCACTACAAAGGGAAGGTAGAAGAACACTTCTCCAACTCCGACCCCCGACGTATGTGGCAAGGACTCCAGATTATCTCAGATTACAAGACCATCAACCCCTCCCCCGCCTCCTCTGATGTTTCCTTCCTCAACGAGCTCAACAATTTCTACGCTCGTTTTGAGAGAGGGAACCCAACAACTGCAACCAAGGCAGATGTGTCTGCAGACCACCAACCACTGACTCTTTCTCCCACTCACTCCCATCATCGGTGCACCACTTCCTGCTATAGAGGACATCTACAGGAAGCAGTGTCTGAAGAGGGCTGGGAAAATCATCAAAGAACCCAGTCACCCAGCACACAGACTCTTCACCCTCCTGCCCTCTGGGAGGCGCTACAGGAGCCTCCGGACTAAGACCACCAGGTACCGGAACAGCTTCTTTCCAACAGGTGTCACACTCCTGAACTCTGCCTCCTGATACCTAAACAAATAACAATGGACTGTACCCTAACACACTCCAATAACACACAGACTTAAACACCACTCAACTTACCGGCACTTACATCTGTTGTATATACTGCCCATTATTGTATATACTGTGTAAATACTCTACCTGTTCATAAGTACATACTTATCCCCCTTCATATTTATAACCTGTTCATAGTACTTTATAACCCTTCATATTTATTCATAGTTCATAGTACTTTATAATTTCCCCCTTCATATTTATAACCTGTACATTCTTGTTTATAACCTGTATAACCCCTTCATGTTCATACCCCCTCATATTTTTTAACCTGTATATACTATACTTACTGTACATTGTAACACACATATTTATATTTCTGCTAAGCACTTCTGGATGGATGCAAACTGCATTTCGTTGCTTTGTACCTGTGACATATGCAATGACAAAGTTGAATTCTATTCTATTCTATTCTATTAGAAACTGCCGTGTTGGTCAGTGAAAAAGAGCCGTCCTCCGGGATCCCCACAATCCGAAGGTTTTGCCGGCGGGACCTGGCTTCCAAATCCTCACATCTATCCTCGAGCCAGGTCACATCCTTGGCCAGGGTCTCGACTGTAGCCTAAAGCGCAGACGTTTCGTCGGTGCATGTGGACAGAGCATGCTCAATGCCCGACACTGTATTTTAAATGCCGCCGAATTCCGTTTTTAATGCTGCAAAGTCCTGCATTATTTCAGCTTTCATAACAGTAAGCTCAGATCTGAACTTAGAGTGGTGGTCATCTAGAATTGTCTGCATTTCGGTGATGACGGCCCGAATCAGCTCAGATTTCAGAGCTGAAATGTCCACAGAGGCAGTACCTGCCGAAGCAGACGCACCCACCATAGGTGATGCAGCATGTGCTGGAGACGATGCAATGCTTGCCATAGGCCGAATAAGTGATTGCGTGGAAGTTGTCAATTTGCTCGACTTAGGAGGCATTTCGGAGTTTGCACTTATTGAAAAATAAGGTCACATAAATATTCAGTATAGGAAGAAAAAAAAAAGGTGCAGTTAAGATAGAAATGTAAAAATTTCTCCGCGGAGGCTACCAAACACCCAACTACTCCATACCACGGCGGAACCGGAAGACCAATATTTTTTATTAATAAAAAAAGGAAGCAATGAGGCAAGTCAGCTAGAAGGCTCGCATTCACTGCTCTTGTTTAGAGCACATATACCCTAGCTAGTGCTCATCTGTGATAAGTACTAAAATTTACTGTTATGTTGACATAAGATCCTGTGGCAATGGATGTCCATGCATCATGTGTCACAGGTGTCCTACCAGTATTCTTTAGTTACTCTCTTTTATAGCCCTGTTGCGGCTATATTGCATAATTCGATTTTTTGATTAAAAAAATAAATAAATAATCCTCCTTTGCAGTGACAAAGTTCTTTTGATCATTTTAACACTGTTTTAACAATAAAAGGTCTTAAATGCTGCTAACTCACCACTCTATAACCCTAAAAATTGGCATGCAGGCTGCGGGTCACATAGCAATTCAGACAATCTCACCCAGCTAGTAGCTAACGAAAAATAAATAAATAAATAAATAAAAAATTGGAGATGGATGGACTTATTTGCGTTTATAAGCACTGCAGCTGTTTTCCTGATCCTTTTAAACTGCAATGAGAAACTGACAAACACTAAGTTGCTAAGCTGAAGTCAGCTCCTCATTCGAATTGTCCCGTTCCATCTTGAGTGGTGCGGCAGTTACATTCTGGCACCTCAGGCATATAAGGTGAAATGGGAAAATTTCAACAAGAACGAGAGTGGCTGCTTCTGGAAATTTTCTGTGAGCTTTCTTTGCTACCCTTTGAAGAGACTACCACAGTTTCTTATTTTAAGCACAGGTCACCTGTTGGGAACCGCAGTTCCCTATGTATAGATCAAAGATTATCAGGGTAGAGAGCGAGTATGTTCAAGTTTGAAATAGAAAGAGAGAAAAGAGAAACAAGGAGAGAAAGAAGACTAAGAATGCTACGATTATGAAGCAAATGTTGCACCATCCCCATTTTGCATAAAAAGATATTAAGCTTGTGTGAAAGCTTAATACTTTATTAATTATGTATTACACTACATCTCACTCTCATATGTATGTTCTTTAAGACTTTAAAATGCGGTGACGCAGCTAGTTGGAGAACACTGTAGAATACTTAGTTTTGTAGTCAAGTTCAATAGTGTTGCAAATTCGGTTGGTTCAATGATGAGTGACTAAGTTCTGATATTTATTTTGTTTTTGGTTTGTGCATCAGAGTTTTAGAATGAATGAATGAATGAATGAATGAATGAAGCCTTTATTGTCACATAGTCACCAAAGTAACCAGTGAAATTACGATCAACCCGTCCAAGCACATACAATATGACAAGGGGGTAGACAGGACAGGAAGACAGGCAAATGGAAACAGAGAAACAGAATACATTGGGTAAGGGAGGAGACAAACCCCCCCCCCCCCAGACTGAGTTCCTAAGGGAACTCAGTCTTGGAACAGAGAAAAAAACACCTCAGCATTAGCACACAGTTCCACACACACAAAGTCCATGACTTGCGACGGGGATGGGGGCGGGGGTGCGGACAAGCCCAGCGTAGTAGCGGCCATCCGGATCCGCGCCATGAATCCGGCGCTGACCACAGACCCGTCATACCATACCAGGGGGGTAAAAGCGGCGAAGGCGTTGGAAGGGGGAGGGGGTAGGAGGGAGGGGAGGGGGGAGGGGGGAGTGGAGGGAGGGGAATAAGGGCCTGAAGAAGGCGCCCTGCTCGGCATCCCAATCCAGGAATCTCACAGGTCGCAGGGTGGAATGGCGATAACACAGCAAACGCCATGGAGACGACCTTGTTCGGGCCCAGGCAGAGTCAACAGTCAGCAGATCCAGGGAAGTGGGGGAGGAGGATAAGAGAGGGTCTCACAGCAGTGTTCCTCTGGAGGAGATATGATGTACCAGCCAAGGCCAAGGCCCACGCTGATACGGGGAGCCAAAAACAGATAAGAGGGTTTGCAGGCTTTGAGCGAGTAGCCGTATTTTTTACGGTAGCTCACCAAGTCCATTTTGATCACTCCAACGATCCATTTTCCTTTGCAAAGCCGCCAACTTCTCCATGATGTTATCCAGGGTACGACTTACAGTCAAAGTCTGAGTGTTGACAGCTCTGCCCACCACTTCAATCATGTCGGGCAGCTTCAAGGGGCCGTGGACAGCTGCCCCCATTTTACGAATTTTGCGATACACCAGGGCAATGCCCAATCCAATCAGCAACGCACCTGCGATCATGGTTCCGAATAGGTAGACGTCCTCAATATCCTCCACGGAGAGAGCCGCCAGACACACGACACGCCAACTCTCCCATGCGTCCATCGTGTAGCCAGCTGCAAACGTTCCGGCAGGACAGGCTGGTTCCCCCGAACCAGAACTTCTCGTCGAGAAGATGGTGTCAATTGCGCCGAGAGACCATTTAATCAAATCCATATTTTAGGTTTGAAGAACAGTGCGGAGAGAGTCTCTCAGTAAAGAGCTCAGACAGCAGTGAATGTGGAGGTAAAGTGACATGATGAGTTGTGATTGTGATTTCTAGCTGCCTTTCTCAGTGGGTGTGGTGACTAGGGGCAAACAGATATGTCGTTTGACTCAGAATTGGCTCACCTGAAGGTTTCACAGATTGGAGAGCATCAATAGAAATCCTTTTTCACAGATGGATCAGAATCAGCAGAAATCCTGCTGAGAAAATATTTATAATGTGTCTTTAAAAATTAAATGTGAATCGTGTTTCTGTTTCAGCACAGGATGAGAGAAAATAGTTTATGGTTTAATATTTCTGTTTTAACAAGACAGTAAAATGTTATGGTTTTGCTTATATTTATGAGTAAATATGTATATAACACTACCACTCGAGCCCCTTAACAAGGAAGCATTGTTAAGGATGTGATTGAAAAAGCAGCTGTAACATGGCTTTACTGCTAAGTAGGCTAAATACTCTAGATTATGTTAGCTAGTTCCAAAAAAAATTTGTTTTGCTGACAAAACAACTTTTAAACTATATACGGGACTGGTAGCCAGTATAGCTGAGAGAGAATGGGGATTATATGAGCTGTACGCTTAGTATGGGTGAGAACTCTAGCTGCAGAGCTCTGAATGTACTGTAGCTTTTGGATAGATTTTACAGGGAGACCAACAAAGAGGGAGTTACAGTAGTCAATACGGGACATAATGAAGGTATCAACCAAAGTTTTGTCATTCTTTCTTGGTCAGGAACGGTTGAAGATGAGCAATGTTACATAAATGAAAGAATGCAGTCTTAGTGAGGAACTTGATATGCAGATCAAAATTAAGTGATGGGTCGAGTAAAACACAAACATTTCTAACAACAGGTGCAGGCTAACGAGCAGGCTATCAATCAATACTAACTGAAAAATTGGAAGACTTTGATAGTAAAGGTTTAGGGCCATCCAGTTTTCTTTCCAACCTTCAGTTTTATCAGTGTTTTAGCATGAGAAAGTTATTGTGCATCCAGAGCTTTAAATCAGAAATAGTCAATTAGTGTACTGGGAGGGGAATCTGAGTGTGTGTGTGTGTGTGTGTGTGTGTGTGTGTGTGTGTGTTTGCTGAGATATAACTGAATATCATCAGCATAACAATGGAAGTTTAGGCCATGGCTACGAATGATCTGCCCAAGGGGTGAAATGTAAATTAAGAGCCCTGTGGGACACCACATGTGACAGTAGAGGAGGAGGACTTCTGTGTGCCTAGTGTAATAAACAGGTGTCTGTCTGTAAGATATGACCTGAACCACTGTAAGGCTGTGTCAGTGATACTGATAGAGAAAAGATGAGAATTGAGAACATCATGATTAACAGTATCAAATGTTGCACTTAAGTTGAGGAGAATGAGAATATTGAGAGAACCAGCAGACTGGAGAAGATCATTAACGACTCACAGAAGAGCTGTGTCAGTGCTGTGGCGAGTACTGAAACGTAGAAGATCTGATTAATTTTCTTGTCAAAAAAATGTAGAAAAGCCAGACATTGCTCAGCTGAATGAGGGCATGCTGATACAGGAGGATGGAGGAGTTTGTTAACAGTTCGAAAGAGAGTTTTTGGCCTAGACTTAGCATTATTTATGATGGAGGAGTAGTAGTTTGAGCGGGCAGTATTAAGGGCTCAGGACACCGACCAATGGCCTTCAGTACCCTTAGTTTAGGGGTGAACCAAGGACACGAGTGGGTGGCAGGGAGAAGTCTATTCTTAAAAGGGGCAAAATCATTAAGCAATCTAGAGATAGTGTCATTATAAAGAGAAACCATACTCTCAGAGGATGATAGGTTATATAGATCAGACAGGGCTGAAAACTGAAGAGAAACAGCAAACAGATTGAGACTGACAGACCTAATATCACGATAGACAACAGAGATTTTTTTGCAGGGGGGAGGAGTAGAAATATGAAAACTACATTCAATGAGCTTATGGTCAGAGATACCAGAAAGTGAACCAGAGACAGACATATCATTCAAACCAGTAGAGCAGAGTAAATCGAGAGTATGACCATGAGTGTGAGTTGAAATTCAACATGCTGCATCAAGTTAAAACACTCTAAAACTGAAATGAACTCAGATGTGAAAGAGCATTCAGTATCAACATGGATATTGAAGTCACCAAGCACAATTATGGCAGAGCAAAGAGATGAGATGATTGTGAGTAGTTCATTAAGTTCAGACAAGAAGCTTGCAGCAGATTTGGGAGGGCGATACACTAACAGAACAGTAAAGGTGAGGAGGAAACAACCTTCAAAGCAATATATTCAAAGGTTATATTACTGAGGGTCCTCTTTTTGAATGGTGGGTGTAACGTGGACGTCGAGCAATTGTCCAGCAGAGATTATATGACGCAGAATCCAAGAGTATGACAGTTGAGGTGTTTAAGTTCAGTTTGTGCATATTTAAACATTGCCAGAGCGTAAAAAACAAAAATGCACAGCATGATTCAAAAACAACAGCTTACCACAGAACAAACTGGCAACAGAAACGAAGCAAGAGGGTACAAACACACTCACCACAGGTGCGGTCACAGTGCAGGAGAAGAGGAAGAGGGCTCATGCAGATGAGAAGCAGGTGTCATAGGCATTATCACAAAGCAAGATTCAGCTTGCGCGTAGAAAACAGAGAAAAAAGAGAGAGAGTCTTTCGATACTGGAGAGTATCTGTACCAAAAGTCCCACAAAGGGAAACAAAACACTGGCGAGTAGCAGCGAAACGCGCACAGCGTACACTCAAACCGGAAGTGACTTTGACCAGGAAGCCAAGTGTTCCCTAACAGGAGATCAGCCATCTAAGGCAAACAAAGCTGAAGTTAACTTCTTATTCACCAACATTTTCCTCAGGCACCAGAATGTAACTGCTGTGCCATTTAAGATGGAAAGGAAAATTTTAATAAGAGGCTGACGATAATATGTCAGCTTTACTCTAGGTGGGCTAACCAAACCAGTTTTCCTAGTTCTGAGAGCTCTGTAGTGCATGTTTTGTTTTGTTTTTTTTTTGTTTTTTTTTTGTTTTTTTTTTACATGGATGGTAATTACATTTAGGAAGATGATGGATTGTGTTTAATTGATCTATTGAAACAGTTTCTTGTATCACACACTGTATAGCATATAATCCAACAACTATTCAATAAAAAAAGGAATATTAATATGCGTATCATGACACCTCTAATATTTAGATGCATTGGAGTAATAGAACTTTAACCTTCAGAGATATTTAAGCAAGCATTAATTAATCTTGGTTAAATTATATTTAGACATTACAGCACAATACTGTAATATGGACTGTCTCTTTCTTTTTTGTCTGTCCTTTCATGCAGTCAGCGATAGCTGCTTCAGAAATCTTGCTGAAGATCGCAGTGGAATCAACCTTAAAGATCTCATTCATGATCCATCTTTGTGAGTACCACAATCTCGCTATCTGCAAACAAACACATCTTCTGTTTCTTTTCCTGACAGTCTTTCCTTCTTACTCTTGAGACTTTGTCTGTCAGGATAAGGAATTTTTGATTACTTCACCTTGTGATGAACAAGGTCAAATTTATGTTTTGCAACTGTCAGCCTGAGTGAGTGTTGGGTAACTTACAGCCTAGGCAGTATGATATGTATTGTTGTCATGATAAATTAAATCACAGCATGCTTTTCTATGTATGTTGTAAATACTTTCTATGCCTAAATGACACTGGCAAGCTGCATGTTTCATTACAAAGTTGCATATTTAGACCTGTTTAACTGAATTTAGTGCAGCACAGAATATGGAATTTATAAATTCAGTGAGCTAGAAAGAATCTGTGCATTTGTGTGTAAACCTAGCAGCATGGCTGGCAGATCAGACCTTATGTTTGACCCAAATGGTGTTGCTGTGGGATGTAAAGAGACAATTGGAGTTATAAAAATATATATAAATATATATAAATATAAAAATATATATATATATTGAATCAAGATAATAAAAATGTAGCATAAACGTAACATCCATAACAGCAACAGATGTTCCTACGCATCACATTTTTGAGAATGTTGAGAAAGAATGTCACATATGTATTTTATCTCAGAAATTTATCATTTAAGGTATACTTTTGTTTGAACGTTGTTAGACAACTTGTTCTGAAAAACAAATAAACAAAACAAACTTTCCTGTTGACATTTTTGTTCTAGTTGCCCATATTTGGTATATTATTGTGCAAACACATACCACAAGAGAATTCTTTCATTACAAAATGTATTCAAATTAAAAACACCATATATAATATTTCTACTTGTACACTCTATGTTTAAACTGTATCTCTGTAATGATATTTCTTTTGTTCTGTAGAAAACAACAATTGAGTGACCAATAGTTTCTTTCTCAAAACATTCTGACATTGACCACTTGTTAGTTTTTACAAAACAGTTACGTTTCACAATGTTTCTTACTGGGAGTCTTCCTAGAGCTGCCAACCACATTTGTTTCCCTGTGATTAATTTACACGACAGCAAGTCGTTTTTGTTTTCTTACTGAATTATTGGATTTTAAGTATGATCATTTATGTTCCTATGAATTCATAAAATAGTCATGTGCAACTGCATTGTTCAATTAATATTTAAAAGTAAAAGAAAATTATTTTAGTTTTTTTCTTTTTATTTGTGCCTTGCTTTATCACCAAATCCATCCTGCTTTTCTATCTATACTGAGCATGTTCAAGCATCTGCAAAAACTTATTTTCAATTTATTCCTAATTTCAACAGCACCTAGAGCACTATTTTCCTTACTTCTTTATAAATAATTTTTCCTAGAGTTGGTTCATTCTCGTTATTAAAGCATCAGTTAGTGGGAAAACAATTGACGAAAACATTAGTTTAGATAAAATAAATGTTTTAGTAAGTTGTACTTTTGAATCATAACTAATGTTCCACTGAATCCACTTCTCAGACTTTTCAGTTATTTCTTTCATTTATTCTCCCAATTCTTTTTAACCGAACCTTTACTACAGCTCTTGTCAGTGCTTAGGGCCCAGGTGCAGGCTCATGCTGCCTCTCAAAGCTCAAGTGGCTGTTGTCAGTGCTGGCACATCATCTCGTTAGGATATTTTAGTATATTGGGCTGTGATGGGTTCAAGCTCATTTGAAAAATTAAGCTGCTCCATAACACCTCACAAATCCCTTTTTTGGATGAACTGAGAAAGCCTGTGTTTTCAATTGAAGAAGGTGAAATATGCACTATGGTAGCACATTTAATACAAACATCAGTCTATATAATTATAACAAGCCATCCAAACATTAAAACCACATTTTTGAATGCAAGGGGTTTTTAATGTGTTACACTGAAGCACACTGGTGTACATTTTGAAAAGCTAGGTGTTCCCAAACCATTGATGGGACCGCTTCACAGCAGTCTGTTTTCTTCAGTTGGCCAGGAGTCCTGCTGTGTCACTCTAATGACAGTTGAGTAATCAATGGCCCATTTTATTTATTGTACATTGGCACTGTGTGTCCAAACTATGGTTTGGCTGCCCAATGCGAGGACCAGCCTAGAAGTAAATGCCCCTTTTGTCCAAGTGGTGGGGATGCACACCATCTGATCCAGAGCCAGTAGCTGTTGCACCTAATGGAGGTGAGGTGTCAGACATAGAGAGATGAGAGCAAAGGGAGCAGCCAGAAATTAATGACTGTTCACATTGTACTGATAAATAAATGTGTGTGTGTGTGTGTGTGTGTGTGTCCCTGTCCCTGTCCACCTATACACACACACACACTCAGAGACGTTACCTTGCCAGGTGATTGGCAGTTGCAGCAGTCCCTTCCCACTCTTAGGTCCACTTAGTTTTCATGATTGGAAACTCATCACTGCAGATTGTATGAGAAAGTTGGTTGGCCCTC
Source organism: Pygocentrus nattereri (assembly GCF_015220715.1). NCBI lineage: Eukaryota > Metazoa > Chordata > Actinopteri > Characiformes > Serrasalmidae > Pygocentrus > Pygocentrus nattereri. Next base: position 14,333,354 of record NC_051220.1, read on the forward strand.
ACTTGCTACACGACGGGAAACACACTGGTGTGTTTTATTTATAAAACACTCTCAGGCCATTTGCCAGAGAATATTACTTCCATGATATCAGTCCCGTGGCTGGATCACATGCCCAGGTACCAAGGCTTTTTACTCAACTGGAGAAATATGCTTTTAGTTACAGTGTACCAGTGAGCTGGAACTTAATACAGGGCACACTAAAGCTCAGCTCGCTGGTGTCACTTTGTCATTTTAAACTTCTACTCTCTTACCACCTCCACTCTGCCTGCAACCAGATTTTTTTTTACCATTTTTATCTTATTTTCATTATTTATTTATCTATTTGTTATTGTATCCATTATTATTCATATTCTATTCTTGTTTTTTTTTCATTATGTTTTATTAATATTTGTCATTTTAATTAATTTGTTTATTAGTTTTTTTTAAACTTGATTTTATTAACCATTACATCTTAAGTATGTTTTAATTTCTGTTTTATTCTGTATGTATTTATTTTATTATATTTTTATGTATTTTTTATTATTATTAATGTTTCACTTTTTAAACTTACCTGATTTGAGTGTTCATTTATTAAATTTACAATCCCAATTCCAATGAAGTTGGGATGTTGGGTAAAACATAAATTAAAACAGAATACGATGATTTGCAAATCCTTTTCAACCTATATTCAATTTAATCCACTACAAAGACAAGATATTTAATGTTCATTCGGATAAACTTTATTGTTTTTTTGCAAATATTCACTCATTTTGAATTTGATACCTGCAACATGTTCCAAAGAAGTTGCGACCGGGGCAACAAAAAAACTGGGAAAGTTGAGGAATGCTCAAAAAAACACCTGTTTGGAACATTCCACATATCAACAGGTTAATTGGAAACAGGTGAGTGTCATGATTGGGTATAAAGGGAGCATCCCTGAAAGGCTCAGTCGTTCACAAGCAAGGATGGGGTGAGGTTCACCACTTTGTGAGCAAATAGTCCAACAGTATAAGAACAATGTTTCTCAACGTGCAATTGCAACGAATTTAGGGATTTCATTATCTACAGTCCATAATATCATCAAATGATTCAGAGAATCTGGAGAAATCTCTGCAGGTGAGCGGCAAGGCAGAAAACCAGCATTGAATGCCCGTGACTTTCGATCCCTCAGGTGGCACTGCATTAAAATCCGACATCATTCTGTAACAGATATTACCACATGGACTCCGGAACACTTCAGAAAACCATTCGTCGCTCCATCTACAAGTGCAAGTTAAAACTCTGCCATGCAAAGCGAAAGCCATATATCAACAACACCCAGAAACTCTGCTGGCTTCTCTGGGCCTGAGCTCATCTGAGATGGACTGATGCAAAGTGGAAAAGTGTCCTGTGGTCCTAATTTCAAATTGTTTTTGGAAATCATGGACGTTGTGTCCTCCGGGCCAAAGAGGAAAAAGACTGTCCGGATTGTTCTCAGCACAAAGTTCAAAAGCTAGCATCTCTGATGGTATGAAGATGTGTTAGTGCCCATGCCTGCGATGGACTGGCGACCTGTCCAGGGTGTATTTCTGCCTTCCGCCCGATGACTGCTGGGATAGGCTCCAGCACCTCCCCTGCGACCCTGACGGAGAAGCAGCTTAGAAATTGGATGGATGGATGGATGGATTACGAAGCGCAAAATACGACAATGTATACCCTGGACTGTTGTGCAACTGAAGTTGTCAATCAAGCAAGAAAGCTTACAAATGCTTATTTAGTGTTGTAAAAGGAAAGGTGATGTAACACAGTGGTAAACATGACCCTGTTCCAACTTTGGAACGTGTTGCAGGCATCAAATTCAAAATGAGTCAATATTTGCAAAAACAATAAAGTTTATCCGTTTGAACATTAAATATCTTGTCTATGTAGTGTATTCATATAGAAATACATAGTATGAATATAGGTTGAAAAGGATTTGCAAATCATCGTATTCTGTTTTTATTTATGTTTTACACAATGTCCCAACTTCATTGGAATTGGTGTTGTACTTTAATCATCTGATATGTTCTTACACATCATCAGTCCCTTACTAACTCGGCAACATTGTAAATGAGGGGCACCCTCAATGTTTTCCGAGACTAAATAAAAGTTGATTGATTGATTGGTGCAAATGATCAATTTTACTAATTAGAAGTGATTAAAAGTAGTGAAATAATTCAGACCACCACTGCTTGTCCTCAGGACCATCTTCACTAAGAGGCGGGTAGAGATAGGAGTTCACTTGGGTAAAGATAGTGAGTACATGTTAATTAAATAGAGACAAAAATACAAACTAACCAATTGTTTGACATGCCTGTCAGTCAGTCACCTTTTTCTCCAAGCGTCAAGTGAATTAAGTGAAAACAAGCCTAGAGTAAGAACAGCAGTGGCAGTAAATTACTAAGGATTATTAGACTAAGAAATGCTGCAAAAGTGATACTGAGGAACATGTAATCCCTGGTGCACAGTATCATTATCATCTGGAGGAGTTGTTTTTTATTCCTGAAACTAGTAATGTTTGGATTAAGCTGTAAAAGACCCTAAATCACACCGTGGTGGAAAGCTGTTGACTGACAGATATACATTGGCTATGAGGTGTGTTAATCTTTATCTGCTAAAAATATTTTTTTTATATGTTTTCTATCAATAAATTACTAAGATTACACATAACTAATTAAGAGCACTCGTCACATAAATAAAAATAAAACAGAATGTAAAAATAAATAGTAATGCATTCCCATACATACCATCCTTTGTATTGTCTCATGAAAGTTTGCTAAAAGACCTTGTGTAAAAGACAAGTAGAGCACAGCATGAGGCCATTTGTCCTGCTCCTGCCTGTAGCCTAATTGTCCTCTCCCTGACCCACCACAGACCCATTTAGCTGGTTTCCATTGGCATTATTAACGATTGAATGAGCACTGGATCTGACTGTGTGAAGGCACTGTCTGCACAAAAGCACATATTACATATTTAGAATGTATTTATTACTTTTTGTTATTGTGCTGTGAGATATTATTAATATATGTCAATTATTGGTTGATTGTCACTCTACTTGGGCTATTCATTCATTTGCACGATTTTCACCTCAAGTATATATTGTCCCACGTCCGCTTGCTCTGGGTTTTTTAAACACCTGCTCGCATACATGACAGTGAAAATTAGCTTTGAGACACAAGATATTGTGGTGGGTCCCACGTGTTTCTGTGCAACCTCATAACAGAGATGTGCATGCAACTGGGGGGCAGTAAGGAACAGAAAGTGGCACTCTTCACAGCATAAAGCTTTAATGACTGAATGAGTTGTGTAAGTTTGTGCAGCACCCATTTCATATCAATATTCATATCTATTTTTGTTTTGTTTTTTTTTTTGTGGGGTGACTGGCTATAAATGCATCTGAACTTTAGTTTTAATGCTGGTAGCAGTTGCATTGACTGCTTTTTTCAAGTCCATGTAAATGACATGTTCAGTAATCAGCACCGCAGACATGTCAGACAGCCTCTCCTGACTCATAGTTTCTCATGTCAGCTTCTAATCAACTGCAGCAAGATATGTTCCTTTCGCTTGATGCGCTGCTCATTGGCATAGTCATGTCTCACCTCTACTTTGGGAAATGCATAGTGATGACAGACAAATGCCAGATCCACTTTAATGGGTGTTCTAGAACCAATAATGTTGTTCAGTGTGATGAGGCTTTCCAGGTAATATCCCATTGCTAGCAGAGTAGAGACTGTGCTACTAGCTATGCTCTTGACCATGGCATAATTTAAACTTGGTGACTGTGTACAGGGAGATTCACTCAAGAGGCCCTGTATATTTTGGAATAACTCTTGCTAGGATAAAGCAATCTGAACAAAACAATGTGCAATGTGCTCCTCAGTATATGGAGCTTCGAACAAGACTCTGCGCCAGAGCGATGAGATAGCCATTGTGACGTTTAACTTCTGTTTGCAGCTTCCAGGTGCGTACCCCTGTACCCCCTCACTCAGTCACTCGAATTCTCATCAGGATGGTGGTGTACAGTATTGAGCAGTGCGACAAGGTATGTAGCGTATTTCTTTGTTCAGACTGCTTCATCCTAATGGGAGTTACAATGGAATATTTGGGGCCTCTTTTGAGTGAATCTCCCTTTATATTGCATGAAAACTCATTGCATCAAAATGCAGGCTGCTCTCTAGTGTTGTGAAGATCAATCTCTATACATAACCTGTTAGGTATTAAATGTGTATGATTCATATCAGTGATAGCAAAGCTGAATAATATTGATTTTGTTCAGTAAGTCATAGCCTGACTAACTGGCCAACTAAGTAGTCTGCTTACTTAGCTTAGTGTACTAGGAGTACTGCTATGCTCCTGATATTGTGAAATAAGCATATGATAGGATATACAGGCTCAACAAACAAAACTAAGGTCAAGCTTAGTGAAATTTATAGGACATGTCAGCAAACTATATAGGTTTTTGTGATTTGAATAGCTCATATAGCAAACTTAGTGGTGTGCTCATGGAGACCTGTTGGCTAGCTGATGCAGATAGTGAACTATTGTAATAGCTAATATTTTACTCAGAAATTGCATTTTATTATTGAGTCAACGAGAATGTAAAAAAATATATGTTAATTAAAACCGTTAACTAACATTAACAGTCTTGAAACCAACTAAGTTACCAAAGTGGTTTTGCCCCTGGCTGTGTGTGCACAGTAATGTCTATAAATCAAGAAGCCCTCCTCAGCATTGAACATTTCTAGAACATTAATATGCCAAGTGGTAGCTTTAGCACTTTACCTTAAAAGGCATCAGAACATTTCGTCAGTTGACTTCAAAGCAGTAGATTTTTGTCTTATAAGGAGAAGGTTTTAGCGATGAAAGCTACCCATTTAAATGAGCTATTGCCAAAGCACTGTTAGATGCTGAGGAGGACAACTCTTGTTTTACACAAAGTTAATAAACTTTAATGAAACAGTACAAAGTATATGACTATTAATATTATGGATTTGTGTATTAATCACAAATGTGAACCTGTTTAATCTGACTGATTTATCAAGCTGTCAGCAGCTAGGTTACGAAAATACTTCACGTGTTCACATGGTTACCTCACCACTGAGCTGTGAATTTGGTCTTCCATATAGATTAATCAGTTAATCAGACGTTTTCAGCATTACTAAAGAAATGAACCCTCCAGATAATCGAGATGGCGTGTATCAGTCATTATCTGTTAAAAAAAAAAGATGTTTGAGTTTCCGGAATACAGATATGTGCTCACACATACATGGTGTTCCTCTATTCATGAGTCTCATCACCTGTCTTGTTATGTAAACAAATGACAAGTATGTATGTGTGTGTGTGCGCACATCTCCACAAATAGGATAGCTGGAATAAAATCCCTTATGCCCAAATCAATCGAGTCACACTCTATTGTAATCTCTCCTCAAAACGGCAGTCTTCACACACCAGACGTTTCCCTAGCAACTGGATTAAAGAGGCATGCGTCTTTGTGTTCAGAATATTCTGCTTTAAGCGCCCCCACACACAATCTCTCTCTTTCTCTTTCCTGTCTTTTGTTGACAAGAAAACTATCACTCTTATTTAAGAATACCATCTTTTTCATAATAAATAGAATAATCAAAACTTGAATAATATGCCACTATTTCTAGCTAATCTCACAAATATATTTGGAGCTTTTCCCACAAACAAGAGCTTATGGCTTCATTTATGCTGTACTAGATCACAGAATCACTAAATGTATGTTGTGTGCTTGCTGATGTGCTGACATGCTTGTAATAAGCTAGACTGTAGTTTCATAAGCAGCAACTAGTGGGCATTATGTTATAGTTCTCTCCTGGTAAGGCCTAAATCATGGCTGCTCCTGGAGTTTAGTTCCAGCTCTAATCTAAAACACATGATTGTGTGAGTCAAGTAGCATCTGAATGTGTTGGAACTATACTCTTCAGGGCGGTAGATTTTTAGGAATACCTCAAACTCATACTCAAGTGTTTCTGTAGTTTTGGGTAGAAGACCCAGGACTAGCTCTTCATCAAAAACAAATATCAAAGAAGCAAAAGAATCTTATGGTTTTATTAATCCAGACAATCTGATTTTTTTGATCCAACTGCAGTTACTCTACACTCATAAGAGAACTGCAGTAAATGGTATAAGAGATCCTGAGAGTTTTAAAAACAGAAAAGGTTTAGGCATAATTCATCTTAACATTAGAAGCCTACTTCAGAAGGATAAATCGATCAACTTAAAGTTCTGATTGCACAATATGATCCAGATATTTTAATACTAATATAAACCTGGCTTATTAATGTAGACTTTAAATGATTATAACCTTTATAGATAGACAGAGAATCAAGAGGAGGCAGAGTTGCTATTTATATAAGAGTAACTATACAAGCCACCTTATTAACTGCAGTCCCCGAAGAAAAATACTTTGAGTTCATAGCTCTGAAAGTGTCCCTTGGGAAAATAATATAAAAAAAAATAAAAATAACTATTTTATTTTAGCTGGGATATACAGGCTTCCCTCTGCTCTGTCTTCTGTACTTGATGAAATAGCCAATAGCCTAGGGGATTTCAATCTTAACTTGCTTTCTAATGCATCTGCTTACTTAAAGGAAATATGTGGAAATTTTACCTTTCACACAGTTAGTCATGGAATCAACACGTCTAAATCTGAAAGATCCCACCAAATATACACTGTTAGACAAAATTATTGGCATTAGTGACCACTGCCCCATTGGATGCATTAGAAACAGTTACAAGAAAAAAATGGGCTCTTGGATGGTGGTTAGAAGAAATTGTAAACATTTTAATGAACAACCTTTTCTATCTAACTTAGCAAGGAGTAAAATCCACCTTAGACTAAAAATTCCAGATGTTGACTTGGCACTAAACCACTTTAGCAAATAATGTCTAACAATGGTAAACAAATATGCCCCCCACAAAATGCAAAGAATAAGAGACAGATCGCGGGTTTACTAGTGAAGTTTCCTAATTTTTAAAGCCAAAAATAAAGCTTGGTCCACTGCACAGGGGAGAGAGACCACTGGCTTATGTTAAAAAAAAAAAAAAAAAAAAAAAAAAAACCTGAGTAATAAATGCACCTTTTCAGTTAGAAAGGCCAAACCAGCCTGATTACCAGCTCTACAAGCACTCTCAAAACCTTGGAAAAACACAAATGAAAAAAATAAAAATGAAATACAATTTATTTGTAAAGTGCTTTTTACAGCTCATGTTGTCACAAAGCAGCTTCACAGATTTCCAGTAAAGACAAAGTTTTAATGTGAAATGTAAAACCCCCAGGTGAGCAAGCCAGGGGCGACAGTGGCAAGGAAAAACTCCCTCAGAGCTGAGGATGAAACCTTGGGAGGAACCAAGGCTCACAACTGGGGACCTATCCTCCTCTGGTCAAACTACCTACAAATTATTGACAAAAAAAAGAGGACCTTGTGCATCACATAGGTCTGCTGTTATGCTCATGTGTACTGATATAATCATAGTATATGTAATTTAAGTGATGATGATATTATTATTATTATTATTATTAGTAGTAGTAGTAGTAGTAGTAGTAGTAGTTGTAGTTATGAGTCCATGAAAACCTCAATGTATGGTGAACAGCAAGTCCAAGGCAAGTGGTGGTAGCTGGGGCATGGGCAGCTGTTCTGAGGCGGGTACCAGGAGAGCTTGACAGTCAGTCATTAATCAGTGTCCGGCCGGACGGGTGGGCAGTCATTTATTCTGAAATAGGTAGGGAGATGGAATTAGTTTTTTTCTGTTTGGGTGTGTGTAAAACAGGGAATGTGAACATTTCCAGAGTGTGGCTAATGACTCCAGCAGATCTAACTATAACAGCTTAACTAAATGGGAGAATCAGAAGGACACACAGACACAAGAGCACTGTGAGACAGTTTGGCATCCCTCCGCTCCACCGTCCACAAACCTGAGTGACTGCATGTGAGCAGCAGGGCAACACCAGCATCTCAGTTTACTATAATTCCCATGGACACCTGGATCTGCCGCCTTTATCTAAGGGGGAACATTAAATACCAAAAGCTAAACTGAACAAGTGAGTTTTCAGCTTAGATTTGAAGATTGCGTTGGAGTCTGAGTCCCGAACATTTTCTGGAGGATCATTCCAGAGTTTAGGTGCTTTATAAGAAAAGGCTTTTCCCCCAGTTGAAGCCTTCTGAATTCTGGGAACTAAAAGCCAGCACTCTGAGTAATTGTGGTGGCCCATAATAGGAAATAAGGTCATGCAGGTACTCAGGAGCGAGCCCAAGAAGGGCTTTATACATCAATAAAATAATTTTGTAATCATTTTGGAATTTACCAGGCAGCAAATGAAGTGATGATAGAATTGGACTGATATGATCAACTTTTCTAGTTTTAGAGAGCACCCTGGCAGCAGCATTTATTAGTTGAAGTTTACTTAAATTCCTGCTAGTGCATTCTGACAGTAGTGAGTTACAATAATCTAGCCTTGAAGTAATAAAAGCATGTACTAGTGTTTCTGTGTCACGCAGGGATAAGGCATTTTATTTCTTGGCAATGTTGCGAAGATGTAAAAAAGCTGTCCTAGTGATGCTGCCTGCGTGTTGATCGAATGATAAATCTGATTTTTTGCTCCTGAACCAGGTGTAACTGAAGAGTCAGCAAGATTTAAAATTAAATCTGATCATTTATTTCTTGCCCCTTTTGCACCCAGAAGAAGAAACTCTGTTTTGTTACTGTTTAGTATGAGGAAGTTACACAACATCCAGTCTTTAATGTCATTTATACAGTCCTCTATTTTCTTTAATCTGTATTTGTCATCAGGCTTGGCTGATATGTACAATTGCCTATCGTCTGCCTAACAATGAAAGTTAATGCCATTTTTAATTATAACTGTGCCTGACTGTAACATGTATAGTGTAAATAATAATGGTCCTAAAATAGAGCCTTGCGGAATTCCAAATCTTACATTTGAATAATTGGAGGATAAATTGTTTACTTTTGCGACCTAATACTGCTCCGTTAAGTAAGATTTGAACCACAATAGGGCTGTCCCTGTGATTCCAACCATGTTTTCTAAACTTTTAAGAAGAATGCTGTGATCTATGTAGCCTTGATCAGAGGCAAGAAGATCATTAGTTATCTTAACTAGAGCTGTCTCAGTGCTGTGATGCGGCCTGAATCCAGATTGGAATTTTTCATATATGTGGTTCTTATGTAGATATGAACTAAGTTGTTGGGCCACAGCTTTTTCTAAGATCGTAGATATAAATAGTAAGGTAGAAATAGGCCTGTAATTAGACAATACACTAGCACAAGTGTATAGTGTATAGTGTATAGTGTATAGTTCTGTGGGTTGGATTTGTTGTCTAATATTTTCAATTTTATTATCAAAAAGGTCCATAAAAACTTCACTGGTGAGAGTTGCCGGAATTTGTGGTTCAGTACCTGCTTGATTTTTTGCAATTCTGGAAATCACACTAAACAGTACTCTAGGATTATATTTATTATTCTTGATCAGGGAGGCCAGATATGCTGAGCGAGCTTTAGTGAGAAACTAAACACTACCACCACCATATTTTACTGTTGGTATGATGTTCCTTTTCTGAAAGGCTGTATTACTTCTACACCAGATGTAATGGGACATACACCTTCCAAAAAGTTCAACTTTTGTCTCATCAGTCCACAGTGTATTCTCCCAAAAGTCTTGGGGATCATCAAGATGTTTTCTGGCAAAACTGAGATGAGAATTTGTTCTTTTTGCTCAGCAGTGGTTTTCATCTTGGAACCATTTTTGCTCAGTCTCTTTCTTATGGTGGAGTCATGAACACTGACCTTAATTGAGGCAGTTGAGGCCTGCAGTTCTTTGGATGTTGTTGTGGGGTCTTTTGTGACCTCTTGGATGAGTCGTCGCTGCGCTCTTGAGGTAATTGTGGTTGGCCGGCTACTCCTGGGAAGGTTCACCACTGTTCCATGTTTTCACCATTTGTGCATATTGGCTGTCACTGTGGTTCACTGGAGTCCCAAAGCTTTAGAAATGTCTTTATAAAATTTTCCAGACTGATGAATCTTAGGAGGAACCAAGACTCACAAAGGGGGACCTATCCTCCTCTGGTCAAACTACCTACAAAATTATTATACTACTAATATTAGTAGTAATAGTTAGAAGATAGTAATAGTAATTTATCTCATGCATCTGCCAGTTCCCTCAAACCACTGGACTCTATCACAGTCTATCACAGAGACTAGAAGAAGCAAAAATGTTCAGGCTGACTTTACCTTGTTAGTACATACACTGATCAGGCATAACATTATGACCACCAACTCGTATCTATGTTCATTGTCCATTTCATCAGCTGCACTTATTATATTGGTACACTTTGTAGTTTTACAATTACAGACTGTAGTCCATCTGTTTCTCTCCATACTTTTAGCCCCCTTTTACCCTGTTCTTCAGTGGTCAGGACCCCCATGTGTGTTGCACTCTTTTAAGTGAATCAGACACAGCAGTGCTGCTGGAGTTTTTCAACTTTATCCACTCTATTGGATACTCCTACCTTGTCAGTCCACATTATACATGTAATGTCAGAGACAACAGCTCATCTGCTGCAGCACAGTTTGTGTTGGTCATCCTCTAATCCTTAATCAGTGTTCACAGGATGCTGCCCACAGGACACTATTGGCTGGATATTTTTTGGCTGGTGGATTATTCTCAGTCCAGAATAATCTGCTGCACTATCAATAGCATTGCTGTGTCTGATTTACTCGGACCAATGCAACACACACTGACGCACCACCACATCAGTGTTTCTGCAGTGCTGAGAATTATCCGCTATCCAAATAGTACCATCTTTGTGAAGGTCCATAGGGGTCCTGACCACTGAAAAATAGGGTTAAAGGGGATAACAAAATATGCAGAGAAATAGATGGACTACAGTCTGTACAGTCTGTAAATATATATAATTTATAAATGTGATGTTTTGCACTGGTATGTGCTTTATTATGCACTCTTGACTTTTTATCTGAAACACCTACCAACATATCACAAATGTTTTAACTGGAAAATGCTGCACTAATATTAGTAATCATAATATTTGTAAAGAATTTGATATTCATTTTTATAAACATGAACCTATTTTTTTGTTCTACCGCTCAACAAAATTACGTTAACTTTAAGAACCTTTGTGCTATTTACCCATGGTACAGGGCATTTCAAGTGGTCAGAATATATTCAAATGTTAACCTTCATTATTTCCCATAATGATTTTAATTGATCATCTGCTTTAAATATAAACATGTGGTAAGGACCAACATAAGAAACCAGCAAAAAACGTGTGTAAATTATTATTATTTCAATTGTTTGTCAACATATAAAGGACAATCTGAAAAAAGCTCAGGCAGTGTGCGATGAGGGCTACTGCAGTCCAGTGTTTGTACCTGCAGTCCATGGCAAAGGGCACTGAATAACAGTGAATATTGTGTTGATCCAGAGCTTTTCTTATAACTGGCCACACCTATTACAATGATAATGTGACTTATCAGAGCATGCAAGATGATATTTGAATATTCTTAATTCTGAAATGAGTAACACAGTGTCAACAATCATACAACTTTTTTATGTAGTCAAATGTAAGCATTTAACTAGAAGACAATCTATGTTACATGTATCAGACAACTGAATAATCATTTATTTTTCTAATAAACATGTTTAAATCTGTAATTCGCACACAAGTAATTTACTTACGACCATGAAAAACCACCCAGGACATGTGGGACTGAAGTTGGCCAGTTGCCTTCTGGACACAGAGAGCAGTAAATATTGCTACACTTAATGCACTCGTATGCCTCAACAGTCTCAGACAAGTGTTTCACAGAGCCATGAACCTGAGAATGATAATTAAAGAATATATTTAGAGCTAAAATCTGCCAGCAATGTGTAACATAATGTTGACTAATATGGTCACTGTTCTGAGACATTGCAAGCTTTTCTTTAGTGGTTATGCAGCTTAGGTTTTTATAATTGGTATGGTGTTTTACACCTGCCATTATAACTCAGTTGTTATAATAGTGTGACAACTAATGCGTGTTTACACCGGGCATTGAGGTATGCTATTAGAAAATAGTCAATGATTTACTTAGATACAAGGCATGCTTGTTAGTACACAAACAGCTTGTATGGCTATTTAATAAGCTATTTAAAAAACATGGAAGTTGCTTTATTATATCTAGCTAAATGAGCAAATAGCTATGTTCCACTGAGAGTCTTCTTGTAATTAATTAGCTAATGTATAGTTATCTGCTTGCTTCCGTTGACCTTTGACATGGCTTTTAAAGAGAAATCACCTGATTACCTGAACTGGAGACACTTCCCAAAGCTGAAAACAGGGGAAAAAAATATTAAAAACTACTTTTTCTCTTCTGTCTTTGCACTGAAGACTACAGTTAGAAGTTGTGAAAATGGGCACTGGTTAGATTTATACTGTTCAACCCGGTGTGCCGGCCAGAACACCACTTGAGGCCTCAGTGAGTTCAATGGTTTAATAGCAGGCATGTTACATAGTTGTAGAAGAGAGAGTAGACTCAAGATGATAGAGCTGTGAGATCGAGTTAGTGCCACCAATCTGTGGTATTTTGTCATTAACGCACAGTCTCAGGTTTTACCACGAACAGTTATACTGTGTAGGTAACACGCAGCACCATCTGCTTCCTACCAGAAATGACATCTGTCATACGCAGCCGTATAACCTTTAGCCTCAGCCAATCATGCCGAAGCAACTGTATAATCCTATTACAAATGAACAAAATTTTCAAATCCTTCCCTATGCAGCATAAATCTTCTTGCACTACTAGGTCTTTTGAACAATCATACTTTCTCTCATACAATGTGCAAGCCTCCTAAATTAGCTTGCTAGGTACACTACAGGTTAATATCCACTATTCTAATATTAACACACAGTTAACACAACAAACAAAATCCTGATTGTACATTGCACAACGTATTATACACAGGTGATATAAAAAATAATTTAGCTGTGTAGTCGTTAGTCTTGTGGTCAACAATAGACATCTTAACTTGCAGGACAAATGGAAACACATTGAACGTGCTGAAGATAGCTGTAATCTGTGATATGCTAACACATTGGCATGCCCCTTGGTGTAGCCAGTCCTGCCTATTTGGAGCTGTCCTGCCCATTTAGAGCTGGCTCTGGTCTGCAGAGATACCCTTCTTGTTTTTTTGGGACAGTTAACTAACTGTACACAGAACCATTTGATGGTATGCTGTAACAACGTAGCTGTTCGCTGATTGGTTCTATGTTTATGTTGGTATTGGTTCAAACTCAAAAGCACTCAAATAAATTCAGTTTGCACAATTTTAAATTCATCAGTTGATAAATGTAAAAGCTTTAATCTAAAACCAATTTCTAAATGTTAAATGCGCTGCCTAACCAGTAAGGAGATGGTTAGATTTAGCTTAGCTAACATGTTGCCAGCACTGATCACCACAGAACAGATTAATTAGTCATTAGATAATAATGACTCCTATCTGAGGACGTGAAGTTGGAGCCTCCTAGCTAAGTCTATCCAACTCTGTGGGGGTTGCTGTGTTAGTAAAATATCTTTGAGACGGGACGTGCGCAACATAGCAAGAAAGCCCTGGTTGTCAACAAGACAGAACTGATGTGCAGACTGCAGGTCAAATAGCAGCTCAGTCTTGCCTAGCTAGTAGCTAACGAAAAGGCAAAGAGAGAGATTTAAGACGAACATTTGGAGATGAATGGACTTGGTTTCCTGGTGCATTACATCTGCAATAAGAGACTGTCAAACACTAAAAAGCTGTGAAGATAAAGTCAGCTTCTCTTTCAAGTTTTCTAATTTTTTTAGACGATATGAGAGCACGATGAGAAATCGGAGCTCTATGAACAGAAAGAATCAAACGTGTTTGTGGTGGGTGGCGTGTATGTTGCTATTAGCCTGTTAGCAGTTGGCCATTCATTCATGTAGTTTTCTTGAGTATTTCCTGGCTCTAATTAAGTGGTACATTACATGGAAACAGAAACCGTAACTGGTCTCACAAGTCTGGACCAACCGCCCTGAAAACCACTTGGCTGGATAGTGGAAAAGCGACCAAAGAGAATAAAGGGTAACCGTCACTTTGTGAGCTCCAAAGCAGTATAATCACTGCACTAACAGCAAAAATCAATGAAACATTGGACAGTCTTGAATTTATGGTTAAGAAAATTCAAACTAAATTGCAGAAATGAAAACGTAACTGGACTTAAAAAGCGCTCAAAAAAGACAATGCGAAAAAGCTAGAACTAATTGTCTCTACAAGGCTTTCAGAGGCAGAATATTACAAGAGAAGTCTGTGGCTGTAAGATTTACCTGAGCAGGCAAGTGAGGATGTAAAAAACATGCAGCTGGCTGTGGAACGAGGACAGGTAAGGTGGCCGTCTGTGTAGTCCTTAGACTGGGCCGCTGTGAAGGAAACTGAGAAAGAGCTGTGAGCATTCTAGTTGCATTTCGCTGGATGACTAAACTGATCTGGATGAAAAATCAGCATCTACCTTGAAGGAGCATGGGGAGGACAAAGATGGACAAACAGGTCTTTGGCCACAAGTTGAACAAGCCCACACTGATGAGAGCCTTTTTTTTCCTGTTTCACTTGGGCTTTTATAGATGCACAGGAGATCAGGTGCATTGGATGTTGAACTGAATGGCTGTAAAATCCCCTGTTATGAGTCAAACGTCATATCTTGGTAGCTGATAGAAATCACAGTCATTAAAGCATCACTTACTTATTCGGGTAGTTTTTGTTGAGAGTAATGATGAGGTAAAAGTAGTTACTTTATTTTTAGTGAATTATGTAAAGGAAAGACAGTTGATATGTTTTTACAAGAATTTCACTCATTTCCTGTTTGTTTCTTTTTGGAAAGTGCAGTGATACAACGGAATTGGATTTTTTCATAGATCCAGTCACTCAGGTGGGGTAGCCGTTCTTTGGGGTAGAAATAGGCAGAAAGTGTTACATTCACAGTGTAATTTAAATGGTCATTGGCTAATTTTAATAATTGGATGTGGTGAAAACCAGCTCTTACTTTGCAGTGTTTATGGAAATAATGTAATTAGGGTTAATGTTAAATTGTATGAGGACGTTGTATAGTTATTTATTATCTATAAGCCATTTACTTGTCTTGTATCCAAAGGCCAAACTTGTAATAGGTGGGGATTTTTACATGGTTATGGACAGCATAAAGGATAGATGGCCACCTAAGCCTCTTTGTTATAACCATTCCCTATACTCTTTCTGTCTTAATTTAGACTTGTCAGACATTTGGAAGGTAAAACTTCCTAAATGAAAGCAATTTACGTAGAATAATAAAGATTTGAGTCTCCAATCTAGAATTGATATGTGGATTGTTTCATGGGACTTAGAAAGTAAAATCATCCATCCATCCATCCATCCATCCATCCATCCATCCATCCATCCATCCATCCATCCATTTTCTAAGTCGCTTCTCCCTCGGGGGTGGGGGGTGCTGGAGCCTATCCCAGCGGTCATTGGGCGGAAGGCAGGATACACCCTGGACAGGTCACTAGTCCATCGCAGGGCAGACAGACAGACACAGACAGTCACTCACGCACTCAAGGGCAATTTAGCATGTCCAGTTGGCCTGACTGCATGTCTTTGGACTGTGGGAGGAAACCGGAGAACCCGGAAGAAACCCACGCAGACACAGGGAGAACATGCAAACTCCACACAGTGAGGACCCTGGTCACCCGGCTGGGGAATCGAACCCAGGCCCTTCTCGCTGTGAGGCGACATATAAAGGGAGAAATGTATGTGTATAAGGAGAAAGCTAGAGCTGCTTTTATACATTCTGGACAGAGATTGGTGGAGGAAGGACAAACGAATAGTAGACACTTCTTTAGACTTGAGAAAAGAAAGGTGCAATAGATAGGACTGAATTAGGAATTCATTTGTGCTGTTACAAATAACGTATCCAATTTTGTAAATTTTTATAGATGTCTATATAAAGCAGTTAATCACCCAGATAGTATACAATTATTTAATTCACTCCCAGTAATTGCTGATGAGCAATTTAAAACAATTTTCTTATGAAAAGTAAATTAGAAATTAGGAATTTTAAAATGTATTGTTAACCTGAAAAATAAGAAATCACTGGGAAATGATAGATTAGTAGATGATAGCTCTTCATTGTTAAAACCTGTATCTTTCTTCTTACAGTTTATCAAGGAGGTTTAAAACGAGACAGTCCTTGACTCTGCTTAATAATAATTACAAAATCATTGTGTCTCTTTTGACTACACATCCAAAATCAGACTTAGACAATATTATTAGTCAAAATCAATTGGAATTAAAAAAAAGGATAATACTTAACTACTATACATGACTAGGATAATACTAGGAGGATACTACACCTCATTGATTATTAAGAAATCTTAGAAGGTAATCTATTTTTTGATTTTCACAAGGCATTTAACATGATCAACCACAAATTTATTTGATACTTTGCTTTTTTTTTTTTTTAACCTGAGCCACTGTTTTCTTAATATGATTAAAACTATTTAATGGTACAGATTGCTCAGTCAAAGCCTATGGGATGTCACTTAGATTTTGTGTTACTAGAGGTATATTTCAGGAATGTCCAATTAGTCTATTGCTTTCCCTCTTTTCCACTGAAGTTCTTAGCCTGCTAATTGAAAGTCTTTTAGATGCATCAGTACTGGTGATATAGATAACTCCATCTGTAACATTTCAGTCAAAAATATTGTCACTTACCATAAAATATGAATGATTAAAATTATATTCCCAAAGTTAACAGCATACAGAAGAGATTTATTATTTGGTTAACCAGAGAGATATCCATCTAAGGTTGTGTCCTGTTGAGCAAAGGAAAGGGGCTCTCTGGAGGTACTTGAGTTTTCTTCTTTCAGAGAACTAAAATTGTGCTGTTGTGCAATTAGACAAAATGTTGTTCAATTTTATTTGGAGAAATAATCTCACTGCAAGTAAGGAAGGTTGTGTTAAAACATAGCTTAACATTCTTCACCACATACAACCAAACTGTTAAAATTAGCTGGATTAGAAGAATCCTTCAACATTTTGCAAGTATGTGGAAGTGTATACTGAATTTTCTCTTCAAAAAAGTTGGTGGATTAAAATTTTTGCCAGTCTGCCCTTACGATGTTAATAGACTACTCTGAAATTTCAGCCATTCACAGACTTTTTTGTTGAATTGGTTATTAAATTTATAAATTTAAATTTTTTTTCACCGTATCAGTCTTTACTTTGGAAAAGCGAGTACATTACCTTAAGGTAGGATCACTGTTCTCATGTCTGTGGTTTAATAATAAAATTTTGTTGTTTAGCTAGTTGCTAGATTACAATCATTTTATTTCCTACTCTGACTTTTACATCAAATTTGGTAAAATCAGTTCAAATACAGAATTTAAGAGGGTATGTGACTCTATCCCTGGTGGTCTTCTCTCTATACGTAGAAGTAGTCACAAGGTTACAAATCTTGTTTCTGTTAATGGGGTTGATATTGTATATAAGAATTGTGACAATTTCTAAGAGAGCTTTTATCTCATAAATCTGTTCCATTGGTAACATTCCAGCTCAACAAAGACAAAATAGCCAATTTGGACTCTTCTGCATAAATGTTCTTAATTAATAACAAAATGAAAGAGCTGCTTTATAAAGTATTGCATAGATGCTACCCTGTGAGTGATGCATGTATTTTTTTGTAAAAGGGCTACAGAATCTATTGAACACCTAATTTTCTGTTGTGTATTTTCGTACTCATTCTGGGTTGATCTCTTTTTAGACTTGGTAAAGAAATTTCTCCCAAAAGCCACTATGCTTTATTTCTTGATGAAGCTCTATTAACCCTGAGGAGCTCATTATAATAAACTTTATCTTAGTAAAAGCTACATTTTATATACATATGATGAAATTTGCCAGGAAAATACCTTCACGCATGACCTTTGTATGCATGGATCTATGTAATTACATGTCTACACAAGTGAATTTGCACCAGCAGCAAAATAAGAAATGTTGTAAATCCATTACTGTGTTAAAGCTTTTCATTTTGTCTCCCAATAGTATTGTTTTTTGTTTTTGTGTCTTCCTTTTTATTGTGATATGTAAATGTTAAGCTGTTATGTATCCTACTGTTACTTCTGTTTGTGTATATATGTTTTTTGCTAAGAAATACCACTTCGGTTGGTATTTTAAGCAGCATCTCTCATCTCCTCTAGTATTCAGACAGCTGGTAAGATTGCATCATGAAAATGGTTTCTGGCTCTCAAAGGACAGGAAGAGGATCGGTAGGAAAAAAGCAGTAACTTCTAGGGTTTCTGGAAGAAGCCTTTGTTTTCTTTCTTTTGTTGTATCCATTTTGACAGCTAACCAGTGCTTCACTTGGCATGGGACTGACCTCATTTACATGCCGATTTTGATTGGCTCTTGCTTTGGACACAGGTGAAACTACCACAGTACTAAAAAAACAGCAATGCACTAATCACCACCATGGCGACTTTATGAATAGATCTTGTGTACTGTGCAGGATATTTTGTGCGGCATAACACCATTACTGCCATTTTTTAAAAATCTGGCCTTTTGTACCTCAAGTGCCATGAAAGGTCCAAAACATGGCAAAGATACACTGTATAAATGACAAGACTGAAGAGCTGGTGAAAGAGGAAAAATGCTTGGCCATACAGACCTGAATTCTGATCTTACTTGCAGAGAGGAGGCCGAGTGTGTGTGTATGCACTCTGACAGGTTTCTGATACATCTTGCACTGTTCTCCCATTTTTCCCTCTCTCACTGATTATTATACCTCTCTCTCCCCGTTAATATTACCGAAAACACACTAAGAGTCATTGTTGGTGTGTGTGTCTGTGTGTGTGTCTCTGTGTGTGTGTGTGTGTCTCTTACAGGCTTGGAGGCATAATCTCTGCATACAAAATAGTCCCTGATGAGGTAGATGAGATCAAGGTAAACCTCTCTCATGGGGCCACACACACACACACAGACTTGCAATCACGCTTATTCTCTCATAGGTGTAAAGACTAACATTACTTTTCATAGTAACCACTGCCACCTGGTGGGCAGTTTTAGTTCTTCTTGCCTCTGCATGTTTGTCATCATTGCATGTAGTTACAGATGTCCCAAATCACAAAATGGGTCAATGACGTTGGATCTTACTGCTAATTAAAATGGAGTCTAATTAACATACCATACTTTACAAAGGTTATGTTTATATGTAAAGTTTATATGTAAAGTTACCTAACTGGGCAGTAAGCATCTTGTTTAACTAACAGAAATACAAATAAACAGTATATTGTGTTTTTGTATCTGTCAGTAACTCAAACTTCTTCTCAAGGTAGCCCATATTTATGCTGATCATCCAGCATTTGCAGTCACATACGAAAGGGGGAGCCCCTCATGTTTTGTTGATTTCCTCTACAGAGAACAAAGTTTTACATGTTTAAATGCACAGTTACTGTTTCTTTTCTGGACTTTACATTTTTGGAGAAAAAAAATCAAACATGAAATGTGACCTGTGCAAATATTATGGTACATTTTGTTTCTTTATTTATTTTCTAATACCTTTGTTTTTGTTTGTTTCCTGTGGAGAATGTATGCTTATAAGATCAGCAAAGCATGTCAGGAGATGAGTGGTGTTCAAAAGTTTCTTTATGACTGTATTTCATTAGTCAGTCCTTTATTAAGACAAACCAGGTGGATATTAATAACTTTTCAAATCAAGGAATCCTTGGTATGTTTTACTGCATATTTTGATTTTATTTGTTCTGAAATTATAGTGCTTGTTCGAATAGTATTATACTCTCTTAACTTTGATATTAATAGTTTAAAAAAATCATGAATAGGACTTGCATAGATCTTTCAAGTAGACTCTTGCTATGCATTGTTTGCTTGACATATTCTTACAAGATCATATAGAATATAGAAAAAAAATTAGAACACATCACTTACATATCCAAGCCATGGCCCAACCTTTTTTTTCCTCTATCTCTCTATCTCTATTTCCAACAGTCCCACATGTAAAGTTCTGGTATGAATTGATTTTTCATCCTAATCAATGAAATAAAAATGTATTTTATTTTCTTTTTTTGAACCATGGTTCTTTATTTACTAATTACTAATTGACTAATTTAATTCTGTGCTGATTTGAATTTAACCAGTGAGGGTTCTCTCAGCAAGCATAGGGGAACTATCAAAAGATTTCTTTATTAAGTGTAATACAGAATTATTAGCATCTTTATTGTGATGAAATGTGACATCATGTCACAGTGTATCTTTCTGAGCATATTGTAGAAATTGTCAGTACTTAAATAATATTGAACATCTGCATATTTCTGTTCAAAATTGGCATAATTAGGCCTGTTTGTTTTGATTTGATTTAGCAGTGCAGAATATAATATCTTAAGTAAAATCATTTTATTCAGAGTTCATGACAATGTGATACTATTGCTTTTTTATCTGTTCCACTTATCAAACCTCAGAAAAAGGAAATGTCATTATGCATATTGTGTATTGTGAAAATGATATTTTTTTTACCTCTAGTGGCTCTAGTGCTTTGCCCCAATTATTAAACGTATGTTCCATAGTTCATGACTACATATTGCTTTTTAAAGTACTAATTTACTCAAACAAAAAAATATCACTCTGTGTGTGTTTAGGAGACACTGGTGGACTGGTGTGACGAGAAAGAACTCAACCTTATTCTGACCACAGGTGGAACTGGCTTTGCTCCCCGTGATGTCACACCAGAGGTAAATGATTACCCTCACCCTTGGTGTTTTGATTCACATGCTCTGTGCTAAGTGTGTGTGTGCGCAGGGGGAGACCTTAAGATTGTCTCATGGTGACGGATAACATGCATAAATATTGTGATGCACTGGTATATTAGTGATGCACCTTTCTTTTGGCTGAAAATGAAAGGTGCCATTTTTGGCTATTGTCAGCTCAAAACAATGCATCCCTAGTAATCAAAGCAGTGCACACTTCTATATGTCTGTGTGAATGCAAATATGGTTCTAAGTATATGTGTTTGTGTTTAACTTATTTGTATTTGATCATTAGAGATGGTTTTATCATACCAAAACTTGTTTTAAAAATATATGGTGTTGGTAATGTGCTAGAGGTGGTGTCAAAAAATAAATACCTCTTCAAAATAGCCCTATACTTTATCTGGTCATTTTGAACCTTTTTATGAGTTCCCCATGCTTTATGTGGCCATTCTGACTTTCTTCAAGATCAGACTGTATTTAATTGGGTCATTCTGAACTCCTTCAATATCTCCACATGCTTGAACTGGTTATTCTGAATCGCCTTAATGTATCCCCATACTGTATCAGGCTATTCTTCAAGGTCACTCTTTGTTTTAACATGTTATTTTGATTCTCTTCACGATCACCCCATACTTTATCTGGACATTTTGACCTTTTTCAAGATCTCCTGTTATTCTGTACCATTCTGAACCCATTCTAGATCTGTATTTTATTTAGTCATTCTCACTCTAAATTGTATCTGGTCATTTATGAGCCCCTTAGATCTCACCTTATATTATCATGTGATTCTGAACCCTTTCAAGATTTCCCCCTTCTTGATCATGTCTTTCTGAAGCTCTTGAATGTCACCCTGAAGTTTGCCCAGTCATTCTGAACCCCTTCAAAATCAGCCCATAATTTATCTGGTCATTCTGAATCCATTTAAAATTGCTCCATATCTTTTCTCTCCATTCTGACCCTTTCAGTACTACTACCCCTGTACTTCAAAGGGACCCTATGCTTTAACGGGACATTTTGACCCTCTTTAAGATCTCTCCATACTTTGTGGTCACTCTGAAGCCAATCAAGGACACCTTGTACTTTATATTTTATACTTTAAGTTAATTGTCTTGTGTTATAATATTAGTCCATATAGAAAAAGATGTTATTGTAAAATGAGTTTAAGTACAGTAGTGTAAGTGTAGTGATTATGTGTATGTGTGTTTCCTCTCTTTCCATTGCAGGCCACTAGAGAGGTGATTGAGCGTGAAGCTCCAGGGATGGCTTTGGCTATGCTCATGGGCTCCTTAAATGTCACACCACTTGGCATGCTGTCCAGGTGAACACACACACAAACACACACACACACACACACACACACACACACACACACACACACACACACACACACACACACACAAACACACTCTTTATGGAGCACTTTCAGTACTAATCACACCGTTACCTTCCCTTAGACCTGTGTGTGGAATCAGAGGCAAAACTCTCATCATTAATCTGCCTGGCAGCAAGAAAGGGTCACAGGTAAGTCATACTGTGTATGCTTGTATTGCTATATTTAGGACAAGCACATTATTACAAGTTAAAATTCATGTTTGAGATCTTTCTTTTTTACTTAAGTGAATACGGTGATGATTATCTTGTTACCATTAGAGGTGCACAGATATGGAATTATTGTGGATAGTACTGATATCAGTAACCATTCATTTTGGTTCATTCTTAAAAGTAATTATAAATAATTGTCATGGATAACATTTACCAAATGTAGGTTATGCATTATTTAGCAGACAGTACGGTCATAATTTATTTCAAGGACTGGTGTTCTCACTGGTGCAAGTTCAGGGAGGTATGGAAGGCACACATTTCCTCCACTTTTTGAAACTTTGTAAAAATCATTTTGGGGATTGTTCAGAGGGGTTGTCCATAAAAGTACAAAAGAGCTTGCAAAAGAGCTGTCAGATTATAAAATGCCTGGCAGTTACGACTTAAAGCTCAAATTAAACCTAAGTGTAGTTTTGTTTAGCTATAGACAGCAACAATAAGAAATAGGATGCACTAAACTGTACTGAAATCATTTTATGTACAGGTTAATTTGTTGACTTATGCCATAGGTTATTAATAGTTTTTGCATTTTTGTCAGATATTTTTTTGCCATTTATATGGCATACTATTTATATGATGTTTAGTGACAAAAGGAAAAAGTTTTAATAAATTGTAATAGACAATGAAGCTGAATCTCTGTGCCAAATATGTATGATAGTATTAATATTTTTTACTGTGGTTTAGTTTTGACATATAAAGCATGGCGTACCAATATAAGTGTCATTGTAGGTGTACTTTGTTTACATGCTTTATGCTTGAATTTCTGTATGTAAGCTATAGCTTGCACATCACATTTGCACCCCTGGGTGTTGGGTATTATATACACATGCATAAACAAGTAACAATAACATTATTAAGCTTTTTTAACAATTACAAGGTTGTTTATAGTAGCATATACCAGACATCAAATTGTAAGTAGCCTTTACTGTGAAAGATGACATAAAAGTGACAGTTTCCACATTTTTCAATGTCTTAAGCTTTTTCTTTAAATTATAGAAATCCTTTTCGGTGGGACATAGGAGTTCTTTAGCCACATTAAGTAACTTGATAGCTCATAAATTTTTTACTTTTGAGCAATAGATTTGGTAGTCGCAGTCAACGCCAATTTGATAACTTCTAAATTTGAAACTAATGTTGATGTTAGTATTGATGACCCCACACATTAATAAGGATTAATCTCCTGACAAAGTCAGCATTGTGCCTAAGGGAATCTCGATACCAGTTATGATCTTAATAAGTCTCCTTACCTTTCTTCAAAATATTACAGGATCTTACATTTCAGCAACATTTCAACTTAGAATACCTTGATTGTACCTTATTGAGCCTCTCAAGGATTTAGTTTGTTCTATGAAGCAAGTTAAATTAAAGGAGTTTATGTCTAATGTTAAAGTAATTCTGTCTTTTTTGCAAATATCTTTCCAAAATATTAAATATTATATTAAACACCCCCGATCTAGGTGAGCCAGAAACACACTGCTTAGGAGGACTCCACATTCCTGAACTTTGAGCTCAGGACTTTTTCAAAGGTCAAGTCATCAAACAGGATTAGTGTACCAACAAGTTTTATGACTTAAAAGGATGCTATCTTGGGAATATGGACACAGTGAGAGGCCTACAACCTCCTTTGCTCCATATGGCATACCATTCTAGGCCATAAATTCTGGCCTGGAATCCAGCTGCAGATCTTCTCAAACTTTAACTAAGCTATGAATTAACAGAAATCATTCTGTAGACTGCACCAATATGGAATTTCCACCATTCAATTGGATTTGGTTCAAGAAGTCCAGAGATATCAAGAAATAGGTTGCTGTGAGAATCTATAACAAAGCTAGCCTTTTTAGATTACATCGACAATTTAGATATGGAACCACAACACCCCATGTGGTGAAAATGAGGCACATCACACCACCACTAAGTGCTTATAAAGAATCCAAGGGACTTGAACGTTGTCTGCTTTGAGTATTAACATTTATTTAAACTGTAAGCAATACTACTTGTTTATTAGTATTATGTGTATTATCTAAATTGTATCTATATCCCTTTCTACTATTGAGTACTTTAATAACCAACAGTGACAACCATTTAATTGCAGAGAGTTAAACCAGTGACCAATATGTATCCTGAATGTGGTTTTCTTTTATTTTCTTTGGTCCTTTCCTTTGGTCCTTTCCTTTCGTGGTCAATTTTATTTCTTCAACATTTATACAGCCTCTAGAATAGGAAAAGCATTACCCATGTACTTTAACATGTGTTGTGTATCAGGTACCAAGGGTTAAACTCTACCTTATAAACATACCTGAATATTCTGTTCATTCATTGATTCTGGAAGTTTAATCAATTTGATGATATAAGAATGTTCCTTTGTCTTTGCTTAAACTAACTGAAATAAAGAAGGCAGTGATTCTGGGGAAGGCGTTCCTAAAATTATGCACAACCACTCAGGGTTGGAAACAATGAATAGCTAATTAAGTGTTAGGTTAGGAAAGCCTATCAGCACTCTGATTCCACCCCAAGGGGAAGGGTCAGCAGTTGAAGCAAAACCCCAGGGCACGGAACTTTTGTTAGACAAAGAGATGGAAAAAGAGACCGAGAGACAGAGTGAGCAGGAGTCAGCGTTCTCAACCAGAAGATAGCTGAACTCCTAAGTTTGTGCCAGCCTTAGTCAGAGAGACAGGCCAGAATTGGAATGCTCCAAGATCAGATCTGCTTAGATCTACAGACCTTAAGTTTAGACCACCCTGAGAGAAGGAAGGTAGATGTTTCTTGTCTGCTAAAGAGAGGTAGTTAGTGAAATTAGTGTCACCAGCCTCAGAACCTTGACTGCAATCGAACCGGACACAGGAAAAGAACAAGCGGTTCGGACACCACGGAGACCCAGCAGAACACCCAGAGCCACGCACTAATCTGTGAGCAGATTAACCAGTGAAAGGCTGCCAAGCGCCACCCTGAGACGGCCACGAGACACCACCCCGAGACTGCCACAAGACGCTTTCACCAATCACTGATGGGAAGGCGCGTGCCCGCATGGCGACACAGCATCTGCGACCAGCAAGGAGATAAAGCAATGCGTGAGCTTTGGCCTCAAAGACGGCCCTTTGGAAGTCAGCTGATTCCCACTTAAGCTGGTTCCATCAATTGACAGTCAGGGCTCTGACACCAATTTATTTAATAAGACAGCGTTTAATAGGTAAATCTAACTCAGCCATATGTAGGTTAGTTCTTCACAGAGACTCTTTCAAGTTTAAGTTTCCCGCGTCTTCCCGAGAACCACCCTGCCTCATATCATTTAAATGAACCACTTCACGCGAGCTTTGTTGTCCTTTTATCTTTTATGCTTTTTATTGTTTTTATTCTATTTTCTTTCATCTATCATTGAATGTAGTTCAAGGTAGTTTAATATTTAGCCAATAAACTCCGTTTTATCGAAGCATCCTCGATGCGAGCGTCTCTCTCTCTCTCTCTTGCCCTGGTCTGTGGACTTCGCATAAATCCAGGTTAACTCACACCCTCATCTAAAGGTTTGAGCAATAATAAAATTAATATTGCATAGACCGCAACACAGGCACATTTTTTACTTGTTTTTTTTGTCCTCTATTTTGTTCCACCGTTTCTTCTGATCCTTTTTTGTCTGTATTGTGAGGCTAGTCGCATGCTGCACTTGGACTAACAGTTTGTTTAGCTCATTCTAGGATATATATTTCATTTAGCACTAAACAAATACATCAGTAACACACACAATGTCTACACCTGTAATCCACTCATATTTTCAGTCATATACAGTACTGTGCGAATGTTTTAGACATCTAAGCAAATTTTTAAACAATTTACCTCAGCAGTGAGTTCATCACAATATACATTAGAATAAAGTCATATTCGTAATTCAAATAAACATAAAAACAATAAAAAGTAACAAGAATTTCTTGGGTCATTATTTTTCCTTGATGCCTTCAATATCATCAGTTACATCATGAGCACAATTTACTGAAGCACTGATTGGTCAGACTAGGACTACGTATAATAGTGGGCTTCCTCGAGGAGAGGTTTGAAAATGGTTAAACAAACACACTAACATCCATAAGTATACACACACACACACACACACACACACATATATATATATATATATATATATATATATATATATATATATATATATATATGTGTGTGTGTGTGTGTGTGTGTGTGTGTGTGTGTGTGTGTATGTATATATATATATATATATATATATATATATATATATATATATATATATATATATATATATATAATATAATCATGAATTAATATTGCATAAATTATGTTTATTCAAATATCACTTTTCTCAGCAAATAAACACAAACTGCACAAATAAATAGATTTTGAAAATGTGTCTTGGGTGCCTAAGACTTTCACACAGTACTGTACATTTACATATTTTCATACATTTGTATACCCAGGATACCTCTGGCCCTCCTTAACACTGTCAGCTATGTGGGAATATCACTGAGGTTTCCAGCCTGCTTGAACAGTTGTATTTTGATGATCCTAAATCATCACTAGCCCAACAGGAATACGAAAACAATACTGATGTTAACAATGAGCTAGGCTTGTTGGGAGAGAGACTTCACAAATTCACTGAAAGAGTAGAAGCCTTAGAAAGTTGACTTAAAGATGTGGTTGATTCCTCCCTCAGTAGGAAGAAAGGCGAGAAAAGAGAAATGATCTACAGTGTTTATCAACATGGAATATATAGCTGAATGTCTCACTGTTGTGATTGTGTGTGGGAGGAACAATTAAGAAAAATGTCATGCAGAAGCCCTTGAAGCCCCTCCCAGCATCCACTCCTGCAGTAAAATCATTTCCCAGTGAAGCTAGCTCTATGGCTTTGAGTTCACCATCAGCACCACCTATTCATATGGACTTTCCAAAATATGATGAATCCACAAGTTCATCTGATGTCACTAACTTCATCAAGCAGTGTGAAGACTTCCTGACCCTTCAGCCTTTGATTGACCAGGAGCTGCTGGGAATGCTGTACTACAGGGTCCAGCCCAAAGTTGGTGGCAAGCCACAAAAAAACAAAACCAAAACTGGCCCACGTTCAAAACTGCTTTTTTGGAAGCTTTCCTGTCAGACGTTTATAGAGAAATTGAAGAGTAGCTCCATGCCATGTTGCAAGCCCCAAACAAGCGGCTATTTTTTTTTTCCTATGAGTACAGGGTGCTTTGCTTAAAGTGGTGCCCAGAAATTTCAGAGGAGGAGATGGCTAGTGGCTAGAGGCTTGGCTGGCTAGTGGATTAAGGGGCCTAGTATAAATGGTTGACCATCTTATTAAGAAAGGGTCAATGATAAAGAGAGATTGGGCTTCTTCAAAAGGCTACTAGAGCAGAGTGCAAAACATCAGCTCAGGAGAACAACAAATTAAGAAACTATCCAAAAATGGTGGGGAAAAGCATGATCAAAGTCTAACTGATCTCAATAACTTTCAGAGATTCTTAGATTTGGTAGGCTGGTGTCATAGGTTTATCCCCAACATGCCTGACATGTCCATTCTCTTGAACCATCTAGAAAAGAAAGTTTTGCGTTGGGATTGGTCTGCAGACTGCCAGACTGTCTTTAGGGAAATGAAAAAGGCTCTTTAATATGCTTCAGTGCTGGTACAACCAAGGCAAAATCTATTGGTGTGATTTACCAAACTTACAAGATATTGAAGCTGCTCAGAAAAGCAGCCAGATCTGTGAGATCCATATGTATCAATGTTCATTGTATATGTCAAAGTTCATTCATATATATTTGGTTTATTACCTTTTTATTTAAGTTTCTAAAAGGAACCAGGAATTATGATTTCAAAATGCTCCACATGCATGCACATTATATATGTGTATGTGTATGTGTGTGTGTGTGTGTTTGCTTTATTACCTTCCTATTTAGGTTGTATTGCAACAGGTTCCACAGTGAATTTACTTGACATGGAAAACTTTTAGATTTTAGTTATGCTGCACAATCCAATCTGAATTTGTTCCAGAAACACTTTTTTTGGTTATATTTGTATTTGTGGGGCAGTTTGTGTTGCTGATTATCTTGTTCAGGACACACCTGTAAAACGTAAGACTTTTAATCTTAGGAAGATTTTTTTCCTAGTTAAATAATAATAATAATAATAATAATAATAGTAATTAGAACTTAAACCTTAGTTTTATATTAATTAATTATTCTAGTACATGCCAATTATCCAACATGTTAAGTATAGTAATATATCTTGTAGATTTAATATCCTTTCCACGTGAGTAAATGCACAGTGTTCCTGTCAGACTATACAGAAAAGTGGTGTTTTTTTTACATTGTTCACTGTATTCATTTGGTAATTTAATACATATATAGACAGAGTATATTTAGTACCACTTCTTATGAGAAAATCACAGTTCAGCTCATCTTGCCTACAGGAGTGTTTCCAGTTCATCCTGCCTGCTTTACCCCATGCGATTGACCTGCTGCGGGATGCCGTAGTGAAAGTAAAGGAAGTGCACGATGCTCTAGAGGACCTGCCCTCACCTCCTCCGCCTCTTTCACCTCTACCCGTCACCAGCCCTCACAAGCAGACTGAGGACAAGGGTGTCCAGTGTGAGGAGGAAGAGGAGGAGAAGAAGGACAGTGGCATCGCCTCCACTGAGGACAGCAGCTCCTCTCACATTACAGCGGCAGCCATCGCTGCAAAGGTGAGCACAGTTTATGGCTAGCATTAATCATATGCCTAGTGTGCTGGACTATGTGGCAGCACTCTTGGCCTCTTAATTCTCCTATTTGGCATAAACATTTCATCCTAACTCGTCCTGTTTGTTGTATGGTAGTTACAGTTATGCTAGGCCTCTTTGTTTCACTGTTACTCCAGTTTTTGTTAGCTAACTGCTGCAGGTATTCATGATCATGTTCTGGGGTTCTTTGAAACTTTACCACCATCTTCCCCTCTTGTGTTTCAACATGTGTATGTGTTCACTTGTGCCATGTTCATCATCAGAGTATGAAGTCCCATCCCAACTCTGCTATTGTCATGGCCAAAGGTGGGCAGCCCCTGACTGGGTTCACCCCTTTTTCCACACTCCCCTCTCATTTCACCTGCTCCTGTAGCAACAAGGTAGGTACTACCCATTCACCATTTCATCCATGCATCCTCCCCTCTTTTTCATTGGTCTAATTCAGGTCTAGTTGGAAGGACAACCAATTAGGAGACTTGTAACATGAAGGCACAATGCAGTGCAATGAAGTTTTTGGCCCCTCCTAATTTCAGCTATCGTTGCATATTTGTCACACTTGTTTCAGACCTTAAAACTGAATTACTCAGTCAACCAATTAACCAAATTTAGTTAATTATTGAATTATTGTGATCAGTTACACTACACATACCCAGGCTCAAATGCTGCCAGCATTGTGGCATAGGCTAAAAGGTTTCAACAAGCACCACACTATGCCATGATCAAAAGAGATGAGAATTTTTTTTTATTAGAATTGATCAGTCTGGAAAGGGTTAGAGAGCTGTTATGGCTCTGGGACTTCTAGATGCCAGTAACAAAAATGTGATAGAACTTGCAGTAAATCATCTCTTTTACTTTCCCCTGTATCTCTTTGTAGCAAAAAATGGACAGATACTGAATGAAGCAACAGTATGTTTGTCAATAGTATGTTTATGTTCATGTCATTTTATGGTATCTAAGTCTGATGAAAACTTTATTGTATACAGTCTAGCAGAAAGAAAAAAAATTGCTGTGTTTCGTGCATTTCTTGAAAACTCTGTTATGTAACTATCCTATTCATTATTTACAATGTCTTCCACAAATATTGGTGCCCGTTGTAAACATAAGCAAAATGGGCTGTAAAAAACATTCTTTGTCTTATTTTTTTTGTTCATTAAAATATTACCCAAATCTAACCTTTATTTGAAGTGCAGTGATTGAAAGAAAACAAATAATCATGAAAAAAATATTTTTTCTTAAATCTGTGTGTCACAATAATTGACACCTCTGTGAGTAAAAGCCTGTATTTCTTAATGTTTAACAGGGGTGTAAATATTTGTGGAGGGCACTTCTGATACCCTGGAGGGTGTAGGCCGAAGGAGTATAGAGGAGGCGGTGTAAGCAGGCAGAGGTCTTTTATTCATTAGAATTTTTTCTCTTTCATTGAAGCTTTACATTCAGCTTTACATTCTGCCAGAATGATTCTGTCTCCCAGGTCTCTCTGTCTACTGGGGAATGAAGCTTGTAGAAGTAGAGAAATTATGTAAGCACGCTAATCAGTCCGTGTCCCCACACTGACCAAGCCTCTCCCCAGCAGACAGTAATGTAATTACATTTAAATAGTATAGCAGAACAATAATAATAATAATAATAATAATAATAAATAATAATAATAATGATAGTTCTATACTTGTGTTATTACATGCCTTAGATAGAGTGGAGTCTTGGGAGAGAGGTCCCAAACTTCCAAGAGATCAAAGGAATCCCCTATAAACAAGATAATATTGGCTTTGAGGAGGTGTCCCACGCTATTTCATTGAATAACTTTATTTTTTTATTTATTTATTTTAGGTTTTTAACAAAATCAGATGAATGGGCTGTTTCCAAGTTTTCATTGTGGTCAGCATAAAAGTGAAAAACAGCAATAACCCAATAATAATATACAGTAATTAATTACAAGAAAATCTGTACACAATCTGAATTAACAATGATTTTGTCTTTTAAGGAATTATGTTTATTGCAGTGTATACAGTCTCACAATGTTTTGGAATAGTTTTGGCATGGTTATGAAATACTTCAGTTCCGAAGTTCAGTTTATCAATACATTTATAGAAGCATATGTTTGGTAGCTTGTTTTCTGCATCATTTGTTTGTGTTATGTAACAAAAATTATACTATATTTGCTACATTGTTACAGGCCATCTCATTATCTAACCCTCCACCAGGGTGCACCAGGGGCCACAATTCAAACCCACCATTCAAAAGCATAGCAGCAGCAGCTAGCTCTCTCCTTCCGAACCCTCTCCCACCAACAGAAATGGACCTTGAATCTGCATCAAATAGTGACTACTGCAGACTCTGTGTTTAATTAGAGTTATTACGTTAAACAGGCCAGGACTGAGTAATTAGGGCTGAGTGGTATCAGCTTTGGGCACCATACTTAAGGGGCTCCTGTGGGTTCCGACACAATATCTTGCCAAGTGTTGCTCACAGGAGCGGGTGGAAATATTGAGAAATCCTGCAAGTTAATGTAAAACTGTTAATTAAGTCATTCTGGAGTAACCTATCATGTAAACAACACACAGATTTGCTTTCAAACAGGCTGTGCACATGAAGTAATGGAGTCCTAAATACACTGAAATAAGCCATGAAAAGTAATTAAAAATTAAACAGAAGACTGTACAGAAAGTGAAATTGGCGTTTTTATGTAATTCATGATGAAATGCTAGTCAAACATTCCATGCTACAGACAGATTTCCTGGTTGGTCTATCAGGCTTGAAATTTTTGGAGCAGAGTGACTGATGTGACCATTTATCCATCTGAAAACAGTAATGTCTGTATAACTTCCTCACTTCTCCGCAGCATAAACACTGTATGTTTGAAAGGCCAGCGTGTTCCACCTGTAGCACTCGCGCTGTTGATAATAGTATGGGTGGTTGAGGTGAGGATGAGGTGGTTGGAATGACCGAGTGCTGTGCACATGATGGTATAATATATAATAAGCATCTTTAACAGTGCTGTAACAATGTTCCCTTCTCTCATGGTACAAGTGAAATGCCTATTCCCTATTTTATACTATTATTATCTGATCAGTCAGCAGAGTCACTAAAATTTCTGGTCACCACCATATCCAGGTACCTGAAGTGAGAGTCACATGCGCTCTGTAGCCAGAGGGCACAGCAAAGAATGTTCTTCCTGAGACAGCTGAATATAACCAAACGCAGAGCCTTATGCTCCAGTTCTACTCAGTGATGTATCCTCACATTATCCAGACACATTTGGTTTGGTTCCTCCACTTACATGAATGAGCCAAAATCTAGCTCATTATCAGGATTGTGGAGAGAATCATTGGATGTACTCTGCCAATGCTTCAGGATATCTACAACAGCAGTGTGATGACTAAATTACGGCTGAACCCTCTCATTCTGGACATCACCTCTTCCAGCTAGTTATCTCTAGTAGAAAATTCAGGACCATCAAAACTAACCCAACCAGGTATGCTACCAGCTTTTTACCCAGAACTGTAGCACTGCTAAAAGCAAAAGTGGACGAATTGCACTTTAAACTTAAACTAAACCATCAAACCTCCCTACTTAATTCATTCTACAATATTCTGCATATAAATAGTTTTTAGACTCCATGAGGATGGCATGAGGGCCCGACGTCCACAGATGGGGGTTGTGCTCACAGCGCAACACCGTGCAGGACGCTTGGCATTTGCCAGAGAACACCAGGATTGGCAAATTCGGCACTGGCGCCCTGTGCTCTTCCCAGATGAAAGCAGGTTCACACTGAGCACATGTGACAGACGTGACCGTGGAGAGCGATCTGCAGCCTGCAACATCCTGCAGCATGACCGGTTTGGCAGTGGGTCAGTAATGGTGAGGGGTGGCATTTCTTTGGAGGGCCGCACAGCCCTGCATGTGCTCGCCAGAGGTAGCCTGACTGCCATTAGGTACCGAGATGAGATCCTCAGACCCCTTGTGAGATCGTATGCTGGTGCGGTTGGCCCTGGGTTCCTCCTAATGCAGGACAATGCGAGACCTCATGTGGCTGGAGTGTGTCAGCAGTTCCTGCAAGATGAAGGCATTGAAGCTATGGACTGGCCCACCCGTTCCTCAGACCTGAATCCAATTGAGCACATCTGGGACATCATGTCTCGCTCCATCCACCAACGCCACGTTGCACCACAGACTGTCCAGGAGTTGGCGGATGCTTTAGTCCAGGTCTGGGAGGAGATCCCTCAGGAGACCATCTGCCACCTCATCAGAAGCATGCCCAGGTGTTGTAGGGAGGTCATACAGGCACGTGGAGGCCACACACAATACTGAGCCTCATTTTGACTTGTTTTAAGGACATTGCATCAAAGTTGGATCAGCCTGTACTGTGTTTTTCCACTTTAATTTTGTGTGTGACTCCAAATCCAGGCCTCCATTGGTTAATAAATTTGATATCCATTGAAGATTTTTGTGTGTTTTTGTTGTCAGCACATTCAACTTTGTACAGAACAAAGTATTCAATGAGAATATTTCATTCATTCAGATCTGGGATGTGATATTTGAGTGTTCCCTTTATTTTTTTGAGCAGTGTGTATATGTATATATGTATGTATATATATATATATATATATATATATATATAAAACACACACACACGCACTGCTCACAAAAAGTTAGGGATATTTGGCTTTCGGGTGAAATTTATGGAAAACGTAAAAAGTTCACGCTACAGTGATATAATATCATAAAAGTAGGGCATTTAAGTAGAAGCATGCGATCTTGATTTCCTTGTCTCAATTTATTGAAATAAAAGCCAACAGTGGTGGGTATACCCCAACAAAATATGTCAGTGTCTCAATAACTTGTCATGTGCCCTTGAGCATCAGTTACAGCTTGACAACGATGCCTCAGTCATTGAGGTACCCCAGTCTCCAGCAGCCGTTCCCTAATGATGTGACCTCGATGAGCTGGAATATTGTCGTCCATGAAGATGAAATTAGGCCTGTTTTGTTCATGCAGAGGCACAATGACTGGATTAATGATGTTATTCAAGTAGTATGGGCTTGTCACTGTACCAGTCACAAAGTGTAGAGCAGTTCTGTATTGACTAGACACACCTGCCCACACTGTAACACCACCTTGCCGTTAAGATCCTTGTTAGATTAAGATCAAGATTAAGATTAAGTGACCCTTATTAGTCCCACAACAGGGAAATTTCACCTCTGCATTTAACCCATCCATGAAGTGACACACTTAGTGAGCACACACACTAGGGGGCAGTGATCACACTTGCCCGGAGCGGTGGGCAGCCCAGTCCGCAGTGCCCGGGGAGCAGTTGGGGGTTAGGTGTCTTTCCCAAGGACACCTAGAGAAGAGCAAGTTGTGCAAAAAGTACTGAAACATTGAAAAATTGGACATGTGCATTCAAAAGGTTCGAGACAGTCACATTAAGTTCACCTGTAAAGGTTAGAGTGCATTTTAGGTTCATCCTGAAAATTTCACCCGAAAGCCAAATATCCCTAACTTTTTGTGAGTTGTGTGTGTGCATTCCCTTAGCTAAATGCTAGTTAACATGTCATACATGTGTGCACTCACCAAGAACAATATGTTTCACATACTTGGTGAAATTCTTGGTCATTCTGTTTCTGATTCAGTATCTCTCTTATAAGCGGTTACAATGCAATTAAAATGGCGATTACAGGGTATTAGGGCAAAGTTGTGTGCTGTCCACTGGGACTGCTCCTAATATGGATGTCCTGAGACAGCCTAGGTGGGAGCAAGTGTTATAATTAATAATGGGTTTGCTAGCATGCAAGGGAAATTAAAGCAATTTTAGAGCTGCTCTTTTCTGTGAGGCCTTACATTAGC
Organism: Pygocentrus nattereri; assembly: GCF_015220715.1. Lineage (NCBI taxonomy): Eukaryota > Metazoa > Chordata > Actinopteri > Characiformes > Serrasalmidae > Pygocentrus > Pygocentrus nattereri. The sequence goes on from NC_051220.1 coordinate 14,368,360, forward strand.
CCCAGCGTTACTTAGCATTATGCTGTCTTGCCTCTGTTACATAAGGCCCCTGTGCTGCTGGCTCTTTGGCCCATCACACTCTGTCTTAATCCTAACTTGGTTCTCCCAGGCAGCACTGCATATTGTAGACTGCTTAAACCCACAATGTACTTAAGGTTTATATAGTGTTTTTTTTGCAGATTTCCAGATTTAATGTCTTCTTAGACAGTGAGTAATGTGTTCATTCTCACAAGCCAACAACTATAGCATTTCTGAGAAACTAATGCTAAATCTGTAGAAATGTTCCTAATGCTGCAGAAATGTTTAGTATACAAAACAGAAAAACAGTGACCATCTTCTGTATATGTAGCATGTAGGCTGTTACTACAGATATCAAGTTGGACATGTCTCCCAGTACTGGGGGAGTATAAAGCATGCCATAACTGGACTCAGTGTAAATGTATTCTCCAAAGTATTGAATCACCTACTTGAATACTTGAAAAATTTGGTGAAGGAAAGAAAATGGTCTGTGGCTGTTTTTCAGGCCTTGGGCTAGGCCCTATAATTTAAGTAAAGGGTATTGTTAATAATACAAAGATATTGTAGACAGTTATATGCTTCATGCTTTTTGGCAAGAGTTTGGGAAAGGCCCTATTCTGTTTCAGCACAACTGTGCTGCCCATGCCCATGGTTTGGAATGAGATGTTAGACAAGCTCATGTAGGTGAGATGGTCAGGTGTCCACATACTTTTGGCTGTATAGTGTATGGTGAGGAAAAAGCAGCCAGGTGAACTTCAGTTTTCTGTGATAATATGGCCATAGGTTTTTTTGTGTGTGTATATTTTGTATATTTTACATTTTTTATATATATGTAATATTTGCTTAAATGTAATGTCTCTTTACTCATAGATTCCAGACTCTATCATATCGCGGGGTGTTCAGGTTTTGCCACGGGACACAGCCTCTCTCAGCACCACGCCCTCAGAGTCTCCACGTGCTCAGCAGTCCCGGCTCTCTACTGCCTCCTGCCCCACCCCCAAAGTAAGAGTCCACCTCTTTTGCCCCTGTCATCCACCTTCCTGCTGCCTTGCCCTGGGCTTTGCTCTCCTGTCACTGCACATTTACTATGCTCTCTGTGGCTTTATACACTATATGCTGGCACCTAATTGGCTGCCTCGACGCTGCCTGCATTCCATTCAGCAGCGGTTGTGCACACAGAGCTGTCTGTGAGGAGAAGCATGGCTTCCTATGTCTGGGGGGAGGGTCAGCTTACCTTTTTTGACTCATGTTGCAGCTTTAACTGTCTGAATATACATGTCCTGGCGGAGTGCAGGAATGGTTTTGGCTCCCCTCTTTTTTCCTTTTTCTTTTTTATTTCTGTTTTGGTATTTTATGCTAACAAGTTTGAGAGTATCTTTGAGGAAGTGATTTTTCTTCCATTCTGTCTTGAATGGCGTTCTGTCACCCCAGCGTCCCAGGAAAACATGGTACTACTTGTTAATGGGTGTTTAACAATTATTCCCATCATATATATGTCAAAGTTTAAATAAATATAAATGCATAAATATATATAAATCCCATATATATATATATATATATATATATATATATATATATATATATATATATATGGGATTTGAGAGAATGTGCATAGTGGACTCACAATGTGACATAGTGTGAGTATGTGTACAGGGCAGAGATGTGAGCTTTTAAAGGGGAATTCCACCAATATCTTAAAATTTCTGCGTAATTCAGTGATTGAGATGTAAACAAAATCATTCGAATTAGTTTGATGTGAAATGGTTATTTGTAGGGGAGCATACTGAATTTCTTTATATTGGTGATGATAGGAACCAGGGGTCACACTGTCTACAAAACAAATATAACCATTTTACGCATCAGTGAACATACAAGTGTCTGGTTAGTTCTTATATACTGAATGCAAATCTGAAAAAAGTTTTTTTCAGAAACTATTCTCTGCCATTAATTGGTTTTGAAAATCCGTTTTAGTTCAGAACCTTCCCAAAACTAGTAAAACAAAGTCTCAGGCAGCGGTGTTCATAAACGTATTGTATAATAACTTCCTGTGCAAGTCTTCAGACCTCTGGTTCCTATTACCACTACAGTGAACAATTTTGACTCATTAAGTTTTTCTAGAACAGAGCATTTCACATCAAACCACAGACTTTGTTTACATCTTGACCATTTAAATCATCAGAATTCCTCTTTAAAACCTTCTCACTCAACTCTGGGGCCTTATTACACAAAACATCATATCTTTTTGATCATATCAGAGTTAAACTCTGACAAGGTCAAGATATGATTAAACTATAATTTTATCATATATGAGCAGCAAATCATATCTTAATAGTTTTGTCTGTTACCGAACAAACAGCGATATGTACACAGCTGATATGTAGACATGTAAGTAAATCAACAAAAGCAAAAATGTAAGTTGTACATTTTATTCACAAGTCTAGTTCGCTAGATGGCTACTAATGTAAATATGTCAAAAAAAGTGAGATAAAGTGGAAGTTTATACGCTTAAAAGGGTTGTCACTTCTCCTTGGTTTATGTTTCCATTTATGAAAGGTTTTTATTGATGTGCAAGCTGAGCTGACAGGTTTCTTTCTAATAAACAGGCACATTCAGCTCCGTCTCCTCGTTATTCACTAATGAATTGCTACAATATTTCATTTAGCAAGTTTACATCAAAAATTTGAAAAAAAATTCACTCAGTGAAAGTGATGATACAGTTTTACAATAAGTAACATATTTATGCCAGTAAACTAGCTATACTCGTTGCTTTAAAACAATACAATTTTTAATTCGGTAGCTATTGGCAGCAACAGAAGTTAGTATACTACTGGGGATATCCCTGAAGTTTGAACAGTGCTAAAGGAAATTATGTCTAGTTGGTGGTTCTGTAATTCTTTATTGCTCTTTGGAGCTAAGATAAGATGAATTTACTTTTAGTCTGTAAAAGCTTTCCTATCCTGTTGTCATGGAGACTAAACAAACCAAATATGATTTCAGAATATTAATGTTTTTAGTTACAGTTACAATTACAATTACTGAACAATAAGTGTGACTGATTTACCATTGTCATCATACCTGATGCCAAGCTCAAGTGGAAAATTTTCAGTATCTGGCCTTAACGGCCTGTGAATTGAGTGTCAAGGTTTAAAGACCATAGAGGAGATGAAAGCCATGCTTCGGCAAACCCACCATTGTCATGAGTAAGATAGTTGTGATTAATGTACAGGGAAGGAATAACGATATAGTAGCAGATTCAATGGCGTATCTGATAGCACCTGTAGCCACTGGACCAGTGCCTTTGCTTACATCTCAACTATTGAGCTATGAAATTTAAACAGTCATTCAGAGTGGTTTGAATGTGAAATGGTTCATTGTAGAGAAACGTACTGACTGAGGTTCCTTTTTGTTCTACCTTTTTTTTTATAATGTGTGTGTGTGTGTGTGTGCGTGTGCGCAACAGTGAAGGTTTGAATATACTGTACACAGTCATTTTTTGAAGATATAGAGTCATATGTGAGTGCATGAGGATGTAAAGAAGAAGCCTGTAAAAGTGAAAAACTGCTGTGTGCACAGTTGTGTGCAGTATTTCATGATTCAGACGTGTGTATCTCATGCCATTGGCAGTGTCAAGTGTGTTGAGAAATTACATTGATTTTTCAAAATTTCTGCATAATTAAATCACTAAGATGTAAACAAATGCCCAAATTTTAAATGAAGTTCTAGAGAAGCTAACCAAGTTCACAGTGGTGGGTAAAAGAACCAGACACTTGAAGCATTTCATTTCTCTAAAAGTTTAATTACCTTGTTTTACAATAGTTTTATTTTTTCTTCAATTTATGGTGGATGGATACATGCAGGCCACCATAAGGCAAAATAGTGCCAAAAGAAAACTTATTTCAGATTTAAAATAAAATATAACCAGTAAACCTGAACAGAAGACCTGTGCAGAATCATTTTGGATAGTAAAAACACGGCTATATGTGTTGGAGACATTGCAACTGTGAACTAAATCAAACCAATCTGAATATATTTGTTTACATCTCAACAGCTGAATTAGGCTCATCATTTGAAAAATCAGTACCCCTTTAAGGTTGAATTTATGTGTGAAGCAAAGGCACTAGAGTGAATAAGAACAGGACAAGGTTATGTGTGTTTAAAACCAATGCATGATTGAAAACCTGGCCAGGGACAACCATGTGTCAGACACATACAGACATACACATACTGCAAAGCTTATTTCCTTATTTACATGCAGTGTTCTTTTGGGCCGAAAGTGCAGAGTTAGTGTGCAAGACGTAGAGCTAATAATATTAATACACAGTAAACTCTTTCCTTACATTTACCTCTTTACCCCTCCATCTCTTTCTTTAATTATTTATGTTCTTTCTTACATGCTCAGCAAATACTATGTAGATGGTGTGTGCTTTGATCTGGCTTGCAACAATTGAAAAAAAGTAATGTTTGTTAAAGCTGGCAGTGTCCTTAAACCTTAAGCATTACTGCCAAACATGTAGTTTTATAGGGCCCATATAATGGAAAACTAATTTTCCTTTTGTTTTTTGAAATAAAGAAGTTTGAAGTAAAATGTAAACAGTAAAGTTTCAAAAGTACCATTCACTACCCAGTCCATAGTCCATGTATGGAAACTAAGCTTAAAAAAAATCACAAGAACCAACTCCACCGGTCCCCCTTTTTTTCCTGCAGTCACTGTGTTTTGATATTATGGCTGAAATATCTGGTTGGATAAAGCAAATGTCATTCGTCAAGGAACGTTTGCTTACTTTTTAAACTATTGTTTTGTCCCATAAAATGTGAGTCGTTCTGGGGCAACATGCACTTTGTGGCTGGTACTACAGCCAAGTAAAGATTATGGCAAGAACACTAATGCTACAATTATTTAAAAAGCCCAGTTGTTTAAATCTGTGCCTACAAAATGCAAAAAATGGGCTTCTGTTTAATGTTTTTTATCATTTGAGCATATACGCTGTCCGTCATTAAAGGACAATTAATGTTTCATGATGAATGGACAAATAAAGAGTTTTTTCCTTTCTCCTAAGTCTGAACTAGAAAATGATAACAATAATCATGATATAACTTTCTGTGATAAAAATATAAGAAATGCTTCATAAATGTTTTATAATAGACAGTTCTCACAATTTTGCATTCATAATTTTTCTAAATATACATAAACATAAACAGGGTTTGTAATACATGTGTATGTATGTATATAGCACTGTGCTTACAGCACTGATCTAAACAAAAATAAACTGAAGATGCTGTATGTGTGGCATGGGAGAGTGTGAGAACAATCCAATAAACTCACAGCAGAAGACATGGTGTAAACATAATGTTAAAGCCACTTTACCTGAAAAAATGAACATACATCTAGAAGATGAAGAATATTTAAATTCTTCATGTCATCCAGAATGTAGTTGATATCATGATGCGTTTATGAAATTATTATCGATGCATCTTTTTTTTTATATATATATATATAACAGAAATCCTGTATATTTCTTACTGTCTGAGGACTAGTTTTAAAGCAAAGTATTTGTAATGATCTATAATGATTTTACTTCCAATATCTTTGATTTATAAATTAAATGGAAGTGGTGTGGCAAACTAGAACTAGAAGTGAACTAGAAGGCCTTCATTCACTGCTATTGCTTGGAGCTCATGAGGCGCTGCTGCCACTCATCTGCGATAAAATGCGCAGTTAGAGTGAAATAAGATTCTGTGGCAATGGATGTCCATGCAGTACGTTACAGCCGTCCTGCCTGTTTTCTTTAGTGATTTTATAACTTCGGTTTTGGTCTCGTTGTAGAGGGAGGGGGATCGCTGTGTCGCTGTGTCTCAGCTCCAAAGTGTTCAACATAGAGCGAAAGCACTGGTTACATGGACTTACTCACATTTATTATAAGTTGCGAAGCAGTTACATTTGGTGCCTCAGTCAGAGTTTAAGGTGGAACGGGAAAATTTCAATGAGAAGTGACTCCCGCCATCAAATCATATAGCACAATAAAATTTCAAGGTGCATTTCTAAATGCAGTAGCAGATTGTGCTAAGTGATAGAAGTTTGCTGAAGTACTTCAGAGCCGATTGGTTATATTTGACTGTAATGTCAAGAATGAGACTAGTGGATCCAAATGCGAGCTGACTTTATTACACCAAATTAATAGTACACAATAAATCTGAGACAATCAAAAACAAAATACAAGATCCAAAATCAGAATAAACAAGTAGACAAGCAAAAGGTCAGAGAACATGAAAACATCAAGTTAATAAGGCTTAGAACTGATTTAGCCATTCAACTTGACTGTGGATGGTAACTGGAAGTCAAGGTACCATTTATATTGAGTTGAGAGAAAGCCTGACACACACAAGACGTGAACTGCTTTCCTCTATCAGACACAATATCCTCACGTAAACCATAAAACCTGAAAGCATAATTAAATAAGGCAAGTGTTACCTTGAGAACAGGGTAAGTCTGATATAAAGTCGATACCTAACTGATACAGGGTCGGTGTGGTACAGGCAGTGGCTCCAAGTGGTGGCTGAGAAGTTTCCAATGGCACATGCAGTCTCCTTGTAAATTCCTTGTTGATGAAGTTCCAGTCTCTGGAGGTGATCAGGGCTGGTCTAGAGCCCTGACTAAGCGTACATAGCAGAGAGCCCACATTTCTGCCCACAGTGGGGTAGTCAAAAAACGCCTTAAACAGGGTTTAAAATCTTGTCTCTGAGCAAAGCACTAAATCTTTCTGATACAGCAGCCAAGTCCTTAGCCTTCCCTGTAAACAAGGATAAAACTAATTAAATTTTGTCTAGATCATTTCTAATTTGTTTAGGATAATGATTGATGTAAAGAGAACATTGCATTAGAAAATGCTGGCATTGCATCTGTTGATCCATCGTACCTCTCAGGAACAGTGATAAAAGTTTGTTTTAGGTTGCTGGGTCCATAAACAGGTGAAGTCTTCTGTAACACCAAAAATGACTAGAGTATCCAAGCGTGAGCTGACTTTATTGAAGCAAATGAATAATACAAAATAAATCCAAGGCAACCAAAACCAAATATGAGATCCAAGATCAGAATAAGCCAGGAGACCAGCAAAAGGTCAGAGAACTTGAAAACAGAAAGAGTTAATAAGACTAAGAACCAGCCTAGGGTAATAAGAATTGCAGAAAGTAATCTGGCAAACTGGCAAGACTTCACAAAGACCTGAGTCAAAATACAGTAAAAGCTATTTATAAGAGAGAGTAATGAGAAAACATGTTTTGGGTGAGCAGTTAGCCATTAAAACTCAGGAGAGAGTGACATCTGCAGGCGGGGAGGGAAATCTCCAGGCAAGACTGTGACATTAAACACATAAGCATGATTCTTTCTCATTGTTTGCAGTATTGTGTTGAGAAATGCTTTTCCAGGAATAGTTTCTATAATTAAATTATAAAAATAAAATTTTTAATTGTAGGAATTATGTATGAGCATGTAAGATTTCATTTCTCAGTGAAAAAACTTCAAATGATGATGATACTACTGCTACTACTACTATTAAATAATACTACTACTAATGATAATAATGTTATAATGTAATAATGTTAATAATAAATAATATTATTTTTATTCAAGCCTTTTTCCATATCATTATAATGACAGTAAAATTTAATAAATTAGTATTATTTCAATTAAAAGTTTAATGAATCTTAATCTTATCTTAATAATTTCATTTTGTAGACATTTTGATCTGTGGAATTTCCCAGGAAGATTAGCAGTTGCGCTAGCTGGCATAAGTGTGCAGGTATTTAAACTACATATTGGCCAGCTTTTTCAAGTTGTTCTACCTCTTTCCCTTAAATACTCTATTTACTATCACACCAAGTGTTTTGCTGTACCCATCAGACTGAACGATAATGAAAGGCTAGTACTTGAAGCCATATTGACACCACTGACAAGCTGTAGGAGAAGTGCATTGCTGCAATGACTGTATGTGACTGCAGCAAAATTGACTGTCAAAGTGGCACACTTAAGGTGCAAAAAAGGTTTTATTCATGTTTTATTTAAGTCTTAAATTTTGAGTCCGAAAACAAGTTGTAACACATTTAAGGGTGAATCCAAGATGAGTTGCAAATCAATCAATATGCAAGTGCAAGTCGTATTTTTATATTTCATGAAAATATTAAAACCTTTTTCTCTGTTTATATTGCTCTTTTGTTTTTGTTTGCCATCTGGTGTAGACCAGAGAAAGATAGGTTCCACTTTTGACTCTCAAGGTTTCTTCCTATTGCTGTTAGACCCAGATTTTTCTGTAAAGCTGCTTTGCGACAACGGCTGTTGTAAAAAGCGTTACACTATGTAACACAAGTTTTGTTCCCAGCTTTTTAATGTTATATTCCAATTGCTTATGTCTAAAACAAATTTAAAATTCGGCAACGAAAAATATGAATTTTTATTATAGAAACAGATGATTTTGCATCTTCTCATATATACAGTCAGACTAAGAACACTATAGGCATTGCAAATTTACAGAGATTACCAAAAACTGTTCAGAAGTGTGTGGTTTTCCGAGATTTATGACTATACTGCAAATCAGTTTCACGAATCAATCCCCAAATATAGTCGCCCATCATGTTCTCGTTATATTGTCTTTGGTAACGGCATTCAAAGTTCATAATGTCCTGGTGGAAGCGCTCGCCTTGCTCCTCTGAATAAGCTCCCATGTTCTCTTTGAACTTATCAAGATGAGCATCAAGGATATGGATTTTGAGTGACATCCTGCAGCCCGTTGCAGCATAGTTCTTTATCAAAGTCTGGACCAGTTGTACATAGTTTTCATCTTTATTGCCTAGGAAGCCGCGAACCACTGCGACAAAACTGTTCCAAGCCGCTCTCTCCTTCCTATTCAGCTTCTTGGGAAATTCACTGCACTCTATGATCTTCTTGATTTGTGGTCCGACGAAGACACCAGCTTTGATCTTTGCTTCAGACAGCTTAGGGAAAAGATCTTGGAGGCAATTGAAAGCTCTCGACTCCTTATCTAGAGCCCTGACAAATTGTTTTATGAGCCCCAACTTGATGTGTAGTGGTGGCATCAGCACCTTGCGTGGGTCCACCAGTGGCTCCCACTTTACATTGTTCTTCCCCACAGTGAACTCTGTCCGCTGAGGCCTGTGGTTGTGCGCTTTAGTATCCCGGCTGTCCCAAAGGCAAATAAAGCAAGGATACTTAGTAAAACCACCTTGGAGGCCCATCAGGAATGACACCATTTTGAAATCTCCAACAAATTCCTCGCTGTACTCATCATACTTCAAGGCACCTAGCAACATCTTGACACTGGTGTATTCCTCTTTCAGGTGCACCGAGTGAGCTACAGGAAGAGATGGGTACTTGTTCCCATTGTGAAGCAGCACGGCTTTGAGGCTCTTGCATGAGCTGTCTATGAAGAGACGCCACTCATTCGGGTTACAGGTGATACCTATAGCCTCGAATAGGCCACATTGTTGCAGATGCACAGTCTGTCTTGATGACTGAAGAAGGTGGAAAAAACTTGGTGACGCTTCCTCTGACTTGTGACTTGGACGCTTTCATCTAATAAGTTCCATTGCTTGAGCCTTGATGTCAGAAGCTCAGCGTGGGACTTGGTGAGACCAAGGTCTCTGATCAGATCGTTGAGGTCTTTTTGGTTAGGGTAGTATGGCTTCTGCTCCTCATCTGCACATGAAGAGAAATCGTGATCTTCAACATCTTCCTGGGTGTCTGACCTGCTGCTTTCTTCTGAAGGTGGTGTTGCTCTGTCTGGAGGTGTTGGTACAGGAAGTTCAGGGCAGTGTGGTACTGGGGCAATAGATGAAGGAATGTCAGGATACGTTACAGGCGTTGTATTTTTGCCAGTGCGACGTTTGGAAGGGTCCACCATGCAGAAGTAGCAATTTGTTGAGTGATCAGTCAGTTCACGCCAAATTCTTGGGACAGCAAAATGCATGGCTCTCTTCTCTCCCCTGTACCAACCTATAAGCAAACAAAATAAAATTTGGATTGAGAATTTGATTTAGGCCTATTTCACACTAATGACTAGTGGTATGTGCGATATTAACACAGTTTGAAATCTGTTATATATCAAACAATAAAATATATCTGTATATATTTCATATATTTAACTACAACATGTGAAAATGTGTTAATTAAAGCTCTTTTAAACTTTAACTGATTTAAAAATTTTGCAAAATAAAAATTTTAATCTGCTATTTAAGAGAGTATCATTTATCCGCTTACCTTCAAGAGTTTTCTTGCAGTGCTCACATGTGAAATGAGGAGCCCATGGTTTGTCTTGGTCACCAACAGGCATGCCGAAGTATGCTTTGTAGGCCTCACACATCTTAGCAGATGCTTTTTCACTCTTGTCTTTATAAAATGGCCACATACATAGCAAAATGCGTCTGCTGGATGTATGCAACCTCTTGATGCCATCTAAATTGACTAAGTTGCTGGGTACTGTAAGGAAAAAGGATGTCTCTCCAAACTCTATAAAAATGGTCAATCTTTATTCCATGCAGTATCAAAGTACAAGAGTGTACTGAGGATTCAGCAGAGCAAGACTGATCACCCGGTAGCAGAGTAACACACAATATATACATTTGAAAGTAGTGGTCCTTCCTAAGCTCCTCCTGTAATGGGTGTGGGGTGAAGTGTGAATACTGTTGTTATCAGAATCTGAATAGAGAATGAATTCACACCTGTCTGTCTAGGTCAATTCCCCTTTGTCTGTGATTGCTGTTGCCCACTTACTATGCAATCCCAATCAATTAGATCATGTCTCTCCGTCTCTCAGGAAGGGCTATAGTGGCCCTATATAACTGTAGTTATACAGCTACCTACAATTCTGTACAGTCCCAGAAAGTTCTAGATAATTCTGGACAGTTCTAGAAACTTCTTGATAGTTCTCACAATTCCAGAAGCTTCTTAAGTATCTTGAAATATGGCGAAAATCCTTAAAAATAGATCAATTTCAAAATATCATTGTGCTGACCACAAAAGCAAAGTGTACAGGGAATAATAACTTTTTTCTATTCATTTAGGGTACAAACAATCAGGAAAACACACTTAACAACTGGGAACAAAATTCTTTTTGAAAATTGTTACATGGTGTTATAAAACTAAACATTGACTTGACTTGAGCAGTAAAGGCAAACAAATTGAAGATTGAAGGCACGTGACCCACACTTGTGTTTGTTGTATGTGTCTTGTAGTGTAGGAAATGAGCATTGGTTTGTTAGGTCGTAGAATGCAGGAGCAGCAGAAGGCCAGCTTAAGGACTGATTGTGTGTGCCATTACTCTTCCCACGGTATTCACTGGATGGTCCGTCATTGAATCTGACTGCTGCGTGCTAAAACATGTATTGTGCCTGACAGTTTTCCAACACAGACGTTACATTAATACATGACTGCAGTGGGATGGAGAGAGAATGAAAGCTTTGTGTATGCTTATGTACTCATATAACATTTTGTATACACATTTGCATGTGTGTTTCACCTCATTCTGTTATTTTCTGTTTAACTTTCACCATGTACTAATCCATTCTCCATCTAATAGCCATTATGTAGGCTAGATCTGAATCTGAATCCAGCCTACAACTAGACTACACCTAGACCTATGGTATCCAGAGTAGGGAATGACCACTGTGGAAATTTTGTGACTGATTTTTAAAGAGCTGAAAATTCAGATAACTGTTGGTGTCAGATGTTATAATTTAATATGATCAAAAGTTAAACATAGTTTAAGGCCCTGTCTACACTTATCTGGATATTTTGAAAAACCTTTTTTTCTGCCTTTTGGCCACCTTTCTACACATCTCTGGTAACTGAAGACTGAGGTTTTTGAACACTGTCTCCAGGATGGAGATTTAAAAAAACTGGAAAAATGTTTTTTGGCTTTTTTTCTGACAATTAAAATGAACTTAAGAAAGAGCAAAAACTTTTTGAATACTCATTTTGATTGGAGATTAAATAAATGAAGGCTGGTCTCTAAAGTTTGCACAGTACTGTATATATGCTAAGAGATCTGGAGTCCAGTTAAAGATCAGTATTGAGCTAACAAACCAGCAATGTGTTGTTCTGTCATCCTGGTGTTTTGATTGTGTCAGATTACTCCAGAGCTACGGCTTCTGCTCGTCCATGGAAGGTCCTGCAGGCTGTAGCATTCTGCTGTCTGTGTATCTGCACCCTTTCCTGTGTTAACCCTTTCTTCTTCTCCCCTTTTTCCGTCGCTCTTCCTGCCCCTGGCGCAGCTCACTTCCTTTTCATCTACCTATAGTGCCACAGAGGTACTCAAGTGCTCCAAGTGGATGTTGCCCATTTACGCTTTTCTAGAATCAGTTCTCCTTCCATGGATCCTGATGTATTTATTGTAATAGAAACAGTGAAACTGAGTATAGGGGCAGCTTCCATTATCACCTGCTTCAGCATGCTCATCTCAGCCCTGCTACTGCTGTCTTATGTAGCTCACACAATCACACACAATCATTATCCCAGAACTTTAAAGTCTGGTCAACATGCTTCAGTAGTATTGTGGTTAACTGTAACATTTTATAATTGTATGCTACTTATGAACTGTTACTAAAAACCTCTTAGGGATGCACTGAAATGAAAACTTCTGGACAAAACAGAAACCACAGCTGGGCCAAAATCTGATTTTCTTATACCTGCTTATTTAAGCTTTTGAATGAATCCTAAAACTCCAATTAAAACTAAGTTTTATTTTAAAGTCAGTCCTTTCAATGGGACAGTAAGAAATAACACGAAACATTTTTTTTTACTATTTTCTAAGTTATACTTTAAACTTTAGCACTGTTTGTGAATTTCTCTGGCATTACAGAAACTACAGAGGACATCAGTGTGCTAGCAGGGACTTCAGCTTTTACTTCTCTATAATGTCCTTTGTGAAATGGTTTACATGTTTATTGTTGTTGACCTGCCACTCAGATTGTTTGAATGTGTCTGTCGTGTCTAGCTCAGGAGAGCAAAGGAAAACAACAGCTTTTTAAATTATTATTTTTAATTTTCATTTTGTTGACCTGTTAATATCATTATTTTGTTTCCATTGATTTTTTTTTTTTCCTCCTTTTTTTCTCTTTTGACATTTTGGACAGGTTTCAGTTGTAGTTTTTTGGTGCATCACTAAGAGCTGTTGTTGCGTAGCAAACAGAATTTGTGTAATGTGGACATTGTGTTTGTGTGCGTCCGTGCATGCGTCCGTGTGTGCGTCTGTGCGTGTGTATGTGTATACCTAAAACCTAATACAGTAAACAGAATACGGGAGGAAAGATACCCTCAGACTTGTTCACAGCTACTTTCTGTTAGTTGTCTTGTTCTAGCTCTACTGTTTACTGCTAGGCTCCCTGAAGTTTGCTGCAACAACAGTCAGCAAAACCTAGCCCTGCCCTTCAAAATCCCTGCAAAACAGCGTCCCTGCAAAACAGAGTCCTTGCAAAACAGAGTGTAACAGATAACTGCTTTCCTTATGAACTGAATATCGCATTTCTATTTCTATTTAACTAACACATTTTTCTTAGTTTTAAACTAAGTAGAGCAGGCAATATTGACACCACATATCATACAGGGAGCCTGTAAGGGTTCTAAGTATAGCTGGGAAGTGTGGATTGGGTCCTGGGGGACATTGTTTTGGAGGGACCTGTGAAAGATGGTCCTGATGCCAGACAATGTGCTTCCAGATTTTGGTGTGCCCTTGATATACCTCATCTGGCAGCCTTTCCAGAATGAAGATCCCATTTGTTCCTGCTCCTGCTTAGAGGAGCAGCTTTTCCAGCAGCACAGATTTAACATGGGTGCTCTCCCCACTGGATGAAACTCCTGACCCTTGATGCACTGGTTATAGTTCCATTTTCTCTGTTGTCCACTGTACCAACGAGGCCAATGAGGCAAGGTGCTGCTCATGTATGCTGCCCATGGCCTTTGGGGGTCCACCAACCAGGCATGATGCTGTGTCTTCAGGCCTTCCCAAACTGCCCCCCACCACAACAGGGAGCTGTCTTCTACCTGTTATGTTGACTCAGCTGCTGGTGACTAACCTGAGTTGGGTGGTCATCACTTCCAAGTTGTCTAGTGTGCCGCTGTGTGCTAGGTACTGACTGGTGTAGTATCCCCTCTTCCTTCCCCTCTTCCTTCACTGCCAGCACACCAGTCGATCAGCTGACTGTCGCTCAGTAGTGTATCATCTCCTAATTGATCCTTTTCCCCCACGGTGAGGTATTACGTTGCTCACTGTTGTGTCTCCATGGCAAGGATGAGCTCCACCCCCTTTACCTCTTCCTGCTTGGGCTTGCTGTCACTGCAGTCCGTCCCCACCATCCTATGAACCTGGCTGCAGCAAGCATAATTTATGAAGTTCACTTCCATCTATTTGTACAGCCTCTTCCTGTGTTGGATCACCTGTGTTGGAGTTGTAGGTGCGGCTTTGACTGCCGTATTTGCAGAGTCATGTCAGGAGCCGGTAATATCATGAAATGAGGACATGTGGAAGACATAATTTCAGTGCCTAGCTGCCCTGTTGACAGCTGCAGATCAGCTATTTCTTTAGCTAACCTGCACATGAAGGAGGGGTGCCACACCAGTGAACCCCTCATTTTATATATATATATATATATATATATATATATATATGTGAACCCCTCATTTTATATATATATATATATATATACATATATATATATATATATACATATATATATATATATATATATACATATATATATATACATATATATATATATATATATATATATATATATATATATATATATTTTTTTTTTTTTTTTTTTTTTGTGTGTGTGTGTGTGTGCGTGGGGGGGTGCACTGTAAAATCTAAATCACTCAGGTAAAAAGTGCTAAAGATTATGAGAAGTGATCACTTAATGTCATTATGAGGGGAGGGAGGGTGTAGGGGTGTATGTGCGCATGTGGATGAAGTTACTGTCCTATGGCTTTCTCCAGGCCTCACGGAGAGAGTTCAGGGCGCACTTGGATGAGGTCATCACCCTCAAGTCTAGGTACTCAACCTTGGACCAGGTAAAAAGCTTTACTTTTGCGTATAGACCAACACACATGTGCCTGTACACTTCTGTTCTTTTTACAAATGGCTCAAAGCCTGCTGGACATCTACTACTCAGCGTACTGATAATAAATCACAACAATTACACTATCCTCTTAAATATAAGTACACATCTCTTTCTTCCGCTGTGAGCCAGCAAAATGGCTGTGAATTCTCATGCCGTCCAGTCAGTCACTCCTGATGGATTAACCGTAAAAGTTATCTTATTTGGCGTTGCACTCACTTGTGAATAATTTATTCTGCATTAGTTTTCACCAATTACACCATCTTAATTTAATTTACCTAATGTGTGCTGACTCGCCAGTCCCTGTGCGGTAGTGCATAAATAAACAAAGTGAGTGTCTGCATGTCCATATGTAGTGTCATCTTCCTTAGATTGAATAGTATTGAATAGTAGCTTACACCCGTCTGTTATTTCCATCCAGTTATGAGAGTGGTGTTGCTGTCTACTACGCATTTTTTGATTCCCATTTTCTTCTTGAACTGTATGATGGATTGATTGAGGGGTGAGGGGCTGACATAAGAAGCATCTGGCTTAAGTAGACAGTGTATTTGGGTATATATACAGTAGCCACCTGAGAAAAAACAACCCCATTTCCAAGAAAGTTGGGATGTTGTGCAAAATGTAAATAAAAACAGAATGCAATGATGTGGTCATTTAAACCCTATATTTCATTGAAAGTAGTACAAAGATAATGTAAATGTTGAAACTGTAACAAGTTATTGTTTATGAAAAATATATGCCCATTTTAAATTTGTTGCCAACAACACATTCCAAAAAAGTTGGGACACGGGCATCAAAAGGCTGATAAAGTTGTGTAATGCTAAAAAAAACACCTGGTGGATGATAGGCCTTTGGTCAGTAACATAATTCACTTCCTGTGAACACAGTTCGTCGCTACATCCACAAATGCAAGAAGAAACCACATATAAACAGGATTCAGAAATGCTGCCACCTTCTCTGGGCCTGAGCTCATTTAAAATGGGCTGAGGGGAAGTGAAAAAGTGTCATGTGGTGAGACGAAATTTTGCAAATGCTGTACAGACAAATACCATTATATAACATTAAAGCGAACGACGCAGCAAGTAACTAACGTTAGCTAGTGTGGGCTGTGGGCTAGCAACTGTCGCTACAATTTCTGCTGTGAAGCTAACCAGTTGCTATCACAAATAGTCACAAACAGAACAAAGCAATACTGTACTGTTGATTCTGTGAAACAGCAAAAATGAGTTAATGTTCTCCACCTGTCCAGGAGAAGCAATCTCTACTTCCCTTTCTATGCATTTCAACTCTCAATGAAGCTTCAGAAATCAGCTTCTTTTTCACCAGCTTCTTGTTTGAATTTTCCTGTTCTGCCCTGAATTGTGCACGTCCGCTGTGTGGGTTGTCACTGTCTGGGGAGGGAAAAACAAAACTTGGAGAGAGCTGAAGTTTTTAACTGGGCGGGACCAACTATGAAAACAAAAAAGGAAGTTCAGATAACAGCAAACACAGAGGGGGTGTGACTTCATTCTCTGCTCAGGACGGCATTATCCATGTCTTTACAAATGAGAGTTGTTTGCTGCTATATTAATGTTTTAAAAAAAGCTATATATGTTATCTTTAGAACAGAAATAGGAGTACTGTTGGGGTTTTCCTAAAGTTAGGACAGTATTTAGGAATTCTTGTGAAGTTAGGGAAAAAAAGTGCTATATCCTATCTGGTGTTGAGATAATGCACTTAGAAAATTCTATAGTAGCTGTTTTAATTAATTCAGTCCTAATTGAACCTGTCATGATGACAGATAAGATAATATTTCAGAGTTTTGATGTTAATGTAATATGCCCTCAGGAACAGAATGACTATAAAGAGAAATGTGCAGCATGCATTGCATCCATCACTATGCCAGATCATGACAATACTTACTTTTAATTGTAGCTCCGATCTGTCCATCCGTCCATCTTCCACTATCTTCCATGCCCATTAAACCCTCAAATGTTGCCTGAACTCCAAGAATGTTAAAAGCTGTTCTCCCCTGCTGTTATAGCCATTCAATTCCTTGACACCTTAGAAACAAAAATACCAAAATCTAAACATTTAACATGCTTCACATTCTTAATCAGTCAGCTGTCTTATATTACATTCCCAGTAACCGCACATGGGAATACAACAGTGCTGAATGGTCCTGCTTGTCTTGTTAAGTTATATCACACCATTCCTGTGCTCTTCCTTTGTGCCTACCCATCTTTCTTTGCTGGCTGGCACAATCAGTACTTTAATACATGATCACACCACTCACCATGTGCCCTGTCCTAAACCAGATTTGCTCCTTTTATGTTGTGATCTTAGCCCTGTCTCTCTTTCTGTCATCAACCAACGTTGTCTTGAATTAAAATTAGCAAATTTAAGTCTAATTGCATTGAACCCCCCCAAGTCTCCTTTGCATTGTCTGTTGAAAACCAGCCCCCCTCTTTTTTTTATTTTTATGTCTATTGCCAAAGCTCCATTCTAGGCTGGAAGGGCTCAGAGCTGATCACAGGAGCCATAGGACCTACGACTCACGAGTAACTATCCCCCGCAACCCCCCCGCCCCTTACCCCCCAACTGGATCTGCTTCCATCTGCAAACTTGCCTTTGTGTCAAGAGCTCAACCCCCTCACTTACTCTTTTGCTCTTGTTTTTTCTCTTGTGATGCCATCACCCTTTTCTCTGTAGAAGCTGTTCTCTCTAACACTTTAATTATTGTTTTTTTCTTTTCATTTTATCTTTTTCCTTCCTCTTTAGTGCCTAAGTTTGACTTTATTTAAAAGATGCTTCCCTTTAGTTGCAGTGTCTCTCTCTTTGCCTCTTCTGTGTGAGCTATGCCTCATCGTTTTCTCTTTCTTATTCCTGTCCTCCTCTTTTCTCAATCTCTCACTGCTGGATATTGATCATTGAGTTGGTGTCGTGTTGGTGCTATTCTGGATTGTGAGTAGTAAAGGGTCCAAGTCCCTTGCTTGTATGTCACTCCCTGTAGGCCGGGGTGTCATTATTCCAAAAGGAAATTAAAATGTCTCTGACTGTTTAAAGCTTTAATGCTTAAATGAA
Organism: Pygocentrus nattereri; assembly: GCF_015220715.1. Lineage (NCBI taxonomy): Eukaryota > Metazoa > Chordata > Actinopteri > Characiformes > Serrasalmidae > Pygocentrus > Pygocentrus nattereri. Next base: position 14,386,564 of record NC_051220.1, read on the forward strand.
TCAGTAAAAAGAAGAAATTTTTAGAATTTTATAATCCATAAACGCTGCTGAAGGTAGAAGTATCTTTCAGTAAGACAGGTGGCTCTCCTGTATACCCTTGGCCTAAGGGAAAATCATTATATTGGTACATAGTTTAACGATTTGACTGTTACTGTTTGAATGCATAGTTGACACTGCTATTATTATTATTATTATTATTATTATTATCTTACACAGTGGTTATTGAATAATTTAAACAGAATCTGTGCACACAATGAAATCTTATGATAATGAACCCAAGGACAAAAGTACAAAAAGACTGTGCTTGAAGAGAGCCTCCAACTTTTACATCCTCTGGCTCACTACTGCCCTCTGTGGCTGACCCATTACATCCAGCTTGTATATTTAAAATGTTTTTTTATTAAGGCTGTCATGCTTACTCAATTAAGCTCAATTACTCAGAACAATAGCAGTGATTAATCAGCAGTTTGCATTATGATAATTTCCTAATTACTGTAAGTAATGGCCTGATGGACACATTCAACTATATACATATGCTGGCTCATTTTTATAATGAACTGTAAAGATTTTCTCATTCTTTACAGTTTTATCATTTTCCAGTAATTTATTTTGGGATCTTTGAATCAGGTTAAAAAAAACAGATTACTCAAGTAATTGTCAAAATAATCACGATTACTAAATTACTTACCTGATCAATAGTGACAGCCCTAGTTCCTCAGCAGCATATAACCCCAACAAGAGTACCAACCCTAACAACATGGTGATAATGATAATAATGGCGGTAGGATTGGAGTCGTGTGTGTTTGAGCCTTTTTCTTTTGGTTGCTGTGTTTGGGGTCTCACTTGATCCTTTTTCTCTCTGCTCTTTCTCTATTCTCATCTTTCTTTCTGTCTCCCTTATTCTCTCTCTCTCTCTCTCTCTCTCTCTCTCTCTCTCTCTCTCTCTCTCTCTCTCTCTCTCTCTGTAGGTGCAGTCACGGTGTGGCAGCAAGGAGAACATCCTAAGAGCAAGTGAGTATTGTTGTACATGTGTGTACTGCAATGTGTGCGGGGGTGTCTGTTACACAGTGTGTTCAGAAGTGTGCAATGGAGGGTGTGCTGAGAGTGTGTTGGTGTGCTTGTTTTGAAGTGTGCATTGGCATGTGCTGCAGAGTTCCTGTTGTAGATTGTGTGACAGGGTCCATGTCGAAGGTTGTGTTCTGGAGTGTGTGTTCCACAGTGTATGCTGGAGCATGTATTGGATTGTGCATGTTGCAGAGTGTATGTTGTGTAATGTGTGTAGTGGAATGCATGTGTTTATATGCAGGGATAGGGGTAGCTAAGTAGCACGGTACTTTTTGTAGTTCACTACAAATATTTGTAGCTAATAACTGTAGCTGCTACAGTTTTGTGAAATGTAGCTAATAGCTGTAGTGCCTACAAATTTTGATCTGTGCAATATCTGAACCACAGAGTGCAGTTGTTGGGCAATCCTGCCTCAGCTGCACGCAGTTAGAGCAATTGGACATGCATGTATCCCACACACTGATCACCCCATTCCTAGTTGGCTTAACTCAGGAGTTGCAACTCAAATGTTGAGAAGAGCCATTTTGTCCTTTCAACAGAAATCAAACCACCTTTGCAGCCACAACGATTTATGTCCATTTTACCATCTTGGCTGTAAACATGTCTCAGTATGTGCTAATGTGCTAGTGTAGGCTAAAAGTATAATATAAACGCAAACACAGTCTCACTTTCCACTGCTTTAACCTTTAGCTCAGCTGTAAATGAGAAGCGACTTCAGTTTCGCTAGTTGTTGCAGATTAAACCTATGAGGAAACTAGCTGAGTGCTTATAAAAGTCAATTAATCTCCAAATTATCAATGTTCCTCTTAAATCTCTTTGCCTTTTCGTTATTTGTGTTGCTATGGTGACCAGCAGTCTGCGGGTCAGTCTTCAGCGTTAAAGGTTGGTGAATTAGCAGTTATACATTACCTCCAGTGTTTAAGACCGTTTATTGTGAAACAGTGCTAGTACTGTGTGTCATAATGATTTTACAGCAAAGGGTGACTGGTATTTTACCTAAAAATTTAGTTCTGCTGTGGAGCCGCAACAGCTCTGCAGCAGTGGAGAGACTATTCAGCTGTGCAGGCCTGATTCTCACCCCAAACAGAGCCAGGGTCACTTTGAGGCTAAAGTGTTGCTGAAATTTAACAAAGGTTTATTCAACAGTTGACAATGCTTTGCACAAAATTGTTTGGTTTGTGTTTGGTTATTTCATGGTTATTTTTATTATATCATGCCTTTGGTTGTGTAAGTTTGATTGTTGGTTACACTTAAACCTAAATTTTGTTGATCTTTTTGTATATTTGCAGCTTTTCAACTGTATGTTTCTTTCTGGCACAGGATTAAATGCAGTGTCTTGTTCACAACATCACAAACATTCTGACATTCTTGCTTTGAAATTAGCTGAAAAGTAGTGCACTAGTTTTCAAAAAGAAGCATAAAAGTAGCCACTACTCTTTATGGAAAAGTAGCTAAATTGTAGCTAGCTATACATTTTTGGAAAGTAGCTACAAAGTAGCTACCTACTCATTTTTCAGTAGCATATGTTTAAGTCCTCCCATCGACCCACCATTAATGGGAGGGGCAATAGTAGGGGTTCAGTGCTTTGTGGATCGGGCAGTGTCCGAAGGTGTGGGCCTTGGTGTTCTGATCCTTGGTTGCTGAAACTGGCTTTTGGAACTTGGAACGTTACCTCACTGGCGGGGAAGGAGCCTGAGTTGGTGCGTATTCTTTTCTGGAGTTGCCCATGGTGAGAGGCAGCGGGTAGGTGTGGGCTTTCACATAGCCCCTCGACTTGGTGCCTGTATGTTGGGGTTTTCTCCGGTGGACGAGAGGGTAGCTTCCCTATGCCTTCGGTTTGGGGAACGGGTCCTGATTGCTGTCTGTGCTTATGCACCAAACAGCAGTTCAGAGTACCCAGCCTTCTTAGAGTCCTTGGGAAGGGTGCTTGAAAGTGCTCCTCCTGGAGACTCTATTGTCCTACTGGGGGACTTTAACATTCACGTGGGCAATGACAGTGAGACCTGGAGGGGTGTGATTGGGAGGAATGGCCTCTCTGATCTGAACCCGCATGGTGTTGAGTTTTTGGACTTCTGTGCAAACCACAGTTTGTCCATCACAAACACCATGTTTGAACACAAGGATGTCCATAAGCGCACATGGCACCAGGACACCCTAGGTGGGACACACCTAGGTTCAATGATTGACTTTGTAGTCGTGTCATCGGACTTGCGGCCATGTGTTTTGGACACTCGGGTAAAGAGAGGAGCTGAGTTGACAACTGATCACCACCTGGTGGTGAGTTGGATCAGGTGGTGGGGGGGTAGATGCCGGTCAGACCAGGCAAGCCCAAACATATAGTGAGGGTTTGCTGGGAACGTCTGGCAGAAGAACCTGTCAGATTGATCTTCAACTCACACCTCCGTCAGAACTTTGACCAGATATCGGGTAGGTGGGGGACATTGACTCAGAATGGGCCATGTTCCGCTCCTCCATTGTTGAAGCGGCTGACTGTAGCTGTGGCCGTAAGGTAGTTGGTGCCTGTCGGGGCGGTAATCCTCGAACCCAGTGGTGGACACCCCAGGTGAGAGATGCTGTCAAGCTGAAGAAGTCCTAACGGGCATGTTGGACGTCAGAGGCAGCTGGCAGGTATCGACAGGCCAAGCGATCTGTGGCTTCAGTCATCACCAAGGCAAAAACCCGTGTGTGGGAGGAGTTTGGTGAGGCCTTAGAAAGTGACTTTAAGCCTGCTCCGAAAAGATTCTGGCAAACCGTCAGGTGACTCAGAAGGGGAAAGCAGTGTGCCACTAGCATTGTATATAGTGGAGATGGTGTGCTGCTGACTTCGACTGAAGACGTCATTGGGCGGTGGAAGGAATACTTTGAGGACCTTCTCAATGCCACCGACATGTTCTCCAGTGAGGAGGCAGAGTCTGGGGACATGGGAATAGGCTTGTCCATTACTGAGGCCGAAGTCGCTAAGGTAGTTAAAAAGCTCCTTGGTGGCAAGGCTCCAGGGGTGGATGAGTTCCTCAAGGCTCTGGAAGTTGTGGGGCTGTCTTGGCTGACAGACCTTTTCAACATTGCGTGGACATCAGGGGCAGTGCCACTGGATTGGCAGACTGGGGTGGTGGTGCCTCTTTTTAAAAAAGGGGACCGGAGGGTGTGTTCCAACTACAGGGGAATCACACTCCTCAGCCTCCCTGGTAAGGTCTATGCAGGAGTACTGGAGAAGAGTTTATAGAACTTCGGATCCAGGAGGAGCAGTAATAAAAATAATAATACATTTTATTTCATGGCGCCTTTCAAAAACCCAAGGTCACCTTACAAAACAGGAAAAAGCAACAATAATAATAAATGTGAATCAATAATCATTTGAATACGTCAAAATAAAACAATACTAAAATACTAAAAGGGTCACGGTAAAACAACAAACCAGTTTAAAGATAATATGCTTGCTTAAACAGGTATGTTTTCAGTAGAGATTTAAAAGAGAGAAGAGAGTCTGCATTCCTAATAACTGGGGGAGGGAATTCCATAGCTGAGGGGCACAGCGACTAAAGGCTCTGTTGCCCATAGTAACAAGTCGGGCAGAAGGAACAAAAAGATGAGTGGAGGATGAGGATCTGAGGGAACGGGACGGAGTGGAGATGTGTAACAGTTCAGACAGGTAAGGAGGAGCAAGGTTATGAATGGATTTGAATGTGAGAGTTAAAATTTTAAAATTAATTCTAGCTTCAATGGGTAACCAGTGGAGCTGTTGCAGAACCGGGGTGATGTGTTTTCTGGGTGGAGTACGAGTAATGACCCGGGCAGCAGAGTTCTGGAGAAGTTTCAGTTTATGGAGAGTCTTATTCGGGAGACCAAACAGAAGAGAGTTGCAGTAATCTAACTTCGATGTGATAAGGCTATGGACAAGAACAGCAGCAGCATGAGGAGTAAGAAAGGGACGAAGTCGGTTAATGTTACGCAAGTGAAAGTAGGCAGAACGGGTGATAGAATTAATATGAGATGAAAAAGAAAGCGTACTATCAAGTATGACACCCAGACTCTTTACCTGAGGGGAAGGATATACATGAGAATTATCAATAATAATGGGAAAATTCGGAGATTTGGTTAAAGTGGAAGGAGTGCCAACAAGTAAAACTTCTGTTTTCTTACTATTGAGTTTAAGAAAATTAAAGGAAAACCATGACTGAATTTCCATCAGACAGCCCGAAATGGAGGAAGGTGGTAGAGATGAAGTAGGTTTAGAGGAAATGTAGAGCTGGGTGTCATCAGCATAACAATGAACATTGATATTATATTTGCGAAATATGTAGCCAAGGGGGAGCTAATAAATAATAAATAAAAGGGGCCCTAGTACGGAACCCTGGGGCACACCAGCAGCAACAGGAAAAAAAAACTAGAGGAATGAGATTTAAACTGAAGAAACTGAGTGCGGCCAGAAAGATATGAACTAAACCATGCAAGCGGAGTTTGACTAATACCGATGGATGCTAATCTGTTCAGAAGGAAATCATGAGAAATAGTATCAAATGCAGCGCTGAGATCCAGGAGGATGAGAATAGTGAGAAAACCAGAATCAGCTGCCATCAAAAGGTCATTAGTGATCCTTAACAAAGCTGTTTCAGTACTGTGATGGGGGCGGAAACCAGATTGGAATTGTTCATAGAGATTATGTGTACTGAGGTATGAGTGGAGCTGGGAAGCAACGACTTTCTCCAGAATTTTTGCAAGAAAAGGAAGATTAGATATTGGGCGAAGATTATCGAAGTTATTAGGATCTAATCCAGGCTTTTTTAGAATTGGAGTGACGGAAGCTGTTTTCAAAGATAACGGAACAGTTCCATTATTAAGGGAAGAGCAAATGATAGTGGTAATGAGAGGAGCCAAGGTAGGTAGACAAGCTTTAACCAACTTTGTGGGAAGAGGGTCAAGCTGGCAGGTGGATGAGTTCGATTTATGAATAATATTTATTACATCAGATAAAGACGTGAAAATAAAAGAAAGAGTGAAAGTTGAAAAGGAATAACAGACAGACAACGAGGAGAACAGGGAATCAGCTTCAGTATAGAAAGCTCTTACAGAGCTAAGTTGTTGGTGGATATTAGAGACTTTATCAGAGAAGAAAGACAGGAGAGAATTGCAAAAATCAGGAGAGTGCATGTGAGAGGGAAATGGGTCCGGAGGCTTAGTTAAACTGGCAAACAGAGAAAACAGAGACTTGGAGTGACCTTCATTAGAGCTAACTAAACCAGAATAATATGAAGATTTTGCTGAGACAATACAGTCCTTATAATATAAAATATGGTTGTCATACATTTCTCTATGTATCGTAAGTCCAGTTTTTCTAAACAGACGTTCCAGTTGGCGTCCTTTGGCTTTGAGAAGCCGCAGGTTAGAAGTAAACCATGGAGCTGAGCGAGCAAATGAAACAGATCTGTGTTTGAGTGGAGCAAATGCATTTAGAAGGTTTTGAAGATTGACATGGGTCAGCAGTGATGCGGGCTCTTTACCGGTCTGTTGTGGTAAAGAAAGAGCTGAGACATAAGGCAAGGCTCTCGATTTACCGGTCGATCTACGTTCCCACCCTCACCTCTGGTCATGAGCTTTGGGTAATGACCAAAAGAATAAGATCGCGAATACAAGCGGCCGAAATGCGTTTCCTCCGCAGGGTGTCTGGACTCTCCCTTAGAGATAGGGTGAGAAGTTCGGTCATCTGGAAGGGACTCGGAGTAGAGACGCTTCTTCTTCAGGTGGTTCGGGCATCTGGATAGGATGCCTTCTGGATGCCTCCCTCGGGAGGTGTCACAGGCAAGTCCACCTGGGAGGAGACCCTGGGGAAGACCCAGGACACGCTGGCATGACTATCGCCCAGCTGGCCCGGGGAGCGCCTCGGAAACCCCCTTGGAAAGCTAGTGGAAGTGGCTGGGTAAAGGGAGGTCTGGGCCTCATTGCTTAGGATGCTGCCCCTGAGACCTGAACCCTTGTTGAGACCAAAGCCTGTGTGTTGGAGCATGTGTTGCAGAGTGCAGTTTTCATGTATGTGTTAAGAAGTATGCATATTGATGTGTTACAGAATGTACGCAGATTGTGTTGAAATGCGTAATGGCATGTGTGCATGAGTGTGTATATATGCCTTATTTTAAGTTGCTGGCTTTTGGGAAGTTCATGAAAAATATGACTTGATTGTTGATGTATGTTTTGTTGAGTGCTTGTTGTGGAGTGTTTGCTGCAGAGTGAGTGTTTTGGAGTACATGTGTTGCTATGCATGTGTTTGAGTGTGTGTTGAGATGTGCATGACAATGCATATTGCAGTGCGTTGCAGAATGCTTGTTGGAGTGTGTTGCAGAATGGTAGTTGGAGTGCAATGAAGAATTTATGTTGGAATGCTTTACAGAATGCTTTTTGGAGTGTGTAACAGAATGTCTGTTGGAGTGTGTTACAGAATGCTTGTTGGAGTTCATTGAAGAATTAATGTTGGAATGCCTTACAGAGTGCTTTTTGGAGTGTGTCACAGAATGCCTTTTGGTTTGCCTTCAGAATGCCTGTTGGTGTGCTTTGCAGAAAATGTGTTGGGGCGCGTGTTAGAGTTGGTTGCAGAATGTGTGTTAGGGGTACATTTTGTAGAGTGCATTGTGTAATTGTGGTTGGAAAGTGTGTTTGGAAAGGGAGCTTGTTAGAAATGTGGCTAAATAGAATTGTCAATCCACTGAATTCACTCTTTTTTGTGAGTCATTCTAGTAGATATTTTTCTTACATGCATGCATTTAGAATTTTTTGTCTGTAATTTCACTTTCACTGTTTTTCTATAACAGGTCACAGTGCAGTGGACATCACTAAAGTGGCAAGGAGACACCGCATGTCCCCTTTTCCCCTCACGTCCATGGACAAAGCCTTTATCACTGTGCTGGAAATGACTCCTGTCCTGGGCACTGAAATAATCAACTATAGAGGTGAGATACACACATACACTGACACACACATGAGCACACATACACACAGTAACTCATTGAACCACCCATGTAGGGCTGTCACTATTTATTTATTTAACAAGGTAAAGGCAATAACAATAAAAATTCATTTAACGGAACAATAGCAAAATAGCCTTTTAAAGGTAAAAAATAATAAAGTATTTATTTGAAAGCCTTAAAAATAAAATATGGCTTAATTAAAAACCAAACATAAAAAGCATACAAATTGGTGTGTCCATTAGGTTTCTTACTGTAAGAGAGATCAGTAGGGAAATTTAAAATATGCATTTTCATCATCCAAGCTGGCAATTAATCATTACCAATTCATCAAAAAAGCTCATTTTAATCCATGATTTTTTGTTTTTATTGAGATTAATTGAGGAATCGTGACCACCCTGCACAGATGTCTCATTGCCATGCCATTATTCATTCAGCCCCCCCTAACTGGCCTTAGACTCTTAGAGGCAACGATTGTTCTAAACAGTTGAATGTACTTGACATTCTACTTCACTACCAGCTTTCAGATCACAAACATTATGAAACGTTGTTCTTTCCGTACTCAGTTCTCTGTGATCCCAGACCAATGAGAAATATGGAAGTTCAGACACACATTCAATTGACGTAAATCAGTTTAATTGCGTGAAAAAGGATGTTATGTCTCTTCTGAGTTATTATATGTATGGTGATAAGAGTAAAAGCGGTAAATCTGAAAACATACACTATAAAGTATTCGCTCATCTGCCTTCACACGCATATGAACTTGACTGATATCCCATTCTTAATTCATAGAGTTTAATATGATGTCAGCCCACCCTTTGCAGTTATAACAGCTTAATCTCTTCTGGGAAGGCTTTCCACAAGGGTTACGAGTGTGTTTATGGGAATTTTTGACATCTTCCAGAAGCGCATTTGTGAGGTCAGACATTGATGTTGGACAAGGACCAAACTTTACATTTGGCACAGTGCAGTTAGACAAGTTCTGTTCTCCTGGAAACCGCCATACCCAGACTTGTCCATCAGATTGTCAGACGGAGAAGTATGATTTGTCACTCCTCTCCACTGCTTTAGAGTCCAGTGGCAGTGCTTTACACCACTGCATTCCACACTTTTCACAAATGTTTGCAGAAGCAGTCTGCATGCCTAGGTGCTTGGTTTTATGCACCTTTGGCCATGGAAGTGATTGGAACACCTGAATTCAATGACTTGGATGGGTGAGTGAATACTTTTGGCAATATAGTGTATATTTTCTTTGGATGCTATTGTAACTTACAATGCCCTGCTTTTAACTCTCTGCACTGCACGAGTTTTAAAAACATGTTTTAGATCAAAAACACCTGAAAAAAGCATTCTAAAATGTACATTGCGCTCTGTGTTTCAAATAATTTGTTTTTGTATGACCAATGTTAAACTCATGGGAATTTACACAGATTTCTTTAGCCTAGAGTATGTGTTGTAGTAGTGTTGTAGTCAAGGCCACTAGCACCAAGTCGAAGTGAAGACAAAGACCTGGACACATAGACTCCATTAACACCTGTCCACGTCATGTGACTAGTATCTGAATTGTATGTGTTTTTAGCCACGTGCATTTATTCTTGGTTGTCAAACGCATCTCTGGTTCGTCTGAAATCTGTTTGCTGTGTGTGATGTAATATGCAAATATGCTAGTTGTGGGGCAACCAATTAGCAATTGTTATTTGTTTACCTCTTCATCTGCAGTTTGTTTTGCATGGTAATGTCTGTCTATATTGCTTTTAAGCATGTAGGTTTGTCCAGTCCCCAGCCATGTGTGTTTTATCCAGATGCAATACTGCTACTCAAGTGATAGAATCTGTGTCAAGACCAATACTTTGTATGCTGAAAAAAACTTTGTCATGTTTATGTTATGAAAAAATTTTATGTCAACTTATTACACACTCAACTTCTAAACTTCTTAGTTTAGTTCAAAGTTTTACTTTAAATTTTTAGTACAGCTTCAGTTTCAGTTTCAGTTACCTCATCAGCTGGGACTCTTCCCATTACACAATGCCATCATGAATTTTTTGGCCTCCCAGTTCAGGGCAGGACTGGCATCACTGGGGTTTGACCCTACAACTTTTGGATAATGGGGCAAGTGCTTTAGATGGTTATGCAACTAAAACTGCTGAAATCTCTTACATTGTGTCCAAAAATGTTTTATTCCCTGTGAAAAAAGATTTGTTGTTTTAACTTCAAAAAGTACAAAACATGACTAACTTATGACTCTAAGTTCATTGGACAGATAAGTTCCCATAACATCAGAAACAAAATATTTTTGTTTTGTCAACTTACTAATTGATGTTCAGTTTAAAAGTTAAATGGCAAAACATGGAGGTTTAAGTTGTTTTTTAAGGATTTGAGAAGGACCTCAGAAAGACTGGTGAGACTGAGACAAGACCAGATTAAGATATTTCAGGATATAAAAATAAGTCAAGTCAAAGTTTATTGATATAGCACTTTGTACAACAGCTGTTGTCACAAAGCAGCTTTACAGAAAAAAAAAATCTGGGTCTGAGCCCCATTAGTGAAATGAAAGATAGAGGAAAACTGAAATTCATTATACATTAATTGTCATTCAGTATACTCAATATATTAATAAGCAATATTATATTTTTGAATATATTTTAAAATATATAACATTAAATAATATGTAGCTTACAAATGTTATTTTCTCTAAAAAATTTTAATAAAAATCACAACCAAAAGTACCTGAAAATAAACCAACACTACAATGCATCCATTATTACATGAAAACTTCGCAATAATAAGATTCTGTTTTCCCTGTGGGAGCTGTGTAAATGTTAGAACCAAGACATATCAACTGACATATCATGCATCATATCAATTTAATCAGCAGCAAACATATTTTTTTAAACCTAGAGAAAGGACTGTTTTGTTCTCTTTGAAGGTTTTGTTGATTTTCATAATGAAAAGGGAAAAAAAATTTCAGTTTCCAGTGATCTCACACAATTTTACTTTACATTTATGGTCTCTTGAAACCAATACTGGACTTAAGTAATACAACACTAGTTAGTAATGTACTTTAAAGTACAAGTAGTAAAGTACTTTATTGGATTAAACCATCAAATTAATATGTATATAGGGCCATATTTGACTGTAAGGAGCTTGCAAAAACTTTGGCATGCACTAAAATTTTATGAGAGCAGCTGTCTGTTTAACACTGTTTAATTCAAACTACACAGATGCTAACATGCAGATCTACACAGGGCACATTTTGACCAGTTATACATGCAAGAAAGCAAACAGAAAGAACAAGCTCTGATTGAGGAGTAATTCTTAGATGTGCAAAATTATATAACGCTATAAGCTGTCCAAGGAATGTGCCACTACAACTGCTACCTCACCTGTCTATTGTCTATTGACCGTTTTAGAATATATAGTTTTATAGTCCTTTTTTCTTTATATTTAAGATTTTTTTCCTTAAATCTGCACTTTATATATGTTTAAATTGTTTTGTATGTAGGAAGTGCCATTGGATTGCTGCTCAATTTCGTTGTACACTGTGCATTGACAATGAAATGAATGCTGTTTGAACTAGGCTACTGAAAAGTCTGATGACCTAAAAAATAAAAAGATGGCAAGACTTGAAGAGACAAAAGGAGAACCTTGCAGAACAGATATTTTAAAAGTACTCATGCTTTTTTTGGACCTATGAACATTTTTCCAGGTTCAAGAAGAAAATACAGAATGGAAATGGAGAACAGAAACTGAGATGTTCAGCGGTTATTATCTCTTGAAGAGTCAGGCAAATAGTATATTTCAGGGACTTATTAAAGTTAAAGAAGTTATTATATTATTATATTAGCTACATTTGTTAAGAGCATTCTCGATTCTGTGGGCATTTATCTTCAAGAAATAGTGAATTTGTCACTTAATACGGGCTGTGTGCCAGATTGTTTTAAATTGCCGATCGTGGAGCCGATTCTCAAGAAACCTGGTCTTGATCCGATGGATTGTGTAAATTACAGGCCAATCTCAAAGTTACCTTTTATCTCAAAAATTCTTGAGAAAGTGGTCGCAAAACAGCTGCTGTTCTTTTTAGAAGAAAACAGTATTTTTGAGAAATTTCAGTCAGGTTTTAGGCAGAAACATAGCACTGAAACAGCGCTTTTGAGAATATTAAATGACCTCTTGATGAATGCAGATGCTGGGGAAGTCTCTGTTTTAGTTTTATTGGATATAAGTGCAGCCTTCGATACAGTTGATCATAATATTTTAATAGAGAGGTTGCATCAGTGGGTTGGAATATCTGGAACTGCATTAGATTGCTTCATTTCGTATTTGACTAATAGAACCTTTAGGGTATCTACTGGAAGAAAGTTATCTTCATGTGCTGATCTAACGTGTGGAGTTCCACAAGGTTCAATCCTTGGTCCTATACTATTTAACTTATATATGCTCCCCTTAGGTGACCTGATTCGTCGTTTTAATATCTCTTATCATTTTTACGCAGACAATACACAGCTTTATCTCTCTGTTAAAAGGAACGACTTCAGGAGATTAGAGAGTCTCACTGATTGTATTAAAGCAATTAAGGATTGGCTGAGCTGTAATTTCCTCAAATTAAATGACGGGAAAACAGAAGTATTGGTTCTGGGTTCTCAAAAGGTTGCTGATAACCTAAAGAAGGAACTTGGGTTATTGGCTTCACAGATAAACCCTTATCCCAGAAACCTCGGAGTCATCTTTGACTCAGATCTTAATTTCTCAATGCATATAACAAAGCTGGTGCAGGCCTGTTATTTTCAATTGAGAAATATTGCCAAAATCAAGAAAATGCTCTCCTTCCAAGACACAGAGAAGATCATTCATGCTTTTGTATCATCACGACTTGATTATTGCAATGCACTATTTACATGTCTTAGGCAAGGGGCAATGGCACGGCTGCAGCTGGTTCAGAATGCAGCTGCCCGGGTACTTACCGGGACTAAAAGAAGGGAGCATATTACCCCTGTACTGGCATCTCTGCGTTGGTTGCCTGTTGTTTTTAGAATTCAGTTCAAAATTTTGGTTTTAACATACCAGGCGGTGCACGGTGATGTGCCAAAATTATTATCACCATATCCTAGTACCAGATCACTAAGGTCATCTAGTCAGGGGCTCTTAGTGGTCCCTAGGACAAAACGGAAATGAAAGGGAGATTGTGCTTTTTCTGTGTATGCCCCCAAATTGTGGAATGCTCTGCCTTTGGATGTTAGACTAGCTGAATCAAAGGACATTTTTAAAGGAAGACTCAAAACGCATCTCTATTCATTAGCTTTTGGTCACAGGTGATGCTTTTGTTATTTATTGGATAGTGCTGCATTGTTTTTATGATTTTATGTCAGTTTTATGTTGTTTATGAATGTAGCTGTACTGTTTTTATAGTTATATGTATCTGTTTAGTTTTATCATTCTATTTTTAGTACTTGTTGTTTGTGAAGCACTTTGTAGCTGTGCTTAGAAAAGTGCTATATAAATAAATGTTTACTTACTTTACTTACTTACTTATTAAAAGTTGGACAGTTTTGATATATTCTATGCAGTTTTGTTTTCATAAACTTGTATTTTTCATTAGTCAAGAAGAGATTGTCAAGATTGTCAGAGGAGCCAGACTACTGGCTTGAGTCTTATGGATTTCAGAATATATATATATATATATATATATATATATATATATATATATATACACACACACACAACACACACACACACACACACACACATATATATATATATATATATATATATATATATATATATACAAAAGGAATAGACAGAAAGTTAAAGATTCTATGTAGAGCATGCTAACTACCTATAAAGGCTACCGGCCTTTATATATATATATATATATGTATATATGTATATATATATGTATATATATATATGTATGTATATATATATATATATATATATATATATATATATATATGTGTGTGTACTTAGGCCGGTAGCCTTTATAGGTAGTTAGCATGCTCTACATAGAATCTTTAACTTTCTGTCTATTCCTTTTGTTTCGGAATATTCTATGCCAGTGAGCTGTAGTTGACTGATATATCATGGGCTTGTGTGTTTAGATCATAGGGATGGATTTGCTGCTGTACATATAGTATTTTTCTTACATGAAAAGTAAAGTTGGCAATTTGGAGATACTTTTTGGACAGTGCTGATATACAGAATTAAGCAGTTACTGTCCTCCAGACTTGGGTCACCAAGTAGGTGTGTTAGCCCGCACTGTATCTACCATGAGACAGGGGAGGCCTAGATAGTGAGCAAGAATTTACAGCGACTCACATTGGGGTAACTGGATACAACAATACAAATAAAAGACTGTTCCTCTTATTAACTAGTGAGTTGCTCATGGTTGACCACACATCTGCATTAATCTGAATGTAGCATATTCCTTGTTTAAAACATTTGGATGCCCTTCCCTTCTTATATGTTGTATTCCATTTATTATTCTATTCATTCTCTATTCTGCTTATTACTCTATGATTCCATTTTCTGTCCTGTTTACTTACTTAACTTCATTCAGAGCTTTAAAATTTAACAAGCCCATATCCTCCTTGTATTCTTTTCCCTGTGTCCCATTTACATTTTTTGTGTACCATGAACAGTCAGATTCGCTTTTACACAACCGTTTCCCAATCTTTATTCATACCATAGAAATACTCCTTATAACTTGAGCGTGAAACTGCTGAATAGCCCACTGAAGTTATGTGATCATTCTGTAGCTGGCTTATGGACCATTTTACAAGCTCCAGGTCTAAGCAGATTACTCTAATGGGGAAAAATTAATAGTTTTTGAAACTCACTGCTATTATCAGTATACTGTACTATATGGTAGTGTTCATAAGATTACACCTACATAAACGTGTCATGACAACTGATACAAACCAATATGAATCATTTTACCAAAATGGTTCAAAGTCCGAGTTTAACACATTCCAGATGTTTAACTGATTTCCTAAAATCCTTTTGCTTTGCGTGACCCTATGCCATAATTATGTTTTGATTATAAATTATGTTAAGGTTTGAACATTACATTTTCTCACTATGAAAATAATCATGACACTACCTGAAATGTTTTCTTAGTGACTGTTTTAGTAAAAACAATTTTTATTATATAAAGCATAACATAAAAACGCCAGCGCATGATGAGCAAATAGCATTGAACAGTTGTGCACAGAATAAAATCTTTTTTTAATTAAATCATAAAAAGTACTTCAATAGTGACAGTTCTTAAGGTTGCATACTGATTTTTGGACTTTGGGGCACATTTGCTTTACAACAATGCTATCTAACTGTTCACCATATAGCCGTTAGAGACAGGGATATAGTCACTTCCCGCTCTAAAATGTGTGGATAAAATAAGTCTCAACTTGGGGAATAACCTCTGTATGTTTCAGTAGTATTATGAAAACAAAAATTGATTTTCATTTCACAAGATTAGAAGTTTGCAACAGTCCAGGAGCCTATAAACGATGATTTTGTATATATTTAGCTTATTACTAGCTCAATTAAAATGAAAAGTATATTGCAGTTATATGCAGTTGATTTTCTAAGCAGTTGGTTTCTGCGACCTTATAGAAGCAATGAATGTTTGTGTTCTGCTTTTTGTAGCTTTGTTTCCATAAATGGCTTATATGGACTGGAGAGTGAATGGTATTGTTAAAGATTTTAACTTTAACAATACATACATAGTACACCAGACTTCTTTTATTTAAAAAGTGAGGAAAAACTGTTTTCCATGATATAGAGTGCTAAAAGTCTATTTGAACTCATAAAGGAACAAAGTAATGTCAGAGTCACAACAGCTGGTGTTGGTTTATGGTGCTTAAGGAAATGTCACTGTGCCCTGGCAGATTTTTGCAGGCCACAATAGACAGAATACATGAATGACATACAGACACATCCCAGAGTTGAGCTGTATGATACAATAGGTTATGTCCTATAGCATTTGATACCTTTTATAGTCCATTGGCATTGCAGGAAAGAGGGGTTTCTGGCTTTCCATACCATTAAGTACTCTACCATGTTCTTTTCTTTTTCCACTTCATAATTAATTGTCATGCCCATCACTAACCCAGCCTAGCAACATCTGCATGCAGATTCAGTCAACAACGCTACTGATTTCTGGGCTTCCATGTAAGATCTATGTAGTGGAGAATTGCGATTGTGGTAGTGATGCTTGCCGTGCGTGTGGCAGGCCCCAGCACAGGCGACTTGGCCCCTCCAGTGCATAAAAGCGTCTGGCGCCTGACTGGCTCCGACTGGAGGAAGGTCCCTGTCTATACTGGTACCGGAGCAAAGCCAGAGAGGAGAAACCCCTGGCAATACACAGGTCAGTGCCCTCCACAGCCAGTACCTTAATCCTTGACACTCGTCCAGTGCTCATCTGGGCCTGGGGCCTTCATGGATTGACTTTCACTCTGTAGGCTCACTTCATCCCCAGGACAGCAGAAGGTTATAGAGAGCATTGCATTATTTCGTCTTCTGCTATGACTTCTGTTTTTCCAAAAGATTCCAGTTGCAGGCCTCCAGATCTCTGCTCCCCTGAGGAGCCAATAAAATTGCAGAACTCTAGTTCTGCTAAGGAGCCAATGACGTTACACTTGGAAACTAGCTGTCAAAATAAAAGGTCTGTAATCCTTTGAGGCTTCCCATCCCTGCTTAACTCTTACCTTTATCTGTTCAAAAACACAGCACACTTTCTGCCCGTCAAATATTATTTTACTAAAACCAAATTACTTTGCAATCCTAGATAACAAAATTATGCTGAATCCATGTTCATTTTTCCATTGCCTAGTGCACCAAATCACTGTTGATCTCCAGTGTCAGAATTGATTTATTTGATGTGCATCGATTTTATGCTGATTCAACATTCAGTGTTATTTTTGATGTATCTAACGCAAAATCAATATAAAATACCATCACCATGAACATGTTCCTTAATATTCCTTTCTGCACTTGATGAAATAGCTGATCTTTTATCACAATATACCGCTTCTGAATTGCTGGTACTAGGGGATTTTAATTTTAACTGGCTTTCTAATGCATCCGATTGCTTAAAGAAAATACTATGTGAAAATATTACTCTCACACAAATAGTCATAGAATCAGCATGCCCAAATCTGAAGGATCCCACCAAATATACCCTCTTAGACTTAATTCTGTCCAATAAAATGGACATAATGACTGTCTCAGCAGTCTTTTATCTTGACATTAGTGACCACTGCCCCATTGGAGGCATTTGAAACAGTTGCACAAACATAACAGGCTCTCGGATGGTGGTTAGAAGAAATTTTCATGTTCATGAAATAACTTGGCATTAAACCACTTTAGTGGTTTTGTAATGGGGGTAAACAAACATGCCCCTGTGATGATGTAATGCACCATTTACACATCACAACATAGAGACTGGTTGTATATACTTACCTGTACTTACCTGAGGACTGATGATCTTTTTTGAGGTGCAAAAGAGAACTGAATGGGTTCACCTGAGCTTTACTTACCTGGGTGAGTCCATCCTCTGTAGAAGAGGAGGGAAGAACAAAAGCTGAATAAGAGAGAAAAAAATACCTTTGTGTACACTGAATCATAAATATATATGTACATGACGTGAAGTAAATGTAACAATAAGAGCAGTACGACAAATATGTTTACTCTTGTCCATAAATATATTTAAATATCTGAAGCACTTGTTTTAACCCAGGCCAGTAATGGTTTATCCTAGCGGAGGAGCACCCCACATCTAAGCAACATTACTGGAATAAGAGAGAGATCCCTTCTTTCAGTTGAGTGGATAACTGGAGGTGATGAGTGTGGAGACCTATATCCTCCTGACTACCAGCAGTTCATTTTTGTCCTCTCTAGAGGACCTTTTTAAACTTCAATATCTCCCAACCCCTGCATATCACTAAATCAACTCATGCTGTTCCTTACAGAGGACATTTAGACCTTTTGAATGATATCCCATTTGTGGGGGTGGAGTTTTAGGAACTTTTTTTTTCTCTCAAAGAAAATGGCGTCCTTCACCACGGGGGCATTTTACGGCAAAAGGAAAAGTAAGTGCAAAATACTTAAATCTCAACAAATGTTGTTTTGAAATATTGGTGATATATTTTAAATAAATATCTTAGGAACATGTTAAATCAATTAAAAAGTCAGTGTGACCCTGTTTCATCACAATATTTAAGCTTTTAAGACATGTCTCTGTAGTGGACATTGGTAGTTATGTTTTTGATTTTGTTCTGTTTTTTTAAACATGAGAAGGGCAGGATTCATTATCAGAGGCAGAGAGGATTTTGCTGAAAATTGTTGAGGGAAATTCAGACATTGATCCAATGTGGGCATGTTATACATCATTCAAACCGTCTGGCTCTCCGGATTACGATGCGATGATCCGTTTTACTGTACGACGAGGGTTTCCGAATTAGAGCCAAAAGAGTGTGGCATTTCAAACAGGAGATTTTTTTTTGCGAAAACTCAGAAGCCGTGCGTAATGACCCCTGGCGGTCGGCGGAACACATTACACGGAAACCGCTTACAGATCCGGTTACCTCTCCTTCTTGGCTTCAAAATGACACCACACCCGTGTATTTCCGGTAATGCGTTCGGTAGTAATCCTCTTTTTTGTGCAAAGAGTGCTTGTAAAAAACAGAAGGCAAAAATATTTTATGTCTAATTTAAACCCAAATTAAAATATGTTCTCCTTGGGCTATCGCTTTCAAACGTAAAGCTGAGATTCTCCCCTTTCCAACGACACGTCAATCAAACCTGTCGACCAACCAGGTGTCACGTTAGGCGGACGCGCAACAGGGGAGGCGGGATATAACCTGGAAGATTAGCGTCAAGTGCGCAGGAGGCATGGTAAACACAGCTCACATGTTTGAAGTTCCCATGTCCACTGTAGTGGACACATTATATCTTTAAAATAAAAAAAATATATATTTTTTAAATGTTGTCAATGTCTTTATTTACCTTAAAATATTTGGGGAAGTAAAAAAAAAACAAAGATTTTTAAACTTTTTTTTTCCCTGGTAGTCAGGAGGATATGACTTTGCAGTTATTGGTCTTTTGCATAGTTACAGAGACTATTTCCATTTTGTTATTCATTTGAATGAGTGCGCGTGTAAATATGTATATATGCATGAGTGTCAGTGTGTAAATAAAGGTGGCAGGAAGAAGAACTCTTGTACCAGCTGTACTCTTTCCAATTACTTGGACCATTTGCCAACGCTACCCATAAAGTGTGTCCCCTACCACAGCATATTGCCAGGTTGAGGCACGCACTTTATCACAGCCCCCAACAAAATGCAAAGAATAAGAGACAGATCAAGTCCCTGGTTTACTAGTGAAGTTTCCTCATTGTTTAAAGCTAGGAATAAAGCTTTGTCCACTGGCAGATGCATGGCTTACATTCACACAACTTAGAAATAAATGTACCTCTTTAGAAAGGCCAAGTCAGATTATTATTTTAAACTATTATTATAAACACTCAAAACTTTTTGAAAAGTGTAAAATCCCTTAAAAACAATTCCCCTAACCTTACAACCAGCATTATTGTTGATGATCAGCTTATATCTGATCAGAAGGAAATCTGTTTTTAACACACATTTTGGAGCAGCTGGTCACATTTTTTTAAATACTGACTCAAATCTGCTGTTAGGTCAAACTGGTATCAACTTTATTGTTACTCTCTTCACACTCTAGCCCTTCTCTCCAGCTATCATAGTAGCTAAACCTCTTACATTTATTACATTTGAATAAACACATGCATTGTCAGCTACTATATACACCATACATTTTTTGTATTTATTTATTTTTGTTCTTGAGGCCAAAAAAATAAATATTTACATGAACATCTATATATTTTAGAATTAAGCTGGCTGTTTTTATTAGTATGCCTTTAAAGTGGAATTCCTCAGAAAAAAAATACTTATTATTGAGCTGGATCCTTTTTTTTTAATCTCTTGTTTTATCATGCAGAATTCCCAGATTCTAGAAAATAGCTCACGTAACTCCACCACATAAAGGAGGTAAGGCGGAAGATGTACATAACTACAGAGCAATCTCAAAATTTTAGACTTTCTAGTAAATAGTCAACTTAAATAATTTCTATATGAAAATTCTGTCCTGTTTATTTATTAATAGTCTGGCATTAGAGAAAGACACAGCACCATCTCTTCTACCACACTTGTTTTAAATTACCTCTATAATGGCCATAGATAGGAAGAAGCATTGTGCTGCCATTTTTATTGATTTATCAAAGACTTTTGATACAGTTGATCACTTTCTTTGAAGGATCTTGCAAAGATTGGTTTTGATACAAATGTACTAGAATGGCGCCAAAATTACCTTTCAGACAGACAACAATGCGTAACACAGAGTAATTGCAAATCAAACCTTTTGACTATATCCAAAGGAATACCATGAGGTTCAGTTTTTGGCTATATGCACTATATTGCCAAAAGTATTCAGTCACCCATCCAGATAATTGAATTCAGGTGTTGTTCTGATCACTTCCATTGCCACATGTGCATAAAACCAAGCACCTAAGCATGCAGACTGCTTCTACAAATATTTGTGAAAGAATGGGTCGCTTTCAGGAGCTCAGTGAATTCCAGCATGATAGGATAGGATGCCACCTGTGCAGCAAGCCCAGTCGTGAAATTTTCTCGGTACTAAATATTCCACAGTCAACTGTCAGTAGCATTATAACAAAGTGGAAGCGATTGGGAACGACAGCTACTCAGCCACAAAGTGGTAGGCCACGTAAAATGGCAGAGCAGGGTCAGCAGATCCTGAGGCACATAGTTTCCATCTGGCAATCCAATCGACGAGTCTGGGTTTGGCGGTTGCCAGGAGAACGGTACTTGTCTGAACGCATTGTGCCATGTGTAAAGTTTGGTGGAGGGGGAATGATGGTGTGGGGTTGTTTTTCAGGTGTTGGGCTCGGCCCCTTAGTTCCAGTGAAAAGAACTCTTGATGCTTTAGCAGACCAAGAGACTTTGGACAATTTTGTGCTCCCAACTTTGTGGGAACAGTTCGGGGACAGCCCCTTCCCATTCCAACATGATTGCACACCAGTGCAAAAAGCAAGGTTCATAAAGACATGGATGACTCTGGTGTGGAAGAACTTGACTGGCCTGCATAGAGTCCTGACCTCAACCCGATAGAACACTTTTAGGATGAATTAGAGCAGAGACTGTGAGCCAGGCCTTCTCATCCAACATCAGAGTCTGAACATATACATGTGAAGGCAGACGAGCGAATACTTTTTGAAGTATAGTGTATATATGTCTGTGTTTGGTTTGGGTCCATTGATTATAAAGGAGAAAAAGGGGATGATGAATGAATGAATAATGTATGAATAATACTGAAGAATATTGGAAAATTAAGGCCCATATTATATTTCTGTAACAATTACAAAATATGCATCACTTACATGCTGAACTTTATAGTATAACCTTCAAGTTGCAGCAGGAAAGAATAGAACCACTAATAAACTAAGATTTTAAGGTTACCTATTTATTATATTATTAAGAGTAACATCATAAAACTAAAAAAGCATCTTTTATTGTTAAAACAGCATTTAGCATTTTACGTTTGCCATCTACAGTCTTTTCACATATATTACTGTTTTTTTTTAACTGTCTACAGCTTTATGTTACATGAAATTGTTCTGGAACAGGTAAAATGAACTATACCCTGAATTGCCACTGTTTTGTAATTCTCTGTCAAATAGATCTTCATTATGTTTTGCGCAATGTGCTTTGAAAACATGAACCTGAATATAAAAAGGGAACTTATTAGAACACAAAAAACAAGTTTCATCTCAACACCAAGTACGTCAACATGCAAGGTGTATTTTTACGTTCTAGAAGTCCTAATGATGTGACAAAATATCGCAGACTAGCTGTTAAGTGAATCTCTGCATTCATAAGCAGAACTAGAGTACTACAAGTTTTTTGGCTCCTCAGGAGAGCAGAGGTCCAGAGGTCTGCAGCAGGGCCCTTCTTGTTTTTCCCCTCACACAAGGGCCTCATGTATACTCCGATGAAGAAGCAAATAAAAAGGCTCCATTTCAGTACTGTTTCTTTACACACCTTCTGTCAGCTTGCCCTCACCAGCTCCACCGCTATTTTTTTTTTCTGAGAATGCATCATTAAGGGAATGCAAGTTCCTGGGTGATACCATAGATGTCCATGACTGGGAGTCAGAGAGCACAATTGGTGTGTGGGTACCCAGGTTCACATTAACCGGCTAATTAGAATTTGAGAGAAGTCAATAAGGGCATATTAAAAACATTGCCAAATGATGGTGCTTTCTGCAGATCAGCACAGAAGGTGCATAAGGGCTCTGTATGTGCTTAGGGGTTGAGAGAGACATATTTGTGAGTAGTGTAGGGAACAAGGACATAAGCAGACATGAAAAAAGCCCAAAAAACAAATTATGCTCTCTTTTGCTTCTTTGCTGGCTTACTCCATTTAGTACTTTCAGGATGTCCTCAAAGGTATTACAAATTAAAATGAATTATTGTGCTTCTGTGAAAGTAAGGAGGAGTTATTTCTAATCTGACAGTATCAATCCTAATTTTTAAACACATGATTCCACTAATTACATTTGAATAAACACATGCACTGTCACCTTCTATATACACCATATACCACATTTTTTACTTGAGGTCTTACAACATTTGTATGGTTTTATATATCAAAAAACTTTTATATGAACATCTATATATTTTAGTAATAAATTAATACTTTAATAATTAAATGGTTGAGATGTAAACAGTTATTCAAACTAGTTTAATATGAAATGCTCCTTTATAAAGAAACGTAGAGTCTGACTTGTTCACAGTGATGGTGATAGGAAGCACACATCTGAAGCCCTTAAAAAGCCCCTAAAACCTATCTCAGAAAAATAGTTATTACATGAAATGGTTATGAATATGCTGCCTGATGTATGAGATGTTGTTTAACTATAGTTTTCTGATAAGATTTGGGTTAAAATATACTCTTTTAATCCATTTGTGGTGAAGAGGTGCAAGCAGCCTATAGTACTCAAAGAAAGCTTTTTTCACATTTATTTTACCATTGGCCACATTCCACATAAGGAATTGTCATATGCAATAATAGGCCTCCCAAGCTGCATCAGTGCCGCAAAATGGCATTTCTTGAAACATATAACGGGCATTTATGTTCCTAAACTCAGCATCTACTATGGTACCTCCTCTTGGGAAAAAGGATCACTGCTCTCTAAAAAAAAAAAAAAAAAACTAAAAAGAATATCCATTTTTGTTGTTTTTTTTATTTTTAAGCAGCTATGTGAAATTGTCATGATGAACGGACCAATAGAAATGCTCCAGGATTGTTTGGAATAAATTCTTTACATTAGCTTACTGTGGGAAGAAGTCAAGTCGATGGAAGGAGTGTGTAATGCTCTGGGCAGGGTTCAGCTGGTGAGCCCTGGGTCTGGCCATCCATGTGGGCATCAATTTGACACTTCGCCTACCTAAACCTAAATATTCACGCGTTAATTTTTGTTAAAATTCCTGTTGCTTAGTGAACACACTTTGCCCAGATAAATGCCTTTACAGAATGTACTTGGGTACCTAAAACTTTGCATTTTATGTAACTTTTAGCCATGGGCATAGCTTAAATAGCCAAGCCCACTAATTAGAAGCAATGTCTACATACTTTTGGCCCTGTAATATAAACTTTTATCGGGTATGTCTACCAAACCATGTTCGAGCACAGACCCATGGCTGAAAAGATATGATTTATATAGTGGACCGTTCCAAGCACAGCAATAACAGTGATGTATTTTTTATTTTTTTTTAAACTGGAAAAAAGTTAAATTAGTAAATTACTCAATTTAAATGCTAAAATTAGTGAATAATGTTAAATCATTAAACATGTTTTCAATAAAGGTAGATCATAAAAACAGCTTTATGCTGATGTTTAATGTAGAATGTAAATATATATATATATATATATATATATATATATATATATATATATATACTTTTTTTTAATGGCCTATCATATTTTGTATTTTTTATTTCCTTATTATATATTGTTATTCTATATTCTTTGTCACAGCATGTATTAAATGATTAAGAACTATTGTTTTATTGTGTCTAACATTTATAGATCACTATGATATTTTTCTGGGTCAGAGTTGGTTGGTTCTAAGAAAAAAATTAAGGGCTGTGTATGAAGATGAAGTGTATTATCCAAAAAATCTTATGATCAGGAAACAATGTCTAGTGCAAAATAATAAATTTTCAGTGACTGGTTTATTATAGGAATGAAAAAAAGCAGCATTAAAGTTTTGATATAGATTTTTTTAAGCCAGTTTCCACCTATGGCACAAATATGTTTAAAAGCCTGAATTTTAAAAATTCGGAACAATATTTTAATGTTATTTTTCCTTTTGACAGAGTATATGTTTGAGCATAATCAGTCTGAAGTTCATATTTGTACTCTTTAAAGTGTAAGGGATAATGCAGATATTGTCTTTAACCCCTAAATTCCTAGACTTAATACATACTAAGGCTTAATATTCAGTGACTAGTGAGACTTCGGTGCAAACTGGCTGAGCTGTTCTTAGGTTATAGAAGTGTGTAAAAGAAAAAGAAAAAAAAACAAAGTTTGCAAACTGATATTCGAGTGTGTCCAAATATTAAAGAATTACACAACTTTTTTGCAATAACATATTGTTATACAACCATTTATTTAAATAGCATTGTCAGGGTTATGTCAACTTTAAGGTCATTTGTTCCTCAATTAAAAGTGCAGTAGTTGAATGTAAAATGTGCATCATCATCATTCAGACTGCCATGTAAGAACTATCAATTCATTGAGAATTGATTTTTGTCATTATTTTAAAATCTAGTTTGATTGAATATTCATGACCGGTCTTGCTCATTCGACTGCATCTGACTGCATCTACCTCTCCATTCCCTTGCTCCATTATGATACTTCTCTCCTGCATTG
The DNA here is from genome assembly GCF_015220715.1 of Pygocentrus nattereri. Lineage (NCBI taxonomy): Eukaryota > Metazoa > Chordata > Actinopteri > Characiformes > Serrasalmidae > Pygocentrus > Pygocentrus nattereri. Next base: position 14,411,606 of record NC_051220.1, read on the forward strand.
TTCTTCTGTTCATATGCTTAGAATGAGAAATTAAACCAAAGGTTCTTCAGAATACATGTCTGAGTTTGTGTGAAAGAGACAAAGGAGAGGCTGAAATCAGGCTTAAATATTACCCACAGTTTCCTCTCATCTTAGTGGCTCTTTGTTTTGCAGCTTTTTCACCTACTCTTTTTTAATTTTTCCACTTTAGTGTCCATCTGTTCATATGTCCATTGTTAAGGAAATTAGCATGCATGCCTGTCCACCATAGTGTTAACCTACAAAAGACTCATTTTTTTAAATGATAAGGATGAGTAAGTTGATTTTGTTGTAAAGCAGAATGGCATCTAACTGGATTCTACAAAAACTGGGATGTATTTTGTGTGGCCTTATGTATTTTATTGTCATTGTGTTTTATGTATGATATTTGAGATTGTATGTTGTTTTTGTTTGGTAATAAACCCTTCAAGCTGTTTGTCCTTTTGTTTTTCTGTAGATGGAATGGGTCGAGTCCTGGTTCAGGACGTCTATGCCAAAGACAACCTGCCCCCTTTTCCAGCCTCAGTTAAAGATGGCTATGCTGTTCGAGGTGAGACCTTTGATCAAAATCTCTATAGTCTACATAATCATTGACCCAGTGCCAGCATCCCAGTAGCAAAGAATATGATCACTAGTGCCATCATTCTTCTTTTCCTCAGCAAGCAGAGATGCTTACTGCAAACTGTCATTGTTGGTACTGATCGTTGTCCATGGTGTTTTTTGTGTTAATAATGCCAAGGTTATTGACATAGCGGTATTGACATCAAGCATTGTCACAATCTGCTGCTAAATCAACCAGAAGTGATTGTGTACCATACCACTGCTGTGCTACCAACACCTCTTTGTTAATCAGTGTAGCCTATATAACCACCCCACACAAGTGACATACTACTGACTTCTAGCTAGAAACACAATAAATACAACATTCATTGTGTTGTTTACTGACAAAATGCAACTTTCTCTGACTTACAAAAGACTACTGGGTCTGACTGATTAACTAAAAGTTTAAGCACTACAGGCTCAAGTGCAAAATATATACCCTGGGTGCCTGAGACCCTGTTATTTAGCCCTCAGACTGTTACCTGCCTTCATAGACAGTTTGTATAATTTTGTTGTATATAGCTGCTCTTCATGATCCATTTCAGCAAGGTTATACCCAACCTTTGCTCAGGAATAAAAGTAGTAGGTTGACTGGGGTCCACAAACTTGATTGATCTTGCATGCCATCACTGGTTAAGTACTGTGATGGATGCATTGCATCACCAGAGTGCAGAATATAACAGTGACATCTAAGCATCATATTGTTATTTTTACATTTCTACATCATTTAAGCATGACCAGTAGAAATGCTCTGGAATTACATGGGACAAAATCTCTTTCCATTAACTTACATTGAAAGTAAAGAATATATGTAAAGTTAGTTTTTTGGGAGATGCATGTTTCTCTTTGGACAGCGACGAAATGCATTATGTTGGCACCAGGCTGATGAATCCTGGCTGAGGAGCCTCTTGACTTGTCAGCTGCATGAGACATTGTCTCTAGGACTTGCCTCTGTAACAAACCATGGATCAGTTGGTACTGGTGGAACACAGGAGGATGTTAGCCAAGCTAGCATCCATATGGAAAACGGCTCCCACCCCATACATGAGACTCTGGCAGCAGTAGTCAGCTCATTCAGTGACAGGTTGCTTCACCCCAAGTGTGTGAAGGGCCGTTATCTCAGGTCCTTTCTTTCCTGCTGCTGTTAGACTTGTACAACCAGCACTGCTCCCAGTAGAACCCTCACAACTTCCTCCAGTAGACCTCACACACCTACAAATAGTAAACTGTGAATTCTTCACCATACTTTTGTTCAAAATAGTCAATACTTCATGTGTGATTTTTTTTTTTTTTTTTTTTTTGCATATTGTCTGTAATATATTAATCTCTGGATGAGCTCTTGCCTCAAGTGGAGGAGTTTAAGTATCTCGGGGTCTTGTTCACGAGTGATGGTACAAGGGAGCGGGAGATTGACAGGCGGATTGGTGCTGGGTCAGCAGTGATGCGGGCTCTTTACCGGTCTGTTGTGGTAAAGAAAGAGCTGAGCCATAAGGCAAGGCTCTCGATTTACTAGTCGATCTACATTCCCACCCTCACCTATGGTCATGAGCTTTGGGTAATGACCGAAAGAACGAGATCGCGAATACAAGCGGCCGAAATGAGTTTCCTCCGTAGGGTGGCTGGACTCTCCCTTAGAGATAGGGTGAGAAGTTTGGTCATCCGGAAGGGACTCAAAGTAGAGCCGCTGCTTCTCCACGTCGAGAGGAGCCAGTTGAGGTGGGTCAGGCATCTTGTTAGGATGCCTCCTGGACGCCTCCCTTGGGAGGTGTCACAGGCAAGTCCACCGGGAAGGAGACCCCTGGAAGACCCAGGGAGCCTCGGAATCCCTCCCAGGGAGCTAGTGGAAGTGGCTGGGGAAAGGGAGATCTGGGTCTCATTGCTCAGGATGCTGCCCCAGCGACCCGAATCCGGAGAAGCGGAAGATGATGGATGGATGGATGGATGGATGGATGGATGGATGGATGGATGGATGGATGGATGGATATATTAATCTATAATTAGTAAGATTAATACCTTGTTTGGTAGTTCTGTTCTTGATACTTTCTTTGACATTGTAAAAACACAGATTTACGCAAGGCTTTGTAGCGCTCTTAAAGAGATTATCTGCTTTAAAAGAGTTATAACACTAACATGTAAAAAAAACAAAAAACTGCTGATATGATATCCTGATCTGGTGAGAAGACTCTTGTATCAATGTGTATTTTAGGCTGCCTGAAAGAGCCTTCGGGTGATACTCCTAATGCTGTGTTTCTGCTTAAACATGATTAGAATATTTCCATGCATAGTGCCATATGGCCACTGAAAGTGTCAGTGTCTGTGCCCAGGCCTGCAGTACTATAAATAGCCTAAAGTCTTGGCTATTACATATAGTAAAAATTATATTAACCTTGCCATAAACACCTTTCTGAGCAATGTCCATGTCTTGTTTTGGTTCTGCACACTTTGCTGGTCTATGCTGAACTCATTTTCACTACTTTATAGAACACTTTTATGATATAGAACTGACATTTAGTAAATTTTATATATTGTGGTAAAAACTATATCCAATTTTATCATGACTTAAAAAAAATGCTAGAAATAATTGAATTGTGTCCCTAAACCATTTGGGAAATGTTCTGCTCTCTCTCCTGAAGCCAGTCAGTGGAATGCTACTGTCCTTAGCTAAGAATTTCTTTTGGGGTCTCACTTGATCCTTTTTCTCTCTACTCTTTCTCTGTTCTCATCTTTCTTTCTGTCTCCCTTATTCCCCCTCTCTCTCTCTCTGTCTCTCCCTCTCCCTTGTCACTACTGGTCACTACTGTCACACCTGTTGGCAGTGACAAACACACAATGGCATTCATTATTCATTTGGAAACTGAGGACCCTCACTGTTGTCAGTTTGAACCAATTCAGGGTTTTTCCAGGTGTTCTCAATTGTTAATTTTTAATGCAGTACCGTCTGAGGGATCAGAATTCACAGGCATTTTATATAGGTTTTTGGCCTTGCTCTTTATGTGGCCTCTCTGAATCTTTTAATAATGTTATGGACTGCAAATGGTGAAATTCCTGCAATCGTGCATTGAGAAACTGTGTTCTTAAACTATTATTCTCTTATGTAGTTTATCGCAAAATGACTAATTTCAACCCATTTTTGCTCATAAACACCTAAGCCTTTTGTGAATGCTCCTTTTATGCTTAATCATGATAGCCTCACCTGTTCACATATTTACCTGTGGAAAGTTCCAAAACAAATGTTTTGATAATTGTGCAAACTTTCCAGTCTTTCATTGCCCATGTCCCAACTTCTTTGCAAGGTGTTGCTGGCATCAAATTTGGAATTAGCAGATTTTTACAAAAATTAAGAAAGTCGATTTAGTGAAATATTAAATATCTCTTCTTTGTGCTGTTTTCTGTTCAATGTATGTAAAAGACCTAAACCTAATTTCTTTGGAATTAGGTTTGTACTTAAGCTGCAGCAATGACCCTAGTAGATATGGCAGTTTAGCTTTAATTGGAAAAAAAATCAAGAGGAAGCACTGTACACATAGCTCTTTCTATTGATGTAAAAAAATGTTCAATAACTGTTCTGATTTTTGTGTTATCTATCTGTCTCAGCTGCTGATGGCCCTGGAGATCGTTTCATCATCGGAGAATCCCAGGCTGGGGAACAGGTAAGATTCACATACACACACCGACACATACCAACACACAGACTGCATGCTATCTTGGACATCTTGTACCTGTAGATGACCTGGAAGCTCCATTGACATGAAGCTATGGTCAGTAAGCATGCTTTAAAGTGTGTGTGTGTGTGGGAGGCGGGGTGGTGAATTCCCATGGGCAGACTTCCATGTAGAGCAGCATACAGAGTAATGCTCCAGTGCTCACAGTTGTTCTCCATAGGGAGACATTGTCTGGAGACTGTGTGTATGAACATGCATTGATATACTGTGCTCTTGTATTTGGTAGGGTGGGGTCAACATTGTTCATTTTGCTGATTTAAACACACAGAATTAAAAGAGGATCTAAGCATAAATTATTTTAGTTGAATATTTTGGATATATGTATTTGATCATTTTTGGAATTACAGCAGTTTTTAGTGTCCAGTTTAAGAACTTAACTACTGCAACAAAATAGTGAAAGTCATTTGAAATATGATAAATCAGTGCTTGCTTTGCACATAATATAATATTGTCACATGTTTTCCACTTACCCCAGGTGTAGTTAACCTGCCAAGAAATGTTTGGGTCTTTAGTGTGGAAAGTACAAGGTTAACATTAACAAACTCAAAGCCAATAGTCACTCAAATCTTTATTTTTCCGTAAATATGTTCCCAAAACAGGTGGCGCGGTGGGTAGCGCTGTAGCCTCACAACGAGGAGGGCCTGGGTTCGATTCCCCGGCCAGGTGACCGGGATCCTCTCTGTGTGGAGTTTGCATGTTTTCCCCATGTCTGTGTGGGTTTCCTCCGGGTTCTCTGGTTTCCTCCCACTGTCCAAAGACATGCAGTCAGGCAAATTGGACATGCTAAATTGCCCCTGGGTGTGAGTGTGTGAGTGACTGTCTGTGTCTGCCCTGCGATGGACTGGCGACCTGTCCAATATGGTATACTGCAATACAAAACAGTATGACATCGTGTAATGTTACATCCCTAATAATTACACTACATTGTTTAATAACCTCTTGTTATTAAATACTCTTGCCTGCCTTCCACCCAATGACCACTGGGATAGGCTCCAGTTTGTGTTGTTTTTGTCAGTCTTGGAACAGGATTCTTATGTGATTGAGAAAGCTGTGATTTAAGTGAATGAAATTAGTATCCGAGGCAGGTAAAAATACATAAATATTACATAAAAACTACAATTGTAGGGACATAATGATGGACAAAATTAAGTTCAATTCAGTATGACACAGGGGTTTCTTGATTAGGTATGTTTTTTGATTTGGAAAAATATGGAGTAGTTGAAAATGTATATTAATGTTTTTCCTTTACTGTTTTAGAGTATTTATCATAAAAGGATAATATTTGAAACAGTAGTTGGGCTTTATAGTGTCCTGATCTACCTCTAACATACTAGCCATGGGTTAATGTGCAAGTCAATAAAATACAATATGGTATAATGCAATACAAAACAGTATGACATAGTGTAATGTTACATCCCTAATAATTACAATACATTGTTTAATAACCTCTTGTTTACAGAATTTATAAACATACTTAATAAAGCATCAGAAATACTACTCAGTGAATGTTTTTAGGCAAAAGTTTAATTAATCTGACCCGTAGCAGTTTAATCTGCTCCTGGTCAAATTAATCTGTAGAGGCTGTGTATTCTTTCCATGTAGAAAATCAACAAAACACATATAACAACAAAATGACAAGTGATTTAAGTCTGTGGACAGTACCTCTCAAATTATAATACTACTTAAGTAAAATAGTAACTGAATTGTGTGTGTGTGTGTGTGTGTGTGTGTGTGTGTGTGTGTAGCCAACTCACACGGTGATGCCAGGCCAGGTGATGAGGGTGACGACGGGTGCTCCCATTCCTTGTGGAGCGGATGCTGTAGTGCAAGTAGAGGATACAGAGCTCCTGCGAGAGTCTGAAGATGTGTGTCTTTCTCTTTTTATCTCTCTGTCTTTCCCTCTCTCTCATTTTCTGTCTCTCATATTGTGAGGGCTTAGACTGTTTTAACCTTTTAATGCTGAGCAGCTATTTCTACCTCTGAATCTTCCCTGTTAATAAAGTGAATTCTTTACAGTGTTGTTGAATTAGGGAGAACAAGCAGACCAAAAATTGCAAAAAACAACCTGAAGCGACAGATAAAGAGGACAAGGGCAACACAGAGACAGGAAGGAGGTGGTTTTGAAGAAAGCCTGGCAGAAACAGATGCAGTACCAGGGATGGATGCTATCTTTCATTCCTGATTATTCCACAAAAGTTAACCAAAAACATATACATCGGAATACATAAGAATAAAGAAAGTCTTGAAAGAAAGGGATATTTGCTTCGACTTGCCCCTGACCAAGATTATAATCCAATGCACAGGCGGCACAGCACTTGAGGAGGAATAGGTTTGATAACTACATTCCTGCCAACAACACTCCCATGTGGTACCGAGCTAGAAACTCCAGTGATTGATCAGATCAAATGAGCTAAGCAAAAAACACAAGAATTTCAAAGGAAATAAATGATGTGCTTGGTATATGCTGAGTGGCTACCAAAGGTTAGGTACGCTATAAATATCAAAATAGAAATGAGGTGATGAAGATTATTGTACATGCTTGATTGCCATAAATTAGCCTGCTCAGTAAATGTAATTCTAGTGAAATAGCTCAAGTTGGATGGTTTTTTGCTTTGTTGTTCAGGTTTGATCAAGACTTTTCTTAGACAAGTTTAGCTGGACATTGCTAGACTGTGCAAGAGTTTGAGACTAATAAGCCCACCTCTTGCTGCTGGAGAGAAGCCTCCACATTTTGTGAGATATTCCCCTTGACCCACAAAAACAGCATGGGACGCATGCACCCAACTTTGGAAGTCATTCCTTTTCATTTAAGCGTTTTTGTGGCTTATGTTTTCATTGGTGGTTATTAAACCCTGAAATAATTAGAGTTTACAGACATGTTCTATAGTATATGTCCCGGTAGGCCGTGCCTGGAACACCCCCACTGGGAGGCGTCCAGGGGGCATCCGGATCAGATGCCCGAACCACCTCAGCTGGCTCCTCTCAATGCGGAGGAGTAGCGGCTCTACTCTGAGCTCATTCCGGATGACCGAGCTCCTCACTCTATCGCAGAGCGTGTGGCCCACCACCCGACGAAGAAAGCTAATTTCCGCCGCTTGTATTCGAGATCTCGTTTTTTCGGTCATTACCCACAGCTCATGACCATAGGTGAGGGTAGGGATGTAGATCAACCGGTAAACAGAGAGCTTAGCCTTTTGGCTCAACTCCCTCTTCACCACTACAGTCCGGTACAGTGACCGCATTACTGCTGCTGCCTGTCCCAGCCTACGGCCGATCTCACGATCCCTCACTCGTGAACAAGACCCCAAGATACTTAAACTCCTCCACCTGGGGCAGGTCCTTTGCCCTTACCTGGAGTGGGCATGCCATCCTTTTCTGGGCCAAGACCATGGACTCAGACTTGGAGGTGCTGATCCACATACCAACTGCTTCACACTCAGCTGCAAACCGGTCCAGCGAGCGTTGGAGGCATCCATGTGATTCCGCCAAAAGAACAACATCATCTGCAAATAGCAGAGACGCCACCCTCCGGCCTCCACACATAATGCCCTCCTGACCCCGGCTACGCCCTGACACTCTGTCCATGAATATCACAAACAAGAGTAGAGACAGAGCACAACCCTGGCAGAGTCCAATGCTAACACTGAAAGAGTCTGACTTAATGCCGAGTATACAGACACAGCTCTCACTCCGGGAGTACAGAGATTGGATAGTCCGGAGTAGTAGTCCCAGCACCCCATACTCCCGGAGGACCTCCTACAAGATATCTTGAGGAATACAGTCATAAGCCTTCTTCAAGTCCACAAAACACATGTAGACTGGGTTGGCAAACTCCCATGCCCCCTCAACAATCTGTGAGAGGGTGAAAAGCTGATCCATTGTTCCACGGGCGGGACGGAATCCACATTGTTCCTCCTCAATCTGAGGTTCAACTATCGGTCGGAGTCTCCTTTCCAGCACCTTTGCATAGACTTTCCCAGGGAGGCTGAGCAGTGTGATACCCCGATAATTGGCACACACCCTCCGGTCCCCTTTTTTAAAAATAGGGACCACCACCCCAGTCTGCCAGTCCAAGGGTACTGTTCCCGAGGTCCATGCAATATTGCAGAGGTGTGTTAGCCATGACAGCCCCACAATATCCAGAGCCTTAAGCATTTCTGGACGAATCTCATCCACCCCCGGTGCCTTACCACTGAGGAGCTTACCAACTACCTCAGTGACCTCCACCAGGGAAATGGAACTTGACACCCCAGAAGCCTCTGGCCCTGACTCCCGTGAGGCACGTCTCCCGGATTAAGAAGTGACTCAAAGTGCTCCTTCCACCGACCGACAATATCCTCATTCGAAGTCAGAGTTTCTCCACCCTTGCCGAATACAGCTTGGGCGCAGCCACCCCGACCCCTCCTGAGTCGCCGGACAGTTGTCCAGAACCTCTTTGAGGCCGAACGAAAGTCTTTTTCCAAGGCCTCACCAAACTCCTCCCATGCCCTGGATTTTGCTTCTGCTACCGTTGCAGCTGCCACCTTTTTTGCCTGTCGGTACCTATCTGCTGAATCGGGAGTCCTTCGGGCCAACCAGTCCCTAAAGGCCTCTTTCTTCAGCTTGACCGCCTCCCTCACCACCGGTGTCCACCAGGAGGTTCTTGGGTTACTGCCCCGACAGGCAGCTTTTGGCGCCAGAGGTTTTGAACAGGGTCCATTCAGACTCCATGTCCCCTACCTCCTCCGGGACGTGAGAAAAGCTCTCCCAGAGGTGAGAGTTGAAATCATTCCGAACAGGGGCCTCTGAAAGTCGTTCCCAGCACACCCTCACTATTCGCTTGGGCCTCCCGGATCTGACCATCAGTCTTCCCTGCCATCTGATCCAACTCACCACCAGATGGTGATCAGTTGACAGCTCAGCACCTCTCTTCACCCTAGTGTCCAGAACATATGGTCCCAAGTCAGATGAAACGACAACAAAGTTGATCATTGACCTTTGACTCAAGGAGCTCTGATACCATGTACACTTATGAACATCCTTGTGTTCGAACTTGGTTTTCGTTATGGACAATCCATGCCTGGCACAGAAGTCAAATAACAGTTCACCATTTGGGTTTAGATCGGGCAGGCCGTTCTTCCCAATCACGCCTCTCCAGGTCTCCCAGTCATTGCCAATGTGAGCATTGAAGTCTGTCTGTAGGCGGGACCCTTTCCAGAACCGCGCCCACTCACTCCAGGAAGGCCGAATACTCTGACCTGTTGTTGGTGCATATGCACAGACAACAGTCAAAGTTTTCCTCTCTGCAATTTTAATTCGCATTGAGGCGACCCTCTCATCCACCGGGACAAACTCCAACTGCCTGGTCACCAGCCGGGGACTTGTGATTACGTGGGCTGCCCGGCCACCAGGCGCTCGCCGTGGAACACTACCCCTAGGCCTGGCTCCAGGGGTAGGTCCCGGTGACCCTTTCACGGGGAGGGTACATGATTTTTTGTGCACGATATGCATGGAGATAAACTTTGGATCGTGTTAGTCTGGGTCTTCACTCCAGACCTATTCGCCCTGGGAGACCCTACCAGGAGCATATTGCTCCCGACGACTTAGCTCTGAAGATCCCTAGACCACACAAGCCCTTCCGCCACGACAAGGCCCCGATCCAGGAAGTTAATCAGTAATTAATTAATTAAGTAATTAATCAGTGCTTCTTTAAAAGATTGAGGAATGGTTTGAATGGAACCCATGGAAAAAATGTACATATCACTCCATCACAAATAACACTCAATCTACAATTGACTATGTATTTATGAATGGCTGGGAATTACATAAGAATGTAAAATTGGGGCAGCTAACCATAACGCAGTCTGTCTAGATATTCATTTGGGTAATATACAGAAAACACCACCTGGAGAGTAGATGTAAGTATTTTGAACAAAAAAAATTTAACATATTAAAATGTAAAGTAAGAGATATATTGAGGGAAATTATACAGAAGAAATAAACACTATTCTTTTTTTGGATTGCTCTGAAGGTTGTTATATGGAAAAAGTTGATAGCTCTCGCCTCTCTTCATAAGACACTTAAACAAGCTGCATATCTTAACTTGACTGAGAAATTAAGAAGCTTAAAAATAAGATATCAAAATACTCACCAAATGAATATTTTACAGCAAAATAAAGACAACGCAAGGAAAAATAGATAATATTGTAGGAGGAAAGTTAGAGAAAAATTACGATTTTAAAGCAAGTGTATTGTGAGACAGGCTGCTATAGTACCAGCTTATAGCAAGAGAAAATGCATTGGTTAATAGGTTGTGAAAATGGACAATATATGATACCGTAGAAACACAGGGATAAATTGAAATGAATGCCAGGACACTAGACCTTTAAGTATACTCTTTTGAGTTTTGTAACCACAGACAACCTTTTTTTTGCCTTCTCCTTCTCCCCTTTTTTGCTTAAGCATTTAAAGCAAGCAAATGTACAAAAAGGATTACTTTGTGCATCATTTGCTTTTTTATTGTTAAACTCATAAAACTATTAATAATAAGTTAATAATAAATTGTTAGTGATCTGAATTATGTGTGCTTGCTTACACTTTTAATTTTAGAGACTTCTGTTACACACAGGTACAAACGTTCACTTACAGGGCTGTTTGTTTTAGGGCACCGAAGAATTGGAGGTCCGGATTCTGGTACAGGCACGTCCAGGCCAAGACATAAGGTAAGTGCAAGTGCAACTGTGACTTTCTCACTGCAGGTATTTTCAGTTAATATTTTTTAACCAGTCTGCTAACCTAATTTAGTTTAAATGTAATATTCTCTGTTTTTACCGCCATTCAACCCATTTTCTGAAATCTGTAATTTTGCTAGGCCAATAGGCCATGATATAAAGCGTGGGGAATGTGTGCTGGCAAAAGGAACACACATGGGCCCATCAGAAATTGGCCTGCTGGCCACTGTGGGTGTCACAGAGGTGGAAGTGCATAAGTTCCCTGTTGTTGCAGTTATGTCCACTGGCAATGAAGTAAGTAGATGCTTCTCTTTAACAATACTGACACTATTTTTATTTTCTTTTGACATCACACGCACACGTACAAGCTTTATGTTTCACTCTACTTGTGTCTATATCTGTGCATAGTTGTTGAACCCTGAAGACGACCTCCATCCAGGGAAAATCAGGGACAGTAACCGGTCTACATTACTCGCCACCATCCAGGAGCATGGTTATCCTACTATTAACCTTGGCATCGTCGGAGACAAGTACATACTCTGAGCTATGCCCATATGCATTCCAATTACTTACAACCACAGATGAGCCAGAATCATAAAAGCCAGTGTAGATTCACATCTGCCACAGTAAGACTTAAAGTCATAATTTTATTATTGTGACAAAGGGGTGAGGGTTGACGAAATGCATTTGAAGGTTCATTTACATTCCCATTGACAACAGAGCAGGCAGATGCTATGAGCACACGATTATCCCTTATCCAATCAAAGAAAGACAACACACAACAGGGAACAAAACTAAAATGAAAGAGCTAACTGGTCAAGTAAGTATGTACAGTGGAGTAAGTAAAGACACAACTAAATACAGACAAAAAGACAAACTATGCGGTAAGAAAACACTAAATACAGACAAGAAATGTCCAGGAAATTGGGGAAACAAACTACGTGCAGGTGTTAAACACTAATGGTAAGGCAAGGCTAGGGAAGAGACAAAGAAATAAAAACATGGTGAAACAAGTGAGAGTGAAGCCACGAACAGGTGCCAACATCTGGGTTCCCATTCAAACATTTCAATAATTTTAGGTGAATTATACATAAAAAGAATTCTCCTAAAAAGTTGGTAAAAGGAATTGGAAATTTGTGTTTATCAATTAGTTATGAGAAAATTCCTGAAGATGTCGTGCATGGTATATACAACGGAGGGATTCAAACTATTATTAGCTCTTAGTACAGCAGTTCTGACAGCCCTCTGCCAACTATGTAGAGCTATAACCTGTTCAGAGACACCCGATGGAACAGACAGTGGCCCATTTAAATGAGGGCTAAAGTCACTGTCCTAATTCGCTGTCGCCCACCAAAATCTTGGGACCCTCAAAGCAGCAAACATTTCTGAGAGGAATGTATAACAAATGCTAACACATGACTTTAGTTCCCGTTATGTCATTGTTTACTTGAAAAATCAGTTTTAGTGTAAAAACCTTTACGTGAGACTTCAGTTTTAAATTTTAAATATATGTGCCTTATTTTTTCCCCACTTTTTTGTATTTCTCAAATATCTTGTTACATAATTTATATTAGTATTGCATATGCATTACATATCTAAAAAATACAAATTTTATCTGAAATCAAGGATTTCAAAAGGATTAGAAAGTTTGTCACCCCATTTGCTTCAGTTACGGTATCTACTCTTTTAGGTAAACTTTACTTTAGGTGCTAGAACATTGCCATGAGGTTTTAATTTAGCCAAAAGAGGGTTAGTGAGGTGAGGTTCTGATTTTGGATGATTTGTTTTGGATCACAAATGCCACTCCAATTCATCCCAAAAGGGCTGAATAGAGCCCCATCAATCCAAAGAATACAGTTCCATGGCTCCATAGCCTAGTGCTGATGATTTTTGTACATTCTGCCCACATTTGACAAAGAGTATAATACATGTGAACATCCTGTTCAGTTAATGGTGCACTTCTATAGAGATTGTGTGTACAATTGGAGACTAGTTCTCAGCATGAAATCACCTTAATGTAGCAAAATTCACAAAGAAGAATGGGGATTCTGGATACTTTTGGATACATTGTGTGTATAGGGCTGAATAGAGCCCCATCAATCCAAAGAATACAGTTCCATGGCTCCATAGCCTAGTGCTGATGATTTTTGTACATTCTGCCCACATTTGACAAAGAGTATAATACATGTGAACATCCTGTTCAGTTAATAGTGCACTTCTATAGAGATTGTGTGTACAATTGGAGACTAGTTCTCAGCATGAAATCACCTTAATGTAGCAAAATTCACAAAGAAGAATGGGGATTCTGGATACTTTTGGATACATTGTGTGTATAGATCATTCTACCGAATTGTTTTAGAGTTGAAAAACCGGTTTGGACTTTTAACTGGACTTTGGACTAAAATCTTTTTGCTTTGTGTGACCCTGTACCTTATTTTTTATTATTATTTAAAAAAAAAAGATTGAACAATTCTATTTATTCACTACCAATACAATAATTAGGCCTCTGAAGTTGTACAACATTTTTTGGTAGTGACTGTAGTTACAATTTAAGCTAATTTTGAGCATAGCTCAAAAACACTAACCAGAACATGTGTAGCAAACACAGCTTTGCACAGTTGTACACATATACACAGTCAAGTCACATTATTATGACCACCAGCTAATATAATTAGACACATGTGTTTTGTATTGGGTTTTTAGACTTTGTGACATTTACTTCAAAACAGTGGGACCTAACTGTTCAGCATATAGCAATGAGACATCTAAAAACGATGCTTTGACTTGAGGGGTTTTTTTTTCCTAACAGCGTTTTATAAATCCCAGACACTGCAAAAAAAAATCTCCACCATCCCCTCTTTTTACCTTAGTCTGTTAATATTGATGAAAACTCATCAGATAAAATATTTCAGTGATAATGGTGAATAATAAGGAGACATAGTTGAACATAGCTTATTAGGAAGGGTAACATTGGGAACTGAAACTGGGGAGCAGCGACACTGATATATGGGACAAAGCGCTGTCACAATACTGTTAACTTCAAGGTTATCATGCTTTAGTTTTGTTTGACCTGTTCATTACTGTACATCAGTAGTGGTAGCTAGTTGTCTGGCTAACTAACTTGATTATCACACGTAGTGCATTGAACCCTATTGGAATTGTCAAGATTTTTCTTATTCTTTTTCTGCCCTGAAACGGAACGCACAGCCTAAACCGTAAGTCCTACAGACTTGAAACTTGGTCAATAGGTAGTAGTCCCTCCCGCTACTCAGGCGCAAGAAATCAGCCCAGTCGGCCACAAGGGGCACTATAGTGCAGGTCAACGCGTTTGGGCCTATAACTCCTAAACCAGATTTTTGCCAGACATGACACATTTTTTTCTAGGTTCCTTGGGTCCAAACAAACCACTTTCGTATTTGGACCGTTTAGCTCCGCCCACTTAGATTTTTCGCAATACTGCAAAATATGCAAAACCTACTTTTGCGATCTAGTCCTCCAATTTTCGCCCGATCCTCATGTATTTGAGCTCAAAAAATTCAGAAGAGCCTGAACCTCAATAATTATCTAAAACATTTTGAGTTTTCCAAACAACATGGCTGTCATATGCAAACGGACCCTTCTGGAAAAATTCTAATTAATTCAGAATTAATTTAAAAATCTGTAACTCAAAAATCGTTCAAACTTGATATACACATTCAACAGACGATTCTGAGGTGGTCATTCAATTTTTATGTGCATATGTAATTACGGGGCGGGGTTAATGCTACATAGCTGTTTCTCAGCATCCGTACATGCTATTAAGCTGAAACTTTGCAATCAGCATCTATTCCCCATACTATAAGTGATACTTGAAGGACAATTTGATATTGAATTGAATTTGAATTGAAATTTGTGCTCGCTATCGGCCAACCAGAATTAAGCAGGGTTTTGACAGGCTTAACATTGACCAATCATCATGAAACTTGAATGGTGTCTACATGTATCTATTTCCTAACAACCAGTCAAGTTTCAAAAGATTTCACCTCTGGGGGGCGCTATTCATAAAAATAAACCTATTATTACATGTTATTACTATATTATTACAAGGTTGATGGAAATTCCATATCAGTCCACTGTAGTACATCATACCAAACAATTTTTCCAATATATGTCTATTAAAATACTTCACAGTTTTTAGTAATCATTAACTGTTTGAAAACCATGCTTTTCAAACTAGTCTCTGGATTTTGATCCAAAGTTTTCGAATTTGATCTAGAATGATTCTGGGGCCTCTCTAGGTAAATAATTATCAAAAATATGTTGAGTTTTTTACTCAGTGCTGTGTGGATAAATCAATTAATTACTGTGGTCATGGCACTGCTAATTTGATTTGCTATAACTCAACAGTCATTAGCCAGATCATCTCTAAACTTGAAGGATGGGAAGGAGGGAAAAAAAAAGGAATTTTCTGTAATACAGTCCCTGGATTCTAGACCTTGATTTGAGTTTTACTATTGTACTGAGGAGAGAATAGTGCTGACTCTCTGCTAAAAGAAAAATGGCCGCATAGAGTCTTTATTATTCAGTCATAATGGGTATAAGTAGAGAGCAATAACTTCTTAAACATAATCGTTCCTGCTTCTGCCTGCAGCCCAGATGACCTGCTGAACGCCCTGAATGAGGGCATCAGCCGTGCAGACGTCATCATCACGTCTGGTGGAGTGTCGATGGGAGAGAAGGTAAGGGAGGGCTTTATTGGAATTAGCATTGAAAATAGCTTACGGCCAAAGTTCCAAACCTCAAGGGTCATAAGTGTCCCCTCCCTCTCTTAAATTTCGATATTCTATAATATTTTATGTAACATTGAGCATTAGAAAGATTTTTCCATGTAAAAAGTTATAGCTACACTATATGGACAAATGCTGTCGTATTGATCCATTTGTGAAACAATGGCTCGTTGTAGCTCACTGAATGCAAGCGTGATATTGTAATAGGCTGCCACTGTTGCAATGTCAGTTCACTACATTTCTTCCTTCCTAGATATTCCATGACTAACTGTGAGTGGTGTAATTGAATAGTGGAAGTGGTTAGGAACATTTGCAACTCCACAAAATGTTAGACCACGTAAAGTTACAGAGCAGGTTCGCCAAGGGCTGAGGTGCATTGTGCATAAAAGTCACCGATGCTCCTGCTGTCTGAGTAACTACAGAGTTCCAAACTTCCTCTGGCATTAGCATCAGCACAAAAACTGTGCACCAGGAGCTTCATGCCATGTATATCCATGGCCATACAGATGCATGCAAGCCTTACATTACCAAGCACAGTGCCAAGTGTCAGATGGAGTAGTGCATGCCACCATTGGACTCTGGAGCAGTGGAAAAATGTTCTGTGGAGTAACGAATTCTGTGGCATATCTGGCAGTCTGATGGATGATCATGAGTTAAGTTTTTGACGTACAATGACCAAATTTTGCATAACTGTTCCTCATATGTGGGAATAGTGCACTTGTGCTTTTTGGAACAATCTGACGTATAGTTTTCATACATCCCCAATTCCAGTGAAGTTGGGACATTGGGTAAAACATAAATAAAAAGAGAATATGATGATTTGTAAATCCCTTTAAACCTATATTCTATTAAATAAACTACAAAGACAAGATATTGAATGTTCAAATGGATAAACTTTGTTTTTTTGCAAATATTTCCTCATTTTGAACTTGATGCCTGCAACATGTTCCAAAGAAGTTGGGACAGGGGCATGTTTACAGGGGCATGTTTACAATTAGGATACTAATTGTTGAAGCTTTGTAGGTGGAATTCTTTCCCATTCTTGCTTGATGTACAACTTTAGTTGCTCAACAGTTGGTCAATTGTCATATTTTGCACTTCATAATGTGCCACACATTTTCAATGGGAGACAGGTCTGGAGTGTAGGCGTGCCAGTCTAGTACTCGCACTCTTTTACTATGAAGCCATACTGTTGTAACACGTGCAGAATGTGGCTTGGCATTGTCTTGCTGAAATAAGCAGGGATGTCCCTGAAAAAGACGTTGCTTGGACGGCAGAATATGTTGCTCCAAAACCTGAATCATGTACCTTTCAGCATTTAATGGTGCCTTCACAGATGTGCAAATTACCCATGCCATGGGCACTTACATACCCCCATACCATCAGAGATGCTGGCTTTTGAACTTTGTGCTGATAACACAAAGCATACCTCAACTGTCCCAGTCTTTTGTTGCCCCTGTCCCAACTTCTTTGGATTGTGTTGCAGGCATCAAATGAATGAAAACTTGCAAAAAACAATAAAGTTTATCCGTTTGAACATTAAATATCTTGTCTTTGTAGTGCATTCAGTTGAATATAGGTTGAAAAGGATTTGCAAATTATCATATTCTGTTTTTATTTATGTTTTACACAATGTCCCAACTTCATTGGAATTGGGGTTGTAAAACATTGTTCAAAAATGTCATTTTTTTCAAATTGAAATTGAATGGTGTAAAGTTCAGAATATTCAAACTGAAAGTTCAATTGCATTTAAGGTAGTGTTAAATTTAAGGTGGCACTGAATTTAAGGTAGCACTGATTTTAACATATCAATATACACTGCTCAAAAAAAGGGAACACTTAAACAACACAATATAACTCCAAGTAAATCAAACTTCTGTGAAATCAAACTGTCCACTTAGGAAACAACACTGATTGACAATCAATTTCACATGCTGTTGTGCAAATGGAATAGACAACAAGTGGAAATTATTGGCAATTAGCAAGACACACTCAATAAAGGAGTGGTTCTGCAGGTGGGGACCACAGACCACTTCTCAGTACCTATGCTTTCTGGCTGATGTTTTGGTCACTTTTGAATGTTGGTGGTGCTTTCACACTCGTGGTAGCATGAGACGGACTCTACAAACCACACATGTGGCTCAGGTAGTGCAGCTCATCCAGGATGGCACATCAATGCGAGCTGTGGCAAGGTTTGCTGTGTCTGTCAGCGTAATGTCAAGAGGCTGGAGGCGCTACCAGGAGACAGGCCAGTACACCAGGAGATGTGGAGGAGGCCGTAGGAGGGCAACAACCCAGCAGCAGGACCGCTACCTCTGTCATTGTGCAAGGAGGAACAGGAGAAGCACTGCCAGAGCCCTGCAAAATGACCTCCAGCAGGCTACAAATGTGCATGTGTCTGCACAAATGGTTAGAAACTGACTCCATGAGGATGGTATGAGGGCCCGACGTCCACAGATGGGGGTTGTGCTCACAGCCCAACACTGTGCAGGACGCTTGGCTTTTGCCAGAGAACACCAGGATTGGCAAATTTGCCAAATGTGCTCTTCACAGATGAAAGCAGATTCACACTGAGCACATGTGACAGACGTGACAGTGTCTGGAGATGCCATGGAGAGTGATCTGCTGCTTGCAACATCCTTCAGCATGACCGGTTTGGCAGTGGGTCAGTAATGGTGTGGGGTGGCATTTCTTTGGAGGGCCACACAGCCCTCCATGTGCTTGCCAGCGGTAGCCTGACTGCCATTAGGTACTGAGATGAGATCCTCAGACCCCTTGTGAGACCATATGCTGGTGCGGTTGGCCCTGGGTTCCTCCTAATGCAGGACAACGCTAGACCTCATGTGGCTGGAGTGTGTCAGCAGTTCCTGCAAGATGAAGGCATTGAAGCTATGGACTGGCCCACCCGTTCCCCAAACCTGAATCCAATTGAGCACATCTGGGACATCATGTCTCACTCCATCCACCAACACCACGTTGCACCACAGACTGTCCAGGAGTTGGCGGATGCTTTAGTCCAGGTCTGGGAGGAGATCCCTCAGGAGACCATCCGCCACCTCATCAGGAGCATGCCCAGGCAATGTAGGGAGGTCATACAGGCACGTGGAGGCCACACACAATCCTGAGCCTCATTTTGACTTGTTTTAAGGACATTACATCAAAGTTGGATCAGCCTGTAGTGTGTTTTTCCACTTTAATTTTGTGTGTGACTCCAAATCCAGGCCTCCATTGGTTAATAAATTTGATTTCCATTGATGATTTTTGTGTGATTTTGTTGTCAGCACATTCAACTTTGTACAGAACAAAGTATTCAATGAGAATATTTCATTCATTCAGATCTAGGATGTGTTATTTGAGTGTTCCCTTTATTTTTTTTGAGCAGTGTATAGCGAAACCCGCTATAGCTGAGATTCAGCTATCGGTTGGACTCTCTTCTCCAGTACCCCTGCATAGACATTACCGGGTAGGCTGAGAAGTGTGATCCCCTGGTAGTTGGAACACACCCTCCGTGGTCCCCTTTCTTAAAAAGCGGGACCAACACCCTGGTCTGCCATTCCAGGGGAACCGCCCCAGATGTCCACGCGATGTTGCAGAGGCATGTCAGCCAAGACAGCCCTACAACATCCAGAGCCCTCAGGAATTCCAGGCGGATCTTATCCATCCCTGGTGCTCTGCCACCAAAGAGTTTTTCAACCACCTTGGCTACCTCAGCCCGAGTGTTGGACGGACCCTCCTCTGGGGAAGGATCGTTGGTGCGATTGAGAAGATCCTTGAAGTATTCCTTCCACCGTCCAATGATGTCCCCAGTCGAAGTCAGCAGCCCGCCAACCCCACTGTATACAGTGTTGGTCGGGAACCGCTTTCCTCTCCTGAGGCACCTGACGGTTTGCCAGAACCTTCTCAGTGCCTGTTGATAGTCTTTCTCCATGGCCTCACCAAACTCCTCCAACAGCCGAGTCTTTGCCTCAGCAACCGCCGAAGCTGCAGCCTGCTTGGCCCTTCGGTACCCATCTTTTGCCTCCAGAGTCCCACAAGCCAACCAGGCCCGAAAGGACTCTTTCTTCAGCTTGATGGCTTCCTTTACCCGAGGTGTCCACCAGCGGGTTTGGGGATTGCCGCCACGACAGGCACCTACAACCTTGCGGCCACAGCTTCGATCCGCTGCATCGACAATGGAGGCACGGAACAGGGCCCACTCGGACTTGATGTCACCGGCCTCCCTCGGTATGTGGTCGAAGCTCTGTCGGATGTGGGAGTTGAAGATCTTTCTGGTATGTTCCTCTGCCAGATGTTCCCAACAAACCCTCACAACACGTTTGGGTCTGCCAGGTCTGTCCGGTATTTTCACCCGCCATCTGATCTACCTCACCACTAGGTGGTGATCGGTCGACAGCTCTGCTCCTCTCTTCTCTAGGGTGTCCAAAACACATGGTTGCAAATCCGATGACACAACTTCGAAGTCAATCTATGAACTGCGGCCTAAGGTGTCCTGATGCCACCCAGCAAGTCACCCAGCGTTGAAGTCACCCAGCAAGACAATGGAGTCCCCACAGGTGACCCAGTACCCCCTCCAGGGTCTCCAAGAAGGCCGAGTACTCCGAACTGCCGTTTGGTGGATAAGCACAGACAACAGTAAGAGCCCGTTCCCCGACCCGAAGGCACAGGGAAATAACTCTTTCATCCACTGGAGAAAACCCCAACGTACAGGCACTGAGCCGTGGAGCTATGAGTAAGCCCACTCCTGCTGACGCCTCTCACCCTGGACAACTCCAGAGTGGAACAAAGTCCAACCCCTCTCGAGAGAGTCTGTTCCACAGCCCCTGCCATGTGTTGAGGTGAGCCCAACTATATCTAGTTGGTATCTTTCAATCTCATACACTAGCTCGGGCTCTTTCCCTGCCATAGAGGTCACGTTCCATGTTCCGAGAGCCAGTTTCAGTAGCCGAGGATCGGAATGCCGCCTTTGGCCGCCACCCAATCCACATTGCACCAGACCCCCATAAGCACCTCTCCCACGGGTGGTGGGCCCATGGGAGAGTGGACCCATGTAACTATTTTGGGCTGAGCCCGGCCAGGACCCATGGGTAAATATGGGTAGACCCATATTTTATTCACAATAGAACATAGAACACATCAGATCTTGAAAATAAGAATTTTACCATTTCATGAAAAACTTTAACTCCTTTAGATTTTGATGGCAGTAACGCATCCCAAAAAATTGTGATTGGGCAACAGAAGGCTGGAAAAGTAAGTGGTACTAATGGAAAAAAACAGTTGGAGGAGCAATTTGCAACTAACTCACATGACTGGGTATAAAAAGAGCATTTTGGAGATGCAGAGTCTGTCAGAAGCAAAAATGGGATGAAGAAAAATGTTCCTCAATGTAAAACTGCAAAGACATTGTATATCCTACCATTTACAGCATATAATCTCATCAAAAGATTCAGAGTATCTGGAGAAATTCCTGGGACAAGGCCAGCAGTCAATATTGGATGCTCGTGATCTTTGGATCTCAAGCGGCATGGCGTTAAAAACTGGCATGATTCTATACTGGAAATCACTGCATGGGCTCAGGAACACTTCTAGAAATCATTGCCTGCAAACACAGTTCACTGTGCAGTCCATAAGTGCAAGCTAAAGCTGTATCATACAAAGAAGAAGCCATATGTCAACATAGTGCAGAAATGCCACCATTTTCTCTGGGCCAAAGCCCATTTAAATGGACTGAGGCAAAATTGGAAATTAATTTTGGAAACCATGGATGCCGTGTCCTGCAGACTCTAGAAAAGGTGGACCACTCAGCTTGTTATCAGTGCACAGTTCAAAAGCCTGCATTTCTGATGGTACAATGTCTCTTTCAGGGAAGACCTTGCATATTTCAGCAAGACAATGCAAAACCACATACTGCATCCATCACAACAGCATGGCTTTGCAGAAGAAGGCGGCCTGCCTGCAGTCCAGATCTTTCATCAGTAAAAAAAAAAAAAACAACAAAAAAAAAAAAACATTTGACCCATCATTGGGATTGGGGTTGTATGTTTATAAGCTATAAATAACACAATAGTGATTTTCCTCTTTTGTACTTTGACTGCTGAGTCAATTTTAAATAGAGCAGCATTATGAGCAACAATATGACATGTTTTTGTCCACCCTATAATATCCTGGTCCAGTCTGTTATGTCCTTGTCCACCCAGTCACCTTCATGTTGTATTAAAATAGACCACTAATTCACACCTGTAAATAAACTGAGGTAAATATTTTTATTCCAATTTTTATTGAAGCACATTAAACTCTTGTTTGGGTCTGTGGGATCTATTTTCAATGTTTAATAAAATAAAAAAAATATTATTATTTCACTCTCCAATTCCTTGGCCTTTGCTCAAAGAGCATAACACGTTTTCAATTACTCTACACACCCTACACATTTATATTACACATGTGGTGTTGATGCAGAGAATAAAAGTGTGGCGGTGCTGTGTCCCTTCACTCTGTTATCCACATATTTGTCCTGCTGTTGGTAGTATATGTTTGTATTTGTGTGTGCGTGTGTGTGAGGGTGGACAACATGGACGGGCTGCTGACTGGCTGCAGCTGCTATTTTTACATAAATTGTTATGGTTATATTGATTGATAATTAAAAAAAAAAAAAGAAACACAATAATACGTTGAGTCCACCAGATGGTCTGATGCAGATACAGAGGGGAAAGCAACTAACTTTACAACAAAATCTATACATCAAAATTCTGATGGGCCATAAGAATTGAAAATGACTTTTTAGAAACATAATTATGTGTGCTGTGTTAGTCCGTTGCAAAATAGTGTTTAAGCTTGACACAGATGTTTTCTAGTCTTTATTTTGTAACTATAATAAATATTTAAAAGAATCAAATCTCTCTCTCTCTCTCTCTCTATATATATATATATATATATATATATATATATATATATATATATATATATATATTTTTTTTTTTTTTATGTGATATGTGCACTATAGTAACACATTTGACACAAATATCAGACAAAATACCGAAAAAGCCATGTTGACCATAAAAAAAAGAAAAAAAAAATTAAGTGCTTTAAGTGTTTAATATTGTAGTCTGCCTATATTCAAATTAAAATATGCTTATAATTTGACTTAGGTCAGTAGGTTATTTAAGATACTCTTAATATTTAACATACTGTTAAATATTTAGTTTAACTAGTAGTTTTCTATTCATGTTAAATAATAGTTTTATACTGATGAAAATGAGTAAATTATGGAAGTTTAATGTTTAATGAAGTTTAATAGTTTCATAAATTATAACATTTTTGGGTTCAATCCTATAGACATTGGGTGAACCAGCAATGATAAATGTTTATTTTCCTTGATACTGAGCATTGTTATATATTATTTGGTTTCAGTATGAAAATGTTACTGTTGCAACAATGCTAATTCTCACCTTTCACCTTTTACGTTTTGAGCCGACCTTACAGTAATGCTATCTTTGAGAAGGGGAAGGGGGATTAGTCAGTAGCCATATCCACGGTCATATTCATTGTGCTCAGTATCTTTTCTTTCTTCCTTTTTTCCACCAGGACTACTTAAAGCAGGTTCTGGACATTGACCTCCATGCCCAAATTCACTTTGGTCGGGTGTTTATGAAGCCAGGGTGAGAGCAGCACATGCAGTAACCTTCTGGAGAAAACTGAAAAATGTCAATCGTGCATTAATTTTGTCCTTTCTTCGATTGCAGTCTTCCTACCACCTTTGCAACCTTGGACATTGACGGCACCCGGAAGCTGATCTTTGCCCTGCCAGGTATGCTTCTGCTTACTGAAATTAAACGAGATTCATGTGTAAAGTGTTACGTTGGTGTGATGTACAGATTCTTTAATTATGATTATCCTCAGTTAGCTTCCATACCACATACTCATCCAAAGTCAGCACAAGTGATTGGAGTGCTCGAAAAAGTACTCTATTGTTATCTCTCGTACTTCTTCTTATTCTTCTTCCACACTTTTCCTCGATTAATACAGCCCGAACCGCTTAATGTACAGACTCCGTTCAAACTGCTTTTCAAAGGTCTTGGCACTGTGACTTGTGCTATGTATTTCTGGAGTTGATTGGATTGGTAGTTTTGAATAAAATTAAGTTTAAATATTAAAACCTCCCATAAGAATGAATGGTGGAATGTTCAGAACTTCAAATTCTAAATGACATCGATGATGTCACAGCAGGCCACTCAGTCTCACAGACACAGCTGTCACGCAGGGAATCTGCTTTTAAATCCTTAAACTTTCACCTAGAAACTCCATTTCAGTTTTAAATTGTAGAGAAACTTGTCCATTTAGAAAGCTCAAAATATCTCATCATTTTATCAATTAGCTTTAGAGTTATGAGCATTTCTTGGCACTAGGCACAGCAAAACCGCCCCATTCACGTCCATGTAAATTTCTCAAAATCAGAATCTGCAAGATTCAAGATTTTCTCTGTGTTTAACTTGTCATAACTCAGACATTTTCTTCTCAATACACTAAACATAACACCAAAATAATCCTCAAGGGGTCTTATCTCACACCATCTATCCGGTTAAGTGATAGAGTAAACATTTCCCGAGTTATGACTGTTTGTTCAGAGGGTGCAAATCGGACTCAAACAAGCCCCTCCCAACACATACATCTCTCCCGCTCACACACCCCACACAGACAGACACAAACAGACATATACCTAAGGAGGTGTAGTTCACCTACACAGAAACACACACAAACACACACACACACACACACTTGCAGCTCTTTTCAAGCACTCTTGCAGTTCCTTTAGGAAATGCACATCTGGTTTATAATTGTCATTTATAAAGTACTTCTTCCAAAAACATATGCAGTATACATAGGTGCAAACAACATGTAGAAATGGTTTGATCTCATAAAGAAAATTGTCCCAGATTTGATCCCTCAAACTCCTAACTACAAATCAGTTTTTCGAACTAACAGGCTCGTCCCCTCATTATGAGATATTACCAGCCCTTATTTACCTTCCTGCCTGGCATTAGTCTCCCTCACCCAATTGGTACACCCTCTGGCCTGTGCCCCAATTTCTCCCTTGCCCATTCCTGAGCCCAGCTTGTTCTCCGACTGAGGAAGGCCAGCCGAGGCTGTGGTGACAGTGGCTCTTTCTATATTCCCCCTTTTTAAAGGTAATTTCACCTACAGAGATACTGGGGCAACTCTCCTCGAGGCCGTGCCCATGAGTGACAGCGAGGTTAGCAGGCTGCCTGTGCCTCCTCCCCCACGCAGAAGTAAGGAATTCCCCATCTTCACCCTAAGCTCAGAAAATGGAAATATAGTGGACACTGAAATCCGCAAATTGAAAATTAGACAAAAAGTAGCAGAATATAACCAAACTAGCACAGAAAAAGTAAATACATTGAGAATTACAAACTGAAAAACTGGAGTTAGGTTTAAAGTACACGAGCAAAAAAAAAATCAAACCAAAGCATCTGATGTAGAATGTAGTTGTATTTGTCCTAGTGGTTGGACTTGTTCAAGACTAGTTAGCTAGAATCATATCTGTGAGGTCTGTAACAGGAAGCCAAGCCAAAACATGGGACAATACAAGGGAAAATACTTTTTTTTTAATTTACTTGCTATTGTGATATTCTTCTGTTTTCTGAGAGAGAACTTTTTGAGGTTTTGTTAGCAGGCCCTTGGCTTTGTGTAGTAGTGTTGGTATTGGTTTAGTTGTGTGTTTGAGTCTTGTGTTTCTCTCTTAGCCCCACTGTACATGTTTCATGCCATGGTGTGGTGTCATTAAGTTGTTTAATATCCCCTTTCTGTTTTTAAAGGCAATTTCACTTATGTGTCTGGAGCTCTCCTCTCATTACCCCTCTCTTATCTTCTCTTATTCTCTGGTGGCACACTCTCCTGCCTGGTTTGGTAGAAGTAGTGTGGGAAGGTGGTCTCAAGTTGCCTTTTGTGAAGGCAGTCCTGAAGCCATGGTGATTTGCATAGCTGGAACTGAATTCCAATCCAGTTCCTGTGTGTGGCCTCAAACACTGCTCCAGATCCTCACATCACTGCCATTGGAGCCCTGTCAAAGTGCAGCCATAGGCCCCAAATCAGTGCAATAGATAATTACAGGTCCTAGCCCTGCACTGACACTCCTCTGCCCAGGTTGCTGCCGCCCAAAGAAAAAGAAGCAGCTACTTCTAACCTCTAGCTCAACAAATTTACTTCTTTCTTTCTTTTTTACACCTCTCACTATAGGTAACCCAGTGTCAGCTGTTGTCACCTGTAATCTCTTCGTCATCCCTGCACTGAGAAAGATGCAGGGCATCCTGGACCCAAGGCCCACTATCATCAAAGCCAGGGTAAACACCAGGCTTAAAGGGTAGAATCCAGTGTACACAGTTTTCTCTCATAACCCAGATTCAGTTGTTCAGCCAAGACATGTTTGGTGTCCAAAGTTTGATTGTTTAATTTTGCTACAAGACTGATATAGCTAACCAGCAAGGGTGTAACCAGGGCTTATTTTGTGCTGGAACAAGCTGGTTCCCGATTTAGTGAGTGAGGCACATTGTTCATATTTAAATACTTTCGTGTAGAGATATAATATTGTTTTCTACAAATAAATTTATCATGCCCCTTGCTCTGTTCTTTACTGGTCTTTCACAAAGGCCATAAGACATGAAGAAAGTATTTAAGTAAATTAGTTCTTCTTTTTTTTTAACAGTTTTTAATCTATGCTTTTGTAATGTTGCTGTTGACATATCAGTTTTGTAATGTTGAAAATGGAGATTCAATGTATAAGGTTTTATATGAGGTGCATAGCATTTTTTGTTTATAGCTAGAAGTTATTTACTTTGTCAATTAGAAGGGCAGTACCCCACAAACAAATAATCATATTCAACTAAAACAACTAGAGTCATGGTTTAGTGAATCAGACACATTGTTCATATTTAAATACCTTTATGTAGAGATACATACATATAGAGATTTAAAAAAGTATATATAATATTCTTTTTTACAAATACATTTGTCATCCAAACACCCATTGCTCTGTTCTTTACCATCTTTCACAACAGCCATACCTGGCCTGCACAAGGACATGCTGCTTTTAAGATAAGGTTTGCATTTGTCTGAGCTAACAGTTAAGACATTTTTAAAACATATGATATTGAAAATCAAAAGAAAATCTTGACTTTAGAATTAAAATTATATGAAATTTGAAAATATGTGGAGTTTACTCCTCTACTAACCAGTAACAGTAACTTAAACCCCACTGAATAGCATCATGCAAGAAGCATTCCTAAAATTATTACACACTTGCCTCCAAATACAGCAAGTTACTTTCTCCATTTTATATACTCTCTCCAGTTTATATAATTTCTGACACTAAATAGCATGCTTTCATCTATAAATTTAAAAACATACTTTTCCATTTTTTCCCCACACTTGTCTGCAGTTTTGTCCATTTTGATAAATAACAATATGACATACAGTTTCACTATACCATGTATCATGGAGAGTCTCTGAGTTAACAGAGAATTTTTGCTTGATAATGTGGTGGGAGAAGAAGGTGAAAGGATTTTATTGGTTGATTATAAGACATTTTAGAGGCAGGCAAAAGTTCTTTCATTCATTCATTCACTCCTTCATTCATATCCACTGAGACCTTAAGGCACCTCATTTTTCTAGGGGTGTCCTAGTACAATAGAGAGGAAGGTAGGGAGAAAAAAAAAGATTAATAATAATATTTATTAACATTAATAATATACATTTATGCATATTTATATTTATCTATATTTTTGCCCACAAAAAAATTATACCCTATATTGTTAAAAATGCTTAATGAAAGGAACTCTGTTCCTTTTCTGTTTTAAAATGCTCCAAATGCAGGTGCATTGACAGCAAGAGCTTTTTTCTCCAGTTCTGATTTCCCTCTTGGTACCACAAGGAATATTCTAGAGTGAGAACAAAGGTTACATGAGTCCCTGGATTTTAATGGAAGATTACAAGGATTACAGGACATAAGATGTTTCATTTAAATGAGATGATGAATTTTGCTTGATATGAACAAGGACATGAACTAAATTTTTGATTTCAGGTTAATGTTAAGCGATCTCAAAAGTTTCAGTTTGTTTAAGATTTAATTGATTCTTGTTTATATTAACCTCAAAGCAAAACATGGGCACTAAACAAGCCTTGACTGTGTTTGGAGTAAGGGACACTTTAATACAGAAAGCCAAAAGTAGGAGTATGTTATTGGAGACATATATGTTTCTCTCATGCTTGGATGTCATCATCTGACATTTTCTCTACAGCTCTCTTGTGATGTTAAGCTGGATCCACGTCCTGAGTATCACAGATGTATATTGACGTGGCATCACCAGGAGCCCCTGCCCTGGGCACAGAGCACAGGTAAAAGAAAATCTTCACGCAAATTAATTAAGCTCAGGCTTAATTATTGATGCCTAAACCCACTCGTTTACACCACACATGATGTGCTCTGGCTCTAACAAAATCTTGTGTTGATCTACAGTTGATTCTACTTTTTCTGTATATCTGTATCAACATTATATCATTAGCTAATTATGCTACTGTATGCAACTGTGTGTAACCAATATTTTGGAAAAAAAGTGTTTTTGTGCCTAAGGCTATGTTCACATCACAAGTTGAATTTAATGATGGTGCATGCACAGTGGAAAAGAAAACAAATTCCTATCTGACTGTTCTCATTAAGGTTGCATGGTCACATATCAGACATATATCTAATATAGGAACACATATGAAAGCAGCTCAGATCTGTTTCGAAAAGGTGAGATTTGCATGTCCACACAGCTCTGAAACATCAGATCTGTATCTCATTAAGGCAAAAAATTGTGCCATTAAGTTATGTAGTGGAGGTTACATAGGTTTATTATGTTTATGCAGCACATGCTAATTGTTAATGTGTTTATCTCTGCATCATATGTACAGCAGCTTCTTTGTTGTTAATTTCCAGCAGCCAGTAATTTTCTATGCCCGCCCAAACAGCAAGCCACAATCCCAGCCATTATAATTGCGGTATCTTAAAATTAATCCTGCCTTTAATTATCTCAAAGATAACGTTGTACCCATGAGCGAGCCCACCTTGTGCACACCATTAGTTCAAATGTCAGTAGAAGTCTTCATTTTTGTCTTTTGCCGAGTCTGACGCACACTTTCTCCTGTACTTCTCAGGAAACCAAATGAGTAGTCGACTCATGAGTATGCGCAGTGCCAATGGACTTCTGATGTTACCTCCCAAAACAGAGCAATACGTGGAGCTGCACAAAGGCGAGGTGGTGGATGTCATGGTCATAGGACGGCTATGATGTCGCCTTAAGTGGGATGTGAGACGTGAACAAAGAAAAAAGTGGTGCATGTCCACATATAATTTACTACTCTGTAATATGCAACGGCACAGTTAGTTTTTATTGATTTGAATAAAGTTGAAGTATAATTAGTGTTTCCACAAGAACAACTACATGGAAAATTTACGAAAAGACTATAAAGACATCTCAGTACATATATATATATATATATATATATATATATATATATATATATATATATATATATATATATATATTCATTCTGTAAAACTGTAAAATAATGATACAATTTTACACACACACAGACAAATACATATATATATATATATATATATATATATATATATATATATATGTGTGTGTGTGTGTGTGTGTGTGTGTGTGTGTGTGTGTGTGTGTGTGTGTGTGTGTGTATGTGTATAAATATAAACATTATGCATTATGACCACCTGTTCATTGTCCATTTTATCCGTTCCACTTACTATAAAGGTGCACTTTATAGGTGCCCTTCTGTTTCTTTGCATACTTTGTTAGCCCCGTTTTACCCTGTTCTTCAGTGGTCATGACCCCAATGGACCCTGACAGAGCAGGTACAATTTGGGTGGTGGATCATGACGTTATGGTGGTGTGTTACTGTGTGTTGTGCTGGTACAAGTGTATAAGACACAGCAGTGTTGCTGGAGTTTTTAAACACTCATTGTCAACTCTGTTAGACACTCTTACCTTCTAAGTCCATCTTGTAAATGTAAAGTCAGGACGATAGCTCATCTGCTGTTGCACAGTTTGTGTTGGTCATCATCTAGTCCTTTATCAGTGGTCACAGTACCTGCTCTGTGAGGGTCCATGGGGGTCTTGACCACTGAAGAACAGGATAAAAAGGGGCCAACAAAGTATGCAGAGAAACAGATGGACTACAGTCTGTAATTGTACAGTGCACCTAGCTGATACAGTGGACAATGAGCATATGAGCATAGAAACAAGGTCATAACGTCATAATGTTTGGCCTGATCGGGGTGTGTGTGTGTGTGTGTGTGTGTGTGTGTGTGTGTATATATATATATATATATATATATATATATATATATATATATATATATATATATATATATCTGTCAGTCAATCATATATATATATATATATATCTGTCAGTCAATCATATATATATATATAGATATATATATATATATCTGTCAGTCAATCATATATATATATATATATATATATGTGTGTGTGTGTGTGTGTGTGTGTGTGTGTGTGTGTGTGTGTGTGTGTGTGTATATATGATTGACTGATAGATAGATAGATAGATAGATAGATAGATAGGTAGATAGGTAGGTAGGTAGATAGATAATCATATTACACAACTATATTCTCTTTCATTGCAACTAATTTTGTGCGTTTAGTGATAGACCTAGACAGTAGCATTTTAATAAATAGGTGTAGGCACCTGTTCAAAACACATCTGAGAACTTATTTTCTCATCTGTACAAAATTCTTTCGAGGGATGAAAGCATTTGAAATTATATCAGAGACCCGTTTCGGTTCCCTGACACAAATTGGTGCTTTATTTTGGGAAGGGGAGTGGGGAGCCTCTCCAGGTGCACCATGATGACCCAGCTTTGTTTTCCCTTTAGTATTATACTGTATGCTTCATAAAAGTTTCATAAAAGCCTCACAAAACTGCTTTGCTTGTCGTTTATCTCGTGAATCGTGTTCATGTGTGCAGTGCCGAAGGCCTGGACTGTTGGGGAAGTTGTTGTGTTATGGTTATGAAACTGAGAAAGAAAATGCTGTTGAGCAACATAAAATGTGCTATCCATGCATCACATGTAAATGGAATTGTTTCTGCTGTGTGATGATTTGGAAATCAGTGAAATCAGCACATTAGATTTGCATTGCTGAAACACATTGAGAGGCTTGAGAGGTCCTGCAGGCTGTCTTAGTCAGATACATCCTTCTTAACCACCTCTCGGCATTGCTCTGCCTTTTACTCCCAACCTCGCCATCTGCTTCAACCTCTTTAACCGGCCCGGGCCACTCGCAGAGAATGAGGGGGTTTGGAATTTGTATTCATTTGACTTTAAGAGGACAATACAGCTTATTTACGTGCTGACAGCATTTTTAATCTAAATACATATTATGTACAGTTGAGAAAAAAAAAAAACAACGCAAGAGTGATGTTGTACAGCTGTGACCAGCACTCTTATGCAAAATACTGAAGCAATGAGGACACATTGAAAAACTCTGTATTATAATGTTTTCTGTAATGATATTAAAATTGATGAGACAATTAAAATAATTGATCATTATGTAAAAACATGTGATTCAGTTTCTCTTTTTAAAATAAACATGGAAAGCTGGCTGACTATATTCTTCTATTTTTCTACTATTTTATGTTCTTCCTTAAGATTAATCAAAATTTGACTATGTATCAAAAGCTGTTATAGTTCTTCTTACATATTTTCCAATCTCGCGTTATCCCTTAGAAATAAACAGTGCATCACTGTGCCTTTAAGACTGATATAAGATAAATGAGTTATGTTTTGATTGGCTGCAGAAAACATTAGCACTGACACAGTGGATAATGCTGCCTTCTAGCGCATTGCCATATGAGACAGCGCAGTAAAGCTTTTGAGATTTTGAGTTGGTTTGCATGACATCACAAGCAGTTCATTTAAAAAACAGGCTGTTTTTGCAGCTAACTTTCCATATATGGTCTCTACCGACTGGGGAGTGAGTAGTATATTTTGACACTTTCGGATAACTTCAAACTGAATAATTTTCATAAACCGAGGAAATTTTTGTTTAATTTTCCAAGATGTGAATCCTTTAAGGATTTTATTTTTTACATTCTTAAAACACTTAGACTGCCTAATTTTATTTATTTTTAATTTATTTATTTTTTTAAACCATTTACCATTTTCAATGTTACATAAAAAATGCAGGTCGCGGAATTCCGCCCGTTATTTTGGATAGTAAAAATTATATATTTGCATCCGTGTCACCATCACTGTAATTGAAATCAATCTCAGTAAGTTTCTCTTCAATTAACCACCTCACATCAAAACCACTCAATTATTGAATTATGCAAAAATTTTGAAAAATCTGTAGAATTTCCCCTTTAATTAAATTAAAGAGGCAGTATTGTACAGTTTTTTAGTACTTTATTCTTTTGTCTAAAGCCCGCTCTTAAAAGTTATGTGGTATTAAGTGGCAAAAATGGCATAACCATTTTCACACCTCTCTTTATCCCTTAGGGTTAAATAGATTTGCCTTTTAGACAGATGTATGTGAAAGACCTCTTTTTCTATCTGACTGACTAACACTTTACAAGTGAAATTGAAGGGTAAACTGCTGTTTGCTGAATAGGCAGTTCTATTTAAAAAAATGTTCATGGTTGGGTCATCAACAGTTCAATTTGACAACAAATTCAAAATACCTGTATATGTTTAACCTGTCCAGAGTGTATCCTGCCTTCCGCCCGATCGAAAAAGGGTCTGTTTTAATAGTTTACATAATATATCAAACTAAAAACTAGTAAAATTGGAATTTACATGCTATGTCCCCTTTAAAGGGCCCACATCATGGAAAACTCACAGAATAAAACAAGAGTTTGATGTAATATGGAAACATTGTTTAAGTTTCAAAACATATAGAATTTAAGCTACCAAAACAACCTGTTGTTAATTCTTTTTTTTAATGTTATGTCATGGAAATAATTGCATTTACATATGTCTATCTATTCCGAAAATGGCAGTTTTGCACTCCCACTCAAGCTTTACTTATGACCTGCTTTTGAATAAGGTACATAATTCAGGACCAGCCAATAAGAACAGGGATCATGTACATATTTCAGCCTGTTTAATTTTAAGGTTTAAAGAGATTTTGGATGGTCATGTAAGGATAAATCACAAATGTTTTGGGTACGCAAGCTAGTGGGCCTCAACGAACCATGTTATTACTTAGTGTGACATTTGTCTTGGATCGGACCAGCAACCCTGTAGACACATAGGCAGCCTGAGTGATTTGCAATTAGACCTCTGAACAGTCACTATATTAAAGGGAAATTCCACAGTGTTTGGTTTAAAAATATCTGCATAATTTAATCAGTGATGTAAACGAAGTCATTCAAAGTGTTTTGATGTCAAAATGTATTGTAGAGAAATTTGCAAACCAGATTTATTTACAGTGGTGATTATAGGAACTGCAATGTCTACAACACAAATATATATCATATTTACTAAACAAAACTGCCAATGAACCATGTGTCTTTTGCATGTTTCGATATGATGCTGACAATACTAAAATGGTGGTCAATCTGAAATAAGTCTTTGGATATTGTTCCTTATAATGCCCTTACAATACAGTCAAATACAAATACATTGGTACACATTTACATACTGAAGTGAGGAGGAATTTATCAATTAGACACATACTTAGATTATATTTTTGGATTTAAGAAGGGGTCTTAGAAGTACAAACGCTTATATATGTATACAAGATATAAATATATACATACTCAAACTTGCAAGAAATAACAAAGTTGTACAATAATAAACAGGTATAATATTTAGACATCTTACATATCAAACGTGATTTCGTGTTTGTCCACGAGGTTCGGTACTGCATGTCTGCAGCGTGGGGAGCTGTAGAGTAACTTTCTCGCGAACTGCCCCTCTAGTCGCAGTTTACGAAAACGTCGCGAACGAAACAGGCCCCTATATGTTGTTGTCCGTGAAAAAGACGGCTTGTTCGAAACATTTGAAAGCGGCTAAAAGTGAGGATACTTTCTTTTTCTCAACGTATAGGTAAATTATTCTTTTCTTTTTCTTTTATCGTCCCATATTCGTAAAAGGCGCGTATGTTTGGTGTTCAGCTTAGCCGCTGGCTGGCTAATGTCTCTTTCGCAACAGGTTGCCATAGGCGAAGCTACACCACGGCAAGGGAAGTGGCCAGCTAACCTGTTAGCTAGCTAAGCTACTTTAAAACTTAGTGCTTCGCGGAAACGAGTCGAGCTGTAAACTCTATACCATTACGTGTGGAACCTTTCTGTTGTAATAATGTGTTTTCTGGTTGTTAACTTGGTAGCACTGGCATTGGACCAGGTTTGTTCTACTTGAGTCGCTAGCACAGCAAAATGGCAAACATTTTTGCTAACTTAGGGCTGCTAGTTGCCAGTACAGCAGTACAGCCTGTTGCATGCCACCCGGTAACTGTCGAGCTAGCCAGATATGAGTTCAAATATAGAAATAGATTTTTCTGTGAAGTTTTATCAGTTTGATATGTTTCGTTAGTTTTACTCAAATCGACGTCTAGACGTCTGATCAGTGAGACATTCCAAACCCGCTACTCTTAGCTCAGAATAAAATGGCATCTAATGCTCGAGTTACATAAAGTGAATTTTTTTCTACTTCTTTGATCAGTATATTGTCTTTTATTTTCCGTAATGCGTCGACATATTACATTCCACCAGTCTCTTCATGGTTTAGAGTGAGTTGATGGCACTCGGACGCTGAAGTTGTTCCATTGTTTCTAAGATGATCTGTTGTTTGGAACTAGTTCTATTTTGATTAATTTAGATTAATCAGTTAGCGTTCATCGTGCATATCGAGCCGCTAATCTCTAGTTAGTCCAAACATTGCAACATATTTATTTGACTTATATGACCTGTAGTAATCTCATGAAATGACAGCCTGGCGGACATTCATATCCTCATTCCATTGGTAAATCACAACCTGTGTCAATTCTCATTTTGACAGTGTTACTCAGTGTGCAGTTTGCTTTGTATAGATAAGTCCCACTTTTTCATCCTAACATTGCATTGTACACATCACTAAATGCGATGGGAAGTTTTGCCTACTTTCATTGTTTTCACTACATAAGTACTCAGGATGTTTTTTAAATAGTTTGTTTAATGCCATGCATGTTGGATATCCTTGATAATTACTTACCCCATGTTTTACTGATAAAGGCCTAAGAAGTAAAATACCACTGCCAGCTATTTGAGCTTTAACCAGCCTTGTTGATGTGCATCCTGCATTGCTCTGTTAATGTAGCTACAGCTTCTTTGTGATTTGTCCTTGAGAACACGTTTGTACTACTCAGATTGCCCTCTGAACATGGGGGATTGGACTGAAGGAAGTCTATGTTTTGGTTCTCTAGTTAGCAGTGATGCAAACACTGAATTATATATGTTGAACCAAAAACATGAAATTTTTTTACCAACAAATATTTTTCTTTTTCTTTTTCTTCTTTTTAAAAGTGGTTTCTCTTACTAAAATTGTTGTTTCTATCAGCTGATCTGCTCCGTAAACCAAGAGGTCACACTGATCAAAATATTTGGAGGGTAATGTTTAGCTATTATTTGGAGACTTCAGCTCATATATGGTTCAACTAGGACTATGCACTATAAGACCAGTCAATATCAGCATAGAATACTTTGGTGTTTATGATTTTTGCTCTGAATTAGCTGTTTTCACAATGTCACATGAAGAAGTAAGCACTGGATCTATTAAGGACAGGAGTTGTGGATAATCTTTTGAATATTGATGTTTTCAAGTTGCAGCAGGTAGTTCACCTATTGGTATTTTCAATTATTCACTACCACTGCCTTCTTGCTCCTGCACAAACACAGCCAAATGACCCATGTCTAGTCTTCTCTGTAAGAAATTCACATGGAGCGCTTCGCTGATGGTTTTCATATCAACAAATTTGCGCTGTAACCACAATAAAAGCTGAAGTTTTGGTTCATGGTTTTAGTAAAGGGCTAGCTATCTGATTTTCTTTCACTTTTATATCATGAATTATTCATTTAAACCAAGAGTATCTTTTTCCATTTGTGATGTATGCATATAATATTGTGCTAGATGATACTCAAGGCTTCGTGGTGCAGCCAAAAATGGAAAAAATGAACGCTGACTATATCTTTTCTTGAAATAATTTTCAGTATATTATGCTAAAATCTAAAATATGAATGTTCATTTACTCTGTGTAGATACTGCACATGTAAAAATGAAGCTAATTGGTCGGTAGACCACTTAATGTCTTTATTTCATCTTTTAAAAAAAAACTATACTAGTTTTTGTAATGATTACTTGGTTTTGCAGATATTCATGGTGGATTGAATATATTTTAATTATCCGGAGAATACAGAGTCCTGCACAGTACCACAGTCATTATTGTCATTGTGGCCACGTTTTTCTTCTCAGTCCCTCTCCTCTTTGCAGACTTTCTCACTCTTGTCCTCCCTCCTGGTACTTGGTGGTTCATGCTTCAGTGCCAAGAGCCTTAGAATTTGGAATTTTTGATATGCAAGCATCAAATGTTGGAATGTTAGGCAGTAGCTTTGGGAAAAAAAATAATGAGAGACGGGAATTCCTCAAGGTCTTACGGCCTTTTTAAACAGCTTTTAGGTAGTTTAAATGTACTTCATATGATTGATGTGAAAAGTAGAACTGAAGGTCAATATTTTGAGCTTTTGTTAACTTAGTTGCTAACTTAATTTTTTTTCCAGGAAGTGACCAGTGGAGATGCTCGATTGAGAAAAGGAAATTTAAGAGCATTGTCTGTTGTGTGTCTGGTGGCTTTTGCAGGTGCTTTATCATTCTCTCTTGATGTTGATCCTCAAGACAAGTAGTTTCATGTCTATAACTGTAACTCGTCTACCCTGTTACCAAGCCAAGTACCAGCCTGCCTGCCTCGCATGTATGCTCCACATTATTACTCTCTTGCATGATTGGATTGTTTGGTTTAGCTTAGAGGTCCTTCAGGCTCAAGAGATAGCAGAGGTCATATGAACAGAAAGGCTTCCTGGAACCAAGACAAAGTGATAGTGGCTGACTGTAACTCACTTTGTGGAACAGGTCACAAGTGATAAATATAAGGACACACTATAGTATCAGTACTGTAGTATACTGTTGGGAAAATTGTAGGGGTCAACAATAACGATTGCCCAAAAGCAAGTAAAACGCGATGACGAAAAAATCACTTGCCCAATTGGGCAAGTTCATGTTGGGGTGGGGGCCGCAGCGTGTTATCAGAACAACGTAACTGAGGCCAAACTTGATTCACTTGAATATGTAACCCTTTGCCATACAAAATGGTCTTATCCATTCGTATGTCTAGATAAAACAAACTAATGGTTTTATTTGTTGACAAATGACGTCAGAATAAGGCGCAAAGGAAAATGACAACAACGCACAAATACAAAGCAAAGCAAGTGCGCAATTTCATTCCCTCATGGAAAACTCAGATGTTTTGTAAAGTTTGTATGGAATATCCTACAAGGCATATAAAAGTGGTTCTTTTTTGTTGGAACTAAAACTTTTGGAAAACAGTCGCTCCAGTGTCATGACAAGTCTCTCTGTCACATTGTGTGTGTAGCAGCAAACAAAAAAGCTGCTAGCCTAGCATGTCTGGGACACTCGATATGTGCATACAATGGATATACAGTGAAGCAGATTCCAGGTTGACTAAGTTAGTCACAACATATACAGTTAAAAGAGAAAGACCCATCACCGATTACCCACATGAAATAGACCTTCAAATTAAGAAAGGGCTGGAACTTGGTAGCCAGTGTGTTGTAGGTAAGGTAATATTTGCTAATGTATGCGTGCAAATGCTAACACAATTTTGTTAAAGTTTTATTTTAAGAATAATTAATGCTAACTAAATATATTAGATTATGTATGCTCATTTGAAACACCTTAAAATACAAAGATTTGTTCAGGACAGGAATTGGGTTTGGGACAATACATTTTCAGGTCACTTGCCCAATTGAGCAAGTTGGAAGAAAAGTTAATGTGGAACCCTGAATTGCTTGTTGTTATTAATATGATGTTAGAATTTTACAGATATTAAGTCCAAATATGTATAGCTGGTAATGATTACTGCTTCGCACAATACTTTCTTTACGATTAACTTCAGCATAAGTCCGTTTGTGGGGGGTTGGTGCTTTAATAACATAGCTGCTGATCAAACTTGGCTAATTTATCTCTTGTGTCTAATTGTAAGTAATCATTATTGTCTATTTAAGCACTAACAATTGTAAAAGTTGTCTGCGTCAGCTCAGATTTTAGAGCGTGAATTTCATTTTCCTTTTCAAAAAAACAAGCAGGCCTGGGAAGCTCCCACCCAGTGCCTCAAGTCATGCTCCCTGCACCTGCTCTGGCTCAAAACAACTGCATACAGTCCTGAACTAGCTCCTTACTGGTCCCTTCAAAACAACCCACTTTGAGAATTTAGGAAGGCAAAGGCACGCTCTGAATATAAAGATGAATTTCCAACCAAAATGTCTGCACCAGAAAAGAGAGACCATATTGGGCCGTGAGCTAGTTGAATCTGGGCCAGTCTGGCACTGAATGGAGCAGGAGAGTTTCAAGTAGACTACTTAAGCTCTTAAGTAGCAGATGGTTTGGGGTGCTAGTTGGTTTGTGTCTTGAGACATCCACCAAGAGCTGTCTCATAAAGATGGGGGAGGGGATCTTACAGACATGATTAAGCTCACCATTTGGAAGAGATGTATGAGGGAGATGCCATTAGCTTTTTTTGGAAAGGTTGATGGTTAGCTTTGGCTTGGAGTCTTTGTTAAATTTGTTAAATGCATAGTATTGAAGCCCCATTCAGCAGGCAGTTTAATGAAAGGTTTCAGTTGTGTGCGTGTGTATAATCTGTTATTGTTGGTGCTGGAGTGTTGGTAGTGGTGGTACTGTCATTAAGCCTGTGTTGTTGCATTTTCTGTAACCAGAAACACCTTAGGATGTAGTAGTTTCTGACATTGTTTATGTGGTTTCTTATCTAAAGCCCCATTAAATAACATCACCAGGAGTGCCTAAGTGTTGTCATAACATGTACAAACTGTAGTGTGCTCATAGGTGTGTTGAAAAATCTTTCTCTCTCTGTGATGAGATGTAAGCCTGCAATCCTCTTACATATTGTATGAAAGATTAATTGGATTTTCCCCTGGCAATAAATGGCACAGCTGTAACTTACCAAGGCTTCTGAGAGCTTAAAAAAGGCAGTTTTGCGTAATGAACATCACTATTTCTGTTTTCACACTTTTCTTTCATGCTTTAATCTTGAGTTGAGTGTGGTGAATGAGTTTACACACTACACATGCACAAACACACACATATGTAGTGCTTAAAACAGACTCCTTATACTCATCTGTTCTGCTCAGGAATGTTGTTCCCAGGCAGCTTTGCATTCCTGTCATTTGCATCATGGAATTTCTTCATCATTGCTTGCCTCTGACCTCAAAAACATCCGTGTGGACTGGAATAACACGTAAGGGGAATGGAATGTATTTGTACATGATTATCAGTTCTAGTATTTTATCTAGCAGCATGTAATCACTTTTATTAATGGAGTATGCTACTCCATTATTTTTGCTGCTTTTCAGTCTAATGCTCTTTCAGCCTCTTTGGACTAGGCACAGGTACATCCTTTAGTTTTATATGTATTTGTGAAATCACTGTTAAGTTGCTGAAGCAAGGCGGTGTAAATGAGGTTCTTTATTATGCGTGCAAATAAAATAACCTCTGTTTTACTATCTTTCAGCTGAAGAGAGCTCTGTCATCCACTTCTTAATATCCATGATGCGTTCATTGAGTCTTCCTAAAGAGTAATGATTTCCTAGGTTTAAAGGTAAAGGTATAGTTGTAGATCATCTGCATAACCGTGAAATGAGATGTTATATTTACAAATAATTTGGCCTAGTGGGAGCATGTATAACGAAAAAAGCACAGGGCCTAAGATGGACCCTTGTGGAACCCCAGATGTCATGGCCGCAAATGAAGAGAGGTATTTCCCAATGCTAACAGAAAAGGTTCTACATTTAATATAGGAGATAAACCAAGTTAGAGCCAAACTCTTGACCCCAACATAATGTTCCAAACACTCAGTGAGTATATCATGATCAACAGTGTCAAATGCAGTATTCCAGCAGTCTAGCAGGACCAGGACAGAGCAGTCACCTGAATCAGCATTAAGTAAAAAATTTGTCACTTTTAAAAGTGAAATGCCCTAAAACCCAATTGAAAAGTTTAATAAATTGTGTTGTTGTTTAAAAAAAGATTCAAGTTGAGTAAATGTAACTTTTTCAAGCACTTTAGCCAAAAACAATAGTTATGATGTAGGCCGGTAGTTACTCAGAACCCCTACATCCAGATTGTGCTTTTTTTTTAGGAGGGGCTGAACAACTGCATGCTTAAAACACTCAGGAACTGCACCAGTTGCTAAACTTGCATTTATAATTGATAAAACATCAGGTTCAGGTGTCAAAAACATCCTTAAAAAACCAAGATGGAAGAATATCCATGTCAGATGTAGAGCAATTCATGTGAGAAATAATGTCAGATAACTGTGCAAAGGAAACCAGTTCAAATTTCTCAGATGTTGAAATACCTGAAAGGCAAAGGGCTGAATCACAGAAATTGAGATACTAGACCTAGCCTTTTCAACCTTGGTCACAAAGAAATCCAGAAAAGCTTTACAGTTATTTAGAGATGCTTCTGGGCTGTAGCATGGAAGAGGATTTAGTACTGAATTTATTGTATTAAACAGATATTTTGGCTTATGCCATTTTTTTAGATCATTTCTAAAGAGTATTCTGCTTTTGCAGATCTGACCATTTCTTGAAATCTAATCAAACATGATTTGAGAATCTCAAATGATACTTGCAGCCTATCCTTCTATTTGCTCTCAGACATCCTACACTCTTTCCTAGCAGTCCTAATAGTGTCATCGAGGCTAGGTTGAGATTTAAACCTAGGATGTCTAACTCTCAGAGGGTCACCTGAATCCAGCACAGTTCTGCAGTGGGATTGAAAAGAAGCAATTAGGTTTTCAATACTCAAGTGAATATCACTAGATGAAAAATAATTTGTATAAGCAAGTGCAAATTGAGTATAATTTGCTCTAGTGGGGCCTAACGTTTTAGAAGGTTGTTCTGAAGTTCTAATAGCCATAGGATGTGAAGCTATCAGAGAACTGAACATAACAGGCATGTGGTCAAAAAATGCAGTTTCAAAAATTGTCACATTGTCTACGTTAAAACCTAGTTAATAGATAATAAGATCAAGAGCATGTCCGTTCTCATGAGTAGGGCCATTTATATGCTGAGTAAAATCAAACCACCTCTCCACCTCTTATCAGAAATATTTGTCCAGTCATTCTAGGATTGGCTTTATTGACCCTGGCTGTCAAATGCTGGAATAATATAATGTGTTTAAACTGCAAACCACATCATTTTAAGATAACTTCCTGGATCAAAACATGATTTAAGATTTTTAAGAATTTTTAGCAGCTATTGAAACTGTATGTAAAATTGTTTGCTGAAGATGCTCCACATTCAACAGGCAAAGGGTAGGTTGTTTTACAAAGGTTTTGTTATCTAAAGTTGATGCCACATGCAGAATAAAATCCAGTGATTTAGCAGCTGGTATAAGGGCACCTCTCTCACGTATCTCTGTTGTTGCAATTCTGATAGAAAGGACTAGAGAGTCGCTATATTTTGAATAATGTATGGGGGTGGCATATGCTTTGTGGATAACTTAATAGTGAATTAAGCGATGAGCTAAATTGTTACTGATAATAAGGATATTTTTCCAGTCCCACTTCCAAGTGGCTTGTAGACAGTTCTTTCTCCCAGATGTTCGGGGTTGGTAGCTGGAAGCTTATGGGATAAGTGAGCTAGTAAGCTGCTTTACAAAAAAAATTACCTTTAAATTAACACACAGACTAGACAATCCCTTAAAGGATGTTTTCCTGATTTTAAGATTTCATGGAACACCATATGCCCATAGAGCACTTCTTTTGCATAGAAACAAGAAAGATTGGCTGGGAAGATTATATGAGTCCTTAAAATGAGTCCTTAAAAGGTGATTGATTGTTGATAATATCCCCAAGCGCATGAACACCATGGTCATGAAAACAAAGTACTTGCTTTCTGTTTGTACTAGATTCTGTTGAGAATTGAAATGAGCCACCCAGCAATCTGCGTTTGTTGCTTTGGCATTAAATTTATCTTTTAGATCCTTTTTTTAAGATACCTGTAAACAACAAATCCTCTAGCCAATATGGGCTCAGTTTTAGTCTCTATATACACTATATTGGCAAAAGTATTCACGCACCTATCCAAATCATTGAATTCATCTTTTCCAGTCACTTTGTTGGCCACATGTTATAAAACCAAGCACCTAGGCATGCAGACTGCTTCAACAAATATTTGTGAAAGAATGGGTTGCTCTCAGGAGCTAAGTGAATTCCAGTGTGGTACTGTGCAACAAGTCCAGTTGTGAAATTTCCTCGCTACTAAATATTCCAAAGTCAACTGTCAGTGGTATTATAACAAAGAGGAAGCGTTGGGAAACAGCAGCAACTCGGCCACAAAGTGGTAGGTCGCGTAAAATGACAGAGTGTGGTCAGTGGATGCTGAGGCGCATAGTGCACAGAGGTCGCCAACTTTCTGCGGTCATTCGCGGCAGACCTCCAAACTTCATGTGGCCTTCAGATTACCTCAAGGACAGTGTGTAGAGTTTATGTAATGGGTTTCCATGGCCAAGCAGCTGCAACCAAGCCCTACATCACTGAGCTCAATGCAAATTGGTGTAAAGTGCAGCTACTGAACTTGTCTGACTGCATTGTGCCAAGTGTAAAGTTTGGTGGAGGGGGATTATCGTTTCGGGTTGTTTTTTTAAGCAATTGGGCTCGGCAGCTTAGTTCCAGTGAAAGGAACTCTTATTGCTTCACCAGACCAAGAGATTTGGGACAATTTCATGTTCCCAACTTTGTGGGAACAGTTTGGGGATGGCCCCTTCCTGTTCCAACATTACTGTGCACCAGTGTACAAGGTCCATAAAGACATGGATGAGTGAATTTGATGTGGAAGAGCTTGCCTGGCCTGCACCTGACCTCAACCTGATAGAACACCATTGGGATGAATTAGAGTAGAGACTGCGAGCTAGGCCTTCTTGTCCAACATCAGTGTCTGACCTCAGAAATGCACAATGGTCAAAAGCCCTTAAACACACTCCTAAACCTTGAGGAAAGCCTTCCCAGAAGAGTTGAAGTCGTTATAGCTGCAAAGGGTGGGCCGACATCATATTACACCCTATGCCTTAAGAATGGGATGTCACTCAAGTTCATATGTGTGTGAAGGCAGACAAGTGAATACTTTTGGCAATATAGTTTATTATGCCAGCCCACCTTAGAATCAACTTTCAACTAAGTGGAAATCAAAAGGACCATAGATATAATGGAGTCTCATTCTTTAAAAAGTTTGTGGGATAATGGAGAACAAAAAGGAGAGTCTTGTGTGCAAATTAATTAATTTTGGAGAATAGTTATTTTTAGTGTAGTGAAAGAAAAATCTTAATTTCTATATGTTAGCCCAGAACCAATAGGAATGATAGGAGGTATAGAGGCAAATTTGCTAGTTTCTGTCAGTTGTATCAAGGTAGATTATGACCAGTTAATATTTTCATATCCACTTAGACTATTTGAAGATTTTAAATGTATAAGACATTGCTTAGCTTGGTCACATGGTTAGACTGCTAGCTTGGTCATATAGAGCTGAATGTTATCTGCACAATGCAAGGTGGACAGTTATTCAGGTACATCTTTATGTGGGTCTTTCACTAGTTCACTTGTCCTGAGTCAGACTGAGGTTGAGCAGATGACCTCTTAAGGTCTGATAGAGACATGGATTGTGTGAAAAATCTGATATTTTTCAGTCTACACACTGGCGTTAATGGCAAAAAGCTCCGCTCGGGTCATCGGCTTTGTTCGTCAAAACAAAGTGAGCATGCAGACGTTTTTTTGACAGGCAGATGCTAAAGCCTACCAGTTACGTTTTATGATGAAAGATGACTGAAAAAAAGGCAATGAATACAGAACAATAGTTATTGTGACCATTTTACAGTTACATAGCAATTGCGACCATTTTAGTCACAGTCTGGAGCCCTGGGTTTTGTTTCACATCATAAAATCACTTCAGTGCAGCTGTTGGTTTGCTCTTCATCTGAATCTTTCAGCAACAGTCTCTCTAGCAAAATGACAGCAGGATTTGCTTCCAAGGATAAAGCATCTGAGGCGTGGGTGCTTGTGTGTTTTGTCTTGGTGGAATTTTTTGTTTGGCTGATTGAGCTTTAGTTGTACGTCCTTTCAAAGTCCACAAACTGTGTGGTTTTAAAAATATTGTTTCTGATAACTCACACTGTACGTTTGAATAGACTATTGTGAATGGACAAAACCTATGATTTATATATTCCAGAAGAGAAAAAGAGTTAAGTTGCAAGTAACAGGTCTTGGGTCTTGACACTCGAGTCCCGAGTCGAGTCCTAACTCAAGACAG
Organism: Pygocentrus nattereri; assembly: GCF_015220715.1. Classification (NCBI taxonomy): domain Eukaryota; kingdom Metazoa; phylum Chordata; class Actinopteri; order Characiformes; family Serrasalmidae; genus Pygocentrus; species Pygocentrus nattereri. Next base: position 14,456,111 of record NC_051220.1, read on the forward strand.
CCGAGTCTCTATTCCAGACCTGAGGTAGTACGAGCAAGTCTAAAGTCAAATCCCAAGTCCGAATTTTCAAGTCTTAAACAAGTCAGTATGTATTCTTTAGTTAATGTAAGGCCATTTCAACACTGAACACCAAAATGACGGTAACAGTAATATAGCCTTTTAATGACAGCATGTTAGTAGTGTGGCTGCATATTATTTCTTTCCACCCTTCCAAATAAAATACAGAATCCATGGTACATAAATAACCATGACAGACATAGTGGTATACACGAACAGAAGTACAACACACAAAAAGAATTTAAGTACTGTTGAACTTAATTTAAAATTTATACTTAAAGATAATTTTTTTTCTACAATTGATTCGCCCCATGAAAGCTGGCACAGGCTCCAGCACCCA